>NC_092857.1:17315279-17985590 GCF_039878825.1 Excalfactoria chinensis | reverse complement strand
TACCAATATCAAAGATTTCTTGACTTTACTGAAGCAGATACTGAGAGCTAGTCATATAAAAGTAAGGTAGCAGACATCATAATGCAGAGAGATGAATGTAGCAAAGTAGCTTCATCACGAGCAATGCTGAACCCAGCTCTGTTCTTTCATACTTACAAAGGAAACAGGTGAAAAGATTGTGGTAGCAAAACAGTAATTCTGTATCCAAGTGTTGGATGAAGGTCTTCAGATAAATGTGATGGTATCATAGGATGTTACCTGAGGGAAGAGGAGTAGTGCTACTTGCCTCTTAATCTTCAGTAGCTGTGGCTGAAGGAATAGGAGGGGGTAACAGTTGCAACATGAAACAATGTACAAAATAAGAAAACTATCATATGTTACTACTATTACAAAATTTATGTTAATTCCGATGCTACCAGCAGATATCTTACATCTATTACTGCTCTATAAAAATAAAATAAAAAGAAATCAATTGTGTCGGTTAGGGATCATAGAGTGACACATAAAAGAAAGATCTAAAGTGTAATAACTTTTGAAAAAGCTCAAACAGAGCTTTACAGCTTAATCACAGAAGGGAAGGGAGTATATCAGGAGACAGCAAGTTTAAGATATTAAGAGTGGCAGTTTACTGGACTAGGGCTGCAATGGGAATTCTGTCATTCCTGTGCTTTCAAAGAACCTTATTTCTTATAAAGACCCTGCTGTTCTAGGGATGCTGAACACTGAGTAAGTTGTAATAATGTCACTTCAAGACAACCAATACACAGATGATGTTGGCAAGTGATTATATAAAGTCACACAGTTGATTTTTTATTTTTATTTTTATTTTTATTTTTATTTTTATTTTTATTTTTATTTTTATTTTTATTTTTATTTTTATTTTTATTTCTTTCTATTTATTTATTTATTCCCCAGAAGATTCAGTTGCTAAATTACCTGGCTTTTTGCTTCTATGTTAATTTTGTGTGATACTTGGCATTTCTGAAATAATCTTGGAGCCAAACTCAAGACGCTTTCCTGACGAAATAAATCAAGCATTTTATTTTCACAGGTTTTCTTCTATTTTTCATATAATTTATTAGGAGCTTTCTTGAAAGGCTAAGAATGAGGGAAATTTAAGCAAAGAAAAATGAGACAAGAAGGCATATGATCATTCAGTAAATTCCTACATTAGGGGACTGTGTACCCCTAGAAATGAGTAATTACTAGGGTTCTGATGGAGCTTTCTCTTCTAGATTGTGATTATTAGGAATCTATTGTAATTTTACCAGAAAGAAAACATAGTTTCATGAACTATGTACAACTGTGAAGTCATGTCTTATTGCCTAGTCCTGTTATAGTAAAGTACTAGTGCCTTTGTATTCCTGAATGGAAATTCCTAAGTATAAACCGTTATTGCTTTTAGTTTTCTTCTGTACAATACTATCTATGTGAAGTCAAAAAGGAAGGTTATTATGCATTTAACAAAATGTGATTTCCTGGAGTACTGTTATTTTAAGTTAATGTAGATGGTAAAAAATATTTTTCCTTTTTTTTTTTTTTTTTTTTTTTTTTTTTTTTTTTTTTTTTTTTTTCCCTCTATGGTTTTATTCACAGATTCATAGATTGAGAAACAGAGGATGACAATATTGTGTCTAAGGCATATTTCTAAAGAATCTGTCATTACACCTGTTAACGGGGTTTTCCATAAGACTAAATGTGAAATTTGCTGCTGTACAGTAAGTACTGGTGCTGGAGTGGATAGTATCAGCCTCTTTTGCATACAGCATGTTTGCAAGGACTATACATGCCTAGCGATATCCCGCTTCCTCAGCAATGAAGAGAGAACAACTAGTACTTCTGGAAAATAGGTAAAATTAAAACTGCTTTCACTGGGCAAAAGTAGGGTCCTGGGTATCCAAATTTGACTGAAAATTAGAATTGTCATTTGGAGGGAGAACAGATGCAATCGTTTTCTGTACTTTCCAGAACAAACCCAAGCTTCCTAAAGTTATTAATGGAGAATAATCATCTAGTCTCTTAAGTTTCCCGATGTATTACTGAATAGACTGAAGCCCAGTTACAAGTTCCTGCTCTGCACATATTAAAATGAGGTTTTAACGTGGATTTCTTAGAGCTGGATTATCTAATGATGGACAATTAAATATGATGCTAGTGGATCAACAACTTAGATATGGGGTCTTTTTTAGCAATTCCTTAGTTTTTTCAGCCTCTAACTACCTGGGCAGCAGTGGCTCCAACTGGTATTTTATAGAGAATGAGGACAAAGAATAATCTTTTTTGTTTAATTCTCTTTAATAATTGATACATCTCCTTACAGTCTTGCTTCTGCACTTGTTTCAGAAAAACAGAACACCATACATATCAAAATGAAGAAATATCTGCATTTGACATCCTGCTGCTTCTTCCCATATCAGCTGAAAACATTTTGAGTTTCCTAATTAGTATACTGTGCAATAGTTTTCTTTGTTGTTTTTATTTTGCTTCTGAATTTGATAAGATGTTAAACCAAGAATTGCAAACAAAATATATGTTTAGAAGTTTCTAATACCTACAGTTTTTGCAGTAAATCCCAGAGGCATCTTAAATTTTATCTGTACTTGAAAGTCCTCTGAATAGAAAAATTCCTCTTTCTGATAAATTCTGCACAATTTTAGCTGAATTATGTTGTTTAAAATACAATTTCTTTTCTACCTGTTCCATTTCTCAGAAGAGTTTGGCAGCACATCTAAGCTCACACATTTCCAAAACCGGACAGGAAAAACAGGACAATGGCAGCAGACTTCAGCAATAACATGTAGAAAATGAAAGGGCAGCTGTCCTAACAAACATAGACTTGGCAACCCACAATCTGTCCAAGTTTTAGGAGGCAGTTTTCAGTAGTTTTATTAGGATTTAATGCTTCCTGAACAGTACACACAGCTAGCTCCCAGCTCCAGTGTGTGGCCACAGTAGACTACATCAGTTTTCTGCAGGAGGCATGCACCTCTGTACAGGTTAAGGTCCACAGGGTCATAGTTCACATGGCATCTTATACAGCTGATGCGAGATTTGCGTCTTTTGCTGTTGGAAGCAGCAGCTCCCCAGGTAGGCCTAGAATTTAGGGAAACAGAGTGCTTCTATTTCAAGCTAAAGAAATTCCTTTCAAGTTTCAATATTTTATGTAAAAGGCCAGAGCAGTCATCTCCTTAGTCACTGCCCTATTTATCCTTTGCTTGCTACATCACCCCACAAGGTTTGTGGAGTCTTAATTGCCCATGTCTAACTTATGTTGCAAGCATTTTATGTTCAGTGATTGAAATTTGTGCAATGTATTGTCTCCATCTCTTCTGCACCCTCTCTCCTCAAGGAAGGCCTGCAAGTAAATGGTTCAGTAACCGCTTTAATAAGATAGAGTAGGATGAGGAATATAGGTAGCAAGTAAATATTCATGTGTCTTCAGATCCTGGAGTGTGTTCATTCAGCATCAGGCAGAGCCCAAATGGATTCTCCCACATCACACTGTATAAAGCAAGGCAGATCCTATCCACAGTGTTGCTTTCCCTTCTGACCCTTAAAGGTATTATATAATTTCCTTATAAGAATACAGCTCTATTTCTAAAGGACATTCTTATGAGAATTTTTTCCTTCACTGTTAGATGAAGGCAAGGCAATATAGGTAGTCTATTTCCTATGATTGTGTGACTCTTCTGTTACAAGGAGCTGGCTGAGATTATCCAGTGGTCACTATGTTTGTGCCAGGACAACCCAGGCTGAATGCTGCAATGTACTTTGGTTAAGTGTCAGATGGGATCACTGACTCCCAAAAGTACAGTGGTCTACTGATCTAGATCAATACAATCCACCTCTTGATCCAAGCTTGATACACACCTTGCTATGATTTATATTTTCCAAATATACATAATATAGATAATGTACAGGCTTGTCAACTCCTATGATCAAAGTTTAGGACCCCTGGAAGATCAGTGACTTACAGAATATTATGTCTTTTTCAAGGTTCCTAATACACTATGTTAATGAAGGTGCATTGCTCTTGTATAGTCAGGTAGCTTTACTTACTGGTTCTTGTATATATTTGTTGTGATGTAACATTTAATTACTATATCTGAAACTTGCTTTGTTAGCAGTCAGGATAGTGTAGTTGAGTTTCATGAAAGACCAGCACTTGAGAAAACAATCTTATAACAAAAAGTAGTAGAAGGATGGGGGGCCACATGGGGGCCATAGTGGTGAGGCTGGTCTCTTTTCAGTAGTGCGTGGGGACAGGACTAGGGGAAATAGGCTGAAACTTCAGCATAGGAAGTTCTGCACAAATGTGCACAAGAACTTCTTTATGGTGAGGGTGATGGAGCACTGGAACAGGCTGCCCAGGGGGGTGGTGGAGTCTCCTTCTCTGGAGATATTCAAGACCCACCTGGACACCTACCTGTGCAACATGGTGTAGGTAACCTGCTTTGGCAGGGGGGTTGGACTCGATGATCTCTAGAGGTCCCTTCCAAGCCCTACAATTCTGTGATTCTGTGAAGGATAATGATGTCAGAAAAATATTAGAGATGCTAATGGAAGGGAGAGCTTTTAATCTGCAAACACTTACCTGATTTAAAATCCATGAAATACACTTGGGGCAAGTTTCCCTTCATATTAATCTTTTTTTTTACCAACTATCATTGTAAACTAGTACTTTAAAAGACTATGTTCAGAAAACCATCTATCACACTGTTACGGTTTCTTAATATTTTCATATATTTTCCATTTTTCTTATGCTCCCTATTTCTGCCCTAACAATATAATCTCATGTCCAAGTTTTCCTCATTAGTTTTAGTCTTTTTTGCTGTTTACTTGCCCAAAATGCTTAAGAATGTGTAATATTCTTTGCAAACAGAGAGGCGAGAAGACATACCTCTTTCTTTGTAAATTTAGTGATATTAAAATTGATGAAATTATAAAAACCACGCTTTGTTACCACTGCTCCTATCATGATAGCAAATAAAAAGGAATTGCTGGCTACAGACATACATGATACAGAATTTCTGAACACAACAGTTCTAAATGCAACATCTTAAATAACGTAGTTTAGTATCAGTATTTCATCTGTCAGCTAATTACTGAAAAAGTGATTTGCCAACAAGTAATGTCCTATGTTTGGGGTATTAGATGGTGGGAGATATGATGGCAGTATCATGTTGGTAGCTGAGGATATTATAATGTCACTAAATGTCACCAAGATGTCAATTTTTAGGCAGTAACATTAAAAATCTTAAGAAATATTGTATTGTATTGGAATTGCAGATTGATATTCAAAATGTGTACAGTGCAGGTGTAATCTATACCTATAACAAGAAATATGCATTTGTCTAGCAGTAGCTGAAATATCTAACAAGTATATTGAACATTACATGAACTTCTAAATATAAGTTAGTACAAAAAATCCGCTACATAATGCAATAAATTTGAGCTCAAGTAACAAGTTCAAGTTTCCCTCTACTTTGTAAGTTTTTAGCAGACACCAGGAAGACAGATTTATTCATAGAATTTGTTTAATATAGTTCCTAGGAATAGTTTGGGATTAAAAACTGTTGTCTTGTGGCCATTTACTTTAGAAAATGGTATTTTTAATACAGCCAAGTCTTTCAAGTATGTTTGTCTCATTCAGAAAAAAAAAAAAAGAAAAAAAAAAAAAGAAAAAAAAAAGCTTATTTAGGAAATAGAGTACAAAGAAATCATTTTTTTTTAAATAATGTCTTATTCCATATCTGATGAAACAGTTATACTCTTTCTCAGGCTTAAGAAACATGACGTTAATATCTTGGTAGACTGATACAAAATAAAGAAAAATGGATGATGCCAGGAGTAATTCATTGCAGGTTTTGATCTATTATCTGTGCCACAGGAAAGTTAAAAAAGAAAAAAAATCACAATTACTGAAAAGGCTTGACTCATTTATAATCCACCCCCTACTTAACTGAAAAAAGTTGAAGAAACAACTTTATTAGAAACACTTTCTTTCCTCTTTCAGTTTTTTTCTTCACTTTATTTTTTTGTTTTGAAGCTGTTGTAATTCCAGCTAAGCAGAAACAAAAGATTAAAAGCTTAGAAATCCAAAGCATAAATATTTAAACAGTTTCTTCTATTAAAAAAGAATCTGAGCATAGTGAAGTTCCGTTTTTGTTTTTGTTTTTGTTTTTGTAATAAATTATATCTCTGATCCTTGAGTTCTTTTTTCCATTTTTTTAATTGACTATAAAAGGACCAGTAGTTTCTCAAAATCCCTGTCTTCACTAGAAGTAGTAAAGTTTTTCACAACACTGACAGGATAAAATGTTTTTTCAAAATAATATGAATTAGTAAAATGGGTTGCCTCCATTTCTGTTTATTTAAACTGTTTATTTCCAAAAGAAGTTTTGCACAACTTCTAAAAATGTCAGTAAAATTTCAAATGAGATCTTTCAAAACTAGTATTCAAAAATTACTGTTAAATCTTGTTGTATCATGACTGGTGATAGGAGAATTTCTCATCCACATTCAACTCACAAACACCTTGTGGATCTTGTATGGTCCATAGAATGTATGTTATTGTATTAAATTGGACCACTTTGGTGAAGAAACTCTTTATTGAAGAATTAAATACTGCTAGTATTGCTTAACATTTATTACTAACTTACAAAACTGTTTTGTTAAGGTAGAAGTTAATAAATTTACAGAAATCACTTTATTTCTTATCTCTGGAAATGTGATCATAGCAGTTCTGGAATATAAAACATATATATAATTATGCTTAATATGTAATTATATATTATTCTATAATATATAAATATTTTTTTTTTTTTTCCATAATCTCCTTACCATAAAATCATAGAATCATAGGACCATAGAATGTCTTGGATAGGGCCACAAAGATCATCTAAATCAGTCACTAGATCAGGTTACCCAGGATTCTATCCAAGGTGGCCATGGTCACCTCCAGTGATAGGGCATCCAAACCATTCTCTCTTGTTCTGTCACTATCTAGCTGTGTAAAAAGTTTATTTTTTCCCAGTTTATCAGCTTTCTTAATCACTGGAAGGACAAAATGATGTTTCCAAAGAACCTTCTCTTCTGTAGGCCCAGTTCCCTCCTCTGGGAGAGGTGATCATCTTTGTGGTCTACCCCTGGACTTACTCTTACAGCTTCACATCTTTCTTGAGCTGGGGTGCCCAGATCTGGATGCAGTACTGCACACTGAGCCTCATAAGGGCAAAATAGAAGGGGTCAATTACCTCTCTTGCTCTGCTGGCCAGCCCCTTTTTTGATGCAGCCCAAAATAGTGTTGGACTTCTAGGCTGCCAGAGCACAGTGCTGTCTCTTGTGCAGATTTTCATCTGTCAGAACTCCCAAATTCTTTTGTGCAGGGCTGCTCTTGATAAGTTCTATGACCAGACTGTAGTCATATATGGAATTGCTGTGACTCAAATGCAACACCTTGAGCTCTGGCTTTTTTGAACCTCTCTAGGCTGACACTGGCACACTTTTCAGATCTATTTAGATGTGTCTGGATGGTGTCCCTTCCTTCTGTACTATCAACTGCACTCATCCTAGTGTCATGAGCAAACTTCCTGAGGGTGTACTTAATCCCATCATCTATGTCATATGTCACTGATAAAGATAATAAAGATTACTGATCCCAAGATAGTGACCCAGGTCTTCACTGGACTTCAACTGGATGTAGAGCCATTTACCACAATCCTCTGAAGAAAGCTGCAATCTTCCAACCAATATCCACTGAATAATCTAGCACTCTAGCCTGTATCTGAAACAGGTGCCCTGTGAGGTTGCTGATGCCCTGTCCCTGGAGGCATTCAAGGGCAGGCTGGATGGGGCTTTGAGCAACCTGGTTATGTGCCTTAAAACTGTATGCCAGGAGGATCTGTTACATATTCTTCCCAGGCACAGATGTGAGGCTCACCAGCCTGTAGTTCCCCAGGTTCCCTCTTTCCCTTTTTTAAAAACTAAGTGACGTTTCCCTTTCTCCAGTCAGCAGGAAGTTTGCCTAACAGATGTAACTTTTCAAATATGATAGAGAGTGGTTTGGCAAACACTTTAACCAGTTTCTTCAAGACTCTAGGATGCTTGTTGTCTGGCTCCACAAAAAAAAGAAAAGAAAAGAAAAGAGAAGAGAAGAGAAGAGAAGAGAAGAGAAGAGAAGAGAAGAGAAGAGAAGAAAAGAGAAGAGAAGAGAAGAGAAGAGAAGAGAAGAGAAGAGAAGAGAAGAGAAGAAAAGAAAAGAAAAGAAAAGAAAAGAAAAGAAAAGAAAAGAAAAGAAAAGAAAAGAAAAGAAAAGAAAAGAAAAGAAAAGAAAAGAAAAGAAAAGAAAAGAAAAGAAAAGAAAAGAAAAGAAAAGAAAAGAAAAGAAAAGAAAAGAAAAGAAAAGAAAAGAAAAGAAAAGAAAAGAAAAGAAAAGAAAAGAAGAGAAAAGAAAAGAAAAGAAAAGAAAAAAAAAAAAAGAAAAGACTAATGGAAAAAGTGTGCTATCACCCTGATAATTCTCCAAAGGCACAAATCAGTGCAACTTGCTGGGCCAGGCCCATGCATACTGAGTTCTATTCAATGCTATTCAGCACTCTAGCAGGGAATAGGTCTCCAGGCTTGATGACAATACAACAGATCTCATGGCTTCTACAAGCCCTACAGTTCAACTTGTGCCAGTATCCGTCACCCCTATACACAAGACCAGAAAAATGGCAGCAAAAGTCAGCTTTAGTAAGAACAGAAACTCCTACTAAAATGAAGATGGAAGGAGAAGATGGAAATGAAAGGGGATCATCATGAGGATGGCAGGATGGTAGAGTCCTGGACATGGTAGAGTCATATTGCTAGAGGTGTTCAAGAAACATGTAGCTGTGGTATTTGGGGATATGGTTTAGTGGGCAGTGCTGGTGGCTGACAATTGGACTAGATGATCTTAGTGGCCTTTTCCAACTTTAATGATTCCAGGGTTGTCTGACTCTGATATATATATTGTTATAATTGCCTGTTTGTTTACAGTTTTTTCCTTTGTCTTAGTAAATAGCTTCTATCTCAACCCACAAGTTATTTTTTACATCCCTCACTAAGTACAGTTTTAACTATGCCTTTGCTTTCCTGATCCCATCCTTGCATGTTTGTATGCTTCCCAGGCCACATGTCCCTGTTTCCAATGTCTATGCATTTACTTCTTAACCCTCAGTTTGAAATGCAGGTCCTTACTCAGCCATACTGGTTTCCTTCCTTCTCTGCTTTATTTCTTATACTGGGGAATGTAGAGCTCTTCTGCTCTCGGAATCACAGAATTGCAGGGGCAGGAATGGACCTCACGAGATTTGAATCCAACCCCCTGCTAATGCAGGTTCCCTACTGTAGTCCATGCAGGTAGATGTCCAGATGAGTCTTGAATATCTTCATTGAAGGAGACTCCACAACCTCTCTGGGCAACCTGTTCCAGTGCTCCATCACCCCTACTGTGCAGAAGTTCTGCTTGTTTGTATGGGACTTCCTCTGTCCAAGTTTTAGGCCATGGTTCCTTGTTCTGTCCCTTCACACCACTGAGAAGAGCCTGGTGTCATGCATTTGACTCCTACCTCCCTCTAGATATTTATAAATATTATTCAGAAAAGTGTGTTTAAAGAGCTGCCAGCTTTGTTCAGTCCCGATGTCTCTGAGGATGTCTTCTCATAAGATCTCCTCCAATGATTTCTTAAACATCCAGAAGTTCCCTTTCCTACAATCCAGGGTCCTCACTTCACTCTTTGCCAGGCTCATGTTTGTTGAGATCATGAACTTGACCAGGCCTGGGTGACTGCAGCCCAGATTACCTCCAATCATATCATCTTTAATGATCACCTCTGCACTGGCGAACAACAGGTCCAGTAGTGTTTCATCTCTTATATATCTGTCCAAAACCCAAACCAGGAAGTTATCTTTAATGGGCTCTCCTGGATGCACTGCAGTTTCCACGATGATTTTCCATCAGATATCTGGGTTGTTGAAATCTCCCATGAGGATGAGAACTTGTGAGTGTGACATCTCTTCTAGCTAAAGCAAGAAGGCTTCATCATCAGGCTCCCCTGATCAGGCAGCTTGTAACTGATGCTAACTGCCAGATGTCCTTTATCTATCTGGTCCCTAACTGTAACCCATAAGCTCTCAACCTGGTCATGGCTGTTTCTCACAGGCAGCACTTCAGTTAGAAGAAAACTCTCCCATTCCTACTTCCTTGCCCATCCTTTCTGACAAGTTTGTAGCCATCAATCATAGTATTGCAGTTCAGCCATTCATGCCACTATATTTCTGTGATAACAATTAGGTTTATTCTATTTAATTTATTGTATGATTCTATGTGGTTTATTCTATTTATTTATTTTATGATTTTATGTGACTTGTGGTAGCAATGATAATGGGAGGGTGGCTGGATCAGATGATCTTGTAGGTCTTTTCCAACCTTGTGATTCTATGATCCTAGGTCATTGGTTTTTAGCTGCAGCACAGTTTCCTTCTCATGCTCATTTCCCACACTGCATGCTTTGGTGTAGTGACACTTCAGCTGGGCTATTAATTGTGCTACCTTCTTGGAGGAGCCCTCCCAGATTCCGCTGAGACAGATCTGGGTATGCAGGCTCTTATTCATTGCTGGTGAAAATGCATAGCTAATGATGGTTATTATGCTGAAAAATAGTGTTTTGTAGCTAAGAATTTGTTCTCTCAGTGTTATTTTGTTCTTTTTATCCGTTGTAGTTTCCATGGAAATAAATAAGAGGTGTAACTTTCAGAGCTATCTATGCATATTGCTCATATAATTATGCCGCAGTTCATAACTTTAAGATTAAAACATTATCTTGGTTCTGTATAAGCATATAATGAATTCATTTACAAGTAAAACAGATTACTACAAATAATAAATGCATAAAAAGAAAACCATTTAGATACATTACTGTATGAATGTTTTAAAGTTTAACAGGTAGTATTCCATTTATCTGCAGCTGAAAATAACACCAGATATCTTTGATATGGCATCTGATACAATTAGGTCTATCTCATGTAGTCTCACCTAGGTTGTTACATGGGTTCAAACTGGTTTTACTTTATACTTTCTGTGCTTGTATCTAGTTATTTCTGTAAGTTAAGACTTCTGTTTGTGAAATTCTTTCATAGCAGCTGAATAGGTTTCTCACATTCTGTTTCATGAACATAACTTTGTGAGAGGAGAATGAATAAGTAATACAAGGAAGAAAGCTGGTTTTTACCATTTTTTTTTCCTCTCTTTCTCTCTTCTTCACTTTCTCTCTGTCTATATCTACTTTCAGACAGACCATTGTATGTAATTACTGTCAAATTTTTACATGAAGTTCAACTACTAACCTATTTTCAGACAGCATATTTAAAATCAGTCAGAAGAAAACTTAAATTGACCATAGGGAGTAGTAGCTCTTTCTTCAAAGCTCAAGGTGAGAAGGTGAAATTGTTTCATTCAGGTGTTTTGTTTGTTTGTTTGTTTGTTTTTGTTGTTGTTGTTTTTAATATGGAAATTTTCTGACTCATTATTTTCACTATTTACCACTTTGCCAACTACTACTTTCCTGTAATGTTAGAAAAATAAAAACAACAAAAAGGCTGAATCTTAGTTCTGACACCTGAGAAAATAAAAATTAATCTTTTTCAGTAGTTTCAGTCATTTATGTGTCCATTTAAATCCATGTCCAATGCTACTGTTCATTAAATATATAAAACACAGTACTTTTTTACCTATCAAGAATAGCATCAAATACTCCAAAGTACTGATGTTTATATTCTTGCAATTTATTTCTGGTTTCCAGCAAAATGTAGCTTTCCATAAACACTGAACAGAATATTAAGATAATATTGAATATTTTAACATTGTAAAATATTTTAAAAGCCAAAAAAAAACAAACAAAAAACCATATTTAATGGGTACTGAACCATGTAGATACTTAAAGTATAAGTAGGTTTAGTGTATCACGATTAGTAAAAATAAATACAATCTTCAGCAGAGTGGTTAGTGATCCCAAAGGGGGTAATCATTTCTTTAGGAAATAAAAAGAAAAGTAAAAAACAAACAAACAACAAACAACAACAACAAAAAAAAGCACCAAAAAAGCTATAAATGCGAAGAAAGATTTAAAAGAATTATTTCCACTTGCCAATTTAAAACATAATTAAATTTGGATTTTTACAACAATCATTTAAATCTTTCAAACAATATGAAGTAGCTAGTCTTGCTGTGTCTGTATTTGAAAAGTATTTATACTAAGATATCATGTTCTTCAGTTTAATTTTGTGAGGATGTTTTGTATCTAGACATTACTCCATTTCAAAGCTTTCTGGTCAGCCTGAAACTTTGTGAAGTTTGAAGAAGTCATGTGTATATTTAGAAAGTGCTTCAGTTCCTGAGTGTAATGCTTACCTCATAAACTAAATGATGCAGACTACCCCAAGTTGCTCAGGACTCTAGACCAGATGTCACATATTCTCACTGCATGGTACTTGGCTATGCATTCCCTTTGCACCATGTCTGATGCAGTTCTTACAGAAAGGTAATTATGATGTTTTACATGTTAATCTATTTGAAAGTGTCTTGATATGAAGTAGTAACATGGACTGTAATCTGTAATGAAGCCCACACTGCATTGCTTTTATGTTGCATGATTTAGTATGTGATGTGTGTTCAGTGATGTTTAAGGCTCAAAATTCTATGATAGCACTGAAAAATTCTATAGTTCAAAGAAAACCAGGCTTGATGCAGTTTGATCCATATCACCTGCCAAAGGTGATCTTTAGAATGAACTCTTTCATGTTGCAAGAGGGAGAAAAACAAAAAAACAAAAACAAAACAAAATAAAACAAAACAAAGAAAAAAGAAAGAAAAAGAAAGGTTGTTGTCATAGGTGACTCCTTTCTGAGGGAAAAAGAGGGCCCAATAGGCTGACCAGACCTGACACATATGGAAGTCTGCTGCCTCCCTGATACTTTGGTAGGATATTTTACTAGAAAACTAACTAGCTTGATACACCCCTCTGATTATTATCCATGGCTTTTGTATGTCTGTGGCAATGATGTAGCAAATAGAAGTCCAAGGACAATTGCAAGAGCCTTTGGTTAAAGAGTCAGGTAGTATCTTCCTTCATTCAACCACAAGCGGAGAACAGTACTGAAAAATGGCTCACCCATTTGATCATTTACTGACTGGTGTGTCATGATGGTCAGTTCTAAGCTCTTCAACAGGCAAGCAAGTAGGGGTCTGACACTGTGTATTAGGGAGGGGCTAGACTGTATAGAGTTCACAGTTGTTGATAACACAGTTGAAATCATCTGGATAAGGAATAAGGAACAAACAAATAAAGCATATTTTATTGTTGTAGTCTACTGTAGGCCAACCAGCCAGGACAATGGCACAAATGAATTATTTAAGGAACTAAAAGATACCTCTATATCAGCTACCCTTGCACTCATGGGTGACTTCAGTTTGCCAGATGTTATCTGGGAGTACCATACAACTGACACAAACAGGTTCAGGAGATTCTTAATATACCTTGATAGTTCTCTCCTGGTCCAAGTTCTAGTAAGGGTGTCTTCCTAAGTTTGTTGCTTTTAAACAGAGAAAATCTCAGAGGTGAAATGGCTATTGGTGGCTGTTTTGGCAGTAGTCATCACAAAGCATTCATTATCTTTCTTGATAGAAAAAAACTTCAACCAAAACTTCAAAACTTCAACTCTAGATAAAGAGAGAGCAGACTTTAGGCTGTCCAGGGAATTTGTAGCAAGGTGCTCTTGTAAACTGCCTCTGAAGGCACTGGGATCCACAGTACTACTTCCTAAGAGAACAGGAACAAAAAATTCCAGTTCCAATATGCTGGAAGTCAGCAGATGGGTCAGAATATCAGTTTGGCTGACCAACAATCTTCTAGACCCCATGTGGGAAAAGAAGGTGTATGGCCAGTGGAAGTGAGAACAAGTGATTTGGGAGGACTACAGGGATGTTGTTGGCCATTGTAAGGAGAAAATTTACACAGACAGAGCTCAATTAGAATTGAAGGTGGCCAGTAGTGTGGGAACACAACAAAAGTCTCTTAAAATATGCTAGTGGCAATCCGAGGACCAGAGTTCCATTACTTAATGAGGATGTTCAGCTCAAAAATGGACATATACATAGTGGTTTTTGACTCAGTATTCAACACTGATTATGGTCTCTGGAACTCTTAGCTGGAGGACCACAACAGCAGTAACAATAAACTCCCAACCAACCACAAACTTGTCTGAGATTTACTGTTCCAGTTGGACGTCTATAGGGCCTGATGGGTTTGATCCCAGGATTCTTAGGGAGCTGGCTGATGTCACTGTGAGAATTCTGTCAATTATTTTTCAGTGATCTTGGGAATCCAGGGGGGTTGTAGTCAACTGGATACTGACAAATGTTTAATTAGATAAACCTTACAGATGTAATAGTTTTAACGCCAACTTCAGTTTAACAAATGTCACTGATATTTCATTTCTATTCACTCATGTAGGTTGGACTCATTTCTGTTAATAAGCTTTTTTACGTACTGTGCCGCATCAATTTTCTTTACGAAATTTGATTCTTTATGAATTTTGATTGGGATAGAAGGATAGTTAGTAATCAGGTTTGATGCATAAAACCTGTAATGATAGCTAAAGGGGATGTATTTAGTTACCTCAGATATCAGAAATAATGCAACTTAATAATTGCAACAGCAAATTGAAAATATGGTTTTAACTTATATAAGGAATGTTACACTGGCAATATCATGTTCTAGTCTTAAAACCTCCTAAAGTTTGGAAAAAAAAAAAAAAAAAAAAAAAAAAAAAAAAAAAAAGCAATTCTAAACAGAATGTTGTATATCTCCAAATACCTTGAATTAGAAGAATGATTTGATTTCTAAATTGAAGTTACTTTATGTATAAATACTTGTGCCTTGCTATGGTCCCTTTTCAACACTAACCTGATTGATTTCTTATGTGAATAACTGTATGCATGAATGAATTTATGCATCATAAAAGTTAGAAAATGATAAAAGTAATTATGAGAGAATATGGATTGTGAAAAAAAAAAATTAACAAGAAATTATTTCTGAATTCTGTAAAACCTGGATTCAATGAAGAAATACTATTGTAAATGAATTACTTTTACTCATCTTGTTTTCTTAGGATTGAGATAAATTAACATTCAGTACAATCAAACACAAAACCAAAATAAGACCCATCTACTGTGAGAATAAATTCAGAAAATGAATGTACATACACATTTCACATTTCTTGTTGGAAAGAACTTCATAGAATCATAGAATGGCCCTCTGATCATCTTAGTGGCCCTCCTATGGACCCACTCCAAGAGCTCCACATCTTTCCTGTACTGGGGGCCCAAGGCCTGGACTCATTACTGCAGATGGGGCCTTGCAAGATCTGAGTAGAGGGGAACAATCACCTCCCACTCCCTGCTGTCCACCCCTATTTTAATGCAAGCCAGAGCACAGTTGGCTTTCCAGGCTGCAAGCACACACTGCTGGCTCATGTCCAACTTCTTGTCCACCAGGACCCCAAGTACTTCCCTGCAGGGCTATTCTCAAGGAGATCTTTCCCCAGTCTGTATAAATACTGGGATTTTCTTGACCCAAGTGCAGCACCCTGCACTTGGCCTTATTGAACCTCATTAGGTTAACACAGGCCCACTTCTCCAGCCTGTCGAGATCCCTTTGTCTGGCTTCCCTTCCCTCCAGTGTATCGACTGCTCCGCTCAGCTTGGTGTCATCTGCAAACCAGCTGAGGATGCACTCGATGCCATCATCTGTGTCATCGATGAAGATGTTGCAGAGCATTGATACTAAGAACAACCCCTGAGGGACACTGCATGCAACCAGCCCCCACTCTGACACAGAACCATTAATCACAAATGCAGAACCATTAATCACAAACAGAACCATTAATCACAAGTTGTGGATTTTAGTGGAAGTGTGAACATACATCTTCCAAAGCAATCAAGTTTGGTGCCCTGGTAGACAGCAGGTTCACCATGAGCCAGCAACATGCTCTTGTGATCAAGAAGGCCAGTAGTATATTGGGGTGCATTAAAAAAAGTGCAACCAGCAGGTTGAGGGAGGTTATCCATCTCTTCTACTCTGCCCTTGTGAAGCCACATGTGAAGTACTTTGTCCACTTCTGGGCTCCCTCAGTTTAATAAAGGTAGGGAATGACTGGAAAGGGCCCATCAGAGGGCTACCAAGATGATCAGGGCCTGAAGCATCATCTTTGGATAGCTGTACACAGAGATGGGACAAGGGGCAATGGGCACAAAGTGGAAAAAGGACTGTTCATTTTCTGGAATGGCATCTTTGAGAGTTTACTGGAACCATTTGTTGGGGGGGGAGAGGTGGTTGCTTTTACGTAAGAAGCAAATAATTCTGTACCAAAATCTTTAATTATATTTTCAGCATTCACACCTGCATAAAATGGAATTATAGGAACAAATTGCTTTTTATAAACACTAAAAAATGTAAAGAATTATATGGAAAAAATATCTTTCATAGTAAAATGTGCTTAAATCTAGAATCTTATCTCTTTATTCAGCTGTACACTCACTTCAAGTGCACATGAACAGGCAGGGGCATACACTTGGGCCTTGCTTAAGAATATCCATCATATTTTATTAAAGGCTTTCTTACATACAAATCATTTTTTAAATTGGGTTGGATAGCATATGGTCTCAAAAATGCCACCAATGTGTAGCTAAAACATCAGTGTTAAGGAACACTGTAACTTACAGCTGCTTGAAATTTCTATTTTGCTTATTCCTAGACACAAGATTTGAGAAAGTACTAGCTGTGTGATAAAGATAATTTTCTTTGACTTCAGGATGCTTAAAATGCTAGTGTTACAATGAAAGACAAGCCATGCTTAGGAACTGAGAACATCAAACTTATGTTATATTGTGACTGTACTTTTTATGATATTAGTAATAGGAATTATGGTTAATTCCATCATGTATGTGACTGTTTAGTGTTTACGGTCTGACATTTTATGTGCTTTGTCACTTGTAAAACATTTCCACTTTTGTACTGTTCTTCAGCTGCAACATTGGCAACATGACAATACTTGAAATCTTAATGATTCATTGATCCAAAATAAGTTTTCTAAAAGCACATTAAGAACGGTGTATATTTTGAGGTTAAAAAACAAATCTTGAGTGCAATTGGAGAAAAAAGGTTTGAAATCAACAGATGAGTATCTCTGCAAACTTCCGCTGTCTCTTTTTGTTTTAAAAAGGGAATTTTTACATAGTTAATCTAAATCAGTTTAATAGTATTCAATAAAAAAACCTTTTAAATATCATAACCATCTAAAAATACTACACTTCTATTACAAATGAAGAAGATTCCTCCAGCAATCTTTGCTTATCCAAGTATATCTAAAGACATTTTATCAGATGAGTCTTCAGGCAGAAATTAATTTGATATGCATATTAAATGCATGAGTAATGTTAAACACCAGTTGTCAATGGAAATCCCTCCTATACTCACATGAGATCCTACTCCCATGATCACCTTTGGAAAATAAGAAGTAGCCATTCTGTTGAATCTTCAGCTCAGCTTAGAAATAACATTAAGAACTGATCATTTGTAAATCTTTACTAGAATTATTTATTCTTCTTTGTTGTTGTTGTTGTTGTTTTCATTTGAAAATCTTGCTGACTGTATATCAGGGATAGAGTTACCAGTGAGGCTGTCTCTAAATAGTATTTCCTGTTGAGTTCAAAGATTCAGCTTTTCACATTACATATGTCTTCATTAGAAAATTCTGGAAGGGCCATGAAATGATCTTCCAAGAGACATTACATGGTTTAAAAATAGTACAATTTAGAGAGTTTCAAATTCCAATTGGCGCTATTGCTCATATGTAAGTATCACAAAGGAATTTATTATAAACATCCTTACAGATGCCATTGCTTTATTGCTTTTACTATATTAATTATTTTTGGCATTCATGTTAGCCTTACATCTTTTAATCACTTTATAAAACATAATTAGTCTTTACAAAACCCTGTAAGGTAGGTCTGACTGATTAAGGCTGAAAATGTGTCCTTAAGGAGTGATTTCTTTCTTTGGCACAGCACAAAACAAACAAACAAAAATTGTATTGAAAATTTTCTTGTCATCCTTTTCAATACAGCTTACGCATATATATACATAAATACTTAAAGTCTATTTTCTTTCTGATTCAATATGGATTATAATAATTTTTTACGTGAATGTGGCATCTATGCATTGTTGAAACATGGTATGGGAAAATATATAAAGGCAGAATGAAAAGCAATATAACTCAGAGATTCAGTTCTGAAACAAGCCAGAGCAGAAAGTGTAAGAATATTTCGACCAGAAGAAGCATTATGTGACAATGCTTCAATGCACTTCAATTTCTGCTTGTTATCTTTTGATACACTTATGTAAAATTATCCAAAACAGGCTTTGATTTCATGAAAATGAATTGCATTAGTGGTTGCAAGTTAAAATTTTAAACATCTTGAATTAATTACCAAGAAAAAACAAAGGAAACAAACATACAACAGCAACAAAAAGAAAACAAACAAAAAAACCCAAGATTTCAATTTACTTGATTTAACATCAAAAATTCTATTTGGGTCTGCTGATGCTGAAACAAAAACACTTTTTCATGTAATAAATTTCTGAATGTTTTACTACAATGCACAATGCTTCAGTTTAGAACATTTCTTTTTTGACTAATGAGCATGACTTCTTCCCATCAGTTATGAAATAAGTACAAATTTTTTGCTACATGTTTATAATATAAATACATGAATAATTCATGTAAATATTTGCATCTATGGCAGTTACTGTGAGAATATATTTGAAAAGTTCTTGTGAATTTTATTGCTCATATATTTACAGAGGTTTTCTGGGCCTCCTGTTCAAATTCAATTTCACATGAGAAGTAAAATAATGATAGGTTGAGTTACTAGCTCTCTAAGGGATGAGAGAGAAGAGGCATTTAGTGCTTAGATAATGGGACAGATTTTCATATTCATTATTGAGCACTGTCTTCTAAGCATGAGGTTGAGGAGAAAAGTGGTTATCATGGATCTAGACAGCATGCCCTTCTATACAGATATCATTGTTTCTGCCAAGACCCATTACCCAAACATAGCAAAGAAAATGTCAGAAACAGCCCAATTTTTCAAGTGTTGAGTTTTCCAAATTCCTTTTCATTCAGTGAAAGTGCTGTAAGCCCAACCCTCTAGAAACAAAATTGAGATATTCAAATCTTAATTTAGGCAATTTTTTTAATGCTCCATGTTTGGAAAAATCTGGGTTTACACTTTGGATCCTCCTTTGAAAAACTAGAGTTTATGTTAATATATATATATTTAAATATTAAAACACTTCACTTCATTTTTAAGATACAATTTAGTAAGTTTTAACATTCAGTGTTTAAACGATTTAAATTAATTGCTTAGAATAGTGGTTCTCAAGCTCTCGCAATCCAGCTTGAGAAGATCAGAAATCTTCCATGTCTTCTTTTAATTCATAAACAGGTACTTATCATAACAAGGATCTGTAAAATAATGTAAAAAGTTGTTGAATGCCCTATGTCAAATACAAGATGAATCACTTCATTACTAACAAAATGATACACCCTTTCCTAAACAGAATATTATCTAGCGACTGAGGATGTGTTGGGCGAAGTGGATATAAAGCATACCCATCCAGCAACTAATTAGTAATTATTCCAGCCCTGGAACAAGATTAAAGTTAATGCTTGACAAAATATACTACTATGAGTCATCATTACAAGGTGGTCAAATGCTAACATCATGTTTCCTTTGTAAGGATGCACTGTATTCTGATAATGAGTTTATTTACTAGGCAACCTAACTTATTATTTAGGAAAAAGTCATTCAGTGGCTTCCCAGGTTTAGCTTAGCATTTCAACAAGAAGATACACATCCAATTTATTGTACTGTCGTCTTATGTTTAACATGCTAATGATCATTTCACAGAACTATCTGTTAAACCCTCACAAAATATATCTTGTACATAAAATGGCATTTCATTATTTTAAAATGCAATTCTTGTTGGAGCAGTAAGGAATTAGTTTATAGCTCTAGTATGACTTTGTAGAGAGTAGCAAGATTGTTCTGTCCTCATTTATGTGTGTTCATAAAGAGGGAATATAAACATTCTTTAATTTCATTCATTATGACATATTTTGTGCATAATTTTGAAAACAGTAAATATCAGCAGAACAGACTTTGAAAGCACACTTTTCTTCTCCACTGCATTAACTAATTTATCCCACATGTATCTATGCTGAAGAATCTTATACAAAGGTGGACATGTTTTTAGAAGAGTAGTGAGTACTCATTGGATTGTCAGGGAATGATAGTATTGCAGTAACTTCTATTAGTTAAAAAAAAGAAAAAATCTATTAAATGAAATTTTTGAAAAAAAAAATTTCTCCATTTTCTTGAATAATCATTCTGCTAACATCTCTTAAATTTTGTCTGCATTGCATTTTGTACTTAGTGATGAGGCCCTGTAAGAAGTCCATTTTAATCTACATAGTTTCTGTTAAATAGTCTGAGCAGTGCAGTCAACATGGTACATTTATAATATAACAAATAAGTGTTTTCTACTTCAAATAGACCTACCTTGGCTTTCCATGATGCATTAAAGTTTGTGTTCAACATGAATTATATTTTGACTAAAGTAAGCCCAGATAGTATCATGACAAGTGATTTCCCAATTTCTCCATTGTTTGTAGCTAGAAATCAGATTCCTAATTTGAATTGGAATTGTAGATACCTGCCTTTGTACCTGTTTTCATAATCAAATTCAAGAAAAGATCTAATTTGTTTTGTTGTTGTTGGAAACAGTGCTGCTTCTCAGTATTGCTGAAGTTTGACTGGTAGTGGTTAATAGCAAGGATGGCAGTGGGGTTCTTGCTTAGCATTTTCTGCCATGTAAATGCAGTAGAATTCAGTCTTCAGTCTTTTAAAAAATAGCTGCTGTAAACTCATAGAATTTTGTACTTTAATCTGCAAACCAGAGTTTTACTTCTTACACCGTCACATGTTTGCTCTTTGTTGCAGTTCTCTAAATAATAAATTAAAAACAAACCAAGAATGGCTTTGTATTACAGGAAATATTCACCCATTTTCATTTAAAAAATCTCACTAAGAACTTTATAATCAGCTTTCTTTAAGAACATTTTAGTTCACTTCTCTTTGCAGTGAATAATAATTTCCCACTGTTTTCTTCTTAATTCAAGATCATTTGAGATAGGGATCATCTAAACCATTTGAAATAAATACCTAATTTTTTATCTCTCTAAGTTACCCTAAGCATCTTGTTATAAAATATAATTTTCTTGTTACCATGTTTATCTGTATACATTCCTGCTAAATTCACATAAACAACAGCCAACAGTATGCATCAGAACAACATCTGTATCCAGAATTTCCAGTATCCAGTATCCTCTGGGAATGTAGGAATCTACTTGTATGAAAGATCTAGTTTTTTCTTACCGTCTTAAGTGGGAGGCAGAACTTCTGTCTGAATTGGTTTTCACTTGGGCATTTTTTCAGTGAAAACCGTTTGGTTTTCCTGAATTCTGAGAAAACAGAATATGAGGGCCTGATTCTTACTACATTTTCCGTAAGCAGCCAACAGTGGCTTCAAGTCTTTATTAATGAGCTTTAGCTCTTGTACTCTAATCCAAGTTGGAAGTGTATCATTTTTTGTTAGAATATTAGTTGTTGATTATTGGTAGAAGTCGCTGCACAGAAATATACTAATTGTGTACAAAGAGCAATTATGATGATGATTCATGTCCTGTCAAGTAATAGAATATTATTTATCAAAATGTTTGTGCGAAGTTTGGAAGATGGCATTGTACAGTCTGCTGATGGACATTGTACATGTACTCTCTGCAAACTCCTGGAGGTTTCCGGACTTTTTCTAAAGGCATTTGTAAAAAGCCAATGGAAAATAACTTCTCTGTCAGTTTTCAGAAGTTGGCTTAACACTTTCACAGATGGGGGAAGAGAAATTACAGTTATATGAGCAGAAAAAAGAAATACTTGAAGGAACGCTGCTCCAAGATCTCTTCTATTTGAATAGAAACATCTCAACTATATTAAAATAGTATTTTAAAAATATGTAGCAGGAATTCTGATATTTTGACTGAAGTATAACTTCCCATGTTTGAGCTAAGCAAAAAAAAAAAAAAAAAAAAAAAAAAAAAGAAAAGAAAAAAGTTTTTGGAAGGTGGTAAGGATTGTACAGGATTATGAGATCTACCTATCGAACAGGTTTCCTTTACAAGCACCCAGTGATTCAGTAGAAAACAAAAGATTTATGAACTGTAAAAACAATGTAAAGAAAGATAAGAAGAAGCATAAATTTGTGCTGGACAATTGCTTCTGGAATTACAAGAAATAGAGGAATATCTTACTTTTAGTTTTAATTGGGAAAATTATTTTAACTGTCAGGACAGGCATGCAGGATAATAGGAAGAAAGAACTACTGTATTTGGTATGGAAGCAAAACTGTTAATGCTCTTAAGGTACAGTGACTGGATGACCATTGTTTGAGAATCCTGAAAGAACTGGTACAGGCAATCTCAGTCTTGTAGTGAGAATTGTTGATAAGATTATAAAGTCACAATTAGTGTGACAGCGATAGTGTTATTTAGAATTCCAAAGACAGGAAATCCTCCAGACAAGTGCCATGGCCTCTTATTTAAATAAACCAAAAACAAACAGAAACCCCACAACTTCTGAAGATGATAAATACTAGCCACTGAAACAAATGGCAAAAATCTCATATGGGTTAATTATGGGAAGTGCAGATTTCTCTGCTGGCACCAGTGCATGCTGGGGGCTACTCAGCTAGAGAGTAACTCTGCTGGGAAGAACCCAGGGATCCTAGTGGACCTCAAGTTGAATATAAGTCAGTGACATGCCCTTAGTACTAAGAACACTAATGGCATTCTTGTCTTCATTAGACAGGGTATCAACAACAGGCTGAGAGATCCTTTCCCTCATAAGCCAGACCTGGATTACTCTCTCTAGTTGTCAGCACCCAGTACAAAAGAGACCTGGACATATAGCAAAGAGTCAAATGAAGGGCCACCAAGATGCTGAAGGGACAGGAGCACTTCTCCTATGAGGAGAGGTTGGGAGAGCTGCTCAACCTGGAGAAGAGAAGGCTCAGAGGATCTCACAAATTGCCACTAATATCTAAAGGGAAGGAACAACGATGACAGATCCTGGCTCTTTTGAGTGGTGTTAAGTGCCAGGACAATATAGAATGTGCACAAACTCAATGCAAGGGTCTCCTTCTGAATATAAGGAAGCACTTCAGTTCTGAGCAGGTGATGGAGCACTAGCACAGGCTGCCTAGAGAGTTCCTAAAGTCTCTTGCTTGGAGATCTTCGAATGCTGTCTACATATGGGCCTTGGCACTTTGCTCTAGGTTTTTCTGCTGGGGAATGAGTTGGACCAGATGGACCCGGAGGTCCCTTCCAACCTTAAATATTTTTTGATTCTGTACAAAATATTTTGTGTAAAATTAGTGTTTGCTTACTACATTAGGTACTACTATTTTTTAGAGGAAGAAATGTTAGAATAAGTGGCTCAGATGGAAAGCGTGGGTATCAGCAAAAGAATTTTAGGGCAGATGTGAGAGAAGTTTGCCAGAACACTGCTACTAGAGCTCCAGGATTCCACTTAGAATTTTTATTTCTAGTTGTGTCATAAACAGTAGACCCTAGGAGTGCAGCAGTGACACTTTCATATTACACAGCATGAGGAAACCATCACTTTAAAGAAGAATCAGATTACAAGATCTTGGAGTAGGCAAGTAGGATGGAATGTACTTCTTATAAGTAAGTCTCTAAAAGTTCTCCAACTTTTAAAACTATAAAAGAATGTAGAAAATCCATTCATGTCTGTGAGGACAAGCTGACAAGGAGGGAAAGACAAGTTCAGTAACTAAACTTACTTGTATTTCTTTCATAATTACTAACCTTTTTAGTGGCATAATGTCAATATTGAAAAGCTATAATTTTTCAGTTCCTGATTTTTTTGCACATAATACTTTTTGTGATGACTAAGCTACTAACTGACATAAGTTATTTATATACAAACAATATTATAAGCAACTAAAACAAGGCTGAGCGAGGCAAGCAGATGGGCTTTCTTTCGCTAGGGCACTTTGTCCAATATAAAAATTCATATTGTAATTTCAGAAATAGATTTCATTAATGTTTCGTTTGTTTGTTTGTTTGTTTGTTTTTCTTTCACATAAACTATATAAAAGGTAACAGACAAGTGGAGGATATACTGTTTAAAATAAAAGCACTGTATCAGAAAATTCATCAGGGTGTCTGGACAAATTTCAGGATTCCCAGAGCACAGTCTATATACCCACTTATTTCACTTTCTTAAAAGCAAAAATATAATTCAAGCATCCTAGAATATTGTAGATAATTAAGTTACAAACAGAAAATTATTTCAGAACTGTGTATTTGGGTACACTAGAATAGTATTTTTAATAGAAAAATATGATCTGTTAAAAGAAATCACATTTCAGAAAAATTACTACTCTACCACAATGCTGAAATCCAGGAAAAATAATAACAAATAAAAGCTCTCTGGTCTTTGAAAGATTTTACTTCTCTTTTATACAATCTAATTGAGTTCAAAATACATACATTGCATAGCAGATAAGCCATCTCCACTACATTAATATACAAATTATTAAAAAATGAAATACAAGCATTTGCAGAAAACATACTAAGACTTTCTTTTCTGCACAACCCTGTATAGAAGGCAAAGATGATATGAATTGAGAATGAGGTTAAAAAACAAAAACATTTTTTCCAATGAATATTTATGCCCTTTCATGTAGACATTTTTAAGTATCTGAAGAGATCCAGCTTTTTCATTTAACATTCTCAGCTTTACAATTGAATACTAACATCATCTATCAGAGAACAGACTAGAAGTCTTTCCAGAAGTCATCAGTGCTGTTTTTTATTTAACCTGAATTTGGGCTGCTGGCAAGACTTGTTTTGTTACCTCTTTCTTCTTCAATATATTCAAATTTGAGAAAAAAATGAATTGACAATGGAGACCAGTTTTAGCAGACAATTTTATGAGCAACATAAACAATCGCTATTTAAGCCTCATTTATTAAATGAATGATAACATTATTACATTAACAGAATAATTTTATATCAAATGTTTTCTTTCACATTAAGCTTCTTCTCATGGAATAAGTACAACATTGTGTCATTTGAAAGTAGTTTGTATCAGTATTTCATGGAAGAAATTGAATTCCTCTGTTATTCTTTTCTTGATGTATGTACAAGTGATGTTTCATCCTAACTTGTCACTCAAGATTCAAGTATTCTCAACTATATGTTTGAAATTGAGTATTATTAAAAATAATAGAAAATAAGTTTCATTTTAGAAACTGTAAAATCACAGAATCACAGAATCAAAGTACTGTGTGGGCTGGAAGAAATTTCTAGAGATCATTGTGTGCAACCCCCCTGCAAAGCAGGCTGCCTAGACCAGGCTGCCCAGGTAGGTGTCCAGTCAGGTCTTGAACATCTCCAGAGAAGGAGACTCCACAACTCCCCTGTGCAGCCTGTTGCAGTGCTCCATCACTCTTACCATGAAGAGTTCTTACGCACATTTGCATGGAACTTCCTGTGCTTCAGTTTGTGACCATTTCCCCTCGTCCTATTGCCACTCTCTGCTGAAAAGAGCCTGGCCTCATCCCTTTGCCACCCACACCTTAGGTATTTATAGATATTGATCAGATCAACTGATTCTGCTTTTAGATTTTCTTTTAGGTTTGTTATAGAATCCTGAAACCATATGATTTGGAAGGAACCTTTAAAGGTCATCTAGTCCAACTACCCTGCAGTGAAAATGGTCACCTATGACTCAGTCAGGTTGCTCAAAGCTCCATCCAGCCTGGCTTTGAATGCCTCCAGGGATGGAACATCCACCACCCTGGGCAACCTGTTCCAGTGCCTCACCACCTTTATTGTAAAGACCTTTTTTCTTATAGCTAGTCTAAACCTTATCTCTTTCACTTGAAACCCTTTCCCTTGGCCTATCACAACAGGCCCTGCTAAAGAATCTGTTCCTTCCTTTCTTATAGACTCTCTTTAGATACTGAAAGGCAGTTATCAGGTCTCCCCAGTGCTTTCTCTTCTCCAGGCTGAACTGCCCCAGTTTCCTAAGTCTGTCCTTGTAGGGAGGTATTTTGTCCCTTGGATCATTTTGGGGGCCTTTCTTGGGGCATGGGTCAACAGGTCCATGTCCCTCCAGTACCGAGGGCTGCTCCAGTGCAGAGTAAAGGGGAAGGACTGCCTTCCTCCACTTGCTGGCCATGCTTCTTTTGATGCAGGCCAGGACACGGTTGGTTTTCTGGTCTGCAAGGGAACATGTCTGGCTTATGTTCAGCTTGCTATCACCCAGTATTCCCAAGACATTTTCAGGAGGGCTGTGTTCTTTGTTTTCCTCCCCCAACTTATATAGACAGTGTGACTCAGGTGCAGACCTCCCAGTTGGACTTACTGAACCTCATGAGGATCTCCTTGGCCCACTGCAAGTGCCTATCTAAGTCTCTCTGTATGGCATCCCATCACTTGGATATGTTGACTGCACTACACAGCTTGGCGTCATCAGTAAACGTGCTGAATGTGCATTCAGTTCCGCAGTCAGTGTCATTGATGAAGAAATTAGAGAGCACTGATCCAGAACTGACCCCTTAAGGACACTACTCATCACTTATCTCCACCTGGACATTGAACCATTGGCTATCACTCTCTTGGTACACTCTTGCAATCACTTCATCCTTCGCACAGTCCACCCATCAAATTCATATCTTTCCAATTCAGAGAAAATTATGTTGTGGGATACTGTGTCAGATGCCTTACTGAAGCCCAGATAGATGACAAGGATCTGCACCTGGACTGGAGCAATCCCTGAGATATATAGGCTGGGTGAAGACATCAACAGAAGCATGCCCAGAAGGTCAAAAAAGGTGATTCTGCCCATCTACTCTGTTCTCCACCTGCAATACTGCATCCAGTTCTGGGGCTCCCAACACATGAAGGACATGGAGCTATTGGAGCAAGTTCAGAGGACAGCCACAGATGTGACCAGAGGTAGCAGCTCCACTATGAGGACAGGCTGAAAGATCTGAGACTTTTCAGCCTAGAGAACAAAAAACTCTAGGAGACCTTATAGTGGCTTTCTGTATCACCTCCCTCTTTTCTATGTGCCACAGCATAGTCTCCTGGAGGATCTACTCCATGATCTTCTCTAGCACAAAGGTGAAGCTGACAGGTTGGTAGTTTCCCTTGGTCATCCTTTCTACCCTTCTAAATGTGGGTGTGAAATTGCCTTTTTTTCAAATCACCAGGGGCATCACCTGACCAATGTTTGTGCTTATTCACTAGGAATGTATTTAGGCTGACTTCTATAATTTTATGATTTCCTTACTAATGAAATAAAACAACAACAACAAAAAACGGCTAGATGACAGAAATAGCTGCTTCATAGCAGTTATACAACCAAACAGCTAATACAATGTCATCACATGTAAAGTTTCTGTTTACCTTCATAGAATGTTCTTTAAGGCACTGAACCCTTTCTTATGCAGTAGGGAAGAGATGAGTCTTTTGGTTATGACCAGGGTAATTTAAAGAGGTAGGCTGCTACGCCAGCCATAGGAATTTTTCCTCAAGGATTACTGACCTGTAAAGCCAAGGAGAGAAGGACTCTCTCTCTTCAAATGAGACAAGAAGGTAGTTAATCTCTCTGAGAGATACAGACATTCTTTTCCAGACTACTCCATCTATCTCTCCATCTATCTCATTTTAAGTTTATGTGACTTTAGTAAAGTGTTTTATCAGAAAATAAAAGCATAGATTATCCTGAACTGGAAGGGATCCACAAAGATCACAGAATTCAGCTCCAGGTTCCACACAGGACAAATCAAAATGCAGTCCCCATGTTTGAGAGCACTGTCCAAGCTCTCTTTGGACTCTGGCAGCTTCAGGCTGTGACCATTGCCCTGGGCAACCCTTTGGTGAAGAATCTTTTCCTAATATGTGGATTACAGGAAATAAAAGGTGTAGCAAAACCTTACCAAGAAGTCACAGCAATAACAATTTTTGTTACAACTGAACAGACCTTGCATTTTAGGCTACCTGAGAATCATCTTTTTTTGGGGTGGAGGAGGGAAGCAGAATGGGATAGAATGACTGGAGAGCAGGAAGAAGGGAGAACTGGGAAGAAATAAAAATACATTTGAAAAATGCTAAGGAGGTAATAGAAGACATAAAATATTGATTCTTCTGAGTTGTTGACCTGAAGATTCTTCAAAAAAAGCTGAGGCTTGGATAGATTATGTTCTGCTGAAATTACATTTAGAGTTTAGCATATCACTTTTAGAACAAAAACATACTTGATAATTAAGTTCTTTTTCTTCTTAAGGGGTAGCCAGCAGCTCTTAGCATCATTACTTAACCCATGATTGTTGTTCAATTGTGAACTATATGTTTTTTGAAGTTTCCTCTTTCAGCATTAATTTCAAGAGATAATTATGGTCCTAAGTATGCTTTCAAGCCCGGAGGGCAAGTTCTGTGGAGTGTGTTCTATACACACTGCATAGTGCTCATTTAGACCTCTTCTGAGTATAGAGAAACAATTTGCTCATTCTTCAGTTCAGAGTGAAGTCATGTGAGGCTGTGTCATAGCCCACCAGAATTGCATGAAACCAAGCATTCATATTGCTTGCATTCTTCTTGAGGTTGGAGGCCTGCAGGGATTCAAGAAGACTGGATAGGAAGAACAGAGACAAAAAAACCTGCTGTATGTTTGTGTAATAATCCTTTAATTGTATGCAGTGGGATGCATAGCTCTTAACAGTTCATTAATCATGTTGATTTTTTTAAACTATATGGTTTTCAACAAGAATTTATAAATAATAAAGGGATTCTAATGATAAAAACATAGAAACAAGCTCCACGTAGGACAGCTTTCACCTCCATACTTTCTGTCCGTGTATAGGTTTGATCACTGTATTTTCATTGTATTGCAGATAATTTCTATGTCATTCTTTTTACATAATTGCCAAGTTTGATATGATGCGTTGGTGTTTTTTTCTCATTGATACTGCACAGAATCTACAGGCTGAGTTCATCAGCTTACTTTGCACACTGTCTCAAAAGTTGCTTTAGGTCATTGACACTGTTCTCACCTGCAGTGCTTATGAAATTATATCACTTAGAGCTGGCTTTTCAGCATTTCTCAAAGTGCTTGTTTTACCTTCCTAGAGGCATGGTTTGTTCTAATCGTTATTGTATTGTCATCAAAATGTTTGATTTAGTGATCTTTTGCCCCTTTTGGGGAAAATAAAAGAAGTTTTATAAACCACTGTTACCACTTCTTTCTCATGACCTATATGTATAGATAGTATTATTGTTTGCATTGATTCTGTATTAAAACCTGGCGGCGATAGAACAGGAAGTTCTCATGACTATTAGCCCTGTTACTAGGGCCAGGAATGTTACAAAGTCTTTAATCTGCTAGTGCACTTGCTCAACTAAGAAGAGGTTGACAGACCCAAGTGTTAGTCACTTTTTAAATGGATGTTCTGCTATCACTGGTAGTTAAAATCTGAGTGTTGTGGGGAGAAAATATGTCTAGAAACTAAGAAATGGATATGCAAATAGTCTTCTCTTTGGTTCCTCTAGCCTCAGAGAACAGGACTGAAACAAAGATGCTATTAGTTCAATTAGGGTGTTCATGAGACACACTTTTTTCTGCTCTCTCATAAGATATTTAACTGGGCGGTCAGAAATTCAAGACTCCTAAGACCAGTAAGAGAGTAAGAAAAAAGGGTAGGTTCTCACTCTGTAGTCCAATGTGACCTTTTGTCTTAAAATGAGAAGTGCTGCAGGCCATCTTATGCTATCAAGATGCATAATCCATTACCTAATTAATCTTGGTAGAAAATTATCAAGCAAACCTTGGAAAGGGGCTAGAATCTGAGACTTCTGCATTTCTGGCAAGAACCATATCACTTGCAGACTGTTTCTCTATCTGTGTGCACTACTTAAGCACTCCTTGGGAGGATGCACTAGACCTTTCTATAGCATAAATTCCAATGAGTATTGTTCTAACAGCTGAACCAAGAGATCAAAGCCAAACCTGTTCTGAACTGGTTTTTGTTTTTGTTTCTGTTTTTTTTTCCTCCTTGAATTGAGTTGTACTTGCTGCTTCAGAGACCTTAGTGAGTGAAGTTGATTTGGGGCTGACATACCTACATTCTTATTTTTGCCCTTCTATGGTCAACAAACAAACATACAAACAAACAAACAAACAAAAAACCCCAAACCCAACCCCCCCCCCCCAAAAAAACCCAAAAAACAACATCCATTTCAGTTAATGCCACTGTTTTTAAATGCTGCATTTTTTCAAATTGAACTGACTAGCAATCTTGTCAGCCTATCCTAGAAATGCAACAGAAAACATTTGCTGATTAAGATCCCTAGTCTAAACTTACCCTTACTCTAGAAAGCCCATACATTCTGTGCTCCACTTTGGTGAACTCTCTATGTAATGTTATCAAGTAATTTTATTATATGCTTACCCTCCTTCTGCAACTGTGCTTCTGAATGAAATTAGTTGAATCAGTTTGTGCTGAACTTAATACTAAAGACAACCACATACACTGGTTTCCTCATGACATATAGATGCAGAACAGTCTCATCTGTGAATTTCAAATGTGTTCAGAGGCACACTGGTGCTGAGAAGCTCTTTCTCAAGACAATACAATGCATTAAGTCTAGTGATGAAAATGTCAGTGCCTATAGATGATCAGGCAAGTATGCAGTTAGGTGAGTGCAGTATGAAATAATAATGACAGTGCAGATTTGTGTAGCATTTGGTGTACTTAATATTTCATAGGAAGTAGATCTAGCCTAGAGAAAGCAACAGACAACTGGATTAGTTAGAGGTAATGTTTTTTTTTATATTCAGATGAATAACACATCCTCGCAGTTTTCACAATTTTGTTTATTCTCCTTTTAAATGTTTATGTCATAAATCCCAAATTTTGTGAGTTGTGGGGGGAACTGCTGCTTTTAACATAAAGCATAAACATGTCATAATAGCTGTAACAATGTACCTGACTTTTTTTACAAGTTATAGTGAATGTCTTCACTTAACATGGATGCTTTGCTTCCTAACTTCTTAGTTGAAGAAGTTAATTTTCATTGTCACCTTTTCTAATGTAGAGCATCTGTTTTCTATCACAGCTTTATTTCAATGAAAAAAATAAGCAAACAGCCTTCTGCATGGAATAGGAGCACAGAAACATTTCTGGAGCTCTTCTAAATTTTGACATCTATTGTATTTTGGTGCTCCAATTCTTCAAAGTGCAGCAGCACACAGTATATAATGTGTGCAGCAGAAGAAGCTCACTTTTTATGACTGAATTAAATACTATTTCATTGCAAAAACATTATCACTTTCAAGTAGTTTAATATTTTATTCTTTCTTCAGAATGGCACCATCTTCAATAGGGCTAATTTGGGGTATTGCAGAAAAGGGCTATGGAAGCAAAAGAGCTTAGCTTAAGGAAACAGGACCTATGAAAAGCTACAGCACAGTATCTTATCACATTACTTCCAAGTCCACACACACCCTAATCAAATACATACTTTTATCACAGCTTTTAATGCCATTGAAGTTGCAGCTGGTTTCCAAACTGCAGGATTTCCTGTCTCAAAGGGCAAGGGGTCATTTGAAGTTTAAAAAGTCTTAGTGCAGAATAGAACACTGGGAGGAAAAAAAAAAAAAAAAAAAAAAAAAAAGGAAGAAAGAAGGAGAAAGAATGGCAAGTGACCTGTGTTTGGCCTGGGCACCTTGAAGTGCAAAAGCAGTTCTAGAAATCTTTTAACTGTCAGGAGGGATCAGCACAGCAAAGTGTATTATGTACGCACATCTTTTCCTGTCGGCTTTTGCCCTCGATTGCTGCATTTTCCTTGCTCCCAGCCACTCAGCGATACAGGCGGTTCGCAGGCAGGCTCGGGCACTCGGTCCCCCCCACGGCCCCGTCCTTCCCCCTCGGTGCGTGGGAGGCAGAGCCGCGCAGGACGGCGCTGTGTGGGAGAACCCACCTAGAGGGCCCCCTTGACGCCAGCAGAGCCCTGCCAGGCAGCCTGCCCGCGCCGCAGCCCGGCCCCGCCGCAGGCTGAGCGGCACCGCGCCCGCCGCCGTCCGGAGCCGCCGCCGGGCTGACAGCAAGGCAGAGAGGGCGAAGACACCAGCAGCCCTAGGGGTACGTTGGAAATCCTTGTGAGGAGAGAGGAAGCGGAGCCTGTTGCCTGCGTTGCTTGAACGGAGACACCGGCTCCTTTGGCTTGGGCTTGAGAAGCTTCCCGAGGATGTTGCCGGAGCTTCAGGAGTGATAACAACTAGCTGGGAGCTGAACTGGGGAGGGGGAAAGAAAGGAAAGGACAGCAAAGGAAGAATTCTTAGCTAAGATGGACTTGAAGCTTTGCTTTCATTTCGCAACATAAACAGTGATGCAGATGTTTTTGGTATACAGTGTAACATCAAAAGAGAACTAGGTTCTGCAGTGCAAGAATCAATAGCTTAGTCATTTTACTTAAAGGGAGCAGGCAGCCTTCTTATGGGGTTAGGCAGCAAAAACAGATTTGATCATGATGTGATCTTATCTCATGATAGTCTCTAACTGTTGTCCTGTTCTGTGGAGCTGAAAACGCGTACTTCCTTCCTTCTGTCTTAGATGAAGAAATAAACCCACAGAATCAAATTCAGAAAGAAAATTGGTTTGGTTGTACATGGCTATTAAACACCATCCTGTTCCCTGGGCTTGTGATAAAGAAAAACTGCATTAAAGTGATCGGTGATTAATATGTGTCTAAGAAAGAAGAAAAAGCAGTATTCCTTTCTGAACATGGCAAAGCAATCTGAAGTTACACATATCTCTCTAACCACTGATTTGGCATGGATGACAGGAAACTATCTCTTGACTAACCTTTTCCAACTCTACAGAATGCTGCATATGAAGATGCTTTAATCTGTATTAAAAGTGCTTGGATTTTTATCAAGGCAAACTGCTGGCACTGTCATGTGGTTTCTGTATACTGATTACTTTAATGCTTTTTAAGTAGCAAGTGGGGGCATAAATGGATGGACGTGTACCTAGAAAACCCTGCAAGAAGTCTTTCTTCAGATCTTGGGATTTTTTATTTATGTGGATTACAGTGATTCTTGCAATAATCCCTGCTGTTAACTGCTCATGCAGTTGTTCTGGAATGCATCTATGAATACCATAACAGATAAAGCTGTCTGACAAGGAAAACACTAATGTTGGAAGATCTGTGAACATGATGCATGTGAATAATTTCCCCTTTAGGAGGCATTCATGGATATGGTGAGTAATCAATAGACTTTACAGATTGTTAAACTCAAAATGCTTGTTTGCAAAATACTGTGGCAAGTACCAGATGCTGTGTATTTTCCTACATTAATATCAAATGAGGACTAACTGGGCTATGAAAATATGAGAATCTCACAGAGATAGTACTGCTGAAGTAATATGCTTGGCACTCTTCCCTCTACAAAACAGACAAGTGATAAAATTGGTATTATCATGGTCATGTTTTCCTGTGTGATAAGTGTTTCTTGAGGAGGGAGGTGTATTTTCTTTCTGCATCAAAGGAACAGGAACTCTTCTTCCCATTTCTTACTTAGCTTTACTTGACGGAAATGATGAAGAAGTATTTTCCTCTTTTCATATTGTATTCGTTATCCTGGAACTTATTTATATACATTCATGTGACCTGAAAAACAGTTAAAAAAAAAAAAAAAAAGTTCATTCATATGATAATGCAGTAATCTTTAATAAATGCATTTGTATGGTAGGTTTTCAAGAGTGTTTGGAAGACAGATACGTAGCATTAAAATCCCTTTATCATCATTAAAACATCTGTTTCCTCATTAAACCACAGACATCTATAGCTCCTGCTCACTGGAGGCTTTCTCTGTAACTTTCTTAGCAATAGAGTGCAGTTGACTTGCTAATGAATTCTGCCAGTGGTTGTTGCGTCATGTCATGCTCCTTATGTTGAGATCTGTCTTTATCAGACCAGTGTAAGGCAAAATTAGATTCCCGGAAAACTTTTGCATTTTGGGTAAATATTGAGTCTTTTAATGACAAGTACATTATGGAAGCTCAGTGGAAAAGAACTGTATTCAAGTTGTGAGATGGACAACTGTGTGCATGTTTGTTTGAAAAATCTGCCCTTAGTGTGTTCTAGCCTCAGTACAGAATTAATTTTCAGGATAAATTTTGCCTGGGAAAATGTGTCGGCCAAGGTTTTAAAGCCAAGTCCTTTTTATGACATTTCAGAATTGTATTTAAGAAGAACAGTATAAAATCAAGACCCTGGTGCCTGGCAGCACCAGCGTTGGCGTCAGCTGAGTGTCATTTGTCAGAGGCACCGGCTCCTCCGAGCTGAGCCAATGGCAGGAGCCGGCATGTAGGCTGTCAGATTATGGGGGGGGACAAGGGGGGGTGTGATGCTCTGGCTGCTCATTTTCTCTTATTACTCTGATTTTATTAAATAATTGGTAGGCACACTGCCCTTTTGATGCCTGTATTGGTTTTATGATGTTTTATCGTACTTTTCCCTCAGACTGTTGTGGGTTACATACAAGTCTTTATGTAGCCAACTTCTTATCACCTAGAAAATGAATAATGTTATCTTTTAATATCTTTCATCTTTCGGTTTTGGCAGTTTATTTAGCAAAATCTTTCAGAAAGGGTACTGCACTCCACACCTAACGAGAGCACCATTTCCACTGTCTTCTAAGAATTTGACCTACTTCTGTTTTTAATAACTTAGAGAAATAATTTTGAGAGCATGTTAACCCCCGGGGCTCATCTCCTGTCTAAATCGTTTTCAAGATACATGAAGTCTGCAGCCTTTTGAAACGGATTTTGAGCAAGCCAACTGTTTGTTATGATTCTCCTCTAAAATGTAGTTGGCTGTTTTCCCTGCTCCTTCCCAGACCTTTGCTATTTGCCACAGAGCATGAACCCCTTGTCTAGGCAAGACTGTGGCAGAAGTGTTTGCTGTGACAAATATGTGAAGGTAATTAGATGACCTATGGTTAATACTCTAACTGAATGTAAGAAGTACCATTCCTATGTTTGTGCTTATTGAATGCTAGACCTTAATTTAGTATTAAAATATATTTAGCCTACTTTTGTTCCCCTTAAAACTCAGAATTGCCAAATTTGCTTATTCATGCTACAGTAGGTCTGTCAGGAGTATTTATGGGCAGCAGAATTTTAAAGTTGCCAGTCACAGTTTTTTGTTTGTTTGATGATGATCCTTCACAAATCTATGTTATGTCTATCAGGTATGGCGACCTTTTCTGTTGTGAATTGGAAGTGGCAGAAAGAAAAGTGTGTATGTATATAACTTCACCTTGTGATACTTCCAGGTGCCCATTAAAGGATGATTGTAAAGATAACTTTCATGGGACCCAATGAGTTTTGTGTTTGTTTAATACAAATATTAGTTGATTGTCTTTTAATTATGTTTCCCCAGTGCTGCTGCAACATATCAAAGCTGTTTTGTTGACAGTGCCATGTACTTGATAATACTTCATAACCTTTATGTGCATGCAGAACTAAGTATATCAGAAGTACTATTAATACTTTTCTGTACCTAATAGGTGGTGCTTTTTTGAGGCTTTTTCTCTACCTCAGAGACACACAATGCTTTCATGTTCTCCTTGTCTCATATGGAATATGGAGGAGGAAGAGGGAAATAACAAATAAAAATGTCAGAAATTTATTTTTCAATTCCAAAACTCCAGGGCTTTATCTGCATGCCATATCAGCCAAGGTGATAGATCTGTTTTTGTGTTTGTTTCTCTGTGCTGGTTTCGGGAAGGAATAGCCAAAAACTGAAAACTTGAAACCAGGGTTAAAGATATGAACCCACAAGTTTTTGGAAATGTTCTGAGAACTCCAGTGTGTGAACTCTCCTATTAATGCTAGTAATAAGAAGCAGCTGACTTCTAGCCAAAAGCAGATATAAAATATATATGGTCCCTGGCAGTAAGACTAGGATCAAAACTCTGTCAGACAGATAAGGGTACCTATAGTCTGAGTGCAGTTTAGATGGTATAAAAATTAGATAGGAGTAGACAGAAAAGAGGTATTTTGTCAGAAGCTGTTTCAGGTAGTGTGGATTAAAGAGAAGCAAATACAAAACACGAAGTGTTACAGTGTCTTGGGCAAAGAATGTCCCAGGTGAGGATAAAGCTACTCCTAGCAACACTGAGAAACATTTGTGATGCTGGTGGAAGGAAGAATAGGATTTTACAACTACTTACCATATTGCACATAATAAAACATAAATTATGTATTAACAACATGCAGCTTACTGCCATTCACACTGAAAACAATCTTAGAAACACCTACTGCTGAGTTGTATAACCCGACTTTCCTTTCCACTGCATTTTATCTGTCTTTTTGATGCCAATCCAAATAAAGATAAACATGGTATTCAATTTTGCTTGCCTAGTTGAGTAAACAAATATTGCACATGCCTTTAAATTTTGCCATAAGAAAAACAGAAGTGACAAACTTATGTTCGAGATCATCTTTCATTAAACTGATAAAGATTTGAAATTAGTCTACAGGTGAACACATTGACTTTTCAAAGTAAATAGAGTAACCTATTTCCATCCAAGTACGACTGAATAAAATTTCATTCCATTTAAATATATTTAATTCCTCGTCTCTTTTTTAATCCCACTATATATACTTGATTTGATCACTTCTGTTCTGTATGCTTCATCCAGTGCAAAAATGAGGTGAGTCCATGGTTGTGTGATACCCTTTGTTTCAAATTAGCTTGTTGACTAGCTTTTTGATTGGTAAATCCCTGAGTTAATGCAGACATCACTATGAGTTTGTCTTCTCTTGTCCTCAACATTCTAAATTAATGATACTGAGTTGTTTGTTTACAAACTTAGAGACGTGGATTTTGGCTAGCCAACAGTGGTTTGACTTGTCATTGCTATACAGGTTCTTGAATTTTGTGAGAACAGAACAATCTGTAATTGTGGAAAAAAAAAAAAAAAGATAGAAAATGAAAATAGCAGTGCTAATGCATGAAATAAACTTTTTTTGTGTGTGTGTTCTTAAGACATACTGAGTCACCTTGCTCACGAAAGAATAATTGGGAACTGAGTTGACTAATACTGTGTCAAAGGTCTTACCTCATGGCATAAGTCTTCGAACCCAAACCAGTATGAAATGTTTCATGCAGATATTTATTCTTATGTTTGTTCTAAAAATTTTTGTTTGTGGTGGAAAAGAGAGATTCTTCCTGAACTGCTTTTCCACGCAGTATTCAAATATTTTTAGTACTTTAGACCTGACACAATAATATAAAACCTTTGGAGGAATATCTCAATTCTTCATTTGGAATTCTAGATTTAAGAATAGATTTGGGAGAGAAAAATCATAATTTGTTAAATAAAGAATAAATCTTCTTGAGAAGAAACAAATTTGTTTCATCCTCTGAGACCGGTAGATTTTCACAGTACTGCTAAGTATGAAAGGTCACCTTATTCCCGGTTTTCTTGTGCTCAATAACAGGTGTTGCTTTGCTTCAGGCAGTGCTGAAGTTTATTGCTCCAGTCAGAATGAGTGTAGTACGGTTTATATACAGAATGAAACAGAATTCAATTTTAAGTCATGTATTGCCTTTTCCTTTCTATTTGCAGCAACTTAGGTGCCCAGTGGCCCCTAACCAATGTTCAGTATGCTGATTATAAGTGAAAAGATGAAAATATTTCTACCATTTGCAAGTAGGGCAAAGATTTATTTTACGATTTATACTAGCCATGTGCTGTACATGTGTTTTTTTGTAATGCTTCCATGCAAAAAAAAAAGAAGAAAAAAAAAAAGAATGCGAATGCTCCCAGGTATAAGTATTTACTGAAGCCTGACAGCACTCCTGATGGGTAGCCTAGATATGTATCTGTGTATGTATAATTTCATCTCTTGTCACTGATGTGCTCTGTAGTCTTCCACACAATAGTCATGGCACTTTTGCAAGTAAAATGTATGCGCAGAAAAGATAATGTAACTATAATAAGAGTATAATGTAACTGCATGACCTAGTGCTGACTGTGTCATGATTCACTTTGGATCTCCTAGGTGGATCTGTTTAAGCTAGAACTGCTGTAGGTCTGTTCTAGAATAATGATCAGTTCTAGAATAATTTAACGTATATTCTTGGATGAGCATTGTATTCCACTCTCTAACAATGCATATAATTCAAACCAAATGTTTATACCTTTGAAATGCAGTATTTCCAGTATGTAAAGAGAAATGTATTCCCTGTGCAAGGGAAGCCCACTGGGGACTCTGCCAGGGCTTGCCTTTTGCTCTTCTGTACTTAGCATATGATAAATTACTTCATATGCCTGTCCTTTGGATGAACTACCTGTTGTATTTTATTTATTTGGACAGAAAAGAAATTGAAACACTATGCATCGAGAAGATTAGATACAGCACAATAAGTTTCTGTGTTATTTTTGTGCTGGATTGTATACTTTTATCTAGCTATATCTATTGCTATAAATATAGATACATGTACATATATACACACATATCTACATATATTCATGTCGCCCTAAGAAGTGGTACTGTCATTTATTATAACATCATACCAAATTGCATATATGTGAGAAAATTATCAGCAGTTATATGGGCACATTCAGAATGTAGTCTGCACTTAAAGCACTAACCATACTTTGCTTTACATACCTGAATTACTGGATAGTTAACGGACAACATTTGGCTGTAGGACACATCCATTTTTAACCAGTCATTTTCTGGCTTATTAGGTCAAGTTATATTCTTGAAGGATCTTTGCAAACTTTCAGAAAATCCTACAACCATGAATAAGTCTCAACAGTAGAAGATAAGCCTCTTTTACTCATAGCATATCCTGTTGGATGTTTATGCTAATATCTTCACTCTTATCTGCTTACAAAGAACCAACTTCTCTTCTACTTTGGGAAAACTAATACTCTGACTCACAAAAAATTACCTTACATCTCTTAAAAAATACTGAAGAAAAAAATTATTATTTCAATATATGTGTTGGCTATGTTATAATCTTTGTATTATTTTTGTTTCACTTAAGTAGATCTGTGGATACTTATGTTGTTTCTAAACTCTCTGATCTGTGTTAAGTCGATAGGATTTTTCTTTCATACAAGAAGTCACTTTGGAATGGGAACTTAGCTCCTGTTCAGAAAGGAAATTACAGTTTTAAGTGTTTCAGTAAGTTAGCAGGTTTACATGATATCTATGTATTTGACATTTGGAGACAACCAAAGACTTGTCTAGGTGTATACAAGAAGATTATTATTTTCATTGATCTTTTCAGCCAGTGCATGGCAGCTAGGAGGAGAGCAAAGAGAGGGAAGAGAATAAGCTCAAAAATTGTTACAAGTTGCTTATTATGAAACCAAAGAAGATTGATCATCGAGTATATTTTCCAGCCCATTATACTTTTAACTTGCTAAAATATGAATAGATGGGTTTCACATGTACACAATGCCACCTGGCATTTTAAATAGTGAGATTGTTAAGATTTCAATACTTTCTTCTGGAACCTGACCTGAATACATGATCCCTCATCCTTTTATATGGCTGCATTAATTCCTGGTGATAGCAGAGCACTTTTACTACATTTCCAGTAAAGGCTATTGGTCAGTAACTGTTAATAAATAGAATAATTTTCCCTGGGTGACTCAGTCCACAGGGTTAGCAAAACAGAGTATACAAAGTAGAGAGTTTAAAAGGAGTAGATATAATCAAGCACAACACCTGAAAAAAGAATGAGCAGTTTTGCTTAGGAAACTGGTAACTATTTTAAATGTTCTATCCATTTCCATAATAATGCACATGAAAATATTAACAGAAGAAAGGACTGTATATTTCTCCACTACCTTAAAAAATGACAGTCGCTATTCCTACATTACAGTGGGAATTTATTACTACTTTAAAATTTGAACATGGAAAGCTAGTATGAAAATTATTATTTTACCTTCGTTATGCAGTAACCCTCTTTTTTTTGAGAACTGGTTAAGATAATAGTCTGAATATTGATGATATTCAGACGTCAGAAAATTACAGTGATGCAGAGTATACTGAAGTCTCAAATTTAAATGTTAAATGGGAACTGTATTTCTTAGTTTATTTAGTTTAGTTTATCTTTCAAATGATGGCTCTCTGTTCATCGTATGTTGGAACTTTAAATGTTACTCAGTAATAATATCCAGTAGTTTTACAAGATACATGCGGACAGTTTCAGGTTTTTTTTTTTTGTTTTGTTTTTTGTTTTGTTTTGTTTTGTTTTTGTTTTTTGCTTTTTGTTTTTTTGTTTTTTGTGTTTTTTTTTTTTTCTTTTTCTTCTCTTTTTCTTTTTTCCTAAGGGAGCACGGCTTCCTATTCTCAGTTGTCTGAAGGAATTGCTTTAAGTTACATTATTTCATATTTTCTCCTTTTAATTGCATTACTGTGACATGACAGATGACAGCTTGTCCCCTTCAGGAAAACAAACAATTCTTATTGAGATGAGAAAACATTACTGTAACTCTTTCAATCTGAAATGCAGTGTAGCTCCTGATTCCATTATTCTTGTATAATACTTATGAAATTCTTAATTTCAGCCATCAACAAGTGATCTTCAACACTTGATCTGAAATACAGACTAACACTGTCAGGCACTAAGAATTAGAAGTTACCTATGCTTATTGCATGGATGTAAATCTACTAAAGTTTGTCCTTCAAAGGTTGTTGGCCTTGACAGAGCAGTTACTCGGTGAAATTCTAACACCATTGCTATGCCTTGTGAATAATGACATGATCTTTAAATCCTTTTAATAAAAAAAATATATTTCATGTTGTGTCCTAGAATTGTAAAATTTTATATTTTTTTCCTCTTTTGTGTCTTATTCTATGTAATTGCAAGGCTTATTTTTCTTTCTTAATTTATAGGAATACATAATAGAGAATAAGTTCTTTCACTGTCTGCTGTTTTAAGAGTAACTTATTTTCTAGTGATTTCAGTATATTATGTATTATTTGCAAACAATTTGAAGCTTTCATAATTTAATTTAATTAAATCTGAAAACAGTTACAGCATACCTGGTGAACGCCTTGGTGGACAAGGCCTTTATACTTGTTTATAGGTTACCTATTTTTGAACAGCAGGGAAGATAAATTTCAAAAACCTGTTTCACTTTTCTGTGTACCCAGGTCTGTTCTCCATAGGCAACTAATGACTTCACTGAACTGGGTAGATTTTAGTGAACAGATGATTAATGGTGGTTATACTTTCACTTAGTTTCTAGCTGACTATTTGAGATGTTAACAGTACTATGTTAACTACCTTTCTGACTGCTTTGCTACTTTAAAGGGAAAATATGATTGTGTGTATCTGGTCATGTAATTATGATACTGACCAATTACTGGCCTACTGAAAATTGCCATAACATATCTAAGTCTAACCTGTTTATACATGTTAGACCATTTATGAAATCTTGCTTTCACACCGCCTATTTAAGAACTTTATCTACTAATATAACTCATATACTTAATTCATCTTTAACTGGCTAAGTGGTACTGCTGGAAAAGTAATGAGGCTTGTCATTCATACTTCCTCTCCTGACGTTAGGCAGAGTAAAATGTATCCTGTCACAATCTGTACCTTGATCTATTCAGAAATCACTGGAAGTCCAGGTTCAACAGAAGTAAACTATACATATGTAGGATGTGAAGAAATGCTGCTGTTGCATTTTCAATGGAAATAAGTAGTAGGTGTTACTTTTAGAGCGACCTGTGTATGTCATGCTGTATGACGCTTCATCTGGCATCCATGGTATTTCTATAGTGTCTTACTTTCTACTAGAAACAAATAAGCTGTGGTAATAGGCAACAAAAATGATGAATGCAGGAAAAGCCAAATAGATGTGGTGAGTCTATAAAAAATGATTTCCCGGTCTTTCCCACCACGTTCTAGGAATCCCTTCTTGAGCAAAGTGGTTGGAGCAGATAACTTCCAGGGATTCCTTCCAACCTTGATCATTTTGAGATTCTGTCATTCATCACCTTGTACTCAAATAATTTAGCTACAGTGAAATTTACACCTGGGAAAGAAAGGGAAGTTATATTTTTTAAATGAAAGGATAGTGTCCTGAATACATATTTTCATGTACATGTTGAGAGAGAGATCCAGGATTATACCCATTATGTTTTTTTTTTTCATTTCCTTCCAGCTCTTCCAGACCTATTGCTGGTTGTCTCTTAATTTTGTGAGTGAGTAGTTCTTTTGCCTGTACTTTAACTCAGAGATCTTGAAGGGGAGCTTTGGTTCAGGTTGCTCACTAACAAATATCCCTTTATTCACTATTCCTGTTTGGGATTTTGATTTAAAGCAGCTCTGGAATGTTCTTGAGGGTAAATGTACAGCAGTAACTCTGCAGATCTCCCCAGAGAATTTTCAAGACCTCTGGTTAACTGAAGAATAAAATGGTCATTCCCTCCTACAGGCAGTATCAGTAGCAAAATGACCTGTCCAATTAAAGCATAATAACCTCAGGAACCACCTGACTGGTCATATTTTTTACCCTTTCTAATCCAGTGCTATTTGAAATACGCAGCCCACAAACACTGAAATTAACCTCTCCAATATTAGGCAGATTTTTACATGGGGATTAGTATGGGTTATATGACCTTTATTATTTACTAGGAAGGTATTTTTGGATAAAAACACAGTTAAGGTGCTACACTGGTTACTTATGTAATTAGCATTTTCAGGTTTCATCTGCCATGATTATTGCAGAATATATTGGTGAGCTGTATGATACACAGAGTCTTTAGCAAGAATGGGATCTCTGGATGGATGCTATGTAACTCTCACAGTCCAGTCATATTTCTTTCTGTAGGATTGCATTTTGCAAGTAGCTGTGGCTTGTGGTGAAGCAACTGCCACTGGGAATACCACAGTCACAAAAAGGTATGCATGCTGATCTGCAGCTGAGCTAATATATGGCTATTTATGGCAGTCAAGCAGGAATCAGAGATTAAGTCATAATAAGGTAGGGATTGTACAAGCAAGAGGCACACTCGCTTGTTCCGTGAAGCAGGAGAAGGATTTTAGAGATGATTTAGAGCATTGCTTATCCTCTGCAAAGTGAAAATGAATAAAAGTTTTAAGATTTTTGCATAATACATTTATGAACAATCTTACACAGAAAGATCAAATACGGAGGGCCTTATGTTCATTATACAGAATAAAAAAACATTTGTATATATATATATATATATATATATATATATATATATATATATATATATATATATATATATATTTTTCCCTGAGAAGCAAAATGAATTCTGAATATATGTCAATGCACCAAAATACTTCTAATTTTAGGATTTAGTGTAAGAACATTGTTTAGAAAGGATTTGATGGACAGGTGGTTGAATCTGGAAACAAACATACAACCAAAACCCTGAAAAAAAACAAAGATAAAGGGTAACTTCAAGATTGTCTTTTTTTCCCTTTCCATCCTACATTCAATTCTTCATTCCTCCATTCACCTCTGCCCTCTCCCATCTTCCGTTCCATTCTTACTATTTAACTTCTTATGCAAAACTCTAGATTAAAATTTTTGTATTTCAGAAATACTACTTAAGGATACTTGCAACAGCATGTTTCTCCAGATGCAAATTGCTGTCTATATATTCACAGGTATTTCACTGGATGTCAGCTGAGGGAACAGAAGTAGAATGCTGGTCACAGAGAAGCACTTCGGGACTTGCATTTTCCATAGATATATAGATCTACCTTGCACTCCCCCCCTTCCCTCGAAGACCAAAACACAACAAAATAGTTTTAGTAAGGGCGTACCTCCACTTTGTGCTCTCCCTATGGGAGGGACTTCTGTTTCCTAGGTGTTCTGGTCATGACCAGAACATAAGCTGAGGACACCAGTGCAGTTGGAATGGGATTTGTATTATTAACAATGACTGCTACAGGCTGTAAGAGGTATTGTTTTTTTGTTATCAAAAAGAACTTTGATGTTTTGCTATTATTAATATCTTTTAGGAGTTACCCCAAAGAAAGATCAAAGATAATTCCGTGCCTAGGAGAATAAGGAAGATATTTTATCTGAGTGTCTTATGACATCATAAAAGAGAATTACACCAAGACTTTTATGAAGCAAGAATTAAAGATTTTTATGTGGAGACTTATGTGAATTGATGTAATTTCATTTTCAGGGTAAAAACATTTGGTCTTGTTAAATTTATTTTATTTACCCAAGAAGTCAAGACAAGGAACTAGGTGAAGCTTATCTTACAGGGATTACAGTGTGTTCCACAAAGTGTTTGTTTCTGTGCAGCCGTTTTCAGCTGTAGAACATCAGAATTCCATATGTACTGTGAAACAAATTGTCAGAGGTCAGGGAACTGTATTCTAGACTTGTAAGTATGGGGATGGGAGATGATGAACTGCAGACCCCAGCAGGATTCTTTTTAACAAACAAACAAGCAAGCAAACAAATAAATGTTATTCTTAATAACAAATGGTGAGATAAATGACATACTTGTCAATCCTTTATCACTGTAGAGTTTCAATAGCAAGACAACAACTGTAAGCAGGTGTTGCTACAGTTGTGTCAGCTTTTCTAATATTTTTGTGATAGAGCTGTGTTGGCACAACACAACAAATCAATGTATTTTAATTGGCCACTGGGACCTTTAGGCTGGAAATTAGAGTGCTCCTAAACAGTCAAACAAGTGAGGCTCTGGAACAGCCTTCCAGTGGTATATTGGAGGAAAGTACGACAGTAATTGATTGCTGCATACTAAAAATAGCTGTGAGAAGGGTGGTATGATGTGGACCTTGTGACTGAAAGGGAGTAGATTGTATCACCCAGAACGTTGTTCCTGATGCTAAACGTCATTCTGGATAATGAATTTATTTAACATTTTTTGTTGCTCTAAAGCTTTCAGTTACATTTGGATTTCTTTCTGAAAGACAACTCCAATAGTTATTTTGTGAATTCTGCTATACATGTAAAAACAGTAACATCTTTCAATGGAATAAACTCTGGAAGCAATGAGCATCTAGTGTAACTGCTTCAATATAAACACTATCTAAAACAGATGAATGCAAATGTAGTTATTTTAAATTATCTTTTTATACTTCTTTAGATTTGCTTTATATTTACATTACTGATATTGTTCTTTAAAATAATTTATTAATACCTGCCTGTAGTTAGGTTGGTGCATCAGTCACTTTATCTAAAAATGACTAAAATGAGAAGACTGAGATTGATGTAAGCACAAGCAAAATCGAAAATTAAGCTGAAAGCAGATTTGTGAAGGTGGTTCAGAAAGACATTTAAGCCTTTGAAAATGATATCTGTACCAGTAGGAAAATTTGTGTCAATTCAAAAGGAGTTTTATTTAATACATTCTTCGTAAATATGGCTTCAGTCAACACATGTAGCAAATAGGGCTTACTTTGCATGGTTAGTTTTAGCTTCTAAAAAGATGATGTATACGAGGAAATAATTCTATTCTGGAGCAGACTACCAACTTCAAACAAGAATTTAACATCTTGATGTCATCTTTTCCATGCGGAACTAGAGCTCTTAAAGGAGTCTTGTTTTTCGCCATTCCATAGTCCTTTAGTGTGCCCAAAGCTCTAGGCTATAGACTAATCAAATGTGGCCCTTTTTTTTTTTTCCTCTCTCTGAGTTGTTAAGTTTTATATATAATACTTCCAAATTAGTTGTTCTATATCAAGGTGAATAGGTCAATGTGCAAACTGCGGAAGGAATAAATATAGACCCTATTGTCTCACGGGCAAGCTGTTTAATAAATCATGCTTAATAAGCAGCAGCTTTTTATCTCAACAGGTTTTTCATCTTGGTGGGAAAAAGTGTAAAAATAATTTATGAATAATCCAAATTAATTCTTAGTTTTTAAAATGGGACAGCTGAATTAAAATCTAGTTACTTCAACAGGAGTATTTGCAAACTTCCCATTTCCATTTCACATTATAAGACAGTTTTTAATACTTGGGCCTCATATCTCATATGGATAAAAACAAACAAATAAAAAAAGCTGGGACACAATCAAGCAAAATCACATTCCAAAATTGACTGTAATTTCAGTAGCTTTCAATTTTACTGCTGTGTACATCAAATATTTCCAACCAGGTATGTCAAGAAATATCTCTATAAAACAATCTGAATATAATATTCTATTGAATACCTCACAGTATGCAAAGTTCTGAGTATCAGTGTGCATCACAGATATAATAAAAGTATTGTTTCTGTTAAGAATGTCTCTGTTATTAGTGAAAGCCTGTGTAGAAAAAAATTAAAAAATAAATTCTCATAACTTTCTGCTGTCTAATGTTTTCTAAGAAACCAGGTAATTGAAAGGAATACAGTAGGCTTTCTTTGCTAACATGCTAAATAGATGCCACAAACTTGAATATCTTCCACTGACAGCCTAATTTTCTCTTACATTATTCATAGCTTATTTGGGTGAAATTTTATATCACTTTAGTTGCTCTCTGTGTGTTCTGTCAGGAGCGGTAGTGTAATATCTCAAATACAGTGACAAGAATACTGGATTTCTTCAATTATATAAATAGTTTCTATTTTGATTGTGTAGCATTTGGCAAGATCTTAGAATGTTTTTGCTTTTCCTCACTACAGACAAAGGATAGATTGACATTTTAAAGCATGTTTGTTCAACAGCTTGCTTATGACTTTCCAAGTAGATAATTTATGTCATGTTTAAGTAGTGCTCTTGTAATACTCTTTTTAACATTTTCATTAATGTTTGGTCCATTTGTTGTGCATCTGAATTTAATTTCATTTCCCATGTTTATTATTTTCGATACTGCACAGTGGCATTGTCAGTTACTCTTATTTCCTATGAAATAGTTTTTTCTTCAGAAGAGAAAATTGAGACCGTTGGTAAACCTTTCCTTATTATTATTGCTGTAAGCATTGTTGAACACTGATATTAATACATAAGAGATTGAAGTCATGATGATTTACTGGAAACTAATACAGAGTTTCTATGTTTAATTTTTCAGATCCAAGGCATTCTTGACAAAATGTTTTACAGAAATATTAAGCTAGCAAACCTATTGCTTTCTATCCTTGATGTTTTTTTTTTCCCTTCAACTTTCTGAATTCTTATTCAGTGATTCTTCTCTCACATCCCCTAGTTCTGCATTAAACTGTGACTATAAATATCAGCAGGCTTGTATCGAATTATGTTATCATTGGTGAGAAGAAGATGGCTTTTAGTACCCTGTAGGGCTTTTCAGCTGTGTATGTGATTAGTAGGTTAGTTTCTAATAGGCCAGTCCTGAGTTCTTTTAGTACTATTTCTGTGCCTCATAATCCAGCTCTGCTGTTGCTAATTTCATTGAGACGTCAGCAGCTATTATTCTCACTAACGTTGTTGGTATCACTATTAGGGACCCATGTGACATGCGGCTCTTCTCCTGTCTCTTAGTCCTACTGATATCTTTTAACTTTGCAACATGTCAGACACCTGCTTCAGTGTTAAGAGACTTAATTCCTACTGTGTCATGATTTAGGCCCTTGACCTTGACATTCACATCTTATTAAAAAGATAATCATGTGCAGATTATCCAGACTAACTTTCTGATAAACAGGACCTGTATTCTTGTTGCAGTGAGGCAGGAACAAAGTACAAGCAAAGTAATTTAGCATCATTGGTCACATTTTCTGCAGAAAAATTTCATAGATCTGTGTAAACAAAATTAAAGGATATATTGCTACAAGAAATACAAGGATAATTAAAATTTTCCTCTGCAGATGCTCTTTTGCCTTTAGGTAGGCATGGATCAGCTTTGAGTGGATGTTAAATAGAATTTTAGTTTTAAGGACTTGAAAGACAGTGAAGGGGTTGAAAGACAGTGGAAATCCATCAACTCAGGGTAGTTGCAGGGTAAAGCTTGATGCAAAGGAGTTAGATGGCATGATCATGATCCAGGTGTTCTTTAAAATCTAGCTAGATTCTGACAACTAGTAGCAAATGTGATAAATTCAAAAATTGCACTGCTGTTTAAAATTCATTCTGCAGAAGCTCTATACAAATGGCCACTGTTCTGCTAGACTTCTGCTGAGAGAAATTACCTCAGATTGCTATAACTGCAGGAGCAAACTGCACTGAATACCTGATCCTTTTTAAAATTTGATCAGAAGTATTTTTACCAATTTAAATAGCTCTTTAATTTCAAATGGCAGCAATGAAAACCAATATCAGAGTTCTCAAATGTCTGACTTAAGTGCCTTTGAAAATTGCCAAGTAATCAGTTCAGTGGTTTTTCTAAGTCTTGGTTCTTTAGTTGAGATTTCTTCTACTTCACACAGAGATTTTTTGAATGACTTTTGTTTTATAATTATGAAATTATTAAATATCTTCTAGAGTTAATGATGTTTCACCTTTACTTCCCCTTTTTAATTCCTTAATGATTGCTTACAGGGCTCAGGTCAATTCTGAGGTCTGTGGCATTTAATTCTTTCTCTTCAAGCTGAAATAAATGTGTGTTACCACTAAAAGGGCAAGTCATTCCCAGATGGCTATACATGGTCATGACTATCCAAAAGCTGGCACTGCTAATGACACAGCAATGTACTGAGACAGGTCAAGGGAAATCCGAAAGAGTGACTTCAATTTTACTATGTTTGCCTAACTCTGTACATCACAGTGGAAAGAAGAGCATGTAGCTCTATTACTCTGACTGCAGAATTTGGGCTCTGTAATACAGTTTAATATTTTATGCCTTTGTGTTCAGTATATGTTTCATGTTCCTTGATATCCATTTAAGAAAAATTGTTGCTTTGAAGTTGTTAGCTTCTTTGTACTCAGATGTGTGGTGGAGCTCTCTTGCTTTTTTCACTCATACTGAAATTTCTCTCTTACCTGAAACCCAAGCTAATGGAATCAACATACTTGAATGTAATATATTGGTTAAAAAATGGACATATAAAATGTCTACCTTAGGCCACCCCACAAAATATGACCCTACTGTTGCCTAATCAAACATTCCCAGCTTTGTTGTTGTTGTTGTTGTTTTCTTTTAAATAACTTTCAATAAATTATCACTTGCTAACATAAGAAATTGATTTTTGGAACCAATGTAATAATCAATTTCTAAGTTTAGAAAATATGGACAGAAGTCAACAAAAGCTCAGCTAGCTAAATGTATGTGAAAGTCAAGCCAATTTCTAATGTACTTGTACCCAACCTGGGGTTGCAAATTTGAAAATTATATGTGGCTAGATTTTTATTTAACATGGTATTCCAGAATTATTTTGTTTTAGTTATCCTATGAAAATTAGTAAAGTGATTGTTTTGCAAGATTTTCAGGGTCAAAACAAATTCCCAAGGATAAGCATTTCACCTTCAAGGAATAGTGAGAAAATATGCTGTGTTAACCAGCTTATTTTATTGTGTTAAAAAGTACACTGAATATAGTTTGTGTCTCTGCTTAGAAACAGCCCCATGTGCAATGCAGCCAAGTGTGTGTATCTTGAAAGAGCTGAGGCTCACACTCATCAGAGCCACAGCATGCTTCGGGCCCTTCACTCACTGACCCAAAGAGTTTGCTTTCCATTTTGTAGATGAGGTTTGAAATTGAGAATTTGATAACATAATCAAATTAGTTTTGTTGTTGCTTACACAAAGTGACTGGCTATGCTATAGATAAACTCTGCATACTGACACTGGATATTAGATAAAGTTAGGAAATCTTTGGGTGGTTTCTGCAGCATCCCTGTCTCTAACAAATCCATTAAATAGACGAATGAAGAGATTGTAACTAAGCATTTCATCCGTGCAAATGCTGTGATTCACTTATGAAAGAAGCACTTAAATTTATACTGTAGGGATCTGAGTAGACGCATGTAGATTCATGAGATTTTAATAAATTATCCAATAGGTTACGTTAGTTTCAAAGTGAGAGTCCTGCAAGAATGTGTTCTAAAATGGAGAGCACAGAAAATATTGTAATAAGATATTAATGCATACTTCCACCAGAAGAGATGGAGAAAAAGAAAAAAACCTGACTTTTAAGGCAACATAAATCTGAAATAATTCTGAGAGCTTCTATTTCTGGAGCCTGTTCTGTGCATGACACTTGAATATTACATATTATTTTTTAAAAATAATTAGGCGTGTAACACTGGCCTCTATTTTAATGTCCTATTTTTTCATGACAATACAGTGTTAATCATAGAAGTATAGAATTAACAAATGGTTTGAATTGGAAGGAGCCTTTAAGATCATGTAGTTCCAATCCCCTGCTATAGGCAGGGACACCTCCCTCTAGACCAGGCTGCTCAAAGCCCCATCCAGTCTGGCCTTGAATAACTCCAGGGAGGGAGCATCCACAGCCTCACTGGGCAACCTGTTCCAGTGTTTCACCACCCTCACGGTAAATAATTTTTTGCTAATATCTAGTCTAAATCTACACTCTTCCAGTTTAAAGCTATTTTCCCCTCATCCTGCTGTTGTCTGTCCTTCTAAAAAGTCCCTTCCCAGCTTTCCTGGAAGCCTCCCTCAGGTACTGAAAGGCCACTGTAAGGTCTCCTCAGAGCCTTCTCCAGGCTGAAGAGACCCAGCTTGCAGCCTGTCCCTGTAGGGGACAGCTCCATGTCCTTGTGCTGGAAACCCCAGAACTGGACGCAGTACTCCAGATGGGGTCTCACAAGAGCAGAGTAGAAGAGCAGAATCACCTCCCTCGACCTGCTGGTCACACTTCTCTTGATGCAACCCAGGATATGGTTGGTCTCCTGGGCTGCAAGCATACATTGCTGGCTCATGCTGAGTCATTCATCAACCAACACACGCTGATCCTTTTCCTCAGGGCTGCTCTCAAGCCATTCTCTACTTTGGGAAGATTTATTTCATAAATCTGAGTTTTATGCCAATTCAAATATTTGATTTTTTGTTAATTCTTGTCTAAGAAGATTGCATACAAAGTTGCGATTTTGCATTTGACCCAGCTTGTCCTTAAATGCACATTTTTATTTATTTATTTATTTATTATGATGGGAAAGAGTAGATAAGACTTCTCAGGTTCCTGCACAGCTATCTATTCATTTAGGACATGTTTCAGGTTATAAACAAAATAGCTCATGGATCAGAACCCTGTTTAGAGGTGTATAATCAAATGTAGGACTATGGGTTATCAAGCTTGATAGTTATAATGGGTTTCTTGCAACGTACAGAAAAGCAGAAAAATGCCTAAAGCATTGTGATGGCTTCATGCCAATCACTTCGTCAAGTACATAACATAAACAGATTTTTCGCTCAACCAAATGTTTATAACTGCATTTAAGAGACGAGTCTCAGATTTCTTCAAGCTAGTTCTCTCTGTTCTGGAGTACTTTCCATCATCATGATTTTCTTCAACAGATACAAACTCAGGTTTAAAAATAAAAAAAAGAAAGTGTATGTCTACAACCTGTTGTGTTTTTTTTTTTTTTCCAATTGTAGATCTGATGTGACTTGTGACGCACACACAAATAAACCCCATATTCTGAGAGAAAGATAGCCTATAAGCCTCAAAGTCAGCGGTGTATTCCCCACATCTGAGAGGGCTGACAGTTCCACCTACTAAGGTTTCCTCACACCATTTGATTACACTACCAATAGCTTAGAACATAAGATCTGTTCAAAGTGTTGGAAGGTTAAAAAAAATAGTATGATAGTTCTTGAAAAAGAACATTTAACTTTTCCGTGGTCCATTAATCATCCTGTTTCTTCATCAGTCATCAGAACACCAAAGCTGTGTCAGTTTTAATGTTTATTTTACATTTATCCATCTTAATTTTGCTATTAAAAATCCTACTCAGAAGGAACTTATTATCTTAAACACATTTGTATATTTACATGAATAGCTCATTATTGAAAATACTTCTCACATGAAAAAGATTTATTTTTCTTACTTATTCCTTTTATTTCTATCATATTTTCCAGACTTTAATAAAAAACAATTGATTCAATATTATATTTTATTTAAAATACCAGTGTTCAAAAAAATATAAAATTCTTTATTCATACTAATTTTAAGGAGGGATACATGGAAATACCAAAAGCATTTTCTCCTGTAGTGGCTGTTCTTAAGAAACAATTTAATGTTATTTACAGTTGACTATAAAGATTATAATCAAGAATAATCTCTTTTTTCAACATAAGTATTGTACACAGTCATAGAAAGTAATTCCTAATTCAAAGAGTTTCATCTAAGAGCAGGACAGGGGAGGGGAGGTAATTCAAAGGCAGAAAGAATTTAATACAAAGCAAGATGGTGATATGGTCTGAAACATTCCTTCTTTTTTTTTTTTTTTTTTTCTCATATTTTCCAGATAAAAATGTTTTAGTTCAAAATTATTGTTTACACTCAAGCTATATTGTAAAAGTGTACTTGATGTATGAGTGGATGGAATGGTTGCAACCAAGGTTATCTGTATTCTGGTATTCCCTTTATATACTGTATGAGACTTCCCACAAGTGCTTTCCCACTCAAATTATTTTCAGTCCAAATATCTGGAAGCTGTGTACAACATCCTATCGCAGTTAATTCATTAAGGAGCAACATTCTTTTTAGTGAAGAACAAAGTGCAAAGTAAGGAGCAAAAACCCCAGGGATCTGTACTGAGTCTGATGCTGTATAATGTTTTCATTAATGATCTAGGTGTTGATGTGGAGTACCCTCAGTAAACTCATGGATGACATGAAACTGGGGGGACTGGCTGACTCACCAGAGGGCTGTACAGCCATCAGGAGGGAACTGGACAGGCTGGAGAGGTGGGCTGGTGTGAACCTAATGAAACTCTATAAGGAGAAGTGCAGGGAAGAAAAACTGGAGAAGAAAAACACCAAGGCACCAGTGCATGCAGGGGACTGTTCAGCTGGACAGCAGCTCTACAGAGAAGGGCCCAGGAGTCCTGGTGGACATCATGTTGAACATGAGTCAGCTATGTGTCCTTACTGCTAAGAACACTAACTGTATTCCTGACAACATTAGGCAAAGTATCACCAGCAAGTTATGGGAGGTGATCCTTCCTCTCTACTCATTAGTGATGAGGCCAAACTTGTGTTCAGTTGTGGGCTCCCAGTACAAAATAAACCTAGACATACTGGAGAGTTCAGTGAAGGGCCACTAAGATGCTGAAGGAACTGGAGTAATTCTTCTCTGAGGAGACGCTGACAGAGCTGCAACTGCTCAACTTGGAGGTTATGGGAATCTCATGAGAGTCTATATATACCTGGAGGGAAGTTGCAAAGAGAATGGAGCCATGGTGTTTTCAGTGGTGCTCATTGCCAAGACATGAGACAATGGACACAAACTGGAACACCAGAAGTTCCTTCTGAAAATCAGGAAGAACTTCTGTGATGTGCAGGTAATGGAACATTGGAATATCTTGTCCACAGTGGTTATAGAGTCTCCTCCTTAGAGATCTTCAAAAGCCAGCTGGCTCTGGGTATCTTTGCTTGAGCACAGAGGCTGTTCAGTATGACCTCCAAAGGTTCATGCCACCCTTGACCATCCTGTGATTCTGTGATAAGGCCAAAAATTTCCTAACCCCACTTCTGAAGACAATTCCTGGGTAACTGTTATCCTTATTTTGTGTACGTCTATATAAGTGGGACATAATGTTATTAATGTGATTTACAGTTAGTTAAAATATTTATGGATCTCTTTAAAACTGTTCAAGTATTTTCCTGACCAAATCTAGACCAACTACTTGACTTCTGAATCTCAGGTGTTCACATCCCCTATCATCATACTCTTTGAAAATAACCACTTATATACCCATGAGCTTGTTGTGTGCATGCAAATCAAGTAGTTGTAGAGAGGGTTTCTAATAGAATCCCCATTTCCTCCCATTAAAGATTACAGAATGTACTAGGGCATAATTTTGCATGCAGCTGTTTGAATAAATTTAGCACCATATAAAATTCACTTTTGTTGCAAAAAGCAGCACCAAAACTGTTGTCCATGAGATAATATGAAAGCAAATGTAATCATGTTAAAAAAAGGTTGCAAAGATCCAATCTTTATAAAATATTACAGTTTTGGTGACTTGCACCATACAGTGACTTTAAATTTGGCATTCATATATATGTGTTATATGTTGTAAATGCATGAAGACATGCTGAAACTTCTACAGGACACCTTAGCTGCACTGGCAGTTGACCACAATGTATTGTTCAGTAAACATCCTTGCACTTTTTCCTTAAATTTAGTCACTGCAAACCTGCCACAGATTCTGAATGGATTATTCATGAGATTTCCTTACCTCTTCCTACTGTGGAGTCTACGAGCTTCACAAAGGTTACATGATGTGCTGTATCAGTGCTGACAGAATGTCTCTTAGACTGATTTTCCAGAAGGTGGTTTGGGTATGAGGAGACATCTAATAGCATGCAAGGCATAATTCAAAGTATCCCAAGTTTAATTGCACAATATTTTCAGTACTTTAATATTACAAACTTTATCCAAATTCAAATGAGCTTTTGCAGTTGGACATGCTCTGCATTCCTAGTAATCTACTCTTCAAATTTATAGCCAAGTACTTCCAGAATTGTGTGAGGTTCATATGGAGATCATCTGTGGGGAATGTGAATGGATTTTAATATGCTTTTGTTGCATGGGAGCTATATCAGTAATGAACTACCTCTGGGCAACACTCAGGAAGAACAGTTTCTGACTGAATGGCTAATCTTAGGCAAAGATATAAATAGCTGAAAAATCGCATCTTAGAGGAAATATTAAGGAATGTTAATTACTAACAGTTGTGCTAGCTTTACAAAAACAAACAAACAAACAAAAAAACTGTCTTTGAAATGTAAATGTAGATTACTAATAGATTCTTTCCTGTACCTGAACATTTTGTAAAAAAAAAAAAAAGAAAAAGAAAATGACGTTCAAGATACTTAATTTTTTAATGGAATAAAATGAGAACCATTGATTTACGCCTTAGATACACCTGTGTTTCTTAAGAAAGGTGTTGTGTTTTTCAAAGATTTTTTTTTTCCTGGACCATTACCTGCTAAATAGTAACTTGTTTCTATAATACTTAATGACGCAGGACCCATCCGGCTTTATATCAAAATGTGCAGCTGGCTATTAATTACTGAAAACTCCTCTACTGCTCAGACTAAAGCATCCGCCAAAGATCTGATTCAGCAGATTCCTTTTTTCTTGTTTCTTCTGTAGTACCACCCCTCCCAAAAAAAAGTAATTCACAGTTAGTAAGTTAATCATGGATACAAAATACATAATCAGCATGAGAGCTGATTGCACTAATGGTTTCTATTCCTATTCTTTACAGATTTTAGTCTTGAAACACTATAGTAGTAGCTTCACTTTTAAGTTCTCCTTCAAACTTTACAGAAGAAAGTTTTCATTGTTTTTACTTCTGTTATTGCTTAGGAGGGGCACACAAGGGTATGCACATGCACAACACGCATGAACACATACAGATGCTCATGGCCTCTGAGATCAACACAGACAGCAGCATATAGGCAAACACAGGTAGCACCAATAGCCACAATCTCTCTCTGGCTGATCAGGATGAAGGTATATCATACCAGTAGCTAACCCACTCCTGGGTCCCAGCACATCCCACTGCTGCCATGACACTCCATAGCTGGAGCCATGTCCATGGCCATCAGACTATGAGGTGCTGCAAGGAATCTCTCCCACTGATTCACAGTACTGGGTGTCACTTCCAGCCTGATGGCTGTTCTGAGATGGCTCTGTGTTGGGGTAGGCAAAGGATCCCTTTCTGAACCGTGTTATGGGATTTAACTCTTCTCCAAGATGCTCTTCTGTTTTGTGTGTGTGTATGTCTGTGTGTGTGTATGTGTGTGTGAAGAAGAGCATTTTTATCATATAACCTACATAGGTTTTTTGTTACTCTGAAAATGTTGGTGCTTGGAGCATTTGGAGGATTTTCTAGCTTATACTGAAAATACCACAGTAGCCTCACTATGATAAACCTGCTTTAAAAGCATATGTTCAGACAACGCTGCATGAAAAGGTAATGCTACTTTAATAGAAGAAATGAAAAATAAAGATGAAAGAATTCTAAATATAAGAATCAATGGAAAAAAACACTGTGAGAGAAACCTGAAAAACAAACAAACAAACAAACAAACAAAAACAAAAAAAAATCAAAAACCAAAAAACTTATAATTGCAATGGGAGATTAACCATGGCATCCATCTACACCTCTCTGGTTTTTCAGATGTATTCTTCCAGCAGTCGTTTCTAAACCTACATTTCAGATTAGGAAAAGATTCTTTTCCAGAGAGTTGTCAGGCCCTGGAACAGGCTCCCCACAGCAGTAGTCATGGCACTGGTGGCCCTCGTAGGCCCTTTCCAACTCGGGTTACAATTCTTTGATTCTCTTGGTGAGAAAATGAACCTACAAATGAGGAAATAGGAAGGCATCTGGAAAATCCAAGTTTGGTCTGAGATTTCACTGAATGGTTTAAATAGACTTATGGAAATGTTTTGGGCATTTCAAAAATTGCTTTATTGGAGTTCATTTCATTAAAAAAAAAAAAAAAAAAGGAAAAACAACAACAACAACAACAAAACAAAAACAAAAATGGGGGGAGTAAATGTAATTTTAGATTTTACAGGACCACTGAATTGACACTGATGGAAAGCCTGTCAGAGCAACGAGCTTCCAGATTCCCACTAAGGGCTTGTACGTTTTGTAATGCATGTTGTGTGCTACTACAGGTCAGACATCCAAGGAATGCTAGCATCTAAATGTAGTCTGACTTTACCAATCATTTAGTTATTGAAATGAGCTGTCCTGAATAAATAACTGAGCCTGGGAATTTGAAAAATGAGGGCACTGTGGCTGGAACTGAAGTCTTGGCAGAAGTATTTGTGAAGGGGGTTAACATCACAGACAAGTAATTGGTTCACATAGCAGTATTTTTTTTTTTTTTTGTACCTCAGAAAGGAAAGAAAGTCTCAGTCTGTAAATTCTCCTTCAGTAGAATTTACAATTTGCTGTGGCCATATATTCTCATTTTTATAGGAAAATGCACACTGTGAAAAGTCTCTTGCAGGTTCTAACTAACTGCCAGTATTACTGTTTAATACATTTATTTTATCACAGTAAAATTTTATCAGTCTGTTTGACAGACAGATTTTTTAGGTACATTTCTAGGTGTATGAAATACATAACGATTAAGTGTTCCATCTCCCAGCAAAGTTGGGAAGAGTCAGTTTGCAGCAAAACACTGAGTGGTATTTCTAGACTGAAATGCATTGGGAGGGCAAAATATCTGTATGCTTACTTCGTAGTGACTGTGTTGCTACTTTATTTTTTCTCTTTCCAACTCCTCCTTTTCTTTCTTTTTTTCTCTCTCTTCCTCCCCCCACACCTCCCCTCACCCCCAATTATTCCAATAGTAAAGGAGGTCAGAAAAGATGGAATTCTTCTCTAATTACATGTGGATTTTTAATAAGTATAGATTATGTACCATTCAATATACTGCACATTTTCTGGAGAAATCAACATTGTTTTTATCAAAACTGTATTAAAGATGATATATATATTTTTAATTATATAGATTGCATCAGATTAGAAAGGCTGTCTCTAAGAGAAAAGACACGAAAAAAAGTACTCACTGTAAAATAAGTTTAGTAACAAGAAATAGATCCTATAATTAAGGAATCTGAAGAGAAACAAGAAGCCACTTCAAATTAAACATATTAAAATTGAAGTTGGCTTTTAAAACGTGTTGAATATATTTAGGAGCTTAATTTCATTCACTATGGACAAGTAAGAAGATCCCTTTGAGATCTCTGAGAAGATCCCTTGTGTTTAGTAAATAATCAAAATACATAATTATTTCTTTTTGCCTGAAAGTCATTTTTGCCCTGGAAAAAAATAATTACTGCAGATAGTTACCTAATGGATGAAGAATGTGAGATTTTAAATGACAGCTGCAACCAGCCATGGATCAAAAAGCATTTACAGTGTTCTTGCCTGAAAAGGCTCCATTTAGTTCCTTGTACGGTTTGTGCTGAAATCTTTTCCTTACCTGGGAAGAGCTGACCTTTTGAGACAGACTGGAAAAAAAATTAAAATGACATTAATGGGAAAGTGTTTTTACAGAGATCGGGCATTGCTTAGTTCTGTGGTCTCCATTCTGCTTTGTCTCCAGTGTTGAAGGTCCTAATTCCCTTAATTATAAATAAGGTAGAATAGTAGATGATGAGGGATATTTTATAATAAAATGTACTATTTTTTTAAAAATATAACTTTATAATAATAAATAATGTGTCTCAATCAACCTCTGAGGATCTGAGTTAAAACCTGATCCTCATGGGACTAGCGGCAACTTTCTTGATGACATCCTAAATGGGAAAATATTAAGAAAAAAAAAGAGAGAAAACATGCAGCTCACAGCATTCTGTGCTTTTAACTCCTTAGTAGCATGCTGAAGTTGGTGGGACTGGTGATTTTCTATACATTCCAAATACGCATGGTGTGGACATTGTCATGGTTCCACAGAGAAAGTGGTGTATTTTTTGACAGTCTATTCAGCAGGTGTAATATTACTACTGTCTGTCTAGTTGGAGCAAAATGCATGTTACAGAGCCCCTTCCTTTTGCTTTTTCTGTCTTTTAATATCTTGGTGACTGTATCACAGCTCTGCATACTCAGCAGCAACTTGAACTGTGAGACTTTGTGCTCTGCACACATTTAGCTGGTCAAGTTTACACAGCAGGCAGGAACATTCCCTGCAGTAAATAACACAGTGAGACCACACAGGATGTATGCTTCAGTTCCCAGGAAGTTTTGCAGTCCTAGAATGAATAAGTAGGTGTGAAGGTGCTAGTGAGCTTTCCTCATATTGTTCTATTATGTCTCACCAAGTTTTCTTCTTTTCTTCTTTACAGGCATCTATATACTCTTTTTTTTTTTTTTTTTTTTTTTTTTTTTTTTTTTTTAACTAGCTGGCAAAGTATTTGGAATGGAACTATTGTTTTTCTCTTCACTTTTGTTTCACTACTATAATCTGAGTTTAATATACTTATTTATTGTTTTCTTCAGATTCTTTCTTTTTTAAGAAAGTAATAAATTTTATGTAACTACAGCACGCTTGTGTAATGTACCTGTACATAGTCTGTGAGACTCCAGCAGTCATAAAAAATTATCAGCTGTTTAATGAAAGTTAGAAAACGTGTTTGATGAAAAAAATTAAAATGCATGTGTGTAGTTATTTAAGAAAGAATATTCCAAATTAAATGCTGGGATTTACTTCTCTCTTAAGATGCTTCCAAGTCCCATGCTTTTAGACTATGCCTTCACTTTATAGCTTCATCAGAATGCTTTTGACCTTTTCTATAACCGCCGTTGCAAAGGGCAGATGAACATTTTAAATAATTCTTCAGTTCTCTATTCCTACATGAAAAGAGGAAATGAAAATTTTCATGTCTTTTTATAGAGGAAATGAAAATTTTCATGTCTTTTTATAGTTGAACCTACCACATTTTAACTTTCCTCTTCACTAGGTACTTTTATTTTATTATTTTTTTTTTTTTACTAGGTTTCATAAATGTTAATTTTGAAGTGTTATCCACATCCTGGTTATGAAAATTAAGGGACCATACAGTTTAGCAAATTTAAGCCAAATCTAAGAATGCTGTGTGGTGAGTTTTTCAGAAGTTCTTAAACTGGTGCCCCTATGCAACATCAATTTACATGTCACAAAAATATGCAAGAAAGGAGAAAATGAGAACAGTAAGGGGATAGGTCCATCCATATATGGACTGAAAAGTGTTTAGAAGGTTTAAAACTTATCATCTGTTTCTCAGTGTTACTGATTATTATATTCTGGCCAAAGTGCTCTACAGAAGTATTTAAGTGCCTAATGCCTATTGATTTTGATACAGGAAGTTATGTACTGAAATTGGAGGATGGAATCAAACTCTCCACTGCCTTGCTTGGCAGTCAGTACTTTAATTTTCCATGAGAACAGTCTGAAGAGAATCCAAAAAAAGGTGTTAATTTTCAGAAGCAGTAATATGGTGATGAAAAATTAATTTCCTTATCTGCTTCTCTCCTTTTATTTTCCTGTATTTTACAACTGCTGATTGTTAACCAACCTACTTTATTCTCAATCCCTTAGCTACTAACCTGTATAGATAAAGGTTGCATGAGTAAATATGTACATCTCTATACCACTCTGTCCTACAACATGTAGAAAATTTTGACTGGCTTGACTTCTGATATGCTACACCTACTCTCTACCATGTTCATCAATACTCTGTAATTACCGTAATATTCTTTCATGTCTGTATCGCTTGTTATTATCTAACTACATTTGTCTCTTCTTTAGATTCTAAGTCTGAGCATAGGGGTTGAGAGTTTTTTTATTGTGCTCATCAGCTAGCACAGGAGACTTATGGCTTCTAAAGTCTATAGTAATACATAAAAATAACACTTGTAACACTCAGAGGCCCTTGTGTGTTGTCAGAGATCATTCTTAAATCTCAAAGAGATGTGTATAGATGAGGGCTGCTCCAAACGTAATGCCTCCTATTTTATTATATAGAGTAGAAGCATCAGAGGCCCACAAAGTTGGTGGTATGAGAAGAGAGGCTCAACCTTGTCGTCAGTGTTTCATTAGAATTTGTTACTATGAGACAGATGGCAGCAGTCTGACAAAAAGGCATTTGACATGGAAGTGCATATGAAATAAAGTTTGTCACTGAATTCCTCTGTGAGGAAAAATAGCACCTACTGACATCCACTGATACTTGCTCAGAGTTTATGGAGACAGAACAGTGGATGTGAGTGCATTTAGGCTGTGGGTGGTGCATTTCAGTAGTGGCAACAAGGACAGTGACGGTGGATCACCTACAATGGTGCGGATTTTTATGAGCATGGCATGCAGGCTCTTGTTCAAGGCCAGCAAAAGTATATAGCTAGTAGTGGTGACTATTTTGAAAAATAAGTTTTTATGGCTGAGAATTTGCTTTATCCATTACTACTGTTGTGCTCTTCGTATATTTGTTAGTTACCATGGAAATAAATAGGAGGCATTCCTTTTGGAGCAAACTATGTATATTTCCCTCCCGTACATCGTGTTACTATGTCTAGATTATTTATTCCATTTATAATCCATTTTAGAGATATTCCTTAAAGATTTTGATTTATTCACTTATTAGTCACAAATGAACATTTATATTGCTTGCCTGCAAAATAAGTTTGGAAGAACTTGAGTAGAATTAGTATTACTCTTTATATCAGAATGATAGTGGTAGAAGTAACTGTAAATGTCATTATATTGTCATTTCATGCAGCAACACATACACCCAGACAACTATATGAAGATTTTTATGTAACCTAACTGACCTGTCACGTTTAACCTCCAGTGACCAGAATAATCTATTCCATTTTTTTTCCCCATCATTACCATTAAGATAGTATCTAGGCCAAATTCCCCTGGCAGCAAACTAAGCAAACTTCTTGTCTAACCTTGAAGATCATGGATAATAATATATCAGTGTAATTTCCATAGCACTGAAAAAGCCCATAAATTCTGTTTTCACTTTTTCCTGTCTTCAGCTTTTAGATTAAACACAGCATTTCTTTATGAATCAAGTTGATACCAATTCTGCTTCTTCTTAGTCCACGCTTTGGACACTTTCCATGAATGAACAAACAAGATTATCTTAAGTGGATCTTGCAAATGGCCCTCACGAAACATTGTTTCTCTATATTTTGTATTGTAAGCTATAACAATAGAAGTATATGGTAGTACAAAGAAGTATTGGTGGTGATCCTACAGCTTAGGGTACTTGGGTCTACTCTTTCTTAAACTTTCATCTTTCTTAAACTTACATCTTTCTTAAACTATGGTGCCCCAAACTTGTGTGTTTTATTATCTGCAGACCTGCACATTTCAGATTAAAGAGAAGAATTACTACCCACTGTTCTTACTGAAGCACAAGTTTAAAATATGCTAATTGATATTTTAAGTATTAATGCCTTAAAGACTGATCTTTTTATGTGTGGTTCAGATTTGAACAAAGACACTGCATTTTCTCACAGTAGAGAGAAGAATCAACCAAATTTTCTTTAACCTTTGTGATCCAGATTTACTCTGAACTGCAGTCATCCTAGCCCATTTCTCAACATTAGCTTGTAAAGAGTCATCTGTCAGATTGAATATATTTTATGTTTTATTCCAAACAGTTCTTCTCTGGTGTAGCTTCAGGTCTACATCAAAGATGAATGACCTTACATATTTAAAACAGCACAAATAAATAATAAAGCAGTGTGGCCTTCCTCACTAAGTCATCTTGCTCTAAAAGAAGGCAGCAGTAGACATTTTCTGCCTATAGTGCTTAGTGCTGGTTTCCAACTGGAAATCTGTCACTGCTGCAGTGTCCAGCAGCATGTTTGTCCTTACCCTCTCTAGCAACCCTCTATGTCTGGGCTAGCTGTCTCAATCATACAGTAGCATCTGGCAGGGTGAAGCTTATAGTAGCAGTAATCTGTAAAAGGCAGCTTGCTTCAGAATATGTGCAATTGTCTTTCTGCTATTTTTAATCTCTTTTGTTAGAAACACACTTATTCTGGGGCTTAGACAAAAATATACTTTCGGTTTCCTCATTGCAACTGAAAATACATTGAAACTCTACATAAACAAATGTGTGGATAGATGATCTTGCAGGTCTTTTCCAACTTTGCTGATTCTGTGATTCTGTGACTCTTAGTCAGAGTGTCTAGCAATTGCACAAGGCCTAATATTTTTAAACAAGAACTGTATGTTTAGATTAGATATTAGGATGAAATTTGAACAGTGAAACTTGGAGGATGGTAAGGCACTGGCACTGGCTGCCCAGACAAGCTGTGGATGCCCCATCCCTGGCAGCATTCAAGGCCAGCTGGATGGGGCCCTGGGCAGCTGAATCTAGTGAGAGATATAATATTTCATGGCAGTGGATTGAAACTAGGTGATCTCTAAGATCTTTTCTAATCCAAACTATACTTTGGTTCCATCACAGAATACAGCAGATCTTAGATGAATGAGGCAAAGCGTCAGAAGAAAAGAGAAGCCTGAAACCAACTCAATATTAAGTAGGTCCATCAAATCAAATTCTGGTGGTGCCTTAGGTCCAAAAGTAAAGAGTACGCCTAAGCATGCCCTTATTTCCTTATGCCCTGCCATTTTTTCCAAAGCATAAAAAATACATTGCAGAGACTGGAAACACTAGATATTTAGAACAAGTCTAACCAAAAAGTAATTATTAAAGAAAGATGTGTCTAATTGTACTCTCCCCTCCCCTCCTCTGGTAACAGACTGGGAAGCCCCCACATTATATACGATGTTTAATTTCCCACCCTCAGCTTAAATTTCTACAAATTTAGTATCTGCTTAATTCTATTTAAGATACGAAAAGGCTGTGGTATGGTTTAACTAAATGTAATATTATTGATGAAACAGCATCAAACTTGAAAGCAACGATAATTAGGCCAAGAAGTTATCTCAAGTGCACTCATAAACCTATTCATCAGGACATAATTTTCTTAAGCTACTGAAAATGTACATCAGTTTACTTGCTTCCTTTTCTTTTCACCTTTGAAGCTGTGAAAATGTCTCTGTGCAATCTTTAAAATGTTAATTTATCTCTGTTGCATATGCATACAATATCATACATACACACATATGCATCATAGGCTTTTTTTCCATATTATTTTTTATTTTCCTCTACCAGATTGTGCACTATATAAGAGGGAATACAATCTCTCAGTCATCTTATGTTTAATTCAGTGGCTCAGCAAGCAGTAACACATTTCTTTACCAATTTGTAGTTTCAAAATATCCGGATCTTTGCAGGAAAAAAAAGAAAAAAAAAAAAAAAAGAAAAAAAAAAAAGTATCCATTTATTTATTTATTTATTGGAGGGGGAGATTGTTCATATTTCTGTTCTTACTTCAATGTAAAAAAAACTTGAAAAGGGAAAAGGTTTTGGTATCATAAGTTACATATCCACCCCACCCCAAACTATCTTAAAACAATTGATCTTATCAAATTTCCCCTTTCTGTCTGGCCATTTGCTTTCTGTATTTTCCCTTATTAAATTGTAAGTTTTTTTGGTACAGCAGCTCTCTCCCATAATTATAGCCAGTATTAAGTACAGTAACTCACTGGAACCTATGGGAGTTGCTGGAATAATGTACTTTAGAAAAATTGCTCAGTTGTTCTCTTTTCACACTGGCTTTCTCAGTCTTTTTACTATATGCAATTAATCCTTACTCCTTTTATATTTTTCGCTTTTTAATACCGATCAAAGCCAAATGTATGTGTCTCTTCTTGATGATGTGTTCATCTTGATGATGGGGCAGTGTGTAGGAGAGAAAGGGAGGAGGATGCAAAGTACATTCAGTCTCTATTTCTGGTTTTCTTTGCCAAAGTTAAGCAGGGAGCAGTGTCCTTTAGTCCCACTCACAAAAAGCTATTCTGGTTAGGTAAATTACAGGCAGCATCTACTTTTTGTTTAATTTACTGGTGACGTTCATATGCTTTCTCTAGGAGGAAATACATATGTTTTGCAAATTAGGCCCATATCACGTCATGTCTCTTTTTGGCTCTACAGACTGTATTTTAGAAGTGGTAGCTTATCTCTTTGTGGCAGAACTGCTTTGTGAAGTCCAATACAGCTGATTTGCCAGAGTGTATGAAATGTAGATCTGTATGACCTCAGTGTGATACGTACCATCCTGTCTGAGCCACCAGAGGGTTAGGCAGGAGAAACCTCCAGAGATGAAAACATAAGGCTGTACACCCTGCAAGTTTTTCAGAAATGCCATATGATCTCTGAAGTTAGAATAATCAGAATCACTAGTTAAGGTTTTATTTACTGCCTCTAATTATTAATTAAAAGTAATTTTCAGAGTTGTTAAAGGACGATGGAGAGGATGTTTTGCATTTAATTACTTGATCCCAGACTAACAACAGAAGGGTCTGTATGCATTCAAATGCATATTCAGTTATGTGTTTACCATCATGCCCTATTGACAATGATATTTAGAATCTTCATTACTGTCAGTGGTTTGTTTTTTGTTTCTCTCTAAAATTGATTTGAAAATATGTATTGCGCCTCCTGTTTCATGTTGTCTTTTACCATGTTACTTTCTGCCTCACATTCCCTTTTTCTAATACACATTACTTATTCATGACTTTGGGTCAGTCTCTAGGTAGAACTTCAGATCATACGACTTGTATTAGAGCTCCATCTGCTGTAGAATGCCCCTGTAATTTATTCTGATTGGTTATTTACAGTATTCAATGCAGCTCTGTTATAAAGCTTTATCTTTGAAATTTTGCAGCTATCATACAGGTGTGCAGGCTGAACCAGATCAAGAAATTTAGTTCCAGTAAGCTAGGAAATAACTGATATGAATTGTTTAAAGGACGTAGGTGGGACTCTTGTAGTTACGGTCAATGCACATTTAATTCTGAGAGATTTCAAGAAATTGTACTAACTCAGATTCACTAGGATTTCTATTTATTTGCTTCTTAAAATGATATCTTGATGCTATGTACTTACAGTTTGAAACTGGGAAGCCTTACAAGATAATAACACAGTCTGTCCTTGAGTAATAGCAAGTCTGAGTCATTTCATAGTACCATGGATCCATATGTAATCCTGACATGAAATCTGCAGTACTCTGTACTTTAGAACAACTGAAGGAAAAATTCCCATTGGGAAATACATTTTGAGATCTTGACAGCCCTCAGCACCTAATATAAGAATCTGGTAATGCACATGATCAGTGAGAAGTTAAAAATAGTTTAGTTTAGAAAATAAAATGATACATAAGACAAATAATAATACTTTATGCTCCAAAATCTTGCCAATTTAAATACCAAAGTTTTGTCTTTTTCCTCAAAGGTGTTTTTTTTTTGTTTGTTTGTTTTTGTTTTTTTTTTGTTTTTTTCTTTTCTGTAAATATCTGCATTTGAGTTGATGCTACACATAGCTACACAATGCATTTGAAAGATGCAATCAGTAAGCAAAGAAATGTCATTTCCTGCTCCTCTTTGTAGTCTCTTAAACATATTCAGGGAAGAATGTTAATGCCAAAAGCAATTCTTCGTTAGGCTACTGGATGTTTTCAAGTACTGTTATAATAATAGTTATTGTTAAATACTCCAGTGATCTTTCTTCAGAGTTTGCCAAAATTGTGAGAACTGATGTTTTGTAAAAACATCTTTAACATCTTCTCAGCCATCAGACTGAGAAATCTGGAATTGAACCACAGAAATATGTGAGGTGGAAAAGATTCAGCTTGTCAAGAAAAAAGAAGAAAAAATATATTTTTTCATTTGGTTTAGATCCTTGATAATGCACAATGAGTTGAAAGGTTAAACCTGTAATTCTGGCTGAGGAGCCAAGTTCTGGTATCTGAAGTTCAGTAGCTTCCTAAGAATAACTGCTGCAGCACAGCACTGACATATGCAATGGTCCACTTTGACAAAAGAGGAAAGAGAATTAAACTCCAAAATGGAACAGGATCAACTTTAATTTGTCAAACAGTAAGTTATCATCAAATCATGTCTGAGAATTAAATCATCTTCTACATTCGTGAGTATCTAAGGTGAAGTATGGGAAAAACTCCATACATTGGAATGAAATATCTAGACTGAAGGGCAATATACAGGCCAGCTCCTAACATGTATTATTACAGGGTTACCTACACAAAAATATGTTACCCTCGGCCGCTCTTTATTATAAGTCTTATATTCAAAGTTTGCTTGCGTATCAGCAATTTTGAACACAGACAACTGTCTGCATCGTTTTTGCTTTTTGTTTGTTTGTTTGTTAGGTCTTACTTTACGCGTATTAGAAAAATAAAATTTAGTGAAGGGAAACAAAAATATCTTCATCAAACAGGACAAAATATTTTATACAAGTGGAAACAAACTGTACAAAATAAATAAATAAATAAATAAATAAACAGAGGATGGAACACCAGAGAATAGAAAACAAACTAATAAGGATTGAGAAGTGATGAAGAGAAAGAATAAAAAATGATCCTAAAATCAAGAAGAATTAAAAGGGCTTTTCTGGACTTTTAGACAACTTGACTACATTATACAGTCTAAAATGAAAGCTATCAGCATGTAATACTAAAAAGCAAAAGGATTTTTGCTCCTTAGTGAAGTCAGAACAGAAATTATTTCTGAAAAATAAAAAACTTTAAAAATTGCAAACAGTAATCTCTAATAATAAAATGAGGAAGGAGTTAATCCATTTTAGTTCTCCACTGAAGAACTGTAAGGTAATCCAGTGACTGCAGAGACATATTGACAAACAAATGAAGACATAATAATAGAAGACTACTTTATTCTGAAGATAAGCATAAAAAAACTTTGAATAACCAGAAGCTGAAGCTGTGAAATTAACTATAGAATCATAGAATCATAGAATTACTCACGTTGGAAAAGACCTTGAAGATCATCATGTCCAACCACAGCCTAACCGGTAGCCTATCTCTTAAAAAAAAAAACAAAAACAAACAAAAAAAAAAAAAACCACGAAACAACACCACAACAACAAACCTCTGCTAAATCATATCCCTGAGTACCACATCCAAACGGCTCTTAAACACATCCAGGGATGGCGATTCAACCACCTCCTTGGGGAGCCCATTCCAGTACCTAACCACCCTTTCTGTAAAGAAGTTCTTTCTAATATCCAACCTAAACTTGCCCTGGCGCAACTTGAGGCCATTTCCCCTCGTCCTGTCACATGTCACTAGTGAGAAGAGACCTGCCCCACTCTCGCTGTAAGAACCTTTCAGGTACTGGAAGAGCGCGATAAGGTCTCCCCTCAGTCTCCTCTTCCTCAGACTAAACAGTCCCAGCTTCCTTAGCATCTCCTCGTAGGGCTGATTCTCTAAGACCTTAACGAGCCTTGTTGCCCTTCTCTGGACCTGCTCCAGTACCTCCACGTCCTTCTTGTGCTGAGGTGCCCAAAACTGGACACAGTACTTGTGGTGAGGCCTCACCAATGCCGAGTACAGGGGCAGGATGACTTCCTTAGTCCTGCTCAGCACACCATTCTTAATACAAGCCAGGATGCCACTGGCCCTCTTGGCCACCTGGTCACACTGCTGGCTCATATTCAGCCGACTGTCCATCAGCACACCAAGGTCCCTTTCCATCAGGCAGCTTTCCAGCCACACCTCCTCAAGCCTGTAGGGTTTGCTGGGGTTGTTGTGACCAAAATGCAGGACCCGACACTTGGCCCTGTTGAAACTCATTCCATTAACCTTGGCCCATCGATCAAGTCTATCCAGGTCCCTCTGTAGTGCCCTTCTCCCCTTTCTCTATGGAAACATTATTTACATTTTAACTAGAATACGTACTTGCTAAGGCTGTTTGCCAGTTTTTGTTCTTAATTCTTCAACAATATGGCTTTTCAGAACTGAGACAGTTTGTATTTCAGAAAGAAATTAATTTAGGTCCAAAGGTGGGCATTATGCTAGAAGTTGGTTTCAATGACCAGCTTACCAAGTTTGGAGGGTCACACAACACTGGAACATGCTGCTCAGAGAGGCTGTGGGATCTCCTTCTGTAGAGATACTCAAAACTGCCTAGATGCATAAACCAAATGCAGAGAACCTGCAGAAATGCAGAGGGGTTGGACTACTTCAGGCATGTCTGAATGGTGGCTGAGAATTTCTCTATCAAATAGTGTTATTGTGCTCTTTGTATCTTTGGTGGTTTCCATGGAATTAAATAAGAGACAGTACTTTTGGAGCAGCCTTTGTAGATACAGCCCTTGACAATTTGTGTTCACTCAGTGCAGCCCAGGGAAGCCAAAAGGTTGGACTCCTGTGAACTAGATGATCTGCAGAGCCTTCTAACCCCAGTGATTCAGTAATTAAATTACTGACCTATTTAAATGCATCTTTGATGGTTCTTAATGCATCAGTAAACTTCAGACATTCTACTAGGGTAAACAAACAAAAATTTGGACTAGTTGCACTCTTTTGTTCAAGTATTTAAGAAAATGTCTCAAAAGATTTGATGACCTGGGCCTGTTAAAAAATATGCAATCACAATAATAAGACTTACTCCAGTAACCACACACGCTCGGTTTTTGTGCTAAGGAAATAGCTGATTATGTACTAGTTTTCAAAGGAAAAAAAAGTTGAAATGAGATTGAGTAGATAATAATTCCCAGGTACTCTGAGATACTGGAAGCTTTAGAAAACCTGGCTCTGTATGCTTCACTTCTTCAGCAATTAATCAACTCAGGTGCCATGAAATATGTTATAAAATATGTTTCATTGTCAGTGGACTCAAGTGAGATGGAATTAGACTACAAAAGAACAACAGGAGTTCCTTAAAGCAATAAGAATTGGAGCACTGAAAAATTTAGGACTTTGTGTGAAGAATGTCACTGTGAAAGAAATGAGGAACTGTTTTAAATTAAACTAACAAATACTGTTATAAAAGACAGCCTTCTACTGAGTTTCTCAATGGGAATTTTGTTCACCCACAGGTCAATAATTTGACTCTATATTATGGTCTGCATTATAATCGGATTTATTATTGTTTTTCTTCACTGATATCCACAGCCTGTTAAGACTGAAATATACAGAATAGATAGATAGATTAGATAGAAGATAGATAGATAGATAGATAGATAGATAGATAGATAGATAGATAGATAGACAGACAGATAGATAAAATTGCTTAGTTCCTTTTATGTGATTGTTAACCAGTGTTGTGACACCCTATGGTTTATAATGAAAGGCTACTAATGTCATTAACTTCAAGGGGTAAAATAATCCTTCATTTGCATAAAAGGAAAGAATAGCAAGCAAGTAAAAATATTCCTTAGACATGGGTATTTGTTCATAAGCAGTTTTTTTAACCATCATCTGTAACAGGAAAATATTATAGTCACAAAATCTGAAGCTTGATGGTAAGGTAGAAAGATGATTTTAAATGAATATTTTCACATTGTCTTTATTATTTTCTAATTCAAATAACTGCTACTTTTATTTGCATATCTTGCTCTTACATGATATTTTCAACAAGCTATAATATGAGCACAATGACATTTCATAGATTTAAAGTGTGTGCTTATTTTATCAAATATAGAAAATATTATTTATTCAAATAATCATCAGTTTCCTTAGTCTTCTCTTAATGATTTTAAGAATGAATTTAAGCTGGATAATGATTTGCTTATTAGATTTCTGGACACAACATGATTGGTTTACAAAAGAACAGAGATATAAATGCCTTTTAATTTTGCACATAAAGACATTCAAATGATAAGAGATCATAAAAATCTTTAGAAATTTATATTAACTAGGGTATTTTTGAATAGAAATAAATAGAAATAAATTAAAATCAAGACAAAATTCTGTGTAATCAAATTTTTCAAATTATGCAGAAATTGTCCTCAGTGATTCATTATCAGTTTAATTATTTTGTCAAAATAAATGTACACACTTTTGAGAAACTGGAGTAACTTTGAAATGTACTGCTACAGGTAAATGCAGTAATGGAGCTTTCCCTGCAGAAAATTAAACAGTACAAAAAGAAAAAAATAAAATTAAATTAAAAAAAAAATAATCCAGGGAAAACATAGTAAAAAATAATTTTCATTAATTATTTTCTATTAAATTCTGGTTGATAGGTTAATTTTATTCCCAAATTCTAAAAGAAGGTCCTTGTAAGTCTTCTAAAATTCCCAACATCTAAACTCACATTTCAATGTAGTAAAGAACTTTCAAAGTTCAGATACAGGAGCAATCTGCCATGTATTACTTAGTACATCTCTGCTCTGTGTTACTTGAGATTTCTGTTCACCATAGCTGTAAAAACTCAGATGAAAGAAGACACAGCAGCTTCCATTCACTGCTTCCACACTTGAGTGTCCTAGAATAACTGGCTGTCTTCTTATGGAATGGATCTTAAAGATCTTCAAGTTCTGTCCCTGCTGCTTTGGGCAGGGTTGCCACCCACTAGATCAGTCTGCCCAGGGTCTCTTTCAGCCTTGTCTTGAATGCTACAGTGATGGGGCATCCACAGCTTCTCTGGACATCCTGTTCCTGTGCCTCACCACCCTCTGTGTGAAGAATTTGTTCTCAACATCTAATCCAAAGCTTCTCTCATTTAGTTCAAAACTATTCCCAATTCTCTCACTATCTGCACATGTAGAAAGTCGGTCTCTCCATGTTTATAAGGTCTCTTTAGGTACTAGAACACTGCAGTGAGGAGAGTTGCTCCAGCCCTCAGATCACTTTTGTGGTCCTCCTCTGGATTCACTCCACAAGCTCCACACCTTGTGCTGGGGGGGCACAGGCTTGGGTGTATACCCCCTCATCTTGCATGTGTCTTAACACAGCTTCTACAAGGATCTGTTCCATAATCATCCCAGGTGCAGACATGATGCTCAGTGGCCTGTTGTTTCCTTGATTTTTTTCCATTTTTCCTTTCTTAATGCTGGGAGTAATGTTTCCCTTCTTCCATTCACTGGGGATTTTACTGGACAGCAGTGACTCATCAAAGATGATGGAGAATGTCTTGGCAACCACACCAGCTGGTTCCTTCAGGACCCTGGGAAGGGTGCTGTCTTGCTCCATAGACTTGTAGGTGTTCGGTCTCTTCAGGTAGTCTTGAAATTTCTCTTTGCTTACATGGGTAGGTACTTCCCCAGTCTCTGCCTAGAGGTTTAAAAGTCTTCATTCTCCTTCCACCACATAGCACAATCTGAACTGGTATTCTTGCATAATGTCTGTTTTCAGATCAAACCATGATGCACTCAGCAACTCAGTGATGCACTCGTCACTCTCTCAGTCTTTCCAGTTTTTTTAGTTGGTAGGGTACTTAAATGCAGTTTAGAAAGCCTAATGCTAAAAAGGCAGGGGTGAGAAGAAAATTAATATTTTCTTGATCACTGCTGACACTGACTTTCTTGTGCTCTGTTAACACTTCAGAATAGTCATATTTTGGGTGTATGTGATCATAATAGTAATACTAGTGTTACATTTTGTAATTTCTTACAAGTTATTCTAAAAAGACAAATCACCTTCTGGAAGAGCCTCTTTAGAAATCCTTATTTAAATTCTGATCTTGTGAGATCAGTGTGAAATTATATACTGAAAACCAGGTGGATGTCTAAAATATGGGAGATTTTGTTCCATGCATGTATTCTTACTTATTCAGTTTAATCAGAACTGTTGAAATCACTGGCTCATGGAAGAGGATTCAATTTCATGTTCTTCCTACTAGTCAAAATTCAGTTTGATACTAATTGCAATAAAATATATATTTTCATGACTAGCAGAGTACGCTGAAAATACATTTTTCTATCAAATTGGTAGTTTCCTAACCCTTATTATTTCAAATAATGGAAGTACCTAATATGTTTTTACTATCATTGTGGACCTCAGATTCTTTCTCTTTGAAAAATTAGTTCAAACATTTACGTCAGTGAATGCATTGACTTCAAAGCTGCATGTTTTAACCGAAGTACAATTTCTTGTAAAAGAACAACCTCTGTAGCTTGCTAGCTTCTGGCTTCAGCATATTTCCTGCAAATGCAATGACAAATTTAACTGGTTTGTGGTGCAAGATGGTACACTGATTTCCATTAAAATTTTAGGAAGTCAGTAGAAATTTATGTTTTCAAAATGCACAGGTGTGTATGTATTACAGTATTAAGTGTTTCACTTACAGTTAAATATTTGACAATGGGCTTATGAGAATACTGTGAATAGGATAATGACTCAAGATGCAAGCTGGAATTATGTGCAGTGAGATCTTTCAGTATGCAAAATGTCTACCTAACTAGCTATTGTGAAGGTCCCACTGTTACCTCTGAATATTCTCTGTTTAATATGAAGACATTATTGTTGAGAAGAGTAATATATTTTTTTAAATTGGTAGTGAAATCACAAGCGCAGAGAGTATGACTCACAAGGCATTAACTGATCTTGTGTGAGAGAAAAAAGCAAAGCCCATGCGTTCTAAACCTTTCTGGTCTTTCTTCACTCATTCTTATAGTACACGTACCCTTGCTTATCAGCAGTTTGATTAATATAGATGAAAGAAGTGCCTCAAAAAATGAATATCTAGCATTTGTTTTAAAGGATTAGATATGTCACAGTGTTATGCAAGACCCACTCTTCTTTTTCTTTGATTAGTGTCAGGAGAGCACCAGGTATGTTCAGCCCCTGAAGTAAATGAGTTGTAAGGCTTGTTTTACAGGTGGCTTTGGCAGTATGTCTTCACCCCAGGCAGTAGCCCCCTGACCTGCAGATGAGCTCAGGGTGATGTGTCAGGGCTGAGGGCAGCTGGGACTGGGGCATGGGTGTGGGAGGCAGTACCTCCATCTCAATTTCTTAATGGATTTGAAAGGTTTTGAAAACACAGTGTTTACTGCCTGCTTGTAATTTTTGCTCTAACTACACAAGCCAGAAATGGATGCAGATATTATTACAATTGGGAACAGTCAAACCATGATTTCTCTGGGGGCTGAGTAATGCTATCCATTTCTGAGTCCATTGCTTTTGTTGCCTTTTTTTTTTTATTCTGTGGCTTTGTGTTAATGACTCTAAATGGAACTCAAGCTTCTCTTCTTCTGGGACAAAACATTTGGGAACTGTTTATTTTGTTCCCAGTAAAAGGCTGTGAAATAATGGCATGCAGGTGTGCTTCTCTAGCTCCAGAAAATGATAATCTTCTCCTGATCAGGTTGTTTCACCTCCTCTTCAGTGGCTCAAATGTGTATAAATGGGCTATCAGGGAGCTAGAGCTTTGTAAGACATGCAGTATGTTAAGACTAGTGAGTTTCCTGCCATCCATCTACCTTTACTGCTTAGATTGTGTGGGGTGTGTTTTGTTCTGTATTTGTTTTCCTGATTCAAAAAAACAGCTGCTAAATGTTGCTGATATTTTTGGAGGAAAATCTTCATATCTGTGGTTGTATCTAATGAATCATCCCATGATGGGGCTGCAGGCAATTATGATAAAGACCTTTCTTCCTCAAACAAGATAGCACTATGCATATTGTGGAGCAGGATGGATAGTCTGAGTGCATTACAACTCTTAATAGAGTTTAATGCTTATAAATAACCTATTAACAATTATTGTGCTTTTGATTTTCCATAGTCATGGCAAGATAAAGTTTTAATAAAAAGTCATAAATTGCAATTTGCAGTCTTGCTAACAAGTCTTGTGAATTTGTAATGTTGTTGAGATATTAGTGTTTGAATGAATTACTTTTTACATATGCTAGCAATAACTAAACCTTCTTCTATTTGCCCCTGATGTACACAGCATGCTAAGATGCTGAAATAAGGAGAGGGGGATGGAAGAGAGGAGGATGCAAGACAAGAATTTTGTTTCCTTGGAAACAGACAGTGTTGTGCAGGGCATAGGTGGCATCAGTCTTAAAGATCATTAAACAAAATATATGTAGGAAAATGTGAAACTAATCATGTGTTTCTGTGGAATGGAATATGTCAACCAATCCCCAGCTGCTCCAAACATTTGCAAGAGGAAATTCCAGTTTCAGTTTAGAGTTTAAATAAATAAATAAATAAGGTCAGAGAAAAGATGTTAGAAATGAGTGAATTCCAGTAATCACTAGTGCTGGTGGAGCAAAGTTGGAGGCAGGAAAAATTTGACACTCACTGATGTCAGTGCCTGGCTATGCATGCTACAGTTGTTAATGGAATTTGGTATCAGTGACTGTGAAAATGCTGAAAAAATTTGGAAGTTCTGCTTTTGTGGACATTCTTCTGGAGTGTAAGGTGTCTGTGCATTAGTTTTCTGCAACGTAAGGGCAACCAGAGGTTGTGTAGAATGAAAGCATAGATAGGATACTCACATAGTTTGGGGTCTGTACTCTGTTCTGAATTGTATTAATTACTGTTATATTATGTAGCTATACAGAGCTCTTTATGAACAAGGTCGTTTTCCTCTGACACTGTATTTTAGAGGAAAAAAAAAGCATTTTCAGTTATCTGGGTACTGAATGCTTTTTCAGTGAAAGTTGAAGTGTGCACTTGCATTCTCAGTTTTGTCTGGAATAGGGAATGGCAGTGAAATTTTTCAGAAAAAACAAACAAACAAAAAAAAACAAAAACACGTGGCAAAGATAATAGATGTAAGTACTGTGTCCAGTACTGAGAAAGTAATCAGTACCCATACAGACTTCTGTGAGTGTACTTTACTGTCTGTAGTGAGTCTGCCTCACTCTTACACAAGTTGTCTTTTTCACTTGCATCTTCCTGATGCATCATTTGCATTCTACTGAGATCAGGAATTTTCCCCTATTGGGCAAGCACAGACATACTAGACCATGGGTTTCCAACCAGTTGGCTTGTCTGGGCTTTGCTGTTTGAACAGGAATTAGCTTGGTCCACATACACAAGGTCAATCTGAAATCAGTGCCTCCTATTTATTTCTATTGAATCAGACGCAAATAACACTATTTAGCAGAGCAAATTCTCAGCTACAAAACATGCATTTTTTTCAACATAGTCAATTCTATTAGCTATGCATATTCACCAGTGGTGAACATGAGCCTGCATGTGGCACTCCTGTTAGGACTCACCATTGCTGTCACCACTGCTGGAATGCACTGCCCACCACCTCACTGTGCTTGCATCTACTGTTTGGTCTCCAATAAGCATTCCCAAGCATCGATGAATGTCAGTGGGTGCCATTTTTTTTTCCATATGGATACACCTTTGCTTCCTCCATGCTATCATGTCAGACCCCATTCTGTCGTAGTGCCCCTCTACTACCATCTGTCACATAGCAACAGTACGGAATGGAGTACTGGGGGGAAGGTTCAACCACTGCTGCCATGCCACTGATGCCATGGACCAACATAATAAAGTAGAATACTTTTGGGTACTCTAAATATTGGCACACAATAAACAAACAAGTAAACACAAAAACAAAACAACACTTCATGGCTTAGAGTATTCAGTTTGATTTATTGGACACTTCTTTCTTATTTTATTTATTATGAAGTACCAAATATTATCCACACGCTTTTTTTAGTCAGGTATATACTTCATACAGACAAAGAAAATCACAAGAGAGTAAAATGCTTTGCCATAAGCCATTCTGTCTTAATGCACAGAAAAAAGAACTGTACCCAGAGTGCCTGGATTTCTGTCATAGGCAAGTTACACTACAGAGGGCCTAATTATTCTCAAAACTAAGTTTCAAGGTAAGTATTCAGGAATCAGAAATCTGGATAATAGATATTTTCTTATCCAATTACTTTTTTGTTCAATTCTTATCTTTCGCCCTTCTAATGAATTTTTTTAGTCTGTCATAATAAAGTGTCTGCTTATTTCACAACCAAGAATAATGAAAACGATTAGCTTACTGTAGATCAGATAATCTCTTAAGATTTTATTTTTGGTGGTTTTCTACTCAGAATTCAATTTACCAATTATTTTTTAAAACACTAACTGATAGTCTTGAAGCAGAAGAAGAAGCATCTTGCTGATTGAATTCAGTATTTCTAGGCATAAATGTGCATCTGTTTATATTCAGTGTGCTGTACAAAGATGCAACATTAATCCTTATCTCAACTTACAGATCAAATATAATATTAAAACTTTTTTTTATATGTGTAAACAGTGCATTTATGAGATACTTATCAAAGAAAAATGTAATACTCTTAGAAAATACATTATTAAAATATTTACAACTGTATTTTGCTAGTAATTATTATTATTCTGAGATATCAAGAGTGATAATCTTGAATGTCACAACTAAATTAATTAGGTAGAGTTTCAACTGTTAATTAATTATTACTGCCAATCATCCCTGTCATTGCCATTCTACAGATATTTCGTCTAAATAAATTTACACTGTATACAGCTGTGTGAATTCTGTATTCTGTGAAATAATGGAAATGTGTCTTAGCAGAATATTTCCTTATACTGCTGTTGAGAATAAATTTGATATATTACAAAGTTATGACAAATAGAGTTCTAACTGTCTACTTGCAAGACAAAAAATTCAGAGCAAATGAGAACAAAATGTGGTAAGCTCCTGGAACTGAGGATCTTTTCTGGAGAAAACTCATCTCTGCTTTATCTTACCTGGAAGTAACAGGAAGTAGCTTTATAAAACCCACAGCCTGGTCTCTGACAGCAGAGCTGTTGCAGGAAGCAATATAAGAAGATGGATCCAGAAGTGAAGCTCTTGGTCACTCTGCATGGTAATATGGTTCAGGCTGGAGATGCATCACCAGCAAAGCAAACTGGTGCTTCACATAAGGACAAAAACCTCCAGAAAGGCTAATTGCTTCTCAGGAAGGAAATCTTAAAGGTTCAGGAGTAGGCTATCCCCTTGCACTGCAAGATGGGCCAGCAGGGAAGAAGACCCACATGGATGAACAGGGAGCCTCTCCTGAGTCTTCAGAAAAAAAAAAAAAAAAAGAAAAAGAATTTATCTACTTTGGAAGAAGGGACAGGCAACTCAGGGAGAGTACAAAGAAACTATTAGGATATGAAGGGAGAAAATTAGAATGGCAAAAGCCCAGCTTAAACTCAACTTGGCCATTGGGATTAAAGAGAATAAAAATAAAACCTGTTTTACAAATATATTAACAGTTAGAGGAAGGCTGAGGAGAACCCATTCCTTACTGGATGCAGTGGGGAACATGACCACCGAGGATAACAAAAAGGCTGTGTTTCTATATGCCTTTTTTACATCTATCTTTAAAAGTCAGATCAGGGTCCTTTAAAAGTCCTCAGGGTACTTTACCACCTGTCCTGGAAGTCTGGGATGGGGAGTTGAATAAGCACCCCATGACTGAGGTGGAAACTGTTAGAGACGTGCTACAACACCTGGACTGGCTGAAGTCTATGGAGTCAGATGGGATGTACCCCAGGGTGCAAAGGGAACTTGTGGAGCTGATAGCCAAGCCTCTGTCCACCACCTGTCAGCACTGATGGTCAACCAGACAGGTCCCAGAGGGTTGGAGGTTTGCCAATGTCACTCCCATCTGCAAGAAGGATTGTAAAGAGGATCCATGGAACTACAGGCCTGTCAGACTGACTTCGGTGCCAGGAAAGGTTATCATAGTATCATAGTATCATAGTATTGTGCAAGTTGGAAGGGACCTTAGAGATCATCGAGGCCAACTCCCGGGATTCGAGCCCTCTGTGTAGCAGAGCGGCACTTCTACCCCCTGCTCCACAGGGAGGGATTCGAACCCGGGCCCCCTGGTGTTGCAGACGGGAATTCTACCGCTGCGCCACCGGAGGCGATGGAGAAGATCATCCTGAGGGAGATCACACAGCTTGTGTGGGACAACCAAAGGATCATTGTTGTCAAGCATGGGCTCATGAAAGGCAGATCAGGATCCTGCTCAACCAATCTGTTTTCCTTCTGTGACTGAGTGACCCACCTGCTGGATAAGGGAAAGGCTGTTGACACGGTGTACCTAGTCTTTAGCAAAGTCTTTGACAATCACACAGTATTCTCCTGGAGAAGTGGCTTGGACATGTACACTCTTAGCTGGGTAAAGAACTGTCTGGATGTCTGGGTCCAGGGAGTGGTGGTGAATGGAACTAAATCCAGCTGGCAATTGTTCACATGTGGTGTTCTCCGGGTTTCAGTGATGGGGCCTGTCTTGTTCAATATCTTTTTTGATGATCTGAATGAGGGCGTTGAGTGCCCCCTCAGTAAGTTTGCAGATGACACCAAGTTGGCTGGAGGTGTTGATCTGCCTGGGGAAGGGATGTTGATCCCTTCTGTAGGAAGGGCTCCGGATGATCTCGATGTCAAGGAAGCTACGGCAGGGGAGATTCAGGTTGGACATTAGGAAATGTTACTTCTCATGAAGAGTGGTCAGGCACTGGAATGGACTGCCCAGGGAGGTGGTGGAGTCACCGACCCTGGGGGAGTTCAAGGAAAGACTGCATGTTGTGTTGAGGGACATGGTTTAGTGGGAGCTATTAGTAATAGGTGAACGGTTGGACTGGATGATCTTTTAGGTCTTTTCCAGCCTTGGTGATTCTATGGTTCTATGACAGGCTGGATAACTGGGCTGAGGCCAGTGGGATGAAGTTCAAGACGACCAAGTGCTGGATCTTGCACTTTGGCCACAATAATCACAGGCAACACTAAAGGCCTGGGGCAGAGTGACTGGAAGACTGCGTAGAGGAAACAGACCTGGGGTTATTGGTTGACACTTGGCTGAACATGAGCTAGCAATGTGCCCAGGAAGCCAAGAACATCAATGGCAACCTGGCTTGTATCATAAATAGTATTGCCGGCAGGAGCAGGGAAGTGATCATCCCTCTGTATTCACCTCTGGTGAGGCTGTGCCTTGAGTACTGTGTTCAGCTTCAATGTTCGCTCTACAGGAATACATGGAGGCCTTGAAGAATGTTCAGAGAAGGGCAGTGAAACTGGTGGGGGGTCTGGAGGATATGCCATATGAGGAGTGGCTGATGGAACTGTTAAGTCCAAAGAAAAGGAGGCTGAGCTATCTACAACAAGCTGAAGGGAGGTTGTGGTGAGATGGGGGTTGGCTTCTTCTTGTATATAGCTAAAGACAGAACTAGAGTGAATGGCCTCAAGTTGCACTAGGGGAGATTCAGGTTGGATGTTAAGAAAAACTTCAGGGGAGTGGACAGGCATTGGAATGAACTGCCCAAGGAGGTGGTGGAGTCACCAGCCCTGGAGGATTTCAGAAAATGTGTATATGTTGCACTGAGGGATGTGGTTTTGTGGGAAGTATTGGGGATAAGTGGACAGTTGGACTGGATCATCTTGGAGGTCTTTTCCAACCTTGGTGATTCTGTGGTTCTGTGCAGAACCTCTCTCAGGAAGACAAGAATACTTTGTTGGGTGATCTGAGTGGGTAGAGCAGCTGAGCAATAGGAAAAGCCACAATCATTAGCTGAGTGTGTGCACCCATAAGTCCAAAATGTTAAAGTAAAATTCCCACATGGACAACTATGAATGCACTGATTTTATGCAAAAGTAAGGAAAGAAAAATGTGTGGAAGATAGCATGGGCAAGAAGGAAAGAGGAAAGAAAACAATTTTAGGTGGCAGAAATGTCATGGTAGAGAGCAGTCAACATTTTTTTTTTTTTTTTTTTCCTGAAGATGAGAGAAAACAAATAAAACATTAAACCACAAATGTCTTCTATACTGTCAGCTCCTCTAGGTGTCAGTCTCAAACTTAGAGCAGAGGCAAGGTCTGATGCATACCTTTGGACTTTGAGACTCATTATATACAGAGTAGGCATCTTTGATCTCTTTCTCTTAGAAAAAAAAAAAAAAATAGAGAGAGAGAGAGAGAAAGAAAGAACTATTGCTCTTTGTGTGGTGGCAGTGCCATGTAGCAATCAGAGATTTCAAATATTCATTAGGCAAGTATTCTGCAATCTAGTGAGAAGGAAATTATGCTTCTTCATTTGGCATTGAAGTTTTCTACAAAAAAGACCGAGAGGATTGACTGTATTTAGTGGGAGGAAATTGAAATTGCTCCAGATTTCTTCTTGTCCTTACAATTCTTCCTCCAGCTGTGGCTTTAATTAGGAGCTTTGCCACAACAGCATCAAAAGTCTATCCATCAGTGCCAAGCTTCTAGTACTGCAAATGTATAGTGGTCTTGTATCTAAAGAAAATTGATTTATAAAGATGGAACTTCCTTTAAAGTTGTGTCCAATTTAAACTTCATGAAGATGTCCATTGTGATACTTATCACTCTCTACTCCTTAGAAATGTATTTCCTTTACTGAATTGCAAAACTGTCTTATGATTTATAATGAAGCAGGATATGTTTAACAGTACATATGTGTATGCATTTGTAGGTTAATTTTTTAGTTCGGAGACAATTGCTCACAGAACATCTGGGCTGCACATGTGCACACAAAAATGATAGCAATAAGGAAGCTGTTTGTTTTAAGCACAGGAAACGATATTTAGTCCTGTTGTGAAGAAGAGTACCATTTGTGAATTTATACACAGTGGAGGAATAAACGAAGTTCTGGCTTTCTCATTTTTGTTCTGCTAGAAAACTACAGTATTATAACTACAGAGTTAGAATCATGGGATGATAAAATTATTTGGCTTGCAAGGGTTCCCTGGAAGCTCTCCAGTTCAGTCCCCTACTGGAAGTGGGGCTTAGATCAAATTGACCAAGTTGTCTACGACCTTTATCAGTAAAGCATTAAGTGTCTCCATGAGTGAAGATTCTCCAGCAGCTTTGGGCAGCTTGTTTCCACTCTTAATCATCACAATTGTGAAGACTTTCTGAAAATGCTTTTTGTCCATTCTCAGTGAATATCTGAAAAGAGCCTAACTGTACCTCCCTACATCTTCCCTGCAAGTAGTTGAATACAACAATTATATCTCTTTCCCTTATTCCAACCTTTTTCCATGCTATTCAAACTCAGTTCCTTCAAGTCTCTGTAGTCAGTGCTCCAGGTCCTCAATAGCCATAAAGTCAGCCCTCCACTAGACTCTCAGTGCTATTCTAGTGTTACTGAAAAAGCCACATATTTCCTCCATGAATTATTTGAAGTGCCTGAGTTATAAACCAGTATGATAACCAAACTACCATACTGAGAAGACTCACCAAGAAGGAGAATATATTGAGTTGGGCTTGATTCTGCCTAATAAAATTGCACAGGGTGGATTTGCAGCTTTTTCCTGATATTAGGGCAACTAGCAGAAGTGGTGACACTGCACAACAAGCAGGAGTGTCTGAACTGTTGCTGATGTGGTGGGAAGAGTGAAAGTCCATGAGCTGTGTTCAACCCGTAAACCTCCTTCTCCTTGTCAGAAACTGGTAGCTTTAGAAAGTCTGGCTATTTAAAATCACAAATGTTCTAGCTTTATACCCAGTAGCTATTTCCTCTCTAGCTAAAGGGGAATGAAAAGATTATTAAAACTAAACCATTTATCCTAAAATCTTTTCTGATTGTATGCTGTATGGTATCCATTTATATTTCTGAACACTGTGTTGCAGCTAAATTAAGTATGAAGGCAGAAAGAGATAGACAGTGCTATTCTAGGGTAATGCACAGGGATGTTTCTCTTCTTTTAATTCTCTGGGCTTGAGGAAACATCTAAAGCTTATAAGAGGTATACTCTGCAATAATGATGCATATATTACTATGATGTCTTAATATGCTAAAATGGAAAAAAAAAAAAAAACAAAAAAAAAAAACTTGGATTTTTTACTAACTGCTGAATATTCTTTTTCTGTAATATGAAAATAGTTCTCATGGTATTTGCCATAGGTGTTTTCTTGTTTTTGCTATCCCCTAAGGGCTACAAAACAGCTATAATGAAAGCAAGAGAGATGTTTAGAAATCTGTTTTAAAAATAATTGTTTAATTTACAGATGTAAAACATGAAAATGTCAGTAGTCAGGTTCTCCTGATTATAAATATTAATAGTCTCCATGTACTGAGGGCTTTAATAAATAATAATAATTTCTTCAGCTGGTTAAAATTTCCTTGAGGCTGTTCTCAGAACTGTAATATTTTCACTCCTTTTTTTTTTTTTTTTTTTTTTTTTTTTTTTTTTTTTTTTTTAAACTGTAAAATTCTATCCAGAATTGAATTTGCAACAGCTCTGAGTTAAGTCTAATAAAAGGCTCTTTATCATAATTTTCTTCGAGTTGTACTTTTAAATTTCTATTTCTAAATCATTAGGCAAAACTATTTAGAATAGAAAAGACTGGTATTTTTAATTGTAGACACCTAAGGTATTTGTAAGTTTGTGTCACACACACACACAGTTCCTACCGTTGACTTTTGCAGGATGAATAAATGTGAAATAACAATACAAAGTACATACTAGTCTATTGTCAAGCTATTATAAAAATGAGCTGGTTCACATACTGCATTGCTTTCTTCTCAGCTTTTGATGTATCTTTTGTGTAGCAGTTTATTTATTTATTTAGAGTAGTAAATGCCTTGATTCATAATAGTAACCTGATGGATGGGATTTTAGCAATGTTGCTTAGAGTGATTTTTCCCTTGAGTAGGAAGATGGATTTATGAAACAGAGATTAATCCTACTCTTGTCAGTCCAATCATTTTGAAGGCTGCCAAGTAAGTTTTCTGCCCTGGTATTCTTAAATTCTGTATTTGCCATTTATTAACATTTGGGTTGGTGTGTGCTCTGTGTCTCATTTGATGTGTCTAGTTAAGTACCAAAATTCTAATAGGAAACAAGCAGCACGGCCTGGGAAGATGTCAGGCTGTTCAAAAACAAGGTGATTTTCTGTGTTTTTGTTTTGTTTTGTGTTTTTGTTGTTGTTGTTTCCTGGAAAAGAGATCATCAAAAGCTGCCAGAAAAAAATAAAATAAAAAATGGTGGATATAGAAGTACTGATAAGTGTTTTACAGTAACAATGACTCCTAACATGTGTCAGAATGCATTTGTGTAGCATTGTATTCCTCCTGAGGCTCTTTATCGTCACTTCTGAAATGAGCATTCAGTCATTCATTAGTCATTTCTCACAGTATTTCTGCTGAAATTGTAATATGTTACAAATTCAGCAGTGCTGGAAAGTAGAGATTTATTCAGGTTGTTTGTTTTTTATGTGTCTTGATGGATGGGTTTTTCAAGGTGTGGTTGTTCAGGGGCCTCCTTACGTATGTAGTGAGTATCTGTTCTTAAACCACTGAAGAAGATATTTAAAACACTTGTTCTTTATTGTCACTGTGGTTTTGATATTCACAAGAAACACTATCCAGAGCAATCTTGTTTCCTTTTTACATGGTTCTTCTTAAAATTCACTATATGTATACATCATATACAGTGAAAATGCTAACCTTTTTCTGTTGTCCCAGTTTATGACACAGATTTTTTTTAAGGAATTAAAGGGCAAAGAAATTTTAAACATTAAAATGCCTACAATACTTAAATATTTAGTCTATCTCAAATTTGTTCTATTAATACATGTCATGGTTGAAATATTTCATATTCAGTGGAAATGTAAGAATTTACATTTCACTCAAGTATGTTTTTATTATTAGTGAATATACTGACATTCAATAATATTAAACTAAAACTAATTTTAAACTAAACTACACAAAAATATTTGTCAGCATTTCATTTTGTAGTTCATAATTATACATTATATTAAATATGCTTTACAGAAGCTGGCAAATACAAGCCATGTGCCAAGTAGTAAGTATTCTAATTGACATGTTAATGAACGGTATCTGTAAGAGAGAAGGCTCTTAAGAAAATTTGGAAATAATTTTGGACATCAAAGAAATAAAAAATCTTTTTTGTGGGTTTGTGTGTGTCTGTATGCTGAGTTTCATGATCAGTGACACAGGAAATTTGACATTTATACCTAAAGTGATTATACCTACTTTCTTAGTGTACCTTCCGGTACTTTTATGTGCTAATGACAGAAGTTATGAAACTTAAATTTCTACGTTCTAATAATTCCTTTCATATTTTTCTGTTTTCTAGGTAAGTACCCTCTGTATTCTTCAATAAACTGACAGAAAATGAACCATTCCTCTCTACTTTCTTGAGGTGCAAAAAAAGAGGTAAAAACAAGGGAAAAAATGAAATCTATTTGGTAAGAATTCTGTTTATTTGGTTATCTACTCTACTTCTGTAGAACTGGTGAGAGGAGGGAAACAGATTATGACAAGTGATCATGAAATGCATCTTCCACTTGCTGACTGTCCAGGTGAATTGCAGGCAACTGCAACTCATCCCCACAGTCCAGAATAATGTCATTAATGTGAAGGTATTTTGTTTCCTCAAAAGTTGAATTGTGCATTGTCAGAGAGCTTTGATGGCAGAAATCTCTGCTTAATAGCAGAGCATATCAAAGATGGACAGAATTTTCCTTTTGGAGAAATGATCACTTAAGGTATCTGGAAGTATCTGGATCTCATTATTAATTACAGTTTGATCTTGTTTCCTTGAATAGAAACAATCCAGGAATAAAAGTAAATAGTGGCAGAGGCAGCAAAATGCAGCCAGCTATGGTTCTCTGTAATTTTTCACACAGCTATTAGATGAAACAAACACAGGTAAAACAGATGGCCTTCTGAGCTTCACCAAAGCACAGTTGTAGAGTGCTTAGTTTAAGTTCTTTATGACACTGATGATAGCTTCCACTGCACTCTTAGTCACAAGAATTCAGGGCACACCTTTAGTCGGCTAGGACAGATTGCTGGTAGTTAAAAGGCTGAAGAAGGAAAGAAAGAGAGGAAGGAGGAGAATGACACAAGTGAAGGTTTTGCAGAAGAAACAAGAATTGCACACAAAGGTGGTTTACCGAGTAAGACTCAGCCTTACTGAGTATGCTGGAAGTGGTGTTGTCACATGGTGAGGCCCTGTGATGTGATTTCAGGACTCTGCAGATGTGATCTTTGATGTTACAGACAATTGCAGGTCTTCTGGCCACAAGGATGATAAAGGGTTTGGAGCATCTCCAGTATGAGGAAAAGCTGAGTAATTTGGGTTTGTTCAGCCCGGAGAAAAAAAGACTGAGAGGGAATCTGATAAATATTTATAAATATCTGAAGGAGATGAGAGTCAAATGGATGCTCTTCTCAGTGATATGTAATTGTGGAACAAAGTGTAATGGCCTAAAATTTGAACATAAGAGGTTCTGTACTAGCATGTGGAAAAACTTCTTTACTAGAGCACTAGAATGAGTTGCCCACAGAGGTTGTGTAGATATTCAGGAGCCATCTGGATGCCTTCCTGTGAGACCTATTGTAGGGTACCTGCTTTAGCAAGGGTTTGGGCTCAATGATCTTCTGAGGACCCTCCCAATCCCTGTGATTCTGTAATTCTCTAATTCTGGATGTGATAGTGAAGGCTGCTGTGTTGGCAGTGATATGTCTCTTCCATCTACCTGTACTTTCCACTATCTGTGTCAAACTTTAGATCCTCAGAGTGGTCCTTGTTTAGGTATCTATACAATATTTATTTATTCATTCATTTATTTGTTTGTTTGTTTACTGCAGTACTGAAGATCTTTGAAATAGCAATCATTAAAGCTGCTATAGAATATAACTGAAAAACAGTCATTAACATCAATGCTGTATAAATCCTGTCTACCTTAAATTTCTGTATACTTGGATTCATATAGAGGCACAGGAACACAAACACTGTGCTCTTGAAGCCTAAAGAGGCTATCCTGGGCTGCATCAAAAGAAGTGTGACCAACAGGTTGAGGGAGGTGATCCTGCCCCACTGCTCTGTGCTGCCGAAGCCTCATTTGAAGTGCTGAGTTCAGATGTAGAATCCTCAGTAAAGGAGAGACATGGACCTGTTTGAGCACCTCTAGAGAAGGGTCACAAAAATGGTTTATGGAATGGAACACCTGTCCTATGAGGACATGCTGAGAAAGCTGGGGCTGTTCAGTCTGGAGAAGAGAAGGCTATGAGGTGAGCTGATAGTGGCCTTTCAGTATCTACAAGGGAGATACAGGAAAAAAGGGGACAGACTCTTTAGCAGGGTCTGTGCTGATAGAACAAGGGGAAATCATTTCAAACTCAAAGATTGTAGACTTGTATCCCTGGAGAATTTCAAGGTGAGGCTGGGATGAGGTCTTGAGTAGCCTGATCTAGCTGTGGTGTTCCTGTTCCTTGAAGGGGAGTTGGACTAGATGACCTGCACTCTTCCTTCCAGCAGTCAGGATTTTATGACTCTGTTTATTAATTCAACCTTCTTTTGTCTACGGTAGTTACAAATATTCAGGTTATGTATTAAAATGATTCAATGAATCAGTAAAATGATTAAGGAAAAAGCAACAATAAGAGCAAATACAACACAGAAATATGCTGTCTTTTTGTTTGTTTGTTTGTTTGTTTTTTGTTTTTTAATTTATTGCATTATTGTTCCTGTGACAGATTTCTTTTTTCATCTGTATATTATGTTATATTGACATCTTGATAATTTATTTTGAGAATATTAGGAAGGCTACTAATGGATAATGTATAATAAAGACATGATTTTAAAGTTTTACATAACAAATATCATAATTTGGATATACACGGGAAATAACAAACTTCGAGTAAATAAAATGCGGTTTTCTACCGAGTACTTTACTAAATAAACCTGCAGAGGGCAACATGGTGTTTTTGGCTCTAATAGAGAAATGACAAAGCTCATTCAGTAATCATCTTAAGTAGTTTAAAAGTTCATTCAAAATTGCTACTGTTACTATATTTTGCTGCTCATAATAACAAAGTAATTCATCTTTCACTTTGCCATCGAATGGAAACTACGTTGCTTAGTGATTTAAGGATATGTTTTTGCTCTATATTTCTACAAAAAAGAAACAAAGCATTTTAGTAATGACTACATCCTACAAATATTTTAATACATAAGTAAACACACTGTCTAACAATATTTTTCTTTGAAATAAGGCATTGCATGTAAGGGGAGAGTATTAACACAGGGGAAAAAAATAATTAGAAACCCCTGACAACCCATTACAATGCACCCTTTCCCCCAAACTTAAACTCCTGGCACTTGGCACCTGCCCTTCAGATCTCTTCTCAGTTTTCTGTTCTCCAGGCTGAACAGCCCTCAGTCTCTCAGCCTTTCCTCATGAGAGACGCTCCAGGCCCTTCATCATCTTTGTGGCCCTCTGCTGGATTCCTTCTGGAAGTTTCCTTTCTATTTTGAACTGGGGAGGCCAGAACTGGACACTGTAGTCCAATTGTGGCCTCACACGGACAGAGCAGAGAGGGAGGATCAGCTCCCTTGACCTGCTGGCCACTCTCTTTTTAATGTATCCCAGGATCCCATTGGCCTTCTTGGCCATATGGGCACACTGATCGCTCATGGCCAAGCTGTTGTTCACCAGGACACCTAGGTCCTTCCTCACAGAGTTCTTACCTAGCAGGTCATCCCCTAAGCTGTATCAATGCATGCAATCATTCCTCTCCAAGTGCAGGACTCTATACTTGCACTTGTTGAACTTCACAAGGTTTCTCTCCACTCAACTCTCCAATTTGTACAGGTCTCACTGAATGGCAGCACAGCCTTCTGATATACCAACCATGCCTCACAGCTTTGTACCATCAACAACCTTGTCGAGGGTACAGTCTATCTCTAGGTCACTAATGAAGATGTCAAAAAATACTGGACTCAACAGAGAGCCCTGGGGAACACTACTAGCTGTAAGCCTTCAATGAGAAACTGTGCCACTGATCACAGCCCTCTGTAGTCTGCCAGTCAGCCAGTTCTCAATCATAGATTCATAAAATTGCTCAGGTTGGAAAAGACCTTAATGATCACTGAATCCAACCGTAACTATACAATCCTAACTAACAACTTTCCACCAAATCATGTCCCTGAGCACCAGGGACAGTTTTTAAACACATCCGGGGATGGCTACTCAACCAGCTACCCATGAAGCCTATTCTGGTGCTTAACAACCCTGTCTGTAATGAAGTTTTTCCTGATATCCAACCAGAACTTATCCTGATATCCAGCCTAATCTTATCCTGGCACAACTTGAGGCCATTTCCCCTTGTCCTGTCACCTGTCATTAGTGAGAAGAAACCATCCCTGCTCTGGCTGTAAGCACCTTTCAGATACTGGAAGGGAGCAGTAAGGTCTCCCTTCAGCTTCCTTTTCCCAGACTAAACAGCCCCAGCTCCTTCAGTCACTCCTCAAAGGACACCTCACTGTCTTCTCACCCTAAACTTCCTAAGAATGTTATTGGAAACAGAGTCAAACAGTCTGTTATAGGAGTTACAGTTGTGTACTCATAAGAACAAGTGACTCAGTAGACTATAGTGCACTTAGAACAAATCAAAGAGAAGTAGTCACAGATAAGCTGTGCAGTGGCTGCTGGTATCAGAAATGGAAACATGCATGTGTTGTCTTGTTGCAGCTGAGCTCAAAATCTTTATTCACACCTCATATTCAGAGGTAAATACTGTCACACTTTTGAGACAACATCATATAATACTTTGCATGTTTGAAATCTATCTAATATTCCTAATACCATGCATATTATTCAGACAGCCACAAAAAACAAAGAAACAAACTAACAAAAAAACCCAATACAAATAAGTCTGGAATAAAAGATTAGCTGACTTAGGTATAGTGATTCTCTTGCAGAGATCTAGAGGGAAATTACAAAAGAGGGTTTTTCTAAATAGTTTTGGTTTTGTGACTGGTTTGAAGGTAGTAATCCTTTTGAAGAGTATTCTGTCTATGAAATAAGTGATAAATAGGCCATGCTTTCTCTCTCTACCACAGAAATGTTTCAGTTCATGTCTGTCACATGTCAACACTGCCTGTTGTCAAATGTTTGTTGTTGCTGAATTCCATTCATGAAATTTTACTAATATTCCCAAATGCGTTCAGAAGAGTACTCTACTTCCTACCTCTTCCCCAAATTGGTTGGCCTTCCATCTGGAATCTGGCACTAATGTGTTCAGTGCAGAATGCCAGTTTGCACACTGTCACAATAGTTTGCAGGAAACTTATGGCTTTGTTGGATAACCATGGACTTCTTTACTCTTGCTCTCTGTCCTGTTTCTCATCCTTTGTGTCTTCTTTTTCTTAGCATAAATCTATTCCTCATCTTCTCTTGTCTTAGTATGATATTCAAGACAGTACCTGCTTTTATAGTAGAGCTTTCCATAGTACAATTTTTTATTTTTATTTTTATTTTTATTTTTATTTTTATTTTTATTTTTATTTTTATTTTTATTTTTATTTTTATTTTTATTTTTATTTTTATTTTTATTTTTATTTTTATTTTTATTTTTTCTGTGTCTTCAAAAATCTAATCTTCTAAAAAGTGAAAAATCATATTTTGGGATCTTGCTTATGTAGTTGTACGATACTACATTTTGTCATGGTGCTGTCCTGTGAAATTTATTTCTTGCTACTTCTCTATCCCAGACTTTTTTTGCTTCAAGAATTTGGCACTAAGATGGAACTAGCTTACCAGGTGTAAGCCATGGTGCCCATGATGCTTTTTAGTTGCAAGGGTTTTCACCAGAAAATTTCTGTGTGCATGTACAAACATTATTTGTAATAATTTTGCATATGTAGGGTAACAGATGTACAAGAGAACCATACAGTACAAAACTGAATGGTGTAGAATGTTTTTTGGATAACAACGCAGTAGTCTGAGTTAACATTGTACATTCTAAAGCAGAACAAATGGTTATTACCATCTCATCTTCCTCTACACCGTAACAATTCCTGTGTATTTCTTTTGTTGTTCGTTATTGAGGTAATGTTTGTGTAATACTTGTAAAGACTTGCATCAATACTTACAGTTGTATTCAATGAACTTTGTCCAGGCAATATAAACTGAAGTTGCATAAACTTAAAGAGTTTATGAAATTTATCTATGCTATTGTTAGAAGGAAATTTTTCATATGGAATAAATACAGTCTGGTACTGTACAAACCTGGTAGTCGTAAGTTAACTCAAGCTTATTAGCATTGAAGGAAAGTGTGGAATATTCGTCCGTACCTACGTGCCTTGAACTGAAGATTGGATGCCTTTTTAAAATGTAGGGGTTTTTATTAATATTTCTATTTCAGTAAGTGGGTAGTATTTGATGGTTACTGAGACCTTTTGTGTGTCACATCCAAATTAGTGGATGTGAGAGTACATCTGTACAAGTACATCCTGTGTTGGACTTGCCCTCCTGTGTTGGCCAGATTCTGAAACTATATTTGAATGAGGCTAGGTCTTTTGTACTCAGTTTTTGTAGCATCAACTTAAATAACTTTCAATTTTTTTCATTTTTTTTTTTTTCCAATTTCTCCATGATGTTCTTGAGACCTATCTTACTTTCATAACAGTCTATCTTTAAACATCACTCCATCAAATATGAAGATCTGCTCCATCCACATTCAAGCAAGTCTGTCAACTCAGCAGTTCAGCAGTTCTCAAAATCTAAAGAGACACAATATAATGTTCAGAACTGTAAAACATACAAAGTTAAAAGGATTGTATGACAAGTCTAAGTGCAATTACAGTCTGACTGATTATGCTGGCAGTTCTCATTTTCACCATCCAGAGGGGATACAATCTGTCAGTTTTCTATAATGGGAACTACACTGACACCGAAAACAAAGGGGATGCTGACCATTACAGTTCACCCAAATTCACCTCCAGGAAAAAACTTCCTATATGTATCTCAAAGCCTGCAGTACTGCATTATAATTTTTCTAAATTTCCCCTCCGGCTTTTTACCTGCTTCAGTTATATCTGAAATGGCATCATATCATCTGATGACTATTCAGGAGTTTTAACTTCAAGCCATGGAAAATTTTAAATGATGGCAACAATCATTTCCAGGCCTTTTTACTTTTAAGGTCCTGATTAGCTTCAACACTGCAGAGTGGAACTTGTATATTCCTCATTAATATCATAGAATCATAGAGTCACCAAGGTTGGAAAAGACCTAAAAGATCATCCAGTCCATCTGTTCACCTATTACCAATAGCTCCCACTAAACCATGTCCCTCAACACAACATCCAGTCTTTCCTTGGACACCCCCAGGGTTGGTGACTCCACCACCTCCCTGGGCAGTCCATTCCAGTGCCTGACCACCCTTTCTGAGAAGTAACATTTCCTAATGTCCAGCCTGAACCTCCCCTGCTGCAGCTTGAAACCACTTCCTCTAGTCCTATCACTAATGACACAAGAGAAAAGGCCGACCCCCAGCTCACTAAAAGTAGGTAGTGTTTATTGGCAGTTTTTCATAAAACCACATTAAAGTCTGAATAGACTTCAAATTTAAGGTGATGAGAAAAGGCGAGTCCAGTTTTTCCTACAGTGCATCTAAAGCTTTGTGATGATGTTGACTGTGAGCGACCAATTACTCGCCAAAATTCAGTACATGCTCATCAAATGTGTAGGTAGTGCAAAGTCATTTTTGCAAATATTTAGCAAGCACATTATTTTCCCGAACTCTTGCTCTGCAGCATGCACTGGAAAGCAGTGACCCATTTCAGACACTGGAGGCATTTTGTTGAGAATTACTTCCTATGAGAAGATGGCATTTCTTATCCTGTCTTGACAGACTTGAAAACTTCTCCACAAGATACATAGAACAGAAACAGGTATGTCTACTACGTAGGAAGAGAGGATGACTACTAATTAATTTTAAAGGTTTGAAAATCATAAGAAATACTAGGAAGGATTGATAGGAGATCCTGCCCAAGTCTTTTGAAAGAGAAGTAAAACCATTATTTTCTTTCAAAAAGATAATAATAATAAAAATCATAATGGCATGCCTGTCACATTGCCCCATGCAGCAATTCAGAATTCAAATGCAAATCATCACATAATTTTGTCTGCAGTGACTGAAGTTCATTCCCAGCAGAACCCAGAAACTGAGAAGATGATGACAAGAAAAAGAATCCAGTAGTCCATTTCAGTTTGACGCAATATGGCTGGTACAGCAACAAAGGAAGTGTTACACTGTCTCACTCAAAATGTTGAAATGCAGTACTTGTGAGGACTTGAGGACAAAAAGATTCTGTTTACTGTATAGAGACTGTGAGCACTATTTTCAAGAACTGAGTATTTTCAGTCTTTCAATTTCCATTATCTACTAAAATACACATAGAACCCCAAAACAAGAAAATGATGAACTGTTACAGAAAACTTGCTTTGCAAGTTTAGACATTCTAACTTGAGAAATGATTAAATTATCCTTACTTTTTATTCGTAAGATTGACCCTGCATACATACACTGATAGCCTTTAGTCCTGTAACTGTTAATTTTCACAAAGAACCTCTGCATGCACAAATGGATCACTGTTGGTTTCTTTTTTTATATAGATATATCTGTTCATTGCTCTTAGTAGAATATTCTGATTGTTATTATTATTATTATTATTATTATTATTATTATTATTATTATTATTTTAAATACACAGCTCCAAAGTCTATTTAACACTATAAGTCCTGACCAGGAAAACAAACTGTTAGTTACTCTGTCTGCATTTCTGAAATACTCAGCAGTATGTCTGAAGTCTTGGCAAATTTTTCCTGTATTTACTTTTAAACCTGAAGAAAGAAAATGGTGGCATTGCTTCTACTGTCAGATGAAAAAGTAGATATGGGAGGACTGATAGCATTAATTTCTTCAGAAGATGAATTTTCAGTTTTCTGTTTTTGTAACATCTTTTTGCTCAAAACACTCATCAGCTTCACTTACACATTAAAATGCTCAAGATTTCTACAAATGGAGAAAGACAGTTGCAGCCCATCTGGCTAAAGACAGACAACTCTTTTGTAGATGTTATATTTGGGGATGTTGAATTAGGCTCTCTTAATGGCAAGGCATTGATATTTGTATGGAATAATTCATTCTAAAAGTTCTAATACTTGTCCCAGAAAAATAAAAATAAAAAATAAAAACTATTTACTTTTATTATTCTTTCTTTTTCAAATATCAAGTTGAATCAATTCACTATTGACCACAGGCTTGGATGAGCCCCCTAGCTAACACAACAAAAATAACAGGAGTGTGTGATCAAGAGCAGGTGGCGGGCAGGCATGCTGCTCAGCTTAGGTATGCATAACTAATGCATAACTATGCTCAACTTTACTGACAATCTGATCCGAGAGGCTGCTGTAATTTCAAGACTACTGTGACTACTGTGAGATGTTCAGGGGCTTAAGATCAATTCTAATGGAAACATAAGGAAAAGATACTTAAAATCTGATTACTGAAGATATCCTTAAATCTTAAGAGTAGTAGATCATATTAAACACTGTTGTAAGCAAAACACTCTGAAAATTCCTCACAATGAGAAGAACTGATCTTGTTAAAACCAGAGTCAAGATATGCATCATAATTATTCTGTATCACTTTTTTAGAACAAAATTTCTTGCCTTTTCCTATTCAGTGAAGGCAAAGACCCCTTTGTGTTCAGGAAACGATATCACCCTACCTTTATCTTCAGTAAATAGATCAAACTGAAGGCATGTCCTCTTTCCATTTCTGTCCAGGGTGATTTGTGTAGAGCTTGAAAATTCTTTTAATTTTTCCGTTTTTGTTTTTGTTTGTTTTGTTTTGTTTTTTAAGGAAGGTTTTATGACAGACTATTTAAATTGTGTCAGGAAGAAATGGTAAATGCTATTTGACCAATGTTACATATTTTCAGATGTCATAGAATGAGTCAACTTACACAGAAGAGAGAGGTCTACCCTTTGCAGTACTCCTGTGGTAATCCAAAGTTTTGTTAAAGAGAGCAGAATAGTTGTTGGTTTGGGTTTTTTGTTTGTTTGTTTGTTTATTTTTGTTTTTACTTTGGTTAATTCCTGGAGTTATTAATAAAGCAACAAATAAATGTGGAAAATTAAGTAGAAATTGTATGTTCATAAAGTTAAAATTTCTCATGGAAAAAATATGTCAGTGGAAACCAGAAATGGAATAGCTAGTATTTCTTGTCTACAGTTTCAATTTTTAGCTCTGATGAATAGTGTACAAATACATGATACATGTTTGGTTTTATTAAAACAAGAAATGAATCCATGGAAGGTGATATCTGATAAAAAAATAAAAGGATTCAGAAATTAGTTGTTTATTAATCTGTAGAGAACATACAAAATTCATCCTAAACTGTCAAACTAGTAGTCAGTATTCTACAGGATTAGTTCATATTAACTCTTCCAAATGTTTCTAAAATGTATTTCTTTTGCTTATTCAACAAAGAAACTTTGGTATTCCTACCTTGCTATTCTAATTATAGTTGTAGCAACTGATGTTCAAGGAAGATGTTATTTGGAAAGATGAATAAGCAGAATTGTTCTGGTGTCTAACTGAAGCAGTGTTTCATTAATGTTTTTTCATGAGTAACATTATATACAGTGACACTGAATATCTATGGTTGGAAACAGGATTCTTGATTTTTTAACTGCTTACATTTCTTATCCACTCTGTGCCTTTAAATTATTCTTTTGGCAGAACAGTGTAAAGTCTTATAATGCTGTTATTGAAGTTCAGCTTATAGGACATTTGTGGTTTTATCATTACGAAGGATTCCCTTCAGTACCTGAAGGGAACCTATAATCAGAAAGGGAATAAATTCTTTGAAAGGGCTGATAATAGCAGGACAAGGGGAAAAGATTTCAAGTTGAAAGAGGGAAGATTTAGGTTGGATGTTAGGGATGTTCTTTACTAGGAGAATGGTGAGGTCCTGGAACTGGCTGCCCAGGGAGGTTGTGGATGCCTTGTCCCTGGTGTTCAAGGCCAGGTTGGATGGGGCCCTGAGCAACCTGATCTAGTAAATGTGGAAGTTTGGTGGCCCTGCCAGGCATTGGGTTTGGAGCTTCATGATCTTTGAGGTCCCTTCCAACCTGGGTCATTCTGTGATTCTGTGGAGGGTGCAACATAAATGGTAAAGCTTTTGGCCTACCAGTGTTGGAAATTGGATGCTGATCTGTATGGATCAAATGTAACTAGACTAATGTCTTTATCATGGAATCACAAAATTGTAGGGGTTGGAAGGGACCTCTAGAGATCATCAAGTTCAACCCCCCTGCCAAAGCAAGCTCCCTACACCACATCACACACAGAATCACAGAAAATTTATCAAATTTAAAAGAGAGAATAGAAGATTTTGACAGGGCTCTGCGGTATTTTATAATACAAAGGGAAAAAGAATCAGTAGAAGCTCTAATATGGGGGAGGGTATTAAGTAGTATGAAGCAGTATTGAAGTTCCAGGTTTTATTAGCATAAGCATTTACTGAGAGATAACAGGTCTGATTGAGCATGTGCTAATAACAGATATGTCTCTGTATGGCAAAATTAAGGACAGAGTAGGAAAAAGCATAACGAAGTCAAGCCACATATGTACCATTAGTTTGTCATATTCTGTTGGACCTGGACTCCAACATTTGTGTTTGATATGTGGATGTGGATTCTAGCTATTATGTAGATTCCAGCTGTGGATGTTCTTGTTCATTGCAGGGAAGTTGGACTAGATGACATTTAAAGGTCCTTTCCAACTCTAAGAGTTCTGTATTCTATGATTCTGTGTGTCATATTTTTCTGATCCCTCTGTAAGAGAGATCATGTGATATGTCTGTGCAAATGGTGCAGTAGTATAAGCGAGTAAAAAAAATTTTTTTTTCAAAACTTCATTATACAACCTTTATATTGGGGATCTTACTTGTTTGTTTTGCCTGAGGCAAATATATGCATGCCTCCCTACCATACCTTCTCAGATCATTGTAAGGATACATTCAGCACTTAAAAATAAATGAATGAATAAATCTGGGGACAATTCCTAAAATAAAGTTTATATGTAGAAGAGCAGTAAATTTTTTGAAGAAATTAGGTCTCTAATTTCTAGACACAAAAATCACTTAAATTCTCACAAATTAGGGAAAAAATAATTCAGACTACCTTTATACTTCTGGAGTTTATCTACCAGGAGGTAAATAGTTGACAATATACAGCACACAGAGAAAGTAAGATTTGGAGGAGTTAGTTAAATTTATACATCTATCTTTAGAACAACAACAACAAAATCTTTATTTGAATATGAATGCACATGCATTATTAAGCTATGGTGTAAAAATAAGTTTACATTTCTGGCTGCACGATCTATACAGATGTTACAGCTAAATAGATGTTTTGTGCATAGTTTTTAAAGATTTGTAACTCAGTGAGGAAAACATAAGGGGTTTCAGGTAGATAGATGGAAGGTTCCACTGATTGATATGAGTGAGATTTCAAAATTTGAATAGTTTCATACTTAAAACCAGCCTCCAAAAATGTAAAAATAATCATACCTAGTTGGCACTTTGGAATTGTAGGAAGTCCTTTGCAGGTGGCAGGGTACCTCTGTCTGACACGTGACCATGTTTTGAGAGATCATTTCTCATACTTTCCCTATACATTATAAGAGCCTTGAGAAGGGAAGATTTTTGAGAGGGAGCCCAGAACTTCCCAGTTCTTCCAGCCCAGCAGTGCTGAAGGCTGCCCAGTGAATGCACTGGGGCACAGGCATCAGCATCTCAGAGGAGAATGTACTCATGCAGCTGGGCTGAAGTCCTGCTGTGAACGTTTTGACTCTTTCCTCAGAGATTAATCTTCCGAGTAGCACAGCTATGTGTTCGAACACTCGTCAATTCAGTCAATTTTTATATCTAGAATAAATATTTCCAGTTCTATAGATGCATCCATTATGAAATGGAAAGAGTTTATTCAACCTCATCAACATGGAAAAATCTGTTCTGTGCATAGAAATATTACTATAAAGCTGTCCTTAGTTTCATTTAAACAGGACATAAACGGAATTAAGAACAACCTGAAAAAAGACCTGCTAACCTGGCAGTTTGTATTAGAAGGAAAAGGTAAAGGAGAGATAACCATCAGTCAGCATTTTGCCTGGCTTTGGTGCCTGCCACAGGTACTAGACACACTATAGTGTTCAGCAAGGCACTGGGGTGACAGTGCATGCTGCAGCTGTGCTGTGGTTGCCTCGATGGGCACCACTCCCTCCTATTCCAGCAGTGCAAAATCAGTCACTTTGGTTTCTTCTTCATTTCAGCTTTTTTGATTAAGCTTATTGGGGCTAGGCAGAGTATTTCACTTTTGGGAGCTTGCCTCTCCATTTTTTTCTCAAGGAGCCTTATCTTTCTTTTTGTCTTGTTTCCTGTTGGGGTTCCACCTTTGAAGCATCCTTTGATTTAATTCCAGCAATTCAAGAGGATTAACATTAGTCAGATAGATTTAGGTGTATATAATATATATACAAACCCCCAACAGGTTTTCAAGTTCTCCAAAGTAGGACTTCTTCTGTATTGGACAAAATCTCATTTGTATTCCTCAATTTCTCTAGCAGAGTGCAAAATATATTTCATATTTTGATTTAATATGATTTATAAGTTACTACTGAAGCACTGCTACTCCGATTTTTGTAACTGGGTCTACTTAGACCATAGCACAGAGTCTAAAATTGTGGAGGATAAGAAACTGCCCTTTCATAAATAAAGGCAATTGTGTGAATAATTTTGAGCAGTTGAACAGATAACAAACAAAAGCTTTTATAATATGGGCAAACAATTTAATATATTCCTGTTTATCAAAGACTGAATAAGATTTTGTTTTATGTATTTTTTACTTTTCATTAGCAAAGAATGTGCTACTGTGCAGTAAGAAACAAATAACAATACCAAAATTTCCATTCACAAAAGCATACAAGATCACCTGTTTACATGACCAAATCCTGAAATAATTTGTGTAACAAATCCAATCAATCTGAGTTCAGACCATGCATCTGAAAAGTTGTTTGACCTTTTCAAATTAACAGTGGATGGATCTCTCTCCTCCCACAGAGATCTGATAAACATAAAAGTTGCTCTCCTAACCCACTCACATGCTGCATGAGAGTAAATTTGGTCTGTTGCTTTTTTAGATATTAGCCCTAACTGACTGAGATATGCTTATGGTTTATCTTCATACACACAGGATAAAACAAAAAAAAGAGAGAGAAAAGATTAGTTCCTTAGGGTGGAGGAGAATGGTTTCTGAGAGACTTTGTGCATTATCTGCTTAATCAGTGATTTGGTTGGAGTATGACTGGATGGAAATAGGCAGCCAACTTCCTGCATTCAGAAGGGTTGGCTGCAGCAGCTGAAAAGAGGAACTTTTTCTTTCAAGCCAAATACATCCTCTTTCCAGTTTTCCCAGGAATGCATCTTTTTGGCTACTAGTAGTTGTTGTTTCCATTGGGATAAAATGAGTTTACCATCCAACTGTGAGCACCTGTCTCTAAAGAAAGTGGCTAGATTACGGAGTGCTTATGTTCATGGATCGCCTTATGCTATTAACAAGCCAATTGATATTAAACAGCAAAGGAGACGGTATGAGAGTTTATTATTCTTCAGCAAAGTGTTTGCATTGTCTACAGCTCCTTGTTTTTCAGCTTTCTGTGTTTGTGTGTATGTGTGTGTATGTGTGTGTGTAGAAGTGGAAGGAGAAGGGACATACTGAAAAAATTTTCTTGCTTTGTTTATATGCAGTATTGAATTGTGAAAGAGAAGTGTAATGAAAAAAGATCAGTACCGGGTAACTAAAATAAATATCTGGGTTATATCAGAACAAATTTATCTTCATTTTACACAGAGCTATGAACAATCAAGTCAGGATATTTTCCTCTTTGAACAGGACAGTACTCTATGTATGTGCAGTAATAAATAGTTCAGTATTTTTTAGGGAAGAAATGTTACTTACCTTTTTCAAGACAAGTAAATTAATCTTACTGTTGACTATAAATTTCAACCAAAAATATACTTTGAGTTTGATTAGTCACAAATTATTCTCAATCCTATTTGTCAGATATTATGCACTACATGGAATGTTTAATATATTGTAATCTGAAATATGTTTGTCTCATATTTTAGCAAATTAACTGAAGGCAAACATTTGCATGTTTATTCAGCATGGTAGAATTTCTTTCTATGCTATGATATATGGAGGTTGATGCTAGCATCCACTGAATGTGTCGTGATACATCTGTTGATCTCCATCTCCGAGGCTGCTGTCATGAAGAAGACCATTTCCTAATAAATAGCTATTGCACCTCAGAGTTTAACCTACATGTAAAATTGTATCTGAACTTTCAAAGGGGTTGGTGCATTGTGCAACTGCATATTCTTCTGCTTTGTCTCATGCATGTTCAAATAGAAATCAATTTAAAAAAAAAAAAAAAAAAAAAAGAAAAAAAAAAGTTTGCCTAAAATTAGTGTTAGGATTTGAAATTCTTCCCCATCTCACAAAAATTCATGGTCCTTTTTCACTTTCTTTGGGAAACGCACGCATGCAATAGTGTGAGTTAACATTCCATACAACTGGAAATCTTTGTTCTCTGTTCAGAGAACAGAAAAAGTGCTAAGCACAGGTTAATGTCAAAGACATAAAGTGTTCATTTCACATTTTTGAGTTGTAAAAGTTTAAGGTAGAACTAGCAAAAATCATAGAATATCCCTAGTTTGAAGGGAACCACAAGGATCACTGAGTCCGACTCCTGGCTCTACATGGGACCACCCCAAAATCAAAACCCTATATTTGAGAGTGTTGTCCAAATGTTTCTTGAACTCTAGCAGCCATGACCACTGCCCAGGGGAGCCTGTTCCATGACCATTCTCTGACTCATTTTTATCATTTCTATGGTTACAGTCCCCCAGCTCAATGCTACAGTGCCCCATGGCCAATTGTTGATGTTAAAAACAGAGGAAAAGAAGGCATTAAATGACTCAGCTTTATCCAGGTCTCTATTTGTCTACTTCATGAAGTAACAAACTGACATTCTCTCTGGTTTCCTGCTAACATCCTTATACATAAAACCTTTTTGTTGTCCTTTACAGTACTGGCCAGCTCAAACTCTAATAGCTTTGGACATACAATTTTTCTCCCTACAGTGGTGAACAGCATCTGTGTAGCTCTCCAGTTTTGCCCAGCCTCACTTCCACTTTATTTTCCTGCAGAATACTCAAGATACCTAAGGACTTCACTAAATAGCACTCTAAGCATTCTGAAATCTGTTCTTCCCCAGTGTTGCTGGTAGTTTTTCTTCTGATAACTCCTCACAAAGGTTGCGCTAAATGCAATACTTCACATACAAGATGTCTTTCAGTTGACTTATGTAAAAGAAACACTTCAAAATTTTAATACTGAATATCATAGAAGTAATCTGAAATTCAGGCCTTTTAAAATTTGGATCCCTTGAAATTTTCATTCTGCTTTATGATTCAGTTCTGGAATAGGATGAAATCACAAAACTAGTACCCCCAAAATGAAGACTGTTTCTCATATAGGCCTATATCTGAGTACAAGTAGGGCTTTTTTGTTTGTTTGTTTTTGTCAAAACATTATTCATCAATTATTATTCATCAATTCAGTGTTATCCTTGTGTTTCAGTTGCAATGATACAGTGGTGGAAGTTAGGACTTGGACTAAAACTCGTATCTTGCTTATATCTTGTTCTTCTGGTTATGGATTGTTATATCCATTATGAATAAGAAAGTTAGTGATGTTATAAAGGTTTGTTATGATGTACCATGCTGAAAAGCATGTCTTGTTGTAAGAAGCAGTTGACTTAATTGCAAACTAATCAGAGAGGGAAAAAGAATACATTTGTTTTAATTGAGATACTACGTACATAGACACATTCCTCTTTTTCTTCTTTTTTTAAAAAAAAAAAAAAACAAAACACAAAAACAATCAGAGGGAAAATATGTAACATAAGCAGGGGAAACCTAGGTTGTTTTGGTTTGTTTGGTTGCTTTTAAATATAGTCTACAGCATGCACTGTTCAATGGCCACCTGGTAGATCTGGACTTGGCAGTGTAATGAGCACATGGCTAGTCCAATTTTGACATAAAATTTGTGTATTAAAATTCATATTGAATGCTTCCTCGCCCTTGGCATGAGTTACTGTGTAACATGGAACTGTCTACCTTTTTATTTTCTTTCTGTTCTCTGGCTGATTGGAGCAATCTTGATTCACAAGCAGGTCCTGCAGTAGAACATTTAGTGACTCATGTTTTATTCTGTCTGAAATTTTCTCTAATTTTTTTTTTTTTCCCCCTTTTGGGGTCATTTTTTAAGGTATGTTTTTATGCTGCTATATTATTTTGGAAATGTCAGCTTTTAATACTTTCAAAATGCTTGCACTAAATTCTGCTTCAGTATGTTATGTTTTCATCTCAGAGTGCGTGCTGTAGAAGCATGCTGGAAAAGATCCTAAACTGACTGATAAGACAGTTTCTTGTAGGAAAATTCCCATTCCCTTTCCAACCTTGTTCTCCATAATCATGATCTCTGATTAGCTGATTGCTTTTTATCTCCTGACCTTTCAGTGTGGAGAAGGTGCCTAACCATGTCATAGTTACAGCACAGGCTTCTGTAATTAACGCAAACCTTATTCACACTGCCTTGCAATTTCTGTCCCTTTTGTCCTTTCCCTAATGTGTCATTTCTTAATGGGCAAAGTGCCTGGAAGAGTTTGCACACACTCTTCAGTTTCTATGAAACACACGTTCTTTCCTACAGTAAATGTTAGGTGAGCCTAACAGTCCCTTACCTCTCTGCAATATAAGCTATTGTGGAAGCTAATGAAATACTTTATTTCCTTGTTCTTTGTGAGCAGTACTGGCATAGATTTGGAACAATATTTTTTTAAGTACATTTGCATAGACAATTTCCAACAGAAGAAAACATTTTTCTGATTCTTTTATAACATTAAACCATCCATTTTTTTTCATTCCATCTTTTCTTTTCAGGGGCATAAATACAATGTTACATATCTTCCTTTTATCAATAGACAATATTCTGTGTATCAGTAAAAAAATCTTAGGTTAATTCCTTTCAGAATAAAAACCCTGGGTTACTGTACTGCTGGATAGAGCTCACTGAGATTCAAATGACTGTTTTCTGATTTGTAGCCTTTTCTTTTTGGTACTTCAAAAAGCTTGAAAACATTAAAGACATACCTCCAAAGTAAAACTAAACTAAAAATACTTTGCCTCAGCCTCCATGGTCGATATTACAGTATTTTGTAATCACAAAATAAAACGGATAGCTCAAGTTCTCAGTGCCTTCCTCTATCTGCCTTGTTCCTGACTGAAATAGATGTGTGATGTACTTGTGAATCAATTCCTGAGCCAACCATAGTGTTTGTTCTGTGTATTAATGTACTTTCCAATTCACTTAGATATATTTTCTGGTATTTCTAACTTCTGGCTGGTTTAATATATTGTCTTTTGTCTGTCAGAAATCAAAGCCAAAATATTATGCCTGGAGCTTGTGGTGGCCAAAAAGCATGGACACCAATGGTTCTTGTGGTTTTGCTGAAGAATGGACTCTTCAAGCTTGAATGCATGTTTGAACTTTACTTTTCATGCCCAGAAAGACAGTTAATGATTTATCACACAATCAATTTATATGCAACTAGAAGACAATTAAATGAAAAAGAGATCTGACAGACAATGTAGATTAAGACAAATTACATTCGCCCAGCGTGATTCTGTTCTGTAGCAAGATAACTGGACTAGTATTTGGAGAAAAGCTGAGAATTTTATGTAACTGATAATAGGAAAGCTTATGGTAGTGTCCTGGGGCTTGCAAACTAGAGAAATGTGGGTTTGATTAAAGTAGTACAACCTGAGAATCCAGCTGGTTTAGATTTGTTTCCTGTACATGACCTAAGTGAGCTTGTGTGATGATCTTAATTTATGTGTTGAAATAGGAAATACTAACAGAATGTGAGGCTGACAATAATCTGAAGAGGGCTCTAAAGGCTTAGCAGAGTAGTTGAGATTTAATGCGGGCAAGCACAAAGTTGTTAGAAGCAATAAATACACTGTGGAAATGTAAACAGGTCAGCAGCTGTCCTAACAGCTTTTAGGAGAGAACTTGATGGTTGAGGAACCAGAACATCTGTAGATCTATGGGTCCTGTGAAGATGCATCCCAGAGTCTTAAGGGAATTAATTGATGGTGTTGCCAAACCACTATCAATGATATTTGAAAAGCAATTGCAGTCAGATAATATTCCTTGTGACTGGAAAAAAAAGGCAACGTCACACCCATTTTTAAAAAGAGTAGGAAGGACCCTCCAGGGAACTGCCAACCTATCAGCCTCACCTCAGTGCTAGGGAAGATCATGGAACAGATCCTCTTGGGAGCTATACTGAGGCATATAGAAGAGGAAGGTGATATGAGACAATCCTTGACAGACCTTCTATGATAGCATAACTGCATCAATGGATGAGAGATGCTAAGACTGTGGGATCTTACTTATACATCCCTCTCCTACTAGCACTGGGACATTACATACAGGTTCCGTTCTAGTGACCAATCTAGTTACCTGGATGAAGGAACCAATCCAAACCTCCCTGTACCTTGTGATCAGTCACTGTGGTTCTGGTCAGGACAGCTCTGAAGCAGCTAACCTTGGTGATCAAGATGATGTGAGCCGTTAGTTTGTCCTTGCAGCCCAGAAAGCCACCTGTATCCTCGACTGCACTGAAGGAAGTGTGGCCAGCAGATCAAGGGAGATAATCCTGTCCTTGCACTCCTGAGACCTCATCTGAAGTACAGCATCCACATATGGAATCCTCAGTACAGGAGAAGCATAGACCCATTGGAGCATGTCTAAATTAGGGCTGCAAAAATGGTCTAAGGGAGGTAGCACCAAGGACAGGCTGAGACAGCTGGATATGTTCAGCCTGAAGGATAGAAGGTTGTTAGGAGACCTGAGAGCAGCTTTTCAGTGTCTAAAGGGAGACTGTAAGAAGGAAGAGGACAGACTCTTTAGCAGGATGTGTTATGATAGTACAAGGGGGAAATGCTTTCAAACTACAAGAGTGGAGATTATGACAATTATGAAAGTAGATATACTTGCTAATACTCAATATGGAAATGTTGTAAACAGTTAATATTCACTCACAGAATGTCACTGACCCTTCTGCCCCATCATTTTCAAACAATGTCTGAGGCAGAACTAAACTGGTAAAGACCTCCCTGTCTCATGGGCTATATGTAATTTACCTGGGGATGAAGAGAATGCACAGCCTGTAACAGCAGTCTGCTAGGCTGAACTGCTGACTGAGATCTGCCTGATGTGATAATACTAACAGGCCATAAGAATGCATGAAGGTAAGCTGAAATATCAAATTGATAGGAAATGCTTGGCACATTGAATGACAGTAGATATAACTCAATGTGAAACTCTTCTGCTTTATTTGCTATCCTATGTATGTGAGATCTATTGTGCAAGCAATGTGAATTCTGGGTGTGTTACAGAATTAAATTTTGAAACTAAAATATAAGGAAACAAAATGCATTCTGTTGTTTCGTATGTGTGGCAAAGACAGGGACTTTCGTTTTCTACAGCTGGCTCTTGCTTTTGTTTTTTTTTGTTAATGTTACAGTTTAATGTTTGAGCTGCATAGCTGCATGTCTACTCAAAAATTCTGTTTTCTTATTAACATGTCTCTTGACAGTAAAAAAGGAAAATATGTTATATAAATGAATGTTAAAAAATGCAAGTAGATGGTTTAATGTGATGAGCATTTTTTTTTGGAAAATCCTAGGCTTATGACCATTTTAGACAGCATATGTGTGTGTGTGTATGGCTATAATTTATTACATTTATTTGTTTATTTATTAGCAATTGCAACTACTATCATTCCTGCTGGCCTGTGAGACCTTTAAGAGAGTAATGCAGAGGCCTTGAGTTACGTAAATCTAACTCCAAACATTTCAGAAAAAAATCACAATGTAATTTAATGTATGCCTCTTTTTACTAAATTATGTGACCACTGTGTTTCAGAAGTTTGCCCAATATATAGTATATCTGCATTTTTAGGTTAGAGATTTGGACAAAGCTGATGCCTATACTTACAAAACTGGTTAGGACTGGAGTTTTAGACTTGATATCAGTCTTTTACATACTATGCTATTACACAAAAAGCTGGCTAGGATTTTCTGTTTGATACAGTTCTCATTTGTATAGCTGTAGCTTCTTTGATAAGTAAAGGTGTATCTCCTGCTTTATTCCTTTCTGTTTTCAGTAATATCTACCTGTTTTGTAACTCATCTGACATAACCATCACAATGTTGTTTTCAGATCAGGCATTTATCATCTTAGTGAAATTTCTGATATTAAATAAAAATGTTAGGAAAGTCACAACGAGTTTTTCAATTTAAGAGAATTCTGATAAGTTGTAGGATGTGTGGTTTGCTTAAACATATAACAAAATTTTGTATTTTTCTTAATCTCTCAATACCTTTCAATAAAAGCAAAATCAAATGCCTATTTGAAAACCTTCTTGGATTTCAACTAATAAGTGATTTCCAAAAAAGTAAATTTTGAGAGCCAACAACTATGTTGGCAAATAGATAAGCATTACAGCTGCATCATTATTACTTTTTTTATTTAGTAATGAAGATTTACATTTAAGTAGCTTTATGATCGACACAAATTAACAAAAGCCAGGAAATATGAAGCAGATGCTTACATTCTGGGCCATGTTTGTGACTTGGTAATGGTCAATATTATCCATTAGCACTGCAGGAGTTGCATACATGCAGAATCGAAGATTGATAGACTCTAACTCCAGTGTTTGCTATTTCAGTCCCATATTTTCAGGGAATGACACTGATGTACTTCTCCTACCATAAAATCACTTTCAGACTCACTTGCTCATTCTGTCATCATGTTTTTCTCTCTTCATAGAGAACTACATACTGTCTCTTTCCTTTTTGATTTTTTTGGTTATATAATCATTTGAAGTGATTTCTGTGTGCCTTGCTGATTCACTAAACATCTGCAACGCAAATTTTGTCCAGAGTTTAGAACCACACGTGATCCTCAGTATTAAAGAAACTTCTCAGGTGCATCTCTTATTTGCATATCCTGAAGTGCTGGAGTAAGTAAGCACTATAATGCTCTCTAAATTGAATATAGGATTAAGATTTATCATTTCAGTATTTTTAATACAATAATAAACCTCTCTGATCCTTGTTAACAGTACTTTCTCAAATGTTCCTGGTATTAGAATGGATCATTAATGTATCTTCATGGGCTGGTAAATCCATTACCATATTCTATGCTTCTGAAATATGGTAAAAAAGATCATTCTGGACTATGTTCATTTAAATTGAGAAAGTTCAGAAACTCAAGGATTTTTCTGTTTTATTTCTTGGTATATAGAAAGGCATTTTATAAAAAGGAGCAATGAAGACACAAGTGCTAACCTTACTAAAATCAGATATCCTTTTTGCTATCAACATTGATTGATTTGCTCACTGGGAAAAAAACAAAATAATTAATATAAAAGCAAGTCTGTGATTTGAATCTGTTTCACAGCAAATAATCTAGAGCTCAAGTTCACTGCTAAGACCCCTAGATAATACAACTACTCAAATGATAATTGATGATAATAACAAATGCAATTGCTGAACTTTGAGAAAAGGCATTATCCTACAAGTGAAAAAGTAAATGCATTGGAGACAACAGGCTAGGAAAAGATGCTTCTATGAGCATCTTTGAAGAAATGTTAATTACCAAAGGGAAACAAGATGTGAATTGCTCTAAAGCGCATTTTGAAGATTCCATTTCACAAAATAAAGTTATTAAAATTCTGGTTCACACAATAGCATCTCATGAGGGAGATGTCACCAAATACAAGGAAATACCAGGACTATTACTAAAAGTGTTATCCTCATGTTGCCAGTAGTGGAACCTTTTCTCACAGGGACCAGAACATGGTGCCTCAGTAAGAATAAATTTTAAGATAATTAGGCTGAGTTTAAGTCCATCGTAAGTCTCTAGTGCCATATTAGTGTCTCATATCAATCTACGGTATTTCAGAGCTAGAACAGCCAATGTTCCAAGGCCAGTTCCTCTCTGCCAAGCAGCAGAAATTAAATTCCTCACTTGCAAGGCCTGACTTAGAGGCAGGTGTACTGAAAAGTGACAAACAGGCTAACAATACTGATTGCATGATGGGAAATGGAATCCTCCAACCATACTGTAAGAAGTTGTATAAAAAACAGGTTTGTGTAGTAAGAGAACTAACAGTACATGTTGGGATTTTGAACAGTGTGTCAAGATGTGTGGAACATTCTTTTTAGAATAAGTTTCCACCTTCTTTATAGTCCTAAAAGTTAATTAGGAAAAACAAAAACAAGCAAACAAAAACCAAAATGCTGTAAGAAAATGAGCATGCCAAAAGATGGATAACTTAGTAAGTGGCTATTTCAGTATCAGACACAGCAGTAAATCAATGATTTTTATGAAAACTCATCATATTAGTGTCCCTCAAAAGTTATATCTTGCCTCTTCTGGTGACTACTGAAACATCTCTGAGTCCAGATACAGAAGAGGGAAAACATAAGATTTTGAAAGTGTAGATTCTTGAATATACTGCCAGCTGCAATATCAGATGTTATATTGTAAAAACTATAGAAGCAATATTCTTATATGAAATTAGTGTCTGTCCTTTGGATATGTGTGAGTCTATTTTCAGGCTGAAACTGTTTTGTGAGTGGTTTGGAAATCCCAAAATTACATCTGAACATCCAAATCTCATTTTTAAGAATTAAAAGAATAATAATTATTAATACTTAAAAAATAAAATATGACACATACCCAGTAAATGTTATAAATGTGTATCTGAAGACTGCTGCCTACTCATATGTAAATTTTTAAAGAATGTAACAGCTTTTACCTGTGGTCATCTGATTTCATAGAAACCAAAAGCATGATCCCATCATGAACAAGGCAGGCTGCCCACAGAGCTTCATTAGGAACACCACAGCCATCAGAGCACTGGAAGCAGTTATTTTCTTCAGAATTTGTGAGATACCAAAATACAATCTGTATTTGAAGAGGGATTAGAAGAAGCAAGCCAAGGTCCACTGGATGGCTACTGAGGCTGAGTGAGGAGAGGCTGAAGAAGCTGGTCTTGTTTACTTAAAGAGAAGAAAAACTCCAGAGTTGTAAAAACCAGAAATGGGGCAGTGACAACAAATTGTGTCTTCAGGGCCCATGGGTGCTTATTTTTTACTTTTGATTTTTTTATTTTTATTTTTTATTGGGAGGGTGACGCAGTGCTTGAGTGTGTTGCCTGGAGGTGTCTGAGGTGTTCACGCTTGGAAGATTATTAGACCAGCGAGACAAAGTCACATCTGAGATAGAATATGATATTGATAGCCCATTTCCCAGCAGGAAATTGGGTGAGGTGACCTCCAGAAACTCCTTCCCTGTGGATTTCTGTGATTCTGTAGTTCATGCTTCAATACCTGGCACAGCTGTAATTATTTTTCTGTACAATAAAAACTGTTTTATGAGGGACTAGTATTAGCCTCTTTGTTTGTTTTTTTTTTGTTTTGTTTTTTTTTGTTGTTTTTTTTTTTAATATATATATTTTTATTTTATTTATTTATTTATTTATTGTATTAGAGTACAAGTCAGGTCAAGGTTTTGCTTTTAATTTTAAGTACTTAGTTGAGTGTCTAAAGATTTCATGATGAAGTTCTTCACATGTTTGGAAAAAATGAACTTTCATTTCATCTTAGTTTATAAACTCAGCATTTCAGCAATAGAAGCCCAGATACCCAGAATATGAGGAAAATATAGTTGCTATTTATGACTTCAGCATACAGGTTAACAAATTATAAAGTATGATTTTGGACAAAAGAATGGCTGTGAGAAATAAATTTCTTTTCCTTTGTCTGTACTTTCTCTTTTCTCTGTGGATAATTTTCACCTTTTTTTTCATAAAAAGTGTATGTGTTCCTGTTACTGCAGCACAGTGCACATGTACAACAAGGAATGAAATCTTTATAGGCAAAATTTAGTCTCAAGTTTCCTAAACTGTATGTATTTTAAAGATTACTAATTGCATACCATTTCCAATTTTCAGTGTGTTTATTTTATGCTGGAAAACATATAGTTCTTTTTGGATCTTAGCTGCTTTAAATAAAGCTAGGTGAATATGTTTTTGAAAGAATTGTAAAGTACCTAAAAATATGTAGGTTACACTGAAAGTAATGCTTCCTATTTAATTCCATAGAAACTCCAACATATATGAAGAGAACAGTAATATGACAGAGCGAGCTCTCAGATGCTGAACATTATTTTTTAAAGAAGTTATCCATTAGCTATGTACTTTTGCCAACAATGAACATAAGTCTACATGCAGTGATTGTAGAAATCTACATCAGTGGAGGTGATCCACTGTCACTGTCACCGCTGCTAAAATTTACCCACCACCTCACTGTGCTCACATCCAAACATTGTGCTCTCAATAAACACAGGCATTGATGAATGCCAATGATTGCCTTTGGAAAAATTCAATTGCACACTCCTGTTTCACACACAGACACCATTTTGTATGAGTGTATGCCCCTCTGATCCCATCTGTCACACATCAAGAAAATGTAATGAAATATTGCTGGGAAGGTTCAATCTCTTGTGAAATACAGACATCTGCTTTTGTTTTTGTGGGTTAACATAGTAAAATAGGAAAGTGTTACTTTTAGAGCAGCCCTCATATTTAACAGATGTATGTTAATTAGAGAAATAGATAGGATAAATGGATGAAGGGTTGAGGGTTGTCGTTGGTGGTGCGGTGTCTGGCTGGAGGCCTGTAACTAGTGGCTCCCCCCAGTGGTCTGTGCTGGGTCCAGTCTTGTTCAACATCTTCATCAACGACCTTGATGAGGGGATAGTGACCACCCTCAGCAAATTTGCTGATGACATGAAGTTGGAAGGATTGGCTGACACGCCTGAAGGCTGTGCTGCCATTCAGCAAGACCTGGACAGGCTGGAGAGCTGGGCAGTAAGAAATTGGATGAGGTTTATCAAAAGTAAGTGTAGAGTCTTTCACCTAGGAAGAAATAATTGCATGCACCAGTACAGGTTGGGGGAATACCTGCTGGAGAGGAGCTCTGCTGAGAGGGACCTGGGCGTCCTGGTGGACAACAGGTTGGCCATGAGCCAGCAGTGTGCCCTTGTAGCCAAAAAGGCCAATGGCATTCTGGGGTGCATTAAAAAGAGCGTGGCCAGCAGGTCCAGGGAGGTGATCCTCCCCCTCTACTCTGCGTTGGTGAGGCCTCATCTGGAATACTGTGTCCAGTTCTGGGCTCCCCAGTACAAAAGACAGGGATCTCTTGGAAAGAGTCCAGCGGAGGGCCACAAAGATGGTGAAGGGCCTGGAGCATCTCCCCTATGAGGAGAGACTTAGGGAACTGGGTCTGTTTAGTCTTGAGAAAAGAAGGCTGAGAGGGGACTTGATCCAGGTTTATAAATACCTGAGGTGTGGGAGCCATAGTGGCGAGGCTGGTCTCTTTTCAGTAGTGCGTGGGGACAGGACTAGGGGAAATAGGCTGAAACTTCAGCATAGAAAGTTCCGCACGAATGTGCGCAAGAACTTCTTTACAGTGAGGGTGACGGAGCACTGGAACAGGCTGCCCAGGAAGGTGGTGGAGTCTCCTTCTCTGGAGATATTCAAGACCCGCCTGGACACCTACCTGTGCAACATGGTGTAGGGAGCCTGCTTTGGCAGGGGGGTTGGACTCGATGATCTCTAGAGGTCCCTTCCAACCCCTACAATTCTGTGATTCTGTGATTCTGTGATAAAATGGATAGTAAAAAAAAAAAAAGTGGTCTCTGTACTTTCCCCTATAACTGAAGAGCTTTTCAAGGATAAGGAAAAATTTATCTAATCCGGTTCTCACGGAGGTTTTTGAACACAAACTTGTTGAAAATATTCCATACTATGAAATAATGTAGTCACAGGATAAGGGATTCTTAATCTCACCTAGCAGACTCTGGAAAATATTTCTGCTTCTAGTTTTTCTATTGAAAAGCCTGAATTTTGGATACTTACATGTTATTCATCTGAAATTCCTCTTAACTCTAGATGCTGTTTTCCTGCTTAGAAGATGAAAGAGTATTAGTTGGCTTTAGGAGAGAAGTGAGACAACTGGGCCTCTTCTTCAATGGTGTCAACAGAAGTCCCTCTTAGAGAAACTAAAACTTTATTTACATGATAAAGGGAAAAGGTTTAGCATTAATTTCTTGAGGAATCTTCAAATAAATATTTTCATGTTCTGACTTCTTTTCACTGTGAGTTTTCCAGTAACAACTGGACTGGTTTAATTTTGCTTTTCCTCTCCAAACTTCCATGCATTTTTCTTGTAAATGGTGTAACAAGGGTTTGGATATTCTCCTGAGTGGACACCCTCTGCGAAGTTTCACTGTGAGTTAAAGGGTTCTGCATCTTTTCTATCATGCCAGAGGGAGATGGGAGCATTTGTCCAGAGAAGGGCACCAAAACCTGTGAGGGGTCTGGAGCACAAGTCTTATGAGGAACAGCTCAGGGAGCTGGAATTGTTTAGCCCGGAGAAGAGGAGGCTCAGGGGAGACCTCAGTGCACTCTACAACTTCCTGAAGGGAGGTTGCAATGAGGAGGGTCTTGGCCTCTTCTCCCAGGCAACAAACAGGACCCAAGGAAATGGTCACAAGTTGTATTGGATGAGGTTTAGACTGGACATAAGAAAGAATTTTTTCTCTCAGAGAGTGGTCAGGCACTGGAATGGCTGCCCAGGGAGGTGGTGGAGTCACCATCCCTGGCAGTGTTCAAGAGGCATGCAGATAGGGAGCTAGGAGATATGGTTTAGTGGTTTTCTGTAGGTATGGTAAAAGAAGGACGATTGGACTAGATGATCTTGTAGGTCTTTTCCAACCTTGTGATTCTATGATTCTGTGATTACAACAAAATGAAAAATTGGAAATGATTTTCTAACATAGAGAGTAGATCAGTACTGATATCCTATTGTCTTCAGCCTCTCACATGATAGACAGTTTTGCAAAGACTATTGCAACTAAATAATATGGAATAGCCAATACAGTTATTTAGTCTGCCAGAATATTTTATCTATTATTCCATTCAAAGTCAGCGAAGTGGTCTACTACAAAGCAAATTACATAATACCAAATCTCTAAAACAAACATGCAAAATACAGTAAATTAAAAGGGGTGAAATTAAACTTCACACAGCTAGAGGTTGTAATGTGAATTTTCCCCACTCTAGTCAGTTGCCTAATACTGCAGGCATTTCTGAGATATTGTATTTCTCTTGAATTTTAAGTATTTTACTGGGTTTAACATTGTGACACAATTGTTTTTAATCCTAATTTGATTGTTTCAACTTGTATGTTTTGCACTGTGGGTCTTCATCAACATTTAATTAAATTGTTCAGTGCAAAGTAATAATCAGTTTAGGCAATTCTGTTAAAAAATAACATATATTATTCAATCTCAATAGAATACTTTTGCCCTTAAGAACTATAATGCAGCAGTTAGAATAGTAGGCTTAAAATTATTTGTAGCTACCAGGCAATGGCAGGTGAATGCTTTCAACTTGAAAATGACAGGACAGTTACTGCTTTCCAAACAGCATTTCTTGAAAACAGCTTCATGAAATTACAGAAACAGCTTCATGAAATTACAGAATGACTTGGGTACAAACAGACCTTAAAGGCCTTCTTGTTAACCTCCCCCTCCCCCCTCCCCTTGCCATGGGAATGTTTGCCACCCACCAGATCAGGCTCCCCAGGCCCCATTCAACCTGGCCTGGAATGCCTCCATGCTCCATGGATGGTGCATCCACACTTTCTCTGAGGAGCCCGTGTCAGTGTCTCACCACACTCTGAGTAATTTCCTCCTAACATCTAATCTAAATCTCCCCTTTTTTAGTTTAAAACCATTACCCCTTGTCCTTCCACTACAATCATTAATAAAAAGCCTCTCATCTCTCCTGTAGGCCTCTTTAAGTAATGGAAGGCCACAGTAAGTTGTCCCAGAGGACTCTCTTCTCCAGGCTTTACAGGCCCAGACTGTCATCAGAGGAGGGATGCTGCAGCTTTCTGGTTATCCTCCTGGCCCTCCCACAGCTCCACATTTCTTCTGCTGGGGGCCCCAGGCCTGGATGGATGCAATACACCTGACAGAATCTCATGAGGGCAGGGTAGATGAGAACAATTACATCTGTCTCCTTGTGGGCCACTCCTCTTTTGATGCAGCCCAGGATACAAGTTGGCTTTCCAGGCTGAAAGTGCAGAGGTGCCAGAACAAGCTCAGTTTTTAATCTACCAGTACCTGAAGTTATTCTTCAAAAGGGCTCTCTATCCATTTGTTGCCCATACTGTCTTTATGCTTGGAATTGCCCTGAGTGGATGTAGAACCTCATACTTGACCTTGTTGAACTTCAGTTACAAAATTATTTTAAAATAAGGTAATATATTTCTGCATACTTTTTTAGAAGTATTATCTGCTTCCAAATTCATCCGAGCCCTCCAGTTAACAAGAGCTTTCCCAGACAAAATAAGTCTTTTTTTTTGGAAGGTGTGGCAAGATTCTGTGACAGTGCTGCCTATTGGGAGTATGTAATTTCCTCTTTAGCTCTAAAAGTTCTTGTAACCAATATCTGTGCAAAAATTTTGAGATCAGATTTCATGCAATTTTTTCATATATTCAGCTGCATAGATTTCTCTCTCATATCATTCAGTCACGATAAATTGTGGTGAACCCTGTAGCAGTTATGTGTTCTTCTAACAATTGTGTGTCAGGCAGACAGGATCATCCAAGACACTTCTAAATACTGACACCAGTTAAAATTTATTTCCCACGGAATATGTCAGAATTTTGAAAAGTCAGTTCTGTGAATGATAGAAAACTTGTACTTTATGAAAATTGTACTCTGTACACTTGTGTGCTTTAGAGAAGATACATTTCAGCAGATTTTTAAAGCTATCCTAGAAAACTTGACAGCTAAAAATATGCAAAATATCTTGCTCTCTAATGAGAAGGAAAGTTGTCCAAAAAACAAACAAACAAACAAAAAACACACAAAAAACCCAAACAACAACAAAAAACAAAAACAGAAGAATACAACTGTCCAAAGTCAGTATTTTACTACGTAGTTGGTTAAATTATTAAATAATACAAAATAATCTCCTCAGAGTCAAAATCTGACCAGAAATGGTAAAGAATGTCTTGATACTTTCCTAACATCATAAGAAACATAAAATCAATGCAATCCACAGCTGTGCTTCCTGATTTCAGCACTGATTGACTGATGATTCAGCTTCATCTGTTACAGTCAACTCTCCATTTACAGAAATATCACTGAAGTAATTTCCAAAATATCTTTATTCATTCAACTAAATATTGTCTCTTCTCTGAAATCATGAAGCTGATAAAAATGACATTGTTCTGGCAACTAAGGCAGCAAAGTAGGATAGTACTCAATATTTTATTCAAATATAACCTTGCAATACAATAGAGAATCACAGCTGTTACATAATTTAAGAATATCGAAGAACAGAATCTATGAATTACACCTTTCAGATAGAACAGTTAGAAATTCTGTTATGAAACCTACATTGAAGATGACCATTGTGAGCTTTCAGATCTCTCTTTTACATTTGCTTGTGTTTCAAAAAATGTTAGTAGCTTTTTTCCCAAAATCTTATTTTTAAAGAGACAAATTTCTGTACAATGCCCTAGATTTCCTTTACTAGTAAATGCAACTGTTAAAGTGTGGCACGTGTTCACAGAGTAATATAGCAGAAACAACTGGACTTGACCCTTATGGGGTCCAGATAATATTTGGTGTAAATCCAGACCTCAGATTTTTTGTACAGATTTTCATAAGGACTGTATTTTTAGAAAGGAAGAATAATTTTTGGAGGGAAACATTGTAAATATAAAATGCATTGACTCTTCCTGACTAAAAAATGCTAAAGATGGTGAATATATTACTCTTGTTCCTATTTATGGTGATCGAAATAACCATGTTGAAAACTTGCTGGAAATGCAAAAATCAGCAGGGTGGTATGTTCCCTCATGTCTATGAGGGTTTGGAAAGAAGAGAAGTTTTCACTGACTCAGTTTCAGACCCTCTTTCAGCAACTTTTTTATTCACAATTCAGTTCTTCAGTTTCAACTCATTTTTTCAGTATCAGTGCAGTCACAAGTTTATTGTAGGAGCAGCCAATCCTAGACAACATCTCTTCTCTGGAATAACATAGGTATGAGCAAGTCCATTTTTCTCTTTTCCTTTTTATTTTTCTTTTCTTTTTCTTTTTCTTTGGCAAGATGAATAAACTGTTTCAAAGGAAGAAAAGAGAAATATATTATTGTTATCAAAACTGTGTGGACGGTCTGTGTGCTTTAGTGCACAATAAATGTACTTTCAGCTAGTTTAACCTTTTAGCCTTCTCCAGTGCCTGCCTTCAAAGGAAGAGCAAGCATGCCATAGTATTGAATCACTTCAGGTTTGTAAGGCATTTTTGGTATGAAAAGAAGAAGAGAACTTATTTCCTGCAAAATCCAAGTGCTTCATTGGCTTTCTTATACAATTGAAGAGTTTTTCTTAAAGTTTTTTGTAATTTTGAAAATTTAAGAGTCCATTCTAAACAGTCAAAACATTATTGGTAAGAGTGAAAGCATACATACAGATGCTTTTCTCAAATTCATTGAGTTTCTGGTAATGATTTCCAAAGAAAGATTGATTTGCTATGAGAGGAATAATAATAATAATAATAATAATAATAATAATAATAATAATAATAAAAAAAAAAAAAAAAAAAAAAGGAAGATTATGATATGAGTAAATATATTAAGTGTTCCTTAAAACCAGAAAAATTCGATCAGGTATTTCTGTCAGATTGTATTTTTTCTGTGTAGCACTCACCTGGTGCTGCAAAATTTCAAACCATTCCACAGATGCAAACCAAAACTCTATGAAATGCATTAGCTACTTAACCAAATAAATCATTCGAGATAAACTAGGCTATTTCATTCACACAAAGATTTAAAGTGGTAAAGATACTTCTGTGGGATATACATTCTAAAATTCTGTCTGTATAGCATTGTAATTATGTGTATGCACTCACAGTTAGGCCAGTTACATCCAGATTGTATGTCAGTGAAGGTATTATTTCAAAGGTAGTATTTATAATGGTTATTTATGAGGTTAGCAAACTTACTTGGATTACACCATTCTAATCATTAAATGCTGTATAACTAGACTTTAGCAAATATTTTGGAACAAGCTGCTATTAAAAGACAACAAACATTCTTGAGAGCAGTATCCAAATGCTCCTTGAACTTCTGCAGCACAGGGCCATAACTATTGCCCTGTGCAGCCTGTTCCAGGAACCAGCCACCCTCTGGTGCAGACCCTATCCCCAACCCAAAGCTGCTCCACCTCTGACACAGCTCCATGCCGTTCCCTTGGACCCTGTCGCTGTCATAGAGAGCAGAGCTCAGCGCTGCCATCAGGCCTCCCATCAGCTCCTCTGCTCTGAGCTGAGCACACTCAAAGGCATTGGTTGCTCCCCTCACACCTTGCCCTCCAAACTATCCACCATCTTTGTAGCCCCCCTTTGGACACAATCTAATAGTTTTATATACTTTTTATGTTGTGGTACCCAAAACCTCCCAGAGGAGAGGCTGCACAGCACAGAGCAGAGGGGACAGCCCCTCCCTTTGCCCTCTGGCAGTGCTGAGACTGGGGCACCCCAGGGTATGGTTGGCCCCTTGGGCTCCCAGGGCACACTGCTGCCTCATGCTCAACTTGCCATCAACCAGAACTCTAAGATCCATTTCTTCAGGGCTGCTCTCCAGCCTCTCAGGCCCCAGTGTGTACAGAAATCCAGGTAGAACGATTAGAACTTGCTCTTGTTAAATTTCATGGTTGGTGATTGTCCAGACCACTATTTTGTAAATATCTCTCCACAAGGCTTCTCTTTAGTCAGAGGATTCCAGAATTCCTCTATGTTTATTGTTAATCTGCAAACTCACTATACATATGAGTCTTGCATCTGGTCAATTTATAAAAACTTAGAAGACAACTGGCCCTAAAATGGAGGCCTGTGCTACCTCACCAGTGACTGGCAGCGAGTCTGATGTAAGCCCATTTACCATAACCCTTTATGCCCAAATCATCAGTTAATTGTCCACCCACTGCATTATGTTTTTGCCTAGCTATGCATTGGACATTTTGTCCAGAAAGATATTGCAAGAAACAGTATTTAAAATACTGTACTGAAATCCAACAAGATTGCATCAGTTGGCTTCCTTTGGTCAATTAGGTGGGTAACCTTATTGTGAAAGGAAAGTAATTCAGTTAAAAAGGACTTTCCTCTCTTCCACTGAATCTACTGCTATGTTTTCTTTCAAGTGTTTTTCAGTAACTCTGAAAATAATCATCTTCATAATTTTAGCAAATCCAACTCCATTGCTTTCAAAAGCAGAATACCAGAGGATCTTACTATACTGGCACACTGAACATCCTGAAGTCTGCTCTCCCCATACCCAGGGATGAAGTTTTGTTGGCACTTATTCTCCTATTGCCAAGGCCTTTGAACTTGAATATTTGTGATTACTGTGGCCTCCATTTACCGCTCAGGTAGATTTCACTCAGGAGATTCAAAAAGTCTAAGAGGGCTCTTTCCTTTGTCTCCCCTAGTACCTCTACAAAGAAGTTATCATCAGCACATGTTAGGAATTTCCTGGAGCTGTTCATTTCAGCTGTGTGGTATTCACAGTTAACACCTGGCAAGTTGAAGTAACTTTTAAGTAATAAGGAGAGGACTGTTGTTAGAGAGTAAGCGTGTAGTGTTGAGTCCTGTTAAGGTATACTGATGATGCTTGTAAGATATTTATATTTTTTCTCCTAAAATTTATCAAACAAAATATCTATGGTATCTCATTTATATATTTTAGCTTCAGTTCACTGAACAACAGGCAACTTGTTGTGTATTTCATATACAGTTTCTTCTGCAAAATACACAGAAGTTACTCCTTTTCAGTGCAGCTCTGCTCTGCACTTCCAACCATTGCACTAGAATCATTGAATTGTGTTACATTCTTCTGTCCTATTAAAAGCTCAGAAAACCTAACAGACAATTCTCTTTGTCTCTCTTCAAATCACAGCTTCTACTCTTTCTCCAGTTTAGAGGAAATACGGAGCTGAATGATCTAGTTAAGAATGTGTTGCTATTTTAGATGTAATCCCTCAAAGATAACTGGTTTTTATGACTTTGAACGCTAGAGGGCAGAAAAGCATGTGTCCAGCGGAAGAAACACCCTGCAGAAAAATCAAAGTGCTTCTGAGGTCCATAGATTTCATTATCTCAATGACTATGAGAAGCTGCATTGTTTTATAGCATCAGCAAGACTGAAAGGCTCTTCTGGAAATTACCTAGTCCCACCTCCTGCTCAGTCAGGGTGACCTGACCATTTCACTGGGTAATATTACTGTTTTATTTGTAATTTTGATTCATCACAAATATAGCAAATTATAAATGTAATTTTCCTTTTAATTTTCAGAAAGAGGAAAATCAGTGGAGATAAATATACAGAAAAAAAGAATGACTTAGAGGCAAATATTGCTAATATTAGTGTCAAGCACTTTTTGTTGTTGTTCGCTTTTTTAAAATGAGAACTTTTTACTTCAAACTGGATAATTTGTTTTTCAGTGAGCTGGTGAGAAATAAAACAAAAAAAATACTGACACAGGTATTTAAATTGATATTTAATAAGGAGCTTCAAAAATGAGGGTTTGTTTTTAATACAAAACATGCCTTTTGAGTAAATTTATTCAGAGAAAGCTTAGCATATCATAGGAAGCTCCCACTTTAAATCATTATTTATGTATTTTGGACAAAAGTGTTGATGACCACTCATTTCTTGCAAGCAGTCCTTCTGTCTTTCCTCAGTATTTTAATTGACCATATTGACTGTCATCATTTCCAGGATATACATAGCAGGGCTGCTCTTAAAGTGCTGCCTTCAGCCTTCGTTGACCCACAACATCAGAAGTGGATGTTGGTGGTATGGCAGTAGAGGTTGAACTGTCTCACCAATATCCCATTACATTTTGTTGCCATGTGATACATGGCAGCAGAGGAAGCAAAGATGTGTCATTAAATTCCTCCATGCAAAACATGTTGTGTTTTCCATGGAAATAAGTGGGAAGCATTACTCTCAGAGCAACCTATATATATATATATACATATATATACCTTGTTTACATATATACCTTTGCTGAAGAAGAGAAGAGACAAACAAATTCTTTATCAAATCAGTCCTTTTCTGAACTGATCCCTTTCCTCCTTTCTTTTGAATAAGACTTTGATACATTATACACCCTCATTTACAATTTCAGAATTTCTCTACAAAATTTTTGTATTATATTTACAAAATATATTAAATTGCCAAATCAAGCACTGGGAGAACGTACATATATTTTTAAACTGTCACACGGATTAGCAAAGTTGAGTTGCATAGCTTTAGACTCAGACTTCCAGTTAAAATATTTTCCAATTTGTGTTGGCCATATCAATTTTGTCTTCCTGTGACTGGACATTGAAATACTATCTTTATTTCCATCTTTTCCAGAGATTGCTTTATTGTGCACATAATGCAAACAGAATTTCTTATATATATCAATACTAAATTCAGTAATTAAATTGCAGGCTTTATACCTACTTTCTGCCCTTCACACTTTTAGATCCTAGGTAAACCATTTCAGTGTTTTACAAAGCTGCCCAGTTTTTGCCCTTGTCCTAAGGGAGAATTTCTCAAATTAACTCTGATCTAAGTAGCTGATGCAGTCACTGTCCTTCTGTTGCAGCCAGCTACAAGTAGAGTGAGTTCTGCCAAATAGTTCTAGAAATCCCACTGAAAATATATATATTGAAAGTGTACAGGGCAAGGAATTACTCTAACTTATGAATACTTGTCAGGTCTTTGAGGAGTTAAGGGACTGTTCAAGATCCCTAGGAACAACCAAAAGCATTCCTAGTTAATTTGCTGAATATAGCCTTTGCTTATTTGTGAAACCTCCTTTCTGTGAGCCAGCTTCAAACATGAGTCAGTGGTGCCTAGTAATCATTTGTACAAGCTCTTCAATTTCATTTGGACTAAAATTAGGTTCCTCTGTAATGCTTGAGATGTCATTCGTCCTTGAAGTATTTCAGCACACCTTGAAAGAATGGATAAAAAAAGAAGAGCTTTGATTTATGCATTAATTAAAAAATATATATAAAAAATAGTAATTAAAAAAAAAAATGACCACAACCTATATTGCTTTCCTCTTACCCTCCCTCCCACTCCCCTCACATCCTTCCTGTCCCATCCTCTCCCCTTCCCTCCTTTCCCCTCCCTTCCTCCTGCCTCTCACTTCACCTTCCCCCTCCCCCTCCCTTTCCCCTTATTATAGGTAGTGTTGTTGTACATCTTTAAGGAAAAAACATTCCATTTATGCTGGTACATGTTTGATGATTTTCTTCTTCCTGTCTGGCATTACTACTTCAGTTTCTAGGAAACAATCTCTCACTTTTTAATCTTACATTTAGCTCTCCCTGTGATTTACTTCCAGAATAGGCACAATTGTTTTGCTTTCCAAGCAAGAACTTTCTGCTGCAGTGCATAGCTTTAGCAGAAATAATCAGAACACCAAATTTTCTCTTGTTTTAAAATATAGCTACCATTTTTTAACAGTAATTTCCATGCACTGGATTTTTGAGAGACCACAAATGATTGAGGACCAATTAGACAAAATGTCTAGGGTAGGTTTGTACATTGTTAATTTAAGTTTCCCATTTTTAATCAGAGGAAGTATTATTTTATGGTTCATTTATGTTAACATTTTCAGAAATAAGTAGCATCAGTTTTGGTATTTGAGAGAATAGTAGAATAGAGAATAGTAATAGTTGTCTCACTGTGGATCCTGTAAACCTGAAGCCATCAAAAATTATATAATGTAGTGCTGTTATTGAACAGCTAACTGTTCATCAGACCAATAATGCAATACATGTCAAAAATGTGGAGCAAAATTTACAATCACAGAACTGCATACAGCATCAAAAATATTGCACCATAGATGTTCACTACAGTATGCAGCTCTATGAAAAACCTCTTTTATCATAGAGTGCAGTGATTGGTTTTACCTATTTTAAACAAAATTGTTTACTCATGTTATCAAGCTATTTTTTCCACAAAGCATTGCCTCCAAATAACTATTTAATGTACTTAATAAATCACTTTATGTTCTTTGAATACTTCAAGAATTGTTTTCTTTCTTTCTTTCTTTCTTTCTTTCTTTCTTTCTTTCTTTCTTTCTTTCTTTCTTTCTTTCTTTCTTTCTTTCTTTCTTTCTTTCTTTCTTTCTTTCTTTCTTTCTTTCTTTCTTTCTTTCTTTCTTTCTTTCTTTCTTTCTTCCTTTCTTCCTTCCTTTCTTCCTTTCTTCCTTCCTTTCTTCCTTCCTTCCTTCCTTCCTTCCTTCCTTCCTTCCTTCCTTCCTTCCTTCCTTCCTTCCTTCCTTCCTTCCTTCCTTCCTTCCTTCCTTCCTTCCTTCCTTCCTTCCTTCCTTCCTTCCTTCCTTCCTTCCTTCCTTCCTTCCTTCCTTCCTTCCTTCCTTCCTTCCTTCCTTCCTTCCTTCCTTCCTTCCTTCCTTCCTTCCTTCCTTCCTTCCTTCCTTCCTTCCTTCCTTCCTTCCTTCCTTCCTTCCTTCCTTCCTTCCTTCCTTCCTCCTTCCCTCCTTCCTTCCCTCCTTCCTTCCCTCCTTCCTTCCCTCCTTCCTTCCCTCCTTCCCTCCTTCCCTCCTTCCCTCCTTCCCTCCTTCCTTCCTTCCTTCCTTCCTTCCTTCCTTCCTTCCTTCCTTCCTTCCTTCCTTCCTTCCTTCCTTCCTTCCTTCCTTCCTTCCTTCCTTCCTTCCTTCCTTCCTTCCTTCCTTCCTTCCTTCCTTCCTTCCTTCCTTCCTTCCTTCCTTCCTTCCTTCCTTCCTTCCTTCCTTCCTTCCTTCCTTCCTTCCTTCCTTCCTTCCTTCCTTCTTTTCTTTCTTTTCTTTCTTCAGAAATAAAGATTGTTTGTTTGTTTGTTTGTTTGTTTTCAGAAGGAAAGAAAGAAACAAGAGATCCAAGCTGCTTCTCTGTTAAAGTTGTATTACAGAGTTGTTTCATTTCCTTGAATTTCCATAAATTCTGTGATTTGTCTTGATATGGTGATCCACTGCATGCAAAAATATAGTGACAATAAGTGTTTTTGATATCAAGGTATAAACTTAGTCTGTAGTAATCTTGTAAGAAGCTTATTTCTGTGACCTTATTGTGGTTGGCTGCGTTAGCAGGTTTGCTGAAATAATGAAGGAAGGGCACTTAAGGGGACAGAGAAAAGAGAGCTGATAATAAGTATACTTGGTTCTGTTTTCTTTGGAAAACAACAACAACAACAACAACAACAAACGATAAAAGAAAAAAAAAGGATAAAAAAAAAGAGAGAGAAAAATGGAAAGAAAAAGTGGGAAAAAATAAAAAGAAATAGAAAAAGAAAGGTTAATCAAAATCCTTTTTAGAAATAGAATGTGAACAGGAAATATACCTGGCAATATTGAGTTATTTAGGCTGCAAATACGAAACTTCAGTCCAATTTGGTTTTATTTGCCACAGAGTAATGATAGATTTTGGCAGAACTCGCATCCATTATTATTATTTGCTTGTGCTTTAATTGACTGTATTAGTGATTCAAACTTAAATGCTATTCTAGCTATGAAGGAGTCTGTAGTTACCCAAAGAGCAGTTCATAACCCATTGCTTGAATGGTCAAAGTTCAATTCCTGTGCACACTACACACTATATTAGTATATTTAATTACATAGGTTATTCATTAAATTGCTTAAGAATTTTGTGACTTTTGGCCCAGAAACAGATTTTACTTATGGATCTGATATATTCAAAGCTGATCTTATTCTGTGAATAAATTTATTGTCTATCGTATACTGGCTCTGTAGCGTATTTGTGTAAAATGAGAAAAACAGCTCCTTCAACGAACCAAATATACAGTTATAGAATGTATTTTTTCTGAAAAATGTAATTTCTCACTTAACCCTTTTTTTATTAAGATAGCACATTTCATCTGTTCATAACTGATTGATAGACTTTTCCCTGAGAGTTTACTATTCTGTCTCTCCAACCTTTGCTGATAGATCCCTGAATATTCCTAAATTATCATTTCTATGTGTGTGAATACTCAGCTTCTTCTCCATGGCTTTTCTTATGAGGACTGCCAGGGCACCTGGCACCATCCTTCTATAGGAGAAGGGAGGCTAGACAATGCTGCTGGCCTTGTAGACCATACATAAATTGGTGTAGAATTGAACTGTAGGTTCTTATTCACATTGCCCTGTACTAGGCTAAAATGAGTTTAAGCTTGAATTAATTGAAAACAGTAAAACAAAGAAATAGGTACCAAATCTGAGTATCTGAATTCTATTTGGAATTCAGAGTGATTCTTGCTAACAGCAACCTGAGTTCAGCTGTTAGTCACTGGCAGTTATTCAGTAAGGGGAATGGTGTCTTTGAGAAAAGCTGCCAAGAGGCCTGAAAATTACCAGTCTGAGACTTACTTGCTTAGAGTGGCTGATCTCTTATAGATGATTAAGCCCTTTCAGAAAAGCTGCTTAGTGATATAAACTGATTCTCTTTAGAAACTGTGAGGAAGGAAGACACACTTGAAGAGAGTTAAGAATTAAACAAAGAACAATTTAGGAGTTTAAGGACATTTTCAGTATCAGTTTTATTTCCTGGCTACTCTTTACAGTGCTGAAGGGAAGGACATCGGAGAACAGAGGAAATTTTATCTGTGGATAGTGTTTGGGTTTCTTATTTTACTTATTGTTGTTTTTATATTATATATACATTCTTTTTAGCTGTCTGATGCCAACCTGTTCAAATATATTCTGTAGAAAAATAAACATTTTCAACAGATTGTGAAGAGTTTGAAAGCCTTTTTCAGGGCTGCAGTGAATAGTCAAGAGTGCTGGCCGTTTCTCATTTGCCTTAGTTCTACAGTTCTGTGCTCTTTAGTGCCTGATATAACTAGCCAAGGATTTACCATAAGAGTACCCACTTGAATAATGAGATAAGAGGCCTGAATATAGGAAGCGTTTGCGCAAAGGGCAAGTCTCATGCAGCAGGAAATCCCAGTTATCCCTTCTAGTCTTGTGCTCTCAGCCAGCCACATCTCTGCCAAAGCATACCATAGGGAAAGGACGTTCCCTTACACAGTTACAAGTGCTTCATGACTAGTGCAGGGCACATCCAGTGCAACTGTCCTGCTTCCCCGCTGATTAATATATTTCTTAGACAATTTTAGAATTTTATCTTTGCTGATGGCCTTTCTGTGGGATCCTTTTGGAGCCTATATCCCTCGTCCATCTCTAAGAAATAAGATGAGATTTCGCTTTTTGAAGTCCTACAGGTATCTCTTCTAATGGCTTATGGTGTAATTGACATAGATAATAAAGGCAACTGCTTTTTTTTGTTGTTGTTGTTGTTTTGTTTTGTTTTGTTTGTTTGTTTGTTTTTTGTTATTATTTTTTTACAGGACTTTAGTATGTAAGAGCCTGGGAATGTCTTGTGTTAGTTTTGACTCCTGCTATTTCCTTGAGTTCATAAGGGCTTTGCTGAACCTGTATAGTAGGAAAATAGTTTCCATGTTAATGTGTAATTATGTGAATAAGGGACCTTGGAAGTTTGTGAAACTGCCCTCCACATCTGAGAAAAGGTGCAGAGTAAGATTTATGTCAGTGTTCCTGTGAAAGTACTCGTTCTAGATAAGTACTTATCGTAAGATAATTTATATGGTTATAAAAATGACTCCTAAGTTAGAAGTAGTTGATCTTTAATGCTGATAGACTTTTACTGATTTGCATAGCCAAAAAGCCATATTTATTAAATATTTTTGTGTTCAACATGTAAAAAGTATAATCACAGTAAAAATACAGATTCTATTTTACCTTGGATTATATTAAAAAATGAAATAGCAAAGTATGTTTTCCAGTATTTCTTGTACAGCTTTCTGCAAATGGATCAATACTCATATTCCAGTTTCTTTGCTCTTATCTGTAATAGATGTAGAAATGAATTTTAAAGATTAATTTTAAAAGATCATCCCACTTGTATATAAGACATTGTAGAACTTGATAAGTATAATCTTCTCTGTTCATTGAGATGTGGTCGCATTTGTGTGCACATATGTAAAATATCAAATGCCTATGAGGATAATTGCTGTAAGTAAGGGTAAATACTGTCAATGTAAATACTGTCAAGAATTGGCTTGATACAATCCAGCATCTCACAATGTTTTCTTTGCGAAAACTAGATAGTTTATGCACAGGGAGCTGTTTTTATCACAAACAGAGTAAAAATAGCAAATAATGGAATTTGAATAGAGAATAAACATATGGTAACTGTTACAATTTTTTTTTTTTATTTTTTTTTAGTTCATAATTGGATCATATAATTTGATTAACAGTCTCTTAAGGCAGTAATTTTTTCTTTTCTTTTTTTTTTTTCTTCAAAAATCTAGTAATATCTTTTAGAATCTTATATCAGTGTTTCAGAAGAAAAAGAAATTACATCAGATAGCATGCTAATGTGGAGTATCCTTTTGTATGATTAACTTACATAGAGCACTAAGAGTTTGTTTATGTTTCAGACTAAAAAGAGTAGCCATAAAAGTTGTTAATGAAAAGAAAATTTTACCTGAACTTCACAGATGAGTATGCATTTTGTTTTACCATAGTTAATAGTGTTACAGGTTTCTTTTCCAGGGGCTCTAAAGAATTAATGTCAGGTTGATGGTAATTTTTCAAAAGCTGAGCCATAGTTGTGTTATTCAGTGTCAACCTTTTGTTTATATTAGTTAATTTAAACCTAACTTTTGACAGAAAGGAGGATTGAAAGAAAGAAAGAAAGAAAGAAAAGAAAGAGAAAGAAAGAAAGAAAGAAAGAAAGAAAGAAAGAAAGAAAGAAAGAAAGAAAGAAAGAAAGAAAGAAAGAAAGAAAGAAAGAAAGAAAGAAAGAAAGAAAGAAAGAAAGAAAGAAAGAAAAGAAAGAGAAAGAAGAGAAAAAAGAGATATACATATTTATGTCACTGCCATAGCTCCATTCACACTGTAGGTTATATTTAGAAATCTACTACAAAATTTTACAGTACACAGTCCCTATGTAATTTAATAATCTTGTTTATGTCAGCTGGCAGTTCTGCTCACGTCACTGAACTATCTGATGTCAAGGAGCTTTGGTTTCTAGAACAGAATACCTGATAGTACTGTCCAGGCTTTCCATAACTAACACTGTTTAGTAAAGCATGCTGTTCTATTTTATAATTTTAGTTTAAATTGTGAAGTTGCCTATGATCTTACAGTGGTTTTTATTACATTTTGGGCAGAAACATAGTGTTTTCCCTTTGATATACCTCAATCCCTCCTTCTCTTCAAATACTGATCTGAGTTTCTTTGCTGAGCAGCAAGTACAGGGGGTTGCGTATGTATTTGAAAGGATGGTTGAACAACTAGGCTGATGGAAGACTCTAAAGAGGTGAAAAAAATGTATTGATATTGGACAGTTTTTCTAGGAAGAGCTGGAATGCGACACAGTTACAAAGAACTAATCTTTCCCTGCCCTTCCCATTGAGTAAACCATAGTCCTGTGAAAGCAGACCAAAAAGAAAACCCACACCAAAAATACCCCACCTTGTAGAGGTTCACTTTGATTCACTGTCCTCCAGAAGTGCAGTGTTCACAGTGTTAGATGGCCAGGGCCATGTACTTCATGTGCTTCACAGCTAAGAAACCACAGGAGGCTGCCAAACCATAATGTGATTTCAGTATATTTTTATAGGTTGGAAAAAGAGAAGATTTGCTTATTTTTCTGAGATGTATGCCCACCTGCCTGTCTGGTAGATGAACATTCTTCAACCCCTGTACAAGCAAAATATTTCTAAATCTTCATGATGTTTCCAGGTGACACAAACATGCTCACCTCTTTTATATGAATAAGAACATGTTATTATGACACTCAGCCCTGCTAAACAGATCCTCACACTTTCTTAATGATAAGTCTTCAGGATAACTTAGAAGATCCACCATAGGGAGCAGGATTTGCCCTAAATATATGGCTGGATATCAAATCTTCTATCACCATAAAGGATTTGCAAATAACTGAGTAGAATCTGAGTAAAATCTGTTTGAACAGATACTGGCAGTAGTATGCATTAAATTGAATAATCAAAGACTGAATCATTTTTTTAAAATTACTACATTGTCAGAACTATGTCTTCATTTGAATAGCTGTGAAAATGCACTTCCTGAGGTGCAGCAATCACGAAATTTCTTTCTTTATGCAGAAAAAAAACAAAAACAAAAACAAAAACAAGGAAAGGTTTGTTTGTTGTTGTCTCTATCTTTTTTTTTTATTATTATTATTTTATTTTTTTTTTTTATTTTTATTTTTATTCCTTCCTCTGTTCTCTGTTATTCTTCTTTGGCTGCCATCTGTCATATTTCCCTGGACCAGAGGAATGGTCATGTGGCTGAAGCCACTGCCAACATCATTTCTGCAGCCAGCTGCTCAGAGCATTAGTACGTAAGGAGGCAGATTCCCCTCCTGCCAGATGATTGTACTCCAAGCCACTAAACTCTTGGGAGCTAAGCTGTAAATGGAATCTCTCTCTCAAACAACCATTTTCAGGAATTCCTTCTCTTAGGGGATTTCTTAATGATGCCAAAGCTTTCTTAGTTAGCAGAGTGTAATACTCTAACTTCTTTCATTATTACCAGCCTTACAATAAATTGGAATAGAAATCAGATTAAAGTTTATTATTTTATTTATTAATGATTAAATTCCCAGTACACTGGAGCTAGTTGGCTTCTTTATGACTAGTCACTCAGTGATGTCTGAGAAATGAAATTTTTGAATGCACAGGTGTGGACCTTTCTAGCTAACATGATGACTCTGGCAGTTGTTTCATTTTCATCTCAGAAGTTCTGTAATTCAGAAGATCACATCACTTAAAATTCAGATTTATTTTCAATAAAACTGCATGCCAAAATGTCATCATAACTAATTCAACCATTTGTTTATGTTAACGTGAAATCCTTGGGAAGGAAAAAAATAAAATAAAATAAAATAAAATAAAATAAAATAAAATAAAATAAAATAAAATAAAATAAAATAAAATAAAATAAAATAAAATAAAATAAAATAAAATAAATAGCAGGGCTTATTGCTGGTCAGATTAAGTAAGAATAGGAACATAGGTGCAAGTGAATCATACTTGACACTCCGTGTTGTAAACTTACATCCTTGGCAAAATTGCACAGATCATGTTTCAGTACCAGTTCCTAAAAGCTCAGCAAGTCAGGTTACAGCCCGTGGGTCCCCAACATCAGAAAGAACTTGAAGTAGTATTTTCTAAAGCTTCAGACTGTGCTTGTATTTCTTAGGCTTGATCGTCACAAAGATGAGTCAAACTATTGTAGTATGACTCTCCCATTTCTTCTTTGAACTACCAATACTAGATGCTTGATTTGTGGGTTTCTTTGTTATTCTTACTATAATGGTAGAGGTTTAGCTAATGCTGAATGAATAGAAAACAAGTATACATGCACAGAAATTTCATCATTAAGGTTTTTCTAGTTTCTGTTGATGTAAATTCCAGTACCAAGACTAATGGTAAGCTAGAACCAGTATGAAGAATCATCAGGAAATACAGACTGAAGGAAATTATGGTAAGGTCGATATGGTTTGCAATAAAAAAGTATCTTGGGTTTGCTAATCATTGCTGAAACAATCGCTGTATGAAGTTGATGTTTCAGATTAAACTGAGAGCAGGCTTTAGAATCCCTTGGAGTGAAAAAAAAAAACAACATAATTCACTAGCCATTAACACCAGGAAACAGTCCGTTTGATTTACGAATTTTAGATGTCCATAGATATTTATGTTAATGTCAAGACTGTCTGACTTGCAATTCCCTTATGTATAACAAATTCTAGAAGCACTATAATTAGATCATCCAATCTGATACCCAACACATCAGGAACAAGCTGACGCTAGTTCAGCATGTACCATGTCAAAATGTTGTAATTAATTTCTAGAAACTGCATTATAGAAGAAGAAAATGTTATGGGAGTAACCTGTAAATGTTAATTTTGTGCCACTGTAGATGTTTATATTCACTGTGGATATGAATACATCATTTTTTACTGCAAAGGAAATTAAAAGTCTCAAATTTCTTGTTGGTATTAGTAAATACAATTTATTTCTTAGCCCCAGAAACCACTAGTAGGTGCATATCACTTAGTGTTCTGGTCATCCGTGTGAAAACAGTGTATGAACTTCTGCAATATGGCAAAAGGCAATTCAAACATCTAATGTGCCTTTCTTAATGTGTCTTTAATTCTATGAGTTAAAAAAGAAAGAGAGAGAGAGAAAGAGGAAGGAAGGAGGGAAGGAGGGAAGGAGGGAAGGAGGGAAGGAGGGAAGGAGGGAAGGAGGGAGGGAAGGAAGGAAGGAAGGAAGGAAGGAAGGAAGGAAGGAAGGAAGGAAGGAAGGAAGGAAGGAAGGAAGGAAGGAAGGAAGGAAGGAAGGAAGGAAGGAAGGAAGGAAGGAAGGAAGGAAGGAAGGAAGGAAGGAAGGAAGGAAGGAAGGAAGGAAGGAAGGAAGGAAGGAAGGAAGGAAGGAAGGAAGGAAGGAAGGAAGGAAGGAAGGAAGGAAGGAAGGAAGGAAATGAATGGTATATATAAAATGATTAAAAATTAATTAATTAATTAATTAATTAATTAATTAAATAACACCAGAAGACAACCATGGCTCTTGCCCACATAGAACATTTTGGCGCACACACAACAGTCCAGTGTCCTTATCCACGAGGCCAGCTATATTTCTTAGCAGAGGTGGTTCATGACAGCTAATCCAGTCTCCTGGCCTGTGTCAGCAGCCATCAGCAAATGTTTGAGAAAGAACAGCAGGAATCTTGCTGGTTACAGTATAATATTCCTTGAGAGAAAAATTTCAATTCTCCAGCAGATCCCTAGCAATTAGTGTTTTTTGAAATGGTGCTAAATTTTTTGTGTCAGCGTTATCTTTGGACATTTGCTTTCAAAGGTGAACTCTCTGTGGAGAGTAAACATTTGTTCATTCCATTTTCATCCTTTGTCTTCTAGTTTTTTGTTTTTTGGTTTTTTTTTTTTTTGTTTTGTTTTGTTTTTTTTTTTTAATAAAGGTTTTCTGACCTTATGTTGGCAAAAGGGTTAGTTGATATTTTGTGTACTTATATGCCCCTCTTTTTCATCAGCTTTCCAAGTTACCTATCCTTTCACTGCCTCTTTTTACACAGAAATACTGTCACTTCAATATCATTATGTTGATCTCTTAGTCTCTTCTCCTAGCACAATGCTCCCTCTAATGCTCTGTGACAACAAGGAAACTCATAGTATCAAAACAAGTTTCTAATGAGGACATCTTTGTAAATAAAGCTATTCCTCTTGCAAATGAGCCATAATTTTAAAGATGTTTCCCTTGTAATATTTCTATTATTACCACCTATTTCAGTTTTAATGTAGCTTAACAGATTTGCTGAGTAACAAATATTGAACCCTGAGCAATTATCCACTATTCCTTGAAATACCCGAGAGCCTCTGTTCTAGCATGTTTAGACACTGTAATTAGAAAAGTGTTGAATAGTCTCAATTCCATTGCAATGTAATTTTTCTCCTATTCCACAACTACCCATTCTCTTTTTTTTTCCTGAGAGAGAAGTTTACAAGGACACAATCTTGAATGAAGGCAATAGGAATCTACGGGAGGTGGAATTACATTCCAGTTTCCATTGGAAATCTTACTTTTCTGAAAGGAAAAGAAATCCTTCCTGATGAATGTCCAGTTTTACACAACTTTCTACGGAAAGAACATTTCTGGTTTTAGATGAAGAAATCTAAAATGTGATTAAGGTTTTTAGCCTCATTTCTCCAGGGTTCCTGGCTTGCTGGGAGGTCAGAGGGTCCTTCAAGCAAACTGCCAGAAACTGAGCAACCATAAACAGGAGACGCATGCTTTCCATTAACTGTCCTACACATTCGGTCACTAATACATATGTATATGTCTTTTCGTGTGTATAAGCACCTATACATGTGCATATTATATTTGCCTTAAGCATATGCATGTATAGCTATACACATATATCCTAACATTAGAATGAATGAAGCATCAGAAGTTGGTCAGGAAGAAATAGAGCTTACTTTATTGTTTGTCCTCATGAACTCTGCTTCACTCTATTTATTTATTCATTTAATTTGTTACATTTCCAGTCAGTGCTCAGCTTTTTAGTGGCTTAGCTTTCACATACTTGGTACAAATTTCTGTTGAAACTGCAAAAGCAGTGACACAGCAGAACAAACAACAGCATAGCTGAAGAATATCTGTCATCACTTCCAAGCAGGATAAGATAAATTCCTGTTAACACTAGCTGAAGTTGTTTAGCTAGTGAAGAAACCAAAAATGGAAGAAAGCAACACTATTTAAATGGGATATAATTGTTTTCAGATGGAGAGTAGTAGGCCCTGTATTACCTTGATTATAACATACGCAGATATAAATAAATAAATAGATAGATGGATAATGAAAAATAAAAAGAAAAATACAAAGTAGCTCCATCTTGAGCTACATAGGTTTTGCTGTAATATGCCCTCTAAGTCAGACTGTGAATACAACTTAAACTGCAGTAGCTGGATAGTAAGCCATACCAGATTTTTCAGTGTCCTCATGACTTCATCTGAAGGCAGTTTTTCCTTCTTCCTGCTCTTTCCAGATACCACCATACACCTAAACCCATGTTATAAACTGCTGTGGAAGTGCCAGCAGCCACCAAAATCACTTGGGTACGGAGGTATACTTCCACAGCTTTTGCATTGTCAGGAATTATGTTTGGCCAGCATCAGACCTACTGCAAAAATCTTCACACTGCAAAGAAAACCTCTCTAGTTTCATAAATGTTGAATTGTCTACTTTTGCACATAACCATTTCAGTTATGCTTGGAAGGAAGGACAGCTGGCTGGCTGAAGTGTCCATTCTGATCAAAGGATAATGCATCCCTAGGGAATTAGAGCTTTTTTCCTCAAATGAGAAATACTCCATTCTCTTCCACTGAATGTAATGTTTTCTTTTCCTTATGATAAACTGAATGTGGCAATACATGGAACTTAAAATTACCAATTATAGTATGGCAAATACAGCAGGATCTGCTAGTCAGACAGCTCTGGTGTCAGGCAGGAGCTTCACATTGCACTAAGAAATATGTAAATGATGTAGTTTCTGACCTTAATTCATATGACACTAACAGTCTCTGATATTTTCTTATGTTTATGTGGTTTTCCTAAAAGTGCAAAACATGTTTCAACTTCTAATGGAGTTTCTAGGTAACCATCTAATTACATCATTTTTCCTTGCTTTTTGCTCATCTTACTCATAAGCAAACAACAAAAAAATAAAATAAATTAAAAAAAAAATAAAAGGAAAAGAATGTGGTTTTGGAAAAGCTCAACTAGAAAAGTAGAGAAGTCAGCTGTTCTAAGCAACAAAGCCCATCCGTTTTATGTCATGTACTAGAAGGCAAGCCAAATGTTTCAACATCACTTGAAGCAGGACTGAACAGTTAAAAAAATGATAAATTGAAAACCTGAGTCAGTCTGCAAGGCAACAGAAGATAAAGGCAGAGAGTCAGGCTTACTGGTAGCACATGAAAAAAAAGTAAAGCTTTTTCTAAATCCTGTAAAAGGAAAATGCTTCCATGAATATACTGTGAGATGTTCAGAAATGATGAGTTCCTAAATCGAGAATGAGTTCCTTGCAGCTGAGAATTAGAAAGAAATTTAGCATTTTACTGCCATATGTGGCTAAACACATCAGCACTCATAATGAAAATACAGATTTTTTTTATTTATTTATTATTTTTTTTTACAAATTAAGATCCTGATATTAATTTCCCTGATATACTTTCAAGATGCAGATTTCCCAGCTGTGCAACAAGACTGTTTTAAGATGTAAAGAGAGAAGTAGGCTATTCTAGAAAAGCTATACTTTCCAGTGAGAAAAAAAAATGCTGAATTTGTATTCTCTTCATTACCTCAAAGCAACAGTTGGTCTTGAACCAAAAAAGTATTCTATAACTTGGACTGTACATTTGAATTAATCTGTCATTTTGATTTCAGTTTATAGTAGCTAATGCAAATTTAAACTAAGGAGGATAAAATGTAGTCAGAGAATGTCAATGAAAATTATTTATTACAGCGAAGATCAGTTTGATGTGATCACAGTTTGCCAGTGTACCTTTAATAATGAGAAGTATATGGGTTCCTTCTATTGTAAATAATTTCACCTAAAACACTTCTCAATATTCAAGATAACATTTATTTTGGATAAAATACATTATTTTGATCCTGCAATATTTAGTTCAGCATTAAGTTTCATACACTCTGTTGCTATAAAAGGATAAGAGTCAAACTGCTTCTAAGTAGTTTCAGTAAGACACAAACTTGATCATGTCAGCCTTCTGCGCGTACAGAGTCACCTCCCTCAAAATAGCTTTTCATTGTATTAACATAAACAGTTTGTGACAATAATGTAAAGCATTCTAGGGAATCTGCCTTCAAAATCTTAGAGAATCTTACCCTGAATTCAGTGCAGCATCTTCATTTTTGTCTTTATACCTGATAGCTTAAGGAAATGATGATATACTGTCAGTGACTTAATGTCTTTTTATATACTTAGGAAAAGGGATGTTTCGATTTTTTTTTCTTTAAACTTTTTATATCTGTAGTTTATGAGCATTTTCATATTCAGTATTTTTAGTTACAACCTAAATAACTGTCTTTCATTATATTTATTATCTGTTCCTGTTTTTTAAGTGAAGTAACTGCAGATTTTTTTTCTTTGTTTATAGATTATATTTCTGGCTATCAAATTGACTGTTCTAGTTACCTACTTTCTGTTTGTTCTGTTTCTGTGTATACATATTACTGCAATTTGATTTACAGTTAATAGAGTAAGGCATTGTGGAGACCACATTTATGGAAAAATGTATTTCCTTACTTGGAAGGTAGATAAAGAAAATGCTGTTATAATTCTCTGTAGTGAAAATAATCTCGTGATTTACTTCAGCTTTGTCAATACTTTTAATTTAAAATTCAGAATATTCTGATGCCATTTTTCATCTGCAAATGCTGAGTTACACGGTAGCACCTGTAGACTCAGAACTGGAAATTAAGAAATGGATAACTACAGAAAGTTAAGCAGAGTCTAGGAATTAACTTTTACAACTTTAATCTCCATATTTGCTCTGGAAAATATATACTACTATATATATATATACTACTATAGGAAAATATGGGGCAAAGGGAGTGGGGTGGAAAAAACTGTTAAGGAAGGGAAAAAAAAGCATTCAGATGAAAGTGATAGACTGCAGTGATATATGAGCATCGTCTAATTAGCGATTAGAAAAAGTTGCGCTATACTGCTGCTGCTCAATTATTTTATTTGCCCCATTAGTAGGGATGAAATAGCTCCCCAGCTACCTAGACCTTTTCAATCCATTATGCTACTTTTCGGCAAAACAAGATTTGCAGCTTTTCTGGAACGGAGTTAGGGTCCCTGGAGCTGACATTCTGCCCCACTGAGTTATCCTCATGGATGCAATTTACAAAGTTCTCTGATTCAAAATTAACTTCCAATTATTTGTATAGTAAATAACTGTAATTTGTTTCATAGCCAGGCATAGTCACCCCACACTGCCAGCAGCAACAAGCACACTGATGCAGATTTAGACTTCAGTCACCTAATGGCTTTATTGTGATTCTCTAAGTAAAACTTCATGGAAAATACCTACCTGTTTTGTACACAAACAAGGCAGACCGGTACTGCTGCCATGCAGAAAGTTTCTCTTATGAGCTTTTGTATCCATAACGTTTTGAAACTTTCATATTCGATCTGTATCTCTCACAGTGACTTTGACTGCAGAATAATTTATTTATTTTATTTCTTTTTCTAAACACTCACATGGTGACTTTCATATCAGGATGTGAGATTTTGGTCATAGCTTTTGTTGACACATAACTGTAAAAAATAGGTGCTGGTAACTCCTTCAACTAAATTTAATGGAAGGGAAGGGAAGGGAAGGGAAGGGAAGGGAAGGGAAGGGAAGGGAAGGGAAGGGAAGGGAAGGGAAGGGAAGGGAAGGGAAGGGAAGGGAAGGGAAGGGAAGGGAAGGGAAGGGAAGGGAAGGGAAGGGATGGGAAAATGTTATAAAGAAGATATTTTAGAGTGAAGGAGATAGAATTTCAGTAATGTTGCTGGGAACTTAAATTATGTAAATGTTTTATTGTCCAGGTCACCAAAATGACCTGCAAGTGTTTACACTCTCTGGAATTTTGACTCATATAACGAAAACAGCAATCGTTCTCTCCACATGTTCCTTGGGTCTGTACGTTTTAAAGCAATAGGTGCTTAAAAGCAGTACTGTTCGAGCTCCTTCCCTCTTTGAACCAGTGCAAACTGATCTAATCAATGTTGTAAAAATCCAGGTCATGTAAACATATTACTGTTGAACCCCGCATTTAATCTTCAATCCTTCTGAGGTGGTACGTAAAGTCAACTTTTTTGTTGCTGCTTTCCATTTTTATTTCAAATACCAAACTTCTAACTAATTTTTCATCTCCCAAAGGAAAAATTCTTCAGGACAAGTTAAGTAGGTAATGCAAGGTAACTGTTGGGCACTGTTCAATGTTGAATATTTCTAGCCCTGCTATACAGAAGCCAAGTATGCTATAAATACAAATCTACATAATATTCATCATTTGGCATGCTCTCAAGCCCATGAGCAATCTTGCATAGCACACTGCTGTTACTCTAATGTTTTAGCCTGAAGCATAGGGAGAAATTTTCAGAAATTGGCTCTTTGACTTCTATTTGATTTGGCTCATCTTTGCATGTTCAGTTAGATCTTTAGTATACAAAGTAGTTAAATGTTATAACAAAGGAATTTAAAAGAAATAGAAAGAGTTCAGCTTCTAACTAATTATACTGGCAAACTTACAGAGAAAAATATTTTCCAAGGTACTTGTGAAATTACAATGACTGAACTCAACATGAAAATTAATGGCAGAAAACTGACATACAACATCAAAAAATTCAGATTGATTAAAATCGAAGAAAATAGCCTGACTTCATTAGAACATCATTAAGCATGAAATTCAGATGGGTTATGGGAGTATAGATGTCTTCACATATCAAAATATGAAAGCAAGAAATTTGAAGACATCTATGCTCCAATGTAAATGCATTCGAATTTCATGCTTTATGGTGTTCTAAACTTATGGCTGTAATAATATGATATAAACTGTTTAATTCTTATAAGCTCACATAATTTCTGTTAGCATTCAAATTACATTACTGGTTTTGCAAATCACTGCAAGAAGCACACTGATGTCTGAAGAACGTGACATTTTAAAATGCTGAAAAAACACCAGAAGTTTATATCAGTGGTAGTTTTTAACAGTGTTTGTAATATCAAACATTGCACAGTTTTCTGCAAAGCTAAACGTGTATTAAAATCAGAGGGGAAAAAGAGAAAAGGTCATTTACTGTTGAAAAATTAATTTTTTATTTTTTTTTAAATTCTGCAAATTATTTTCATGGAAGCTGCAATGTATATTTAGAGAGGTTTCTTTTCTAAGTAGTTTTGTGGATAATTTACAGCAACAATTAGAAGAAAACAAAAATTTGGGATGATATGTGCAGTTTAGTATCCTTAGTTTTTTAATTTTCCTTTGGATGTCAATCAGAAAACTCTATGAAAATAGCAGTTTTTGAGGAGATCTTTTATAAGAGAAGTTTAAAGGGGGTATGAAATTTCATAGGGACCCTTTCCCTGCACACAGAGTTTGCATGAAAAACACAAAGAAGTGCTTGAGAAAAGAACAACAACAACAACAAAAGGAGGGGGGGGGGGAAGAGGGGATGAACCTGCTATTATTAGAATAATAACAGTTTTTAGGCAAACTAATAGATATGGAAAAATGTAAACAACATGGAGGAAAGAAAATGAAATTTATATAGAATAAATATCACATATGAGAAAAGGAGGAAGAACTCAGGGAAAAGCAGATGGAGTTATACTGCTGAAGTAGCAGGCCAGGAAGAAGTGGCAGTTTTTGCCTTGGAAGTGGTGATTCCAGACAAGTCTGGGGGGGAGGACATGGTAAGAGTTTAAGATCAACAAATCTGGGAAGTGTGGTTCTTGGAAATATTATCCCAATGGAAGTGAGGTTGTTTGTATGTATCTTAACTAGGCCAAGGAGGAAGCCTGAAATTATTGTAGGATGTCATAAAAAAATGAAAGTGCTATCCATATGACAGACAAAAAGATGAATGAAGTGATACTCATTTAAATCGCACCTGCTTGTAAGGAGATATCAAAAACAATGGCAGAAACACAGCTGGTAAAGTGAGGTAAGAATGCAACTTAATGACTCCTTCAATATAAGCCTAAAAATAGTTATAAAATAATGGTAAAGAAAGAACAGGGCTAAGGAATTAACTTTGAAGGAGATGTAGGGTAAAGCTGAGAGAAGAAAGCGAGACTTTAGTCAGACAGTATGTTGGAATATGAGAGAATGCTGAGTATAAAAGATTTTTTAGAATTGGGGATTCGTTTCTGACTTCAAAGTATGTTGGACCTCAAGGAGAATGAAAATAAGATTTGGCCAGGAGGAGGTCATTTGAAGCACTGCTTAATATTAAAGCAAATTAAAAAATACTGCAACTCTTTGAAGTAGAGTACAAGCAAATTGTAACAATCTTAAGGACAAAACTGATAACTAACTATTTTAAATGGTTGTGGTTTCCAACTGTGACATAACTGATTTTATAGTAAGTAACAATTATGATCATGTAACTGTTTCTTAGAAGAATCTGTAACCATAAGCTTTCAAAAACAAACAAAAACAACAACAACAACAACAACAACAAAACTACCACAAGATTACCACCGCTATTGGAAAGAGTATATTCTTCCAGAGAAAAATTAGTTTGAGGAAAAGCTACTTTAAATGAGTTTTGTAATTTATAAGGGGGTAGACAGAAAAGTGTCATAATTTTCAAAGAAATGATGATTTAATATTTGGGGTTTGTTTGTTTTTGAGAAAGTACAAATTAAAAAAGAAACAAGAGCTATTGGGTTAACCATATTCTTTTAGAGGAACTCTTTTGCAAGAAAAGAAGTCCAGCACCCTTAGTTGATTTGAATTGCTATTGGTTCTCATTTAACATTATCTTTAATAGAATAATGGTCTTTCAGACATGTTAATCACAGAAGGGAAATGAACAAGTAAAGCTGCCCTTTGCAATTGTAAATTATGACTTTTTTTTAGGAAATGAGGTGTTTTAAGGTTGATGAGTTGCCAGCCTTATATAATGTATATATTTATATTTATATATATATATATTAAGGAGAAAGACTTAGTGGATCTCAATAAAATAGCGATTGTTTCTTCAGCTTTTAACACAGCAGCAAATGACTATTAGGAAGTCAGCTGAATCAGATTCAGTGGTTAAAAATAGAGATAGCTCTGCTAATCAACTGCTAAAGGAGTGCGTCAAGAAAAGAGAGAAGATTCATTTGCTGTAGTAGAGAGTTATTATTAAAATATGTGAAAGGATAACACTAGCTAAGTATCAGATAAAATCTTGCTGATTTCAGAATTGCTGTCCCACATATAAATACACTTATACAAGGAAAGTTACTTAATATACTGATATACTGATATACTGAATATGATAGATTTTTTCAAGAATTTGATGACACATGAGGCATCTGTTTTATTCTGTTTAATTTGCCCTTCCAGACAGAGAGGAGAGGTGCACATTGTTAAACATGTTCAGTGAAGCGATGCTGAAAAACTTTTATCCAATTTGTGCAATGTATACATGTACAATATTAAGTTTTTGGCTACAGGCATCTCTAGCAGTGCTGCAGACAATTTTTGACATTTATTTTCCAGTCTGCTTTTTTTTTTTTTTTTGCCTGATAAATTGTCTGTGGGGGTTGAGGGAAGGAACACAGAAAAGTGAAACAGAGTTGAGACAAGACTAATGAATTTGTCCTAAAATGGAGTGAAAATTAGGAACAGTGAATGGAAGAAACCTCTATATTTCCTCTTCTAGATGTCAGGCTATTCAGGAGAGTTCAGACTTATGTAAGATTCAGTGCTAGGCATAGGTGACATACCAGATAACATATATTCCTTTTAATCACTTTACTTCTCCTACTCTCTGGGATGCAAGATCCATAGGGGAGGAGATGGCATTGTCTTGACACTGCTCCATTCTCACTTTTTCCAAATATGGAAAGACTAGGCCAAATGTGAAAAGGCTCCAAAATCTAAATTTCTGTGAAAGAAAAAACTTTAATCCTGTCTACTTTCAGTTAAACTGCTGCATGCAAGGAAGTCATGTCATAGTTTCTTACAGTTTTTAAGAATTTTATCAAACACATTCCAAATCACCCATTATCGAGGCTTACAGTGGACTAGGCAGTTGTCCCCTGTAGGCCACAGACAGATAGAGAGCTGTGAGGAGCAGTTCACTCTGTCTTAAAATAGATGTCTAAATCAGGAAATAGCCTGCCCCTGAAAGTACCTTTCAGAGCTGTCTATAAACAGATCCTAACTGACCAACAGAAACCATGAACCAAATCTGACAACTCAACACTAGTGAGAAAATTGCTTTCTTGGTGTTTTTCATTTAGATATCAGTGAATAATTCATGAGAAGAAACACTCTGAATTTGTGCTCATAGAATGTTGTCCTACAAGTTGCCACATTTTTAAAACACATTACTGCTTTAATCACAATTTTAAGAATTTTGTATTAAAAATGAAGCAAATCTCTGTGTTATGATTGTTTATATGTAATGTAAGAAGTTAAACTATTTGCTGTTGTTGTTCAGTATGGAAGCTAGATTAAGTCCTCCGAGCTTTCCATACCTGTAAAACAAATAGAAATAAACATGATTAGAGAATTTTACACAGATTTCAGTGGATGTTTTGGATTAGTGTTTCAGTGGAAACAAAAATGATCAGGAGAAGTACTTCCTCTTCAAGAAAACTTTAAAGGCATAGTGAATTATTTAATTGAACTTCCTCACATTTTTCTGAAAGATGTATAATGTTGTTCCTGAAGATGTTTAAGGAAAGGGCAGGTGTAGCATATAGGAACATGGTTTAGTGGGAAGTACTGATGTCTGCTGAATGATTAGAATAGATGATCTTAGTGGTCTTTTCCAACCTTAGTGATTCTATGACTTTATGTCATTCAATCAAAAAGAGTGCTATCCATGTCTGTCTCATTGAGGTCATTGTACAGTACCTGTGGATGATACAATTCTAGTGAAGAAGTTGGGAAAACCACTCTCCTTACTTTTAGAGAACTGCGCAGATGTGAATATCACAGTGTAAATTTGCTTTTAGGAAGACTTTTTGATTGCACAGACTGATTTCTTCACATCATGCAACAAGACCAAAACCTTATGGGAACACATTCGCTTTAGAATACGTGTGGTGGGAGAACACAGTTTTGCTGTTAGTGGTAGATTTTTTGTTCTGCACAAGATAAATTATCTTTAGGAGTGCCTGGGTATACAAGATTTGCTACCATGCTTAAAACTGTAGTGCACCTGTAAATTTTCAATTTGCATGTATAAGTTTTATCTTCTTGAAATCATGGTATATTTTGTATTCTTGAAATATAAGAATAATGTCTTCTTGAAATGGTGGTATTCCTAAGTGTCTCCCAGATGTATCTCCTTAAGTGTCTACTTGATAGTAGTAAAACTACCCCATTGTTCTGAACAGGAATGAAGTTAATCCTACTAAATATTATTTGATTATTATTCTTACTTAGCAGTAAATTTGTCCAAGACCAAGACCAGCACAAATTATGAACATTTTGTAGAGAGAATACAGTTCTTACTGTAGTTAGTCTCTGACAATGATGAGCAGTCCCTGCATAATTTGCAATAAAAAAGAAAAAGAAAAAGAAGGAAAAAAAAGGGGGGGTTGGGGGGGTGGTCAGGGAGGGGAAGAAAAACTATTAGTCTTTACCTTTTCTTTTTATCCAAAAGACTGATATATTCAACTTGGAAAACATAGCTACTGGTTAACTCTGCACTGACTTAAATTTAAGCAACCTGTGTTTATTTTTTGAGCAACTGTTTGACTAAGACACTGTAATGCAAGTCTGTGTCTAGCAAATAGTTGCTAATGAGCTATGAACTCTTGAAAAACAGAAGGTATGATGGAAACATCAATAGGTTTTCCCTCTAAAAGCATAATTACCTCTATAATTATTGCAGTATGTCCATTTAAAGCTGATGAGACTGTATTTTTATAATGCAAACTACGTTTTTATAGTTATATAGAGTTTGAATATCTGTTCATGTGTGTAGGCCTTATTTAAATAGAAGAAGGAAAAAAAAAAAAAAAAAAAAAAAAAAAAAAAAAAAAAAAAAAAAAGCCTAATGTATTAGGAAGCCTTGGTTCAGCTCAAGTCCAGAGTCTTCTTCTGGTCTATTATATAATTATAGCCTACGGACTGCTTTCCATTATTAGTCCAGTGTTTGCAGCTAGTTTTTATTCCAGTCTTAAAATTTGACCTAGCCATAGCCCACAGCCATAGCAGATAGCATTGGTTCATAAACTCACAATATTTTCCTAGAAAGTAAAATCAGAAAATTACTTTTTTTTATTCCTAAAAATTATATACATATATAATTTAATCTCTAGCAAATGAAGCTTTTCACAGGTACTTATATTGACAGTGTTAAGCTTCTTTGTTCTGCAACTGAACCCAAGTGATCAATTATAATCAGTTAGTAATGAATTTATTAACCTCCAAATACATCACAGAATGAATTGAGAGGTAAAATAAAGGCAGAGTGATGGAGGGATGCATTTTCACCCTAGCTGATCTGGAACCTGGCTTCTGCTGTGTTGGTCAGCAAGGGACTGTAAGTCCTCTCCACAGTGCATGCTCCAAGTGCTGTTCATGGCACATCAAGGGCAGCAGCACCATGAAGTTTCTCATGGGTGCATCTGAGTATCCTTAGAAAACCAGGTGTTGCTGAACTATATCTTTGATTCAACAAAGCCAAATTCCAGGTCCCAAGTGCTTGGGGCAAAGTGTCTGGTAACACCCATGGCCTCCTGGCTTGTATCAGAAATAGCGTAGAGAGTAGAAGCAGGGACGTATACTCAGCTCTGGTGAGGTTGCGTTCAGTCTTGGTCTGTAATAGAATCATAGAATGGCCTCAGTTGAAAAGGACCTCAAAGGTCATCTAGGTTCAACCCTCATGCCACAGGCCAACCACTAGACTAGGCTGCCCAAAGCCACATCCAGGTCTTTGCTGCATAGGGCTCTTCACTACAAGAAAGACATGGAGGCCCTGGAACATGTCCAGTGAAGGACAGCTAAACTGCTGAGGGGTCTGGAGAACAAACCTTATGAGAAGCAGCTGAGAGAACTGAGATTATTCAGTCTATAGAAGAGAAGGCTCAGGGAACATCATATTGTTATCTATAGCTATACGAAAGGAGGTGAGATTGGGGTCAACCTCTTGTTTCATGTAAGTAGCAATAGGACTAGAGGGAATGGCCTCAAGTTGCACCAGGGGAGGTTCAGGTTGGATACTGCAAGAAACTTCTGGGTGCCCAGACAAGTGGTGAAGTCACCGTTCTTGCAGGTGTTTAAGAAACATATAGATGTGTGCCTCCGGTGGCGCAGCGGTAGAATTCCCGTTTGCAACACCAGGGGGCCCGGGTTCGAATCCCCTCCTGTGGAGCAGGGGGTAGAAGTGCCGCTCTGCTACACAGAGGGCTCGAATCCCGGGAGTTGGACTCGATGATCTCTAAGGTCCCTTCCAACTTTCACAATACTATGATACTATGATGATACTATGATGTGGCACTGAGAGACATGATTAGTGGGCATGGTGTTGATGGGTTGATGGTTGGACTAGATGATCTTAGTGGCCTTTTCCAGCCGTAATGATTCTATTAGTCTATGAAAAGGTATCATGGCAGAGTGCCATGAGCCTCATATCTGGTCTCTGTGGTGTGTGGAGTTTTAACTGCTTGAGTGTGGGTAAAGCCCTGGTAGAACACGTAGTCATAACTTTATTTACTCTGTAATCACTGAGCAAATAAGCTGTATTTATTCATAAATCAGGTAGTTTGATCTAGGCAGCAAAGTGTAAGAGAATATAGGAGGGAAATGTTACTGACTCTATCTTTTTTTCTGTGCCCTTGGGTTTGTCTTTTTCACAGAATGACAGAATGGTTAAGATTGGAAGGGAACTCTGGAGGTCATCTGATCTAACCACTCAGCAATCATGGACACCCAGAGCAGGGCCACCTAGCGCACAACCAGATGGCTGGTTTTTTTTTTCCATTCTTAAGGGTACCTAGTTGTATATATTACCATATTTTTCAGTTATTTTTCTTAGACAATGATATATAGCTCTTTCCTCTTGAATGCGTTAGCTCCAGTCTGGAAGGAATATGCCTAGAAATGAACAGCAGACTTTAATCTTCTGGCATTCTGTCAACACCCTACAAAAGAGAATTTCTAAAATCATTTGTTACATTGAGCAGTAACACTTCTGTGGTATCACAAGCTTCCTATTCTAATTCCCTGGCTAATTCTTATAAATGAAAGATGTCTTTTCTGAGCAACACTTGCATTATTCAGTCTGAAACGCAGGTACAGGTAATATAAGAACATCTTGCTCACCTTTTCTGTCCTTCAATCTTGTACTGCCATTCAGAATATAAGAGGATAACCTAGTGCAGCATTTGAGGCACAGACTCAGATGTGAATGATCCAAATTGTTTATTACAAGTTCTCACATCCCATATATACCTTCACAAGTTTTTTTGTTTTTTTTTTCTAGCTTTCTCATCCACCCTTACAACTGTCCCAAACACCTTTACATGTCAACAGTGCATTCTACAAAACACTTTTCAACTGTCCATGCAGGTGCATATCCAGTCAGAGCTGTGAGTCCCTTCTTCTCCTTCTAGAGGTGTCCTTGGTTCTCATGCTGTTTATCTTGCTCCACAGCTGCTGCTCTGAATGGCTCTTCTTGTATTCCTACAACCTACTGCTGTGAATGAACTAGGATGAACTGCACAAGTTACAGTCTAGCAAAACTAACTTGAATAGTCTTATCTTGTAAGGAATTATTTTGCTGTTGTGAAGTAACTGCTGGTAGATACTAGAAAGGTTACTTTCAGGTCTCAATATCTCTTCACATACTGAAAGCTATTTCACATAGATATGAGGAGTAGAAAGGAAGGATAGAAAGCATGCCCAATACTAGCTGCAAAAGCAGCCAAAGAAAAATCAGTGTGGTACTGAGTAAAAAAGCTCAGTTTCAGGTTTTAGAGGAATTGCATTTATCCCATCTGAGGAAACCAAGACTGCACATCAAAAAGCAAAGGTGTGTCATTAGCCACCTTTATTTGGCTAATGTGCATTCCAAACAACATATTTACAAGCCCACTCACCATTTGCAAGTTCAGACTTGATTTCAGTCTTCCAGAATTCAGTTTTCCTAATGCTCTGACAATGTCCCCAAGTCTTCTCAAGCAATGCATATATATTAAATATGCCAGAATTTTTCACAAGCAAGAAAATGGTATCGGTTGTTGCAGGTTTAACTACAGTGCTAAATTCAAGACTTATCAAACTACGGGGGGCATTCACTTTGTCTTATGGAGGAGAATTGTCTATCTATTTCTTCAAGTTGTTTACAAAAGTGACAATAATAATAACCCAGCACCTGTGGCACTATTTCAGTGCTTTGATGTCTGAATGCTTTCTAAGCAGCTTTATTCAAATTTGCAAACAAGGAAGCCTAAATTCAGAATGGTTAAGAAAGATTCTCAAGACAAGAATGTTCCCAAACACAGAACAAAACAGTTCAGCCTGTGCCTCATTCCCTAAGCCAGTTTTTTTTTTCCAACCTATCACTGGGTTTCAGTCAATTACTATTTTCAGCACGAGAACTAAGAAGCAAGCATCCTCAAAGTGAGTTGAATCCTGCACACATTTTACAATCAGTGTCTTAATTATTTCTGTTTGTTTCTTTTCTTCTGTAGTGAGCCTAACTATACAGTCAAAATGTCAGTCACCAGATAAACAGAGCTAATAAAGACCACTGCTTTTACTATTAACGTATGCTGCAGGACTGAACAGCTTCAACTTTTGGTATTCTCTTTAATTGACACTACTTCTTCCTTGTTTTCATTATGCAGTGAAAGCTTGCATTAATTGTTATGGTATTCTAACAAGAGCTCAGTCCAAGAGCAGTTTTTTTTTTTCTCTCTCTTTTTTATCTGTCACCCTAAAAAAGGATTCCGAGAAGGAAAATAATTTTTTTTCGCCACATCTTTAAAACTGTGCATATCTGCTAATAATATGCAGTGTATGATAATGAATACATATACACTTTTCTTTCAAATAATTTTCATCTTGAATTTTTGGATTTAATATCATAAAATGCAATGGTTCTCACTTAAAAAACATTGTCTGGGGAAGAAAAAATGCCTGCAATGAACACAGATAAATTTTTTCATCTGCTGAGAAGTGACTCAACCTTTACAGTGAGGTGGATCTGACACTGCAATTTCTTGTGTCTTTGAGAAGTTTCATTTACTTCTGCCAATGTCTTCTTACTTGCTATTTTAACAAGTAATTCATTATCCCATAATTTTCCATTGCTATCAGACTGGAATGGCTATATATCTCTTTTATTTATTTCTCTCAGTATCTCACAATTTGAGAAATTATGTTATTTGACCCTATAGCAAGGCCTTGGACCTAAAACAAATGATCCATCATCTTTCAAGAGCGCAGAGGACTGCTGTGCTCCTCTATTTAAATCATTTATATAATCACCATTTATATTAATGTTAACACAGGCTTTCTGGTGAATTGTAAGCTTTTGTTTATATTTTGCTGAATTTGTCCCAAAAGTTCCCTGGGGAACCTCTCTAGAAAATTTTCTCTTCCTAACTCTATTAACTGCTAAGTTCCTTGTGAAAATCTTTTCTCACTGATGGAGAAGGAAAGATGGAGACACTCAAGGACAATGAGTTCTCCCTTCTACCAGAAATTTGTTTTTCAGGAAACCTGTGCTGAGAACAGGGTGTGATTTGATTGCTTGGAATACATTTGCATTACAGTAGTCTTCTTTTTAGTAAATACTTCATTATGGCTTCTGGTCTGAAGCTGACAGGCACCTGGAGAACTGAAGTTCATTTCTACAGAACTCTTGAAAGGGGCCAAAAAAGAAATCATATTAGTTGGTTTTTAGTGCTTTATCTCCACTGACAATCTGATTATTTTTTTAACCTGCACTGAGCAGCATGAGCTTAGATATACACACATACAGCTGCAATTAGTTTATATAGTTTAGTAATAATTAGTAAATAAATATGCTGCGGTGTATTAATAGTTATATTTATAGTAACTGTAAGTAGGAGGCAGCAGTGAGACACTCCTGACAAAAAAAAAAAAAAAAAAAAGGATCTTGTGATACCTATAGCATGGTGCAGCAGAAGTTATCCCTGAATATTCCATTTCTCTATACTACCGTGAAACCATTTAGTCAACAGATCTCTTTATTTGTTTTGTGTTCTTTCGTTGACATGGGAATCACGTTGATATTTTTCAACAATAAATAACCAGACAAGCTTTAAAAAAGGGGGGGGAAAAAAGCTCTAAAATGACATATACACTGTAGTAGCCCAACATCCCAATTTCATACCGGTATTGTTTTCCTTTGTGACCCATTCCATCTGCTTAAAGAGTAAAAAAAGTTTCACAACATAGTGCCAGATTTGAGTCCATTACTGCAGACGTGTGACCTGCGCACAGTGACAGACCCAACTGTTATTAAAGGTCTCGTGACTGTATGATCCTTTGAGCTAAATTTATCACAGATGCTTTTTCCACCCTTTGAGGTTAACTTTTATGATTCTGCTGAATTCTTACAAAAGCTCCTGTGTTAACCAGTAGATGGTATTTGAAAGATGGATGCCAAAAAAACATGAAGAACAGAGTGCTTAGCATGAAACCTTATTAACATTCCTTCTGCTGCTGTGGAGCACTTTATGTGCAGATGACTAGCACAAGCCTCCAGGGCAGTTAGGATCTTTCCTGTTGATATACAGTGTAGTTTGTAAATGCATTTTATTGTACTGCAAGAAAGTGCAAAGGTTCCAGAGAGCTTTACACACTTCACACACATTTTTTGTTTGATGAATGGTTTGATAGTGTAACGCAGGACCTGTTCATCATGTTTTCCTTCTATTTGTCAAATCTATGTACATTTTAAAAATAAAATTTTTACTGCTTTCTTTCATTATTAATCAAGCTGAACTACTGCAAAAAGTAATATGCTTCAGAACTTCTAAACACTTTACAAGGGAATGGCTATTATGCATGTAACCACTTGTTGAGCAATAACTCCACTCTTTCAGTTTGAAAAGATATATATAGCATAGGAAAAAAGGAAATTCAAAATTTGTAATTTGTCTGTTCCTATCTCAACTCTCTGCATTTTCATTTTTTCTCCTTTACCACTGAAACTGTCAAATTACAATAATAGTTCCTCAAAAGAAGTCATTCTCAAACCTCTTTGGTAAGCTTTTTGGCTAGATATTAAAAATGCAAACTTAGCCACTTGTAATGCATAAGTATTAAAGTACTTACTATAACAGGAAAATATCTCATTCAGTAATGCAGGAGAGAGTTCTTCAACCAAGGCATTTTGTCCTTCACCAGTAATTAACATTAGCTGTACGTGTGTTTGACTTTAACAGTCAAGAACAAATTTTATTTTTACTGAACTTCCCCACAGTGCTTCAAATTTCTTTCAGAGACAGAATGCTTTCTGGTTTGCAAAGTTAAACAGTACTTACAGACAGTATACAGTAGAGGCAAGGGTTAGCAGGAAAAAAAGGAAAAAAAAAAAAAAAAAAAAAGGAAGAACTACACTTTTAGGTAAGACTTTTAGAATGAAAGATCTTTGTACCTTTCTTTACTCTGCAGAGATTAATTTATCTAGCAAGTCTCTGAATGGAAATTCCCTGCAAGCTCACAAGCATTACTGTACCTTACATTTGTCTTTTCCTTTCGTTCTTTGTCCATCAGCATTGTTCTTTTTTCTTTTTTTTCTTTTTTTTTTTTTTTTTTTTTAATGTGATTGACCTTTAAACCTGTTGTTATCAGCCTGCAAGAAAGAGATAGAGACTCTTTTCAGCTGCCTTGTTTCCCATGTGACCTACAGGGAGAATAGATTCAAAATAGACTAGTTCCTCCCAGGGCAATACAAGGCAGAAGAGAAAAGCACTGTCATTTCCGAACTGCACAGTGCTAGAGTAAATTCAGTGTGAAAAAGGAAGGAGTTGCAGCGTGTCAGAATTCTTCCTCTGGAGCCGGGATTATTACAGGAAAAGCATGTGAAGGATTTTTAAGGAGAGGATTTTAAAAAACACTTTGAAATGGAGCACTTGGAGCTTTGTAAGGACAACTAATGTTTGAATGCTAGAAAGACTGGAAGAATTTTTCCAAAATGAGCATTGTTATGAAGCCAAGATCCCGATCTACCAGCTCCTTAAGGACTGTCGAGACAATGTGGTAACGTGTTTGGCTTTTTTTTCTTTCAAGTTTCCTTTCCTAATATGGGGACACAGACCTGTCCCAGGAAAGTCACAGCGTTTCATTTTGATCTGATAGATTTTGCATGGTTATCAAAGTTGTTCAGCTATTACACAGTTAATCGTAAGAAAAAAAACCACAACAAAACAAACAAAAAAAGTAGTTTCTTTGTTCAATACTGCATGTGTAGTATTTTTTTAATAAGAGGAGTTCCGTCGGTTTTTCCCATGTAGTAATTAGATTCAGACCTTGCACTTACAGACACTTTCTAAAAATCTTCAGTAATCTTCAGCAGCAAAGTTATTACAGGCAGCTTGCAGTTCTGGCGGCTGGAAAGCAGAACCAAACTATAGTTTGCATGAGTTATTTTGAGAACCTTACATGTCATTTTGCTGCATAAATAGACCGACTGGTAGAGATAAGTGTCTTGGGAGGAGGCAGCGGCATGAGTGAGAGACTGTGCTGTGTTATGGCTCATGCATTTCCCTGCATTCAGAGGCTCGGCAGAGTAAAGCACATTGTAATAGTGATCTTTCTGTGTGATTTTCTTGTTAATGATTTCAGTTACCAATTGTCTTTGATTAGATTTTCCTGGGGAATTTTATGCTTTGTATAGGTTAGTAAGGGCAGAAAGGACAATATTCTGAGGTATATAAAACAAAATCCAGTTTTCTCTTTCAGTGTGTCCCAGGTTTTCTTTTTTCTTTTCTTGATTTTTTTTTTTTTTAATTTAATAAAACCGTAGTCATTTTTGTAAACAAATAGCAGACTAGTTGTACATTCTTTCATAACTGCTACAAAAGAACGTATTTTAAAATACAGCCTTTGTTTAGACGTGTCCCACGTGTTACTGTAGGGTAGAACAGTGACTACATTCCTTTCTGAGCAAATATATTAAGTTAACATACTTTAAAATTAGCTCTTAAAGCATTATGTTTCAGACAGTCCTGGAATTAAATCATTCCAAGTCATGTCAGTGCTGTCATTAAAGCTGGTAATTTTTTCCAAGCTGTTTTTTAACTGAGAACATCTTTCAGCAAAAGAAAATGAAACAACTGCCATACTCCAGCAAAAAAGTGCTCCCAGTTGTTCTCAGAAGCTACTAAGGAAGAGTTCTGCTGCAGCAACAGCAGTAAAAAGTGTCTCGTTATCTTTATTCAAATGTAGTAAAGTAATAATAAAATGTCAGTGAACTGGATATGACTAAAGTGTTACACTGTGCCACCACATAAAACAGTAATGTCTGGCAGTGCCACAATAAACTGTGTGTATTCAAGGCAGTGACCTAAAATCTATCTACCATAACTATTACGTAAAGATAATGCAAGCGAATCAGTATCTTCCTGATTAATTTATCTTCCTTTCAATTATGTCTTTTTTTTTTTTTTTTCTTTTTTTTTTCGACTACTGAATGCTTCTACTGACTTGTTCAGCGAAAGAAAAAATGCAGTTCTTTTAAAAGGAAAAAGAAAAGTCTCTTGTGCTGTATGTACAGGCTGGTATGACCACCAGGTACTGTCTAAAATAGCTGCCCATGTCCTTTTTGCCAACGCCTTTAGCTAGCTCATTGATCTGGTGGGTGAGAATCCATTTTCTACTAACTGCAAACTGAGTGTCATTTCCTACCCTGCCGTTTGGAAACATTACCTGAGGTCAGGACGTGTCTGACAGGGAGATCCTTGAATCTGTCTGGATGAGGTACATACTGTTCTCTGGCAGCCTGCAGCTGAGCCAGGCAGGCCTTGCCCAAGTGGAGAACTGGAGGAGGAGCAGGCAGGCAGGGAGGGAGCCACAGCCCCTCCAGAGCTTGTGAGGAGCTGGCTGGTGGGCTGAGCAGGACCGGTCTCCAACCACCTGCTGGAGTCAGCTTGGGGTTTCTGATCACAGGACCTGAGAGTTTGTGTGTCTGGTTCCGTGGGTGCCATTCCCAGTGTGTCATGGGACAGAATACTGATAAAACTATAACAGTCTTGCCATAACATTAAAACAAAAAGCTTAATAGTAGTTAATGTGATAAAGGCTGCAGCACTGGTGGATATTCAGGCTGGGAGGCGGGGAGGGCTGCAGCACATAATTCTCCTTATCTGTTAACATAGCAGGAGGAGCTGGGAATAAGGAGGAATGGGAGACTGCAAAAAGAAATAAAAATCACAGTGGTTTTTTTGGAGCACAGGAATGAGTCGCAGTGTTGTACTATGAATATCCGTCTTGGAATGGTTTGAGAGAAATGATCCTGGGACATGCATACATGGCAGCTTCCCATTTGAATAATGTTCCCCTGAAGAACAGAATCTAGGCTCCCAGCATGCCTGTAGACCAGAGAGGGGATGGATGTTCTCAATTCCCTGAAATCATACTGACCCTCCATCCAGAACAAGAGGAGAACATTACCCTATATGGTAAAAACATGTATTTTCCAGTATCAATATTTAAAAGCATCCAGTGGGTATCACTCACTGACAGTGGGTGCACCAGCCTGGTCTGAGGAGGCGGTGCTGATGGTCTCCTGCAGGGTCTGTGGGCAAACCTGCATCTGAGACCAGAGGAAACTTCCCCTAGCATTGTAACACAGAAGTAAATGTAGGCGGTTGCTTTTATGCAGAACAATGATGGAAGTGATTTATTTAAGAATAATTATTTAATAATTTAATGGGGTTTTCATACCACTCATTCCTGACTTCAAGATGCAATTGTGAAGTGTAATTGTGAACTACAATCTAGAACCAATAAGTGATGGTACAGACATTCAATTGGCGGAAGGTGGACTTGTCTTGCTGCTCCTGAGAATAACAGCATAGTATGGAAATTCAATCTAATGTAAAACATTAGGAGAGAGTATTTAAATAAGAATTTAACTGTGTTTTCTTGACTATTTAACACCACAGTGTAGGGGCAGTGGAATGAGCATGTGTTCCACCAAAACACATATTTCTACTTTTTAAAGTTTGGGTTTTTTATTTTTTGTTTGTGGGATTTCTTTGGTGATATATATAATTCATAAACATTAATTTGGAAGAACTGAAATACGCTCTTGAAAGCCTAAGAAAATCAAGCAAGCCAAGCATGTAGCCAGGGGATCTGGACAACAGCATATTGACCTGATATTAGAAGTTCTCTACTTTTTCAATACGTAGATAATTAGTCAAAAGATCTAAGAAGTCTCAGTAATATTGCCTGCTTTTACCACAGTTCTTTCTGAAGCATACTTGTTGCTTCTGGATTGGTAGTTATCTGTTTACTTTGTGGGTTAGCCGTTCTCTGTTCTTATTTTTTATAACATATGCCAATTCATGCTTTCCTGGTTTTTGGATCTTACGGTTGGCTGATCTGCAAAGGGCACATACCAGCCTCCATGCTGCCCTCAGGGCAGAGGCCTGTGGTGATTCAGTTTGTGGTAATCTACAGAATATTGTATGTGTTCTTGTTTAACCCCTTGGGTGGGTAGTGCTGTTTGTCTGTGATATCAGGAAGTTTGGAAGACTGGGAATTGCTGAAGGTTGTTGGAGGAAGCTGAGGGAAGTTTCTCAGGCTAGAATATGTTTATAGATAAGTGAAACAAAACATTCTGAATGAGTTTTTCCTGCTTGTACCTTTAATGTGGATCATGTCAGAGATTCTAATAAAGGTTCTATCTAATGGAGACCAGAATATACTTGTGGCCTGACATCACTGGACAGTGTTGTTTCTGGGGAAGAGGAACTAACACATAATGATGGGATAACATCCAGCACTGCTGACCTGAAGTAGCCACAGTGGCTTCCCAGCCTAAACATGGCACAAAGTTAGACCTTGCCATGGACATATCACAGTCTTTTGGTATTCAAGTCTTGACATAAGGAAAGGGTTATTCTATCATGCTGTTTAGCATCAAACAGTTTGAATCTGGTTATTACTTGATGCTAGCTGATCATTGCTAGCATAAAGTTGATATTAGTCATAGAATCATAGAACTACTCAGGTTGGAAAAGATCTTAAAGGACTTCGAGTCCAGTCACAACCCTAACTCTAACAGTCCTCTGCTAAATCATGGCCCTGAGCACCACATCCAAACACCATGCAGGGGTGGTGACTCAGCCACCTCCCTGGGGAGCCTATCCCAGTGCTTAACAACCCTTTCTGCAAAGAAGTTTTTCCTGATATCCAGCTTATGCTTATCCTGGTGTAACTTGAGGTCATTTTCCCTTGCTCTGTTACCTGTCACCAGTGAGAAGAGACCAATCCCACTTTCATTGTAAGCACATTTCAGATACTAGAAGAGAGCAATAACATCTCAGCCTCCTTTTCCCCAGACTAAACAGCCCCAGTTCCGTCAGTCTCTCCTCGTTGGGCATATTCTCCAAGCCCTTCACCAGCCTTGTTGCCATTCTTTGGACCTGCTCCAGCACCTCAGTGTCCTTTCTGTACTGAGGTGCCCAAAACTGAACACAGTACTCAAGGTGAGGCTTCACCAATGCCAAGTACAGGGGCAGAATGAATTCCCTAGTCCTGCTCACCACACCATTCCTGACACAAGCCAGGATGCCTTTGGCCTTCCTGGCCACCTGGGCACACTGCTGGCTCGTATTCAGCCAGCTGTCCATCAGCACACCAAGATCCCTTTCCATCAGGCAGCTTTCTAGCCTCTGCCCCCTAAGCCTGTAGGGTTGCCTGGGGTTGTTGTGACCAAAATGCAGGACCTGACACTCGGCCATACTGAAACTCATACAGTTTACCTTGGCTTATCAATCCAGTCTATCCAGGTCCCTCTGTAGTGCCTTTCTTCCCTCTGGCAGATCAACACTCCAAAGGATCACTACCAAAATTGGCTGGCAGTGGTCTTCTGTAATTTCTGACTTTCAGACTGGCAATCCCAGTTTTGTGAAGATCAACAGCAAAAACTGGATATTCCTGAAGGAGTATTTGTCTGCAGGGCAGAGAACAGTATATAAATGTTGTTGTGAATTATATAAACAGCATGTGCACCATTAGGATGTTGAAGAGATCAGGCTTTTGTATTCCTGCACAAGATGAATTATTTTTTTCCTCTCCAGTATTATGTTTGTTTGCAGGAGGTGAGTGTCTGTTATAAGTGGCAATATTGCCTGATCTTTTTCACCATAGCCTATTAAACCTCTGTGGAAGAGAAGTGGATTGAGACCTTGCTTAATTTTCAATTAAATATTTAGAATCTAGAGAGGCTAAATATGGTCAATTTGGACAGCTAGAAGCATGGGGATGCTATAGTATATAATGCTGGAGGACTGGTAAATGCTGAACAAAGCCTGTGAGCTAAACATGACCTTTCCTCAAAAGATTTTGACTTTGGTGAAATTCACAGCTGACTTCATTTATTAAAATAGACTTTCATAAGTAGTATGGGCCCCAAATCATGAAGTCAGTAGAAGTTTGTGGTGGTGTATGAGCTTTTATTTATTCTCCCATTGGCTATCCTAATGAGAAAGCCTGACAGAGTAAGGCTTCACACTGTCAGCATCATGCTATTTTCAAGTTTGTGGTATGTTAAAGTCATATTTTATCATATTATCATATTATATTATTATCATATTATAGGTAATATCATTTTGTGTGTATATATATAATATATATATGATATATATATATTAATATGATATAACATATTATATCATATCATATAGGAATATTGTGGTAAGCAGGATTAGGGAAGTCATCCTGCCCCTGTACTCAGCACTGGTGAGGCCTCACTTCAAGTAATGTGTTTTGGACACCTCAGTTCAAAAAATACATGGAGGTACTGGAGCAGGCCCAGAGAAGGGCAACAAGGCTTGTGAAGGGCTTGGAAAATCAGCCCAATGAGGAGAGGCTGAGTGAGCTGGGGCTGTTTAGTCTGGAGAAAAGGAGGATGAAGAGAGGCCTGATTGCCCTCTTCCAGTGTCTAAAATGTGCTTACAGTGAGAGCAGGGCACATCTCTTCTCACTGGTGACAGGTGACAGGACGAGGGGAAATGGCCTCAAACTGTGGCAAGGTAAGTTTAGGCTGGGTGTTAGGAAGCACTTCTTTACAGAAAGGGTAGTTAACCACTGGAATAGGCACCCCAGGTAGGCAGTCGAGTTACCATCCCTGGATGTATTTAAGAGCTGTTTGGATGTGGTGCTCAGAGATATGATTTAGCAGAGGGTTGTTAGAGTTAGAGTACTATGGTTAGGCTGAGGTTGGATTTGATGATCTTTGAGATCTTTTCCAACCTGAGTAATTTTATGATTCTGTGATTTTTTGAAATTAAATAGGAATTAATACTATTTTCTGCAGCCAATTAAGGATAATGTTCAAGGTGATCAGATATCACTGGGACTGATCAGTGTTTTCCTTAGCCTAATATTCTGTACTCATCAACAGAGGGAATGTGAAAGCCTACTCAACTTCTGTTGTTGCATTAGGATTATTATATGGTTCATCTTTGCCTGTTTCTATGAGAACCTGTCTACAGATTTGTTGCCTAAGGTTTTGGCTAATCTCTTTTATGAAACTGCTGGTACAGTTTTGCTCCACAGCCTTCTAACTACATTGCAGTCTGAGTGAGAAAGTACTTTTTAACTGTTCTTCCAACTGGCACTTTGTTCATTCCAACAGGTGTCCCTTAGTTCTGTCTTTATGGCATTTGGTGAAAGATATTCCATTCGCTTGATCCTCCAACTTCATTATTTGTTAAGCTCAGTCTGCCTCCTCAGCATTTTCTCGTCAAAACTGAAGAGTTGTAGCCTTCCTAGTCTTTCCTAATAAGGAAGAGATAGATAGAACAAATGGCAGTTTGACTCTAGCAAAGAAAGGGTACATACAGATGCAGTATTTCAAGTTGCATCAATCAATCCAATAAAACGTACATACTACTCTTTCCACACTGCATTCAAACACATGATGTAGTTCTCTGCCATTCACTTAGTGTCCATCTACCCATCTCAGTTTTCCTGAAGAGATGATACTGCTTTTAAAGCACAGTTTGTCCTCACATCTTCTCCATCTGCACATGCACACATTAACAGGTCATGGACAAAGCTCCATTCAAACTTAGCCAGACCATGAGACCAGCAAGGACAAGACACTTCATTTTCTATCTCTAGAATTACAAAAAGAATGCTACAGGCCTCATGGGTGGCTCACTCTGGATGTCCAAAAGCTTATTTACAGATCGCTCAGCTGAGGATAAAAACTAGCTCAAGTATTCAAATCTGGATCAATAACGAGGTGCCTCAAAAGAAGTATTCTCCCATTTATTCCCTTCCATTACACCATGGCTGAACTAGTTGGCTGCAGTTTTTTTCTAAGATGAGGGACACATTTCTTCCAACACTCTTTCATGAGAAGCACAGTTACAGTGGAAGAAATAGAAAGGTTGGATTCAGTACACCAGAAAACAGATGACTGCTATGTCTGCCATGGCAGACATGAGTTTACCTGAAGTTGCAGCCTCACACCCTCTGTGGATAGAAATACTTGCACTCAGGGTATAGTTCATATGATTTATTTTAGACGTTTGTCTCAGAAGGAGATGTGCTCTTGATGCCACATATTTTGTCTGTGGAATCTCCCCAGAATATAAATAATACATATGCATGGAATATAACTTGTATATGAGCAATTTAATATGAAAATTCAGTGTTAAAAAATCTGAACTGTTCATAGTGTGTATGACCGGATGAAATGCATCACACTTCCATGACTTACATCTTTTGTTTTAGTAGTTCGTAATCTTATCGCAATGATTTCAAGTTCAGTTGTATCTAAATTGAATTACAAGTATGAATTATATTTTCTTCTTCACATCGTATATTTTGTCCTAGTTAAAACTTTTTCATTCATAAAAATCTGTGTACTTTTATTACGTACTGCTTGGCATGATTCCAAACATTTTTTGGACAAACCTAACTCATACAGTCATACAGTGAAATTCTCAGACCTTACATTTAAGAATACAAGGTCCAGTGATGATAGAAAATATTGTAAATTTGAATCCAAAGGTTCAAAAATTAAAAAGTGAGGAAGAGATTGGTTATTTGCTTTTTACATTCTCACAGTTTGAACGTCAATCCTGTCATTCTATTTACTTTTTTTTTTTTGTTGTTTGAATACACAAAAGATAAGAATCATTTCTTATTATATTCAGATACATGGACTGCATACCAAAACCTTTCTGCATGCAGGAACCAAAAGAACTATATCTCTGACCAAGCAAGGGATAATAATATCCTCCAGATGGGCCATACTGTTTAATCCCAAGCACCACTACCCCCAGCAGGTACAGAAGTCATATTCTCATTGCCAGTCTGCAAACAATTCTGTGCCCATGGGCTTTGGACAGCCTTCCTGCTAGGTATAAAATATACCTGCAGTGGGACAGATACACCTAAACTGCTGTTGAGAAGCAGATTTTCAATCATGCTTTAGTAGCAAATATTCAACAAATTCAAATGCAGGATCTTGCACATAGGTTGAGGCAGCTCCATTACCAATACAGTCTTAGGGGTGAAAGGTTTAAGCACAGTTCTCCTGAAAAAGACCCGGGCATACAGTGGAAGCTGGACATGAGCCATCAATGTACTCTTGCAGCCCAGAAAGCTGTAGGAAGTTCTTTACAGAGATAGTGGTGAGGAACTGGAACACACTGCTCAGAGAGACTGTGGGTGCCCCATCCCCGGAGCTGTTCAGGAATAGGTTGGATGGTGCCCTGGGCAGCCTGGTCTAGTACCAGATCTGGAGTATGATGGCCCTGCCTGTGGTAGGGTGTTGGGACTTGATGGTCCTGGGCTGCATCAAAAGAAGTGTGACTAACAGATCAGAGAGGTGCTCCTGCTCCTCATAGAATCATAGAATCATAGAATGTTTTGGTTTGGAAGGGACATCAAGGATCACTGAGCTCCAACCTCCCTGCCACAGGCAGGGCCACCAAACTCCACATGTAATACTAAACCACTAGACCATACTCTGAGCTGATGAGGCTTCACCTGTAGTACTGCATCCAGATGTGGAGTCCTTAGTACAGGAGAGATATGGACCTGTTGGAGTGCATGCAGAGAAGAGCCACAGAAATAATCCATGGAATGGAATCCCTCTCTTACAAGAACAGACAGAGAGCTGGGGCTGTTCAGCCTGGAGAAGGCTGTGAGATGACCTGATAGTGGCCTTTTAGTATCTAAAGGAGCTGCAGGAAAGAAGGGAACAGAATCTGTGGTGATAGGACTGTGGTGGTAGGACAAGGGGAAATGGCTTCAAGCTCAAAGAGGGTAGATTTAGGTTAGATATAAGGGAAAAAATAACACATTTAGGGTGGTGAGGCAATGGAACAGATTGCCCAGTGTTGTGAATGATTCCTCTCCCTGGAAAGTGAGGCTGAATGAAGCCCTGGGCAACCGGATCTAGCTGTGGGTGTCTCTGTTCATTGCAGGGGAGTTGGACTAGATGACCTTTAAAGCTCCCTTCCAAGTCTAAGGATTCAAATAAAATAACTGTACATCTGGAGGACCGTTCAGAAAATCTGGATTTCCAGACCAGCACAAGCAGGTCCTCTGTGCTGTCCATAGGGCTATCTCCCCAGCGGCTCACTAAAGAGCCTCACTTCCACACTTGCACATCTGTGAAAATCCATACTGTAAATCTTCCCCGCATAATTTATAAACAAAATGCTTTTCAAGTTTTTCCAAGTTGCACTGGCAGCTTTTTACAGAACAAAAAACATCTTGTTTTGTTTATTTCTTATTATTCTTGAATCGTGTGTGTATTTACTTCGCTTGTTTTGTATAAAGATGTTATGATAAGGCTTTTATCAGCTGAGGTTTCATGTAGATAGGAAAAAGGAAATACAGAGGAAGGATGCCTGATAGACTGAAATGCCATTTCCCATACACTGCATAGATCTCATCCAATTCATCATTTTGAGTTTGTTATGTCTGAAATTGCATTAAAAATAAATATATAAATAAATAAGTTGGCAGGTGTAGCCTTGGCTCACAGAAAGAAATGTGGTGAATTAAATATGAGCATTTAAAAATCAAAAGGCCTGCATTTGCTGTAAAAGTGTAAGATAACTATCTCAGCAACCTCTGACATATTTGGTAATGGTGAAATTGAGCATATTCATTTATGAAAATTTACAATGAATGAAAATTTGAAGAAGCAAAAGAATGACAGTAGTGTCAGTGCATCTGCTGGTAATACACAGCAGACATTTTTCAGTGGTGCTAGCCCTTTAAGTCTCTTTTTAGTGCTGTCGTAATGTTCTTCTTTGGTTACCAAACAGAAACCTACACAGAATTGCCCTGAGAAGGTCAGTAATGGACAGGGTGAAAAACAACATGCATTCTGTCATACTGGAAATGGAATTAAGTCCTGTAAAGGATCATTGCTTATGCTGGAGAACCAAGATGCATTTTCCACCTTCTTCCAAAGTAATGCAAGGTTGCTTGTAAGCATGTCCAGTGATGTGAAAGCAATTAAAAATGTACAAAGGACTGCTCCAGTTGAACATGCTTTTGTAAAATGCAGCTTGAAAGCAGTTTGTAGCTAGGCAGCTAGTCTGAGAGGAACATTTAGCACTTGTTGCTAATGCTTCCAAATAAGCTTCACATTTTCTTCATGTCCCCTTCAGTTTAAAAATTGTATGAATTCTGAAATTGAAATATCCAACAATTATATAACAATTTTATTTCCTATTTTTCTTATTATCTCTTACCCACCTAGAAGTCAAACCATTTGTGTAATATACTCTGCTATCTCAAATAGGCAATTCCTGCCTTCTTGTTTATTTGTGAACAAATCTTGGTTTAAATAGAAGAAACTTTATACTATACCTTCAGCTTATTTACCTTCAGCTTATTGACAGCAGCAGACAATTGGGCTATTGGGTTTGGATTTCATTTGCTTCCTGACATACAGTCTGGCTCTTGTTCCTTTTTTTTTTTTTTTATTATAATTATTATTTTTTTTTTTTCCAAAATTCCTTTGGATTTATTTACCATCTAATATTCATTGTTTCACAACTCATTTTATTTGTGATTCTGAAAAAGTCTCACTAGAAATGATGATGATTTTCCTGCAAAATGTGGCTGAGAAGAAGAATTGTTTGTGTGTGTCAGGAAGTAGTGTGATTTGATGCTTTTCAGTCTGGAAAACAGTGCTGTTTCCCTGACTTCTTTTCTTGATTAATTCAGTAATATTGACCTCTGTATGAATCATATAACAAGATAGTAGGTATGTGTCTTCTGTGTCACCAGGGAGAAAACGCTTAAATCACTCTGGCGGTTTTTTGATCTGTAACAGGCATAGTGATCATTTTGCCTGTTTTGTCCACTAATTACTCAGTACTGTAAATCTCCTTCTGTCCTTGTAATTTAGCAAAGGTGTTTTCTTTCTTTCTTTCTTTCTTTCTTTCTTTCTTTCTTTCTTTCTTTCTTTCTTTCTTTCTTTCTTTCTTTCTTTCTTTCTTTCTTTCTTTCTTTCTTTCTTTCTTTCTTTCTTTCTTTCTTTCTTTCTTTCTTTCTTTCTTTCTTTCTTTCTTTCTTTCTTTCTTTCTTTCTTTCTTTCTTTCTTTCTTTCTCTCTCTCTCTCTCTCTCTCTCTTCTTTCTTTCTTTCTTTCTTTCTTTCTTTCTTTCTTTCTTTCTTTCTTTCTTTCTTTCTTTCTTTCTTTCTTTCTTTCTTTCTTTCTTTTTTTCTTTTTCAATTGAAATTCTATATTTTTTCTCTCAGCATCACAAGATACAAGAAAACCTACAGTGTTAAGTATACTGAGGACTAATGTTTTGGCATTATTTCTAATTGTCCAGTGCCTGTTTTGGCATCTAGTGCACTTGATCAGAGGCATTCAGTGTCCAAAGAGTTCATCATAGTTATCTTCTCCCTTCCTTTATTATGATTTGATTTGATACAGTTTTCTGTCATAAGTTGCTAGAAGTTTAAAACACACAATTAAGTTTCATAAAGAGAGAATTCAGTGGTTCGGAACCTGAGGATGATGAGGCTGTTTACTGGGCTGTTACCACAGAATATTAATAGGAAAATCATCTTTCATTTGTACTCACATGAAGAGAAAATCTGAGAAGAATCAAGGAGAAATACACACAGACAAAAAATAAAATAAAATAAAAAATTAAGTATTCAATTGCAAATGTGCACAGAATGAAGGATCCTTTAAAAATCAGAATATTTTTGGAAGACATGATAAGAAAATATATGGATCAAAGCCAATGGGACTACTGTTTCAAAACTTGCTGGTGATCAGTGGTAGGCAGTACAATCCCATCATTATTTCCTGGTATAAAATTAAATCTAGGTTGTGTTTGTTCTGAAGAAAACTTTTCAGTGACTCTCCTTCCAGTGAGACTGAAAAAGACGTGGCTGGATCAGCACTATTGAACTTGTGCCCTATCCAACCTAGTCTGCAGAAGTTTATCTTCTGATGTATCCTCTTGAAAATGCTGACTAAGCTGGAGTGTTTTGGTCTTTGGTTTAATGGTCTTCTTACTCATCAGTCACTTCAGTGCTGTCTGAATTCCCTACTATTATGGAAAGATCCGTGCTTACCTATGTTTCTGTAGGACTGAAATGACAGTGTTTGATGCCTGTAGGTTCAGGACCTTTGAGAAAGTGAAAAAATAAGTGACTCAGCCGATGATGGCACAAGAACTGTTTTATGCTTAGTAATTCTGATTCGTGACTTAGTTACTGACATGTACTTTCCATTACTTAAGGGGCAGAAATTTGAGCTGGAAAGATGCTAGGAAGTGTTTTTTGGACCTCTGGTAGTAGAGGTGGTGGCAGCTTTCATAAAATTTCAGCTAAAATGATTTACCTCTTATTACCATTTTTCTCTTGCTACCAGCCTGCTTGTAACTTACATGCCCAAGGTTATGTGCATGCATATGAGGCCTTCCCAAATGCAAATAACTTCCAGCTCTAGGTGTCCAAGTTTCCATGAAGTCCCTGCTTGTGTTTATCAGCTGTTCTATCGTTTGTCTTTTATTTGTAGTTAGTAGTTACATTCGCATTTTTGGCTAGCAGAGAAATTGCAGCTGTGAAACAGTGTATTTTTCTTCTTATAATTTCCATTCTTGGAAAAAGCTGGAGATCTGTAACTAAGAAAAGATGTTTCTTAAAGCCATCAAAACTTATAACCTTGCTCAAACAGCTTCTCCACCTTAGAAATGCATTCTCCCCTGTTTCAGCATGATGGCCTTAAGACTTAGTTGCTGATATTCTGCAACTGTCACAATTATTTATTTTCAGCATTAAAACATAAATTCTTACACATGCTGTTGGTACAATTACAAGTTTCAGATGGGTGGGGAGCATGTGTTTTTATTTCTAGATTACCAAAAATCAATTAATGTTTTAACCAGTCATTATTTTCTTACTGGTCGCTGATAGAATAAGTGGGAGGTCCAGTATGATACTGAGGGAAGGGAAAATATTTTAACTCCTTTGTCATTAAGATGGACCAGCCGCAGACCACCTGGTCATTTCAAATGCTGAATATGATAATACTTGAGTGTTTGCTTCAAAATTAGAAATTATTTTAATTTAAATGTTCCCTGGAATTTAGAAATAGAGAAAGGCAAAATGGAGGAAGAGTTATGTTCCAGATCAGAAGATATTGGAAGACACTGCTGAAATTCCAATAATAAAATAAAAAGTGTTAATAAAAAGTGCAGTGCATTTATTCTAACTGCAGAGGAAAAACTAAAGGCTATCGGGTCTTGGAGTATGCTTTTTGTCATTCCTTTATGAAAGTATTTGTAAAGAGAGTTTTGTTTGACAGAGATTCAGATGAGCCAGAAAAAGATGAGTTGGCTGGGTATGGATACTCTGTTTAATTTTGTTTCCTTTCTCCACACACATATCCAGTCCATTCCACCTTTTCCTGCTACTTTTCCCATGTATATTTTGTATCATGCTGTGTTTTAATATAATAGTCTTGGTAAACAATGATTTTGAGAGCAGAATTCTTTGACATTGCCTTATTGTCTCAGTGCAGCCCAAGAACAGTGTCTAGTTTCAACTTCTAGTTTTCTTAATCTTAAATTAGCCTCAGATATAGTATTTGCTGAAGCAAAAGAAGAGGCCCCATTTCTTGAAGTTTAGCTTTGCAGAGTCAGCTCTTGTGCAATATTATTTATTGCAGCTGCTTGGAAAATAAATTAAATCCAGCTTTGCATAAAGGATGTAATATAGAGACAATGGCAAACAATGCTGTGTAACACAATAGTTCATGAAGATTACAGTGATAGATACTCCCATTATGCATTATTTCATTATTCTCAGGTATCAGAGAGTTTCATGAATGTTACTATTTAAAGGACAAGCAACTCTGTATTTTAAAACACTCCATCAGGATTTTGTTTTGCTTTAACCAAAGGATGTTTGACTCAAGCATCCTTGTAGTAATCTCCAAAGCTGTACAAAGCCACAAACATTCTGTAAAGATATGCCTGCGTTTCTAAGTTGCAGTCATATTTTGATGCTTAAATATATTAGTGAAAAATATATAGGCATTTCACTTGTGCTACTTCATCCACAAATTAGAGAGGCCTGATTGAAACAGTGTCGGTCTGTATTGCCTTCACTTTTAGCACACAGAGAAAAAAAAAAAAAAAAAAGTCAAAGAACATATTGTACCTGCCTGCCTAATTGTCTGTCATTTTTAATAGGCCATCTTTCTCATAGAAAGGGAGGTTCTAGTGTGCCAGCAGAGAGCCATGGCTGGAAGGAATAAAGGAAAAAAAGAGTAGCAGGGGAAAATACATATGTCAGGATTTCATTAAGACAGAACTGCCGGATTCCCAGCAGAAAGTGCTTGCCAAGGTGCTGGCACGTGGCTGTGTAGCAGGGAATGCCAAGCACAGATTTGGCCATCATTAGGTTGATCTCCTTTAGACTTCAGTAATGCTTAATCTGCTGCAATAATTACAACTGTTTAACTTTTGTGTGTGTGTGTGTGTGTGTGTGTGTGTGTGTGTGTTTTATGTTGTTTTGCTATTTATTTATTTATTTATTTATTTTTCCTTAATTCCATCATTCATGAAGGGGAAAAAAAAAAAAAAAAAAAAAGATTATCTCATTTCTCCTGAAACTTCATAATGATCTCACAGAAATGTAGCATAGGAAGGCTTTCCTTCACATTCTTCCTGTTCTTTCAAATGTTTCCTGTGAGAAAAGCAGCAATACTTATATACAGTTCTGCTCAAAATCAACTTCTGATATGTTCTTAAAAAGCAGCATTTCTGATATTTCCTCTGCCCTGCTAATCCCAGTAGAACTAATTTCAGCCCTTACAAAATTTATTTTTTGCTACTAGATCTTACAGCACTTCAGAAAGTATCCATTTTGCAGGTAGGGAAATAGAAGCACAGAAGGGGATAAAGTGATTCACTCAGGATGACTCATCCAGCGCCAGAACTGTTTTGTGTATCCTATTATCTTCCTTCAGTCTTGCAAAAGAAAAGAACGAACAAAGAATTTCCTGGTAGTTTATAGAGGAAAACAGCAGTGTCCCTCCCTCCCTGCTTAGCTGCATGGAAGGCTCCATATTTGCTTAAGGTTTCTCCTTAAGAATTGAAGACTTTGTAAATTCTGCTCGTCGTGGTGACTGATTCTGCATGTATGATTGTGCCTGCTGTGGAGGGCATAGCACCGTATTCATGATGGGCTCATCAGGACTTTGAGCATGTAGATCAAGTTTAGCTGAAAGGCACTGTTTGGAAGGCATTTTTTATTTGGCAGAATTGTTGATTATTCTGGGAACAGTTTTCAGGGTAAATAACTGGCTCACAGTAAAGTATAGCTGGAAATGCAGCTTTTTCCTATAAAAGCAGTGTTATGCTCTAATGTTTTTAGTTTTGTCCACTGGGGCAAGGAACTGACATTTCTCCTTCTCTGGCTGTTAGGTTGCACATTTTGTAATGTTTCCAAAGTAATATGATCACCTCCTTGGCACCAGCAATTATGGCATGCCCTGTCCCAACCTTAATAGTGACACTGATATCAAGAAAACAGGCTTTTGGAATCTAGTTGCCAAGCAGATTTTTGCACAGAGTGGAATGATTCAATTTTGAATTTTTACTGATAAACTGAAGTAACTTGATGCAAAAGATGCCTCTGATTTACTTTGTTTTATTTTCTGTGAATGGATAAAGTTTTAATCACTTTATCCCAAAATATTCTGTAGTTTAATCATTATGATTGGATTAAATTTAGTAATGCTTTTGACAGTTTGAACACACAATCATTTGGTACTCGGTGGAAGATTTCAGTCAGATGATGGATGAGGAAAGGCAGCATGCTTTTCCTGACAGAGAATGGCAGCAGCAGACTTCCAGCAGGGAAGATGGTTGATGGATGAGCACATCAGAAAGCAATCAGTCTGTTCCCCTCCCAGATTCTTAATGTGAACTGGAGCACAGAGTCTCTGAAACTGGCTTGTATTTACAGATAGATAACTTTATAATTGATGGAAAAAGCCTGAATTGTCTTTGAATGTATTCATAGTTCTATAGATAAATTTTTCTGTATGTGGCAGGCTGAACTGTAAATTTTAGGTAGACATTGCTTTCTGTGGAGAATGCTATATTTTACTTTGCAATGTGCAGTGATTTTTTTAAAAGCTTAACATCACTCACATTTATTAAAAAGTGGTGAGGTTTTTCTGTTCCTGTTTCAATCCACTACATCTAATCTGCTCCCAAGTTGGTTTAATACTGGAAAAAAAAAAAAAAAAAAAAAAAAAAAAAAAAAAAAAAAAAAAAAAAAAAAAAAAAAAAAAAAGCCTTATTTCTTGTGAAGCTTGTAAGCAGATATTTTTATTACCACATTCCTCAAAAGAGAGACTTATTTCTTTAGTGAGACATGCTAAGCTGTGCGTGTGGCTAGCAGCTAGTGCTTTGTTTAATCTTGCTCCAAGTTAATTTGAGAATTGTTCTTCAGAATTTGTAGGCTTCTCTTCATCTAGGTATTTCATCAAATTAGAGTTGCTTAACATATGTAGTAATTTTACACCTCATAACAAGTTTATATTTTGTTAGCAGCTTAAACATTCTATTTCTAATCAGAAAGAATTTGCTTTCTGATTCCAACAATCTTGTGCACAATAGGGATTCTTTCAATGCAGCTGGGGATCCAGGTGGCTTTCTGGGCTGTGAGGGCACATTGCTGGCACATGTACAACTTCCTATCCACTGGTATCCCCAGGTCTTTTTCAATAGGGCTATGCTTTGTCATTTCCTCCCTCAGCTGGTGTTGGTAGTGACTGTTTCTATGACCCAGGTGCAAGACCTTGCACTTAGATTTGTTGAACCTCATGAAGTTCACCTGGGAAAACTGCTGAAGCCTGTCTAGGTCTCTCCAGATGGCATCCCATCCTTCTGGTATGTCAGCCTCAACACACAGATTGGTGTCACCCACAGACTTGCTGAAGGTGCACTCGATCCCACATCTGATATAACTGATGAAAATGTTACAGAACATTGGTCCCAGTACTGGCCCCTGAGAGACACCACTTATCTCTGATGTGTATCTGTATATTGAGCCACTGATCACCACTTTCTGAGTTTTGTCTCACAACCAGTTCCATGTCCATTGAGCAATCCAAATATCAAATCCATATCATTCCAATGTGGAGACAAGGACATGATGAGGGACCATGTCAAAAGCCTTACTGAAGTCCAGACAGGTGGTATCAGTGGTTCTGTCCTTGTCCATTAAGGTAATCATAGAAGGTCACTAGGTTGGTCAGGCAGGATCTGCCCTTGGTGGAGCCATGCTGCTTACCCCTTTTACTTCCTTCTTTGTGCTTTAGCACAGCTTCCAGCAAGATCTGTACCATGATCTTCCCCAGCACAAAGGTGAGCTTTATAACGCAGGCAGACCTCTTAAGTAAAGTTAGTAGGCATTACTGTAACTTAATACATGGTTAAAATAATATAATAAAAAATCAAGAAAAAAATTACAAAAATTAAACATTATTGTGAATTATAATTTCTTTTGGACCAGTGATGTGAATTATTTTTTTCTGGCTTTTTAGGTGGGTTTACTCAAGGTCTATCATCAATCTATGAAGGCTTAATAATATACAGTATGAGTACATACACTCAAGATATGCCTTGGCATCCTTCCACCTCAGTCTTCTGACCTTAATGTTTCCTTTAAGGGTTGTTGCTTGAATGTGGCAAAACTGCACCTACGATTTCAAAGGGATTTGGCAACAATTAATAATTTAAAAAATTTGTTAAACTAAATAAATTGGAAAAAAAAAAAAAAAAAAAAAAAAAAAAAAAAAAAAAAAAAAGCCCATTCCATAAATAAATTACCAGTATGTGGAGAAGGGAAGTAAAAAGACATCCAATTTAAAGAATAAATAAATAAATAAATAAATAAATAAATTTATAGAGCTCAGAAACTCTTATTACCTTCAGTTTTTAAGCTTTAAGAAATATATGCTCCGATTTAAGTGGCAATTGCTACTAGTGTATTCTGACAAGAGTTCTTGTATGGGTAGAACTCATATTTAACTTATTGCCAATGTTATTTTATTCCAAACAGAAGAATTTTACAGCAGTGCAAGAAAGACTGTTGCTTGTCAAATAAAACTATACCTCCTTTTCATAGAGCTTTCAATGGAACCTAGAGCAACACTTTTGTAACCCTAAAGAGACAACTGCATCTTTTCTTATTCCATTTGTTACTGTCCACTGTACTCTGATGAAGTTGGCCTTGTATTCTTGTAGGTGTCTGTTAGTGCACATCACAGTGGTAAAAAAAAAAACACATCTCTTGTGTTCCAGATGCAGTTCCTGTATACATATATGCAAGAGTGAGGAACAGCTAGTTTTTCCTGTCAGCTCCTGACTAGGGGACTCTTTTCCACAGATCTCTGACACTAAGCACAGGGTAGATGTATATCTTATGTGACCACACTGAGAGTTTGTTGTGGCTGTATATGAAGAGTTCATGAAATCTTCTTCAGGAAGCTTCCCAGCCCATGGCAGTGTTAGGCCTGGGGAAACATCTGATTCCTGGATTCTGTATGCTTTCAGCAGTACTGCAGGATATTGATTTAAATATTATATTTCTGAGGAATTGCCTCTTTTTTTTTTTTTTTTTTTTTTTTTTTTTTTTTAACCTGCTGCTTCTGATAATGGCATCCAACTGAATTCACTGAAAGAGGGAGCTGAGCTGAGCTCTTTCAGTGAATTGGATTTTCCTTCTGTGGCAATCCATTTCTGTTGTTATGTTCATGTTATATGACAGATTTCGTAAAAGAAGAGCTGTCCACTAATATCTTAGGGGAGCCACATGTTAGGATTAGTCAGTAAGCTTGATAGATGGTTACATGTTTTTATAAATTGCTAGGTAAATGTTCTGAAATGCTCCAAGGTTTGATTCCAAAGCTCTTAAAATACAAGATTAATACCAATGGAAATTATAGTAAATGCATCCTATAATCTCACGCCCAGTGCAAGTTGGCTTTGCTTTGCCAAATCCAGCTCAGAAAGTAGTGCTGCAGAAAAAGTAATGGGGTGGATGAATAAAAGCTCGGCTTAGAAAGAAGAACAAAGTGTCATTTGAGAATTTTTTGAGAAATTAAGTGAGGTGATTTTTAAAAGCAGATTGAATGTGCTTTAATATCTACAGCCCAGAGAGAGGGTATTTTAAGGAAGGAAAGTAAGAACAAGCATAGTTAAGGAATGATTTATGTGAATTGTGGTGATAGACTGTAAGTTAATTGACGACAACAGTAAAGTGGAAAGCCATAAGTCCTGCTGACACTGCACTTCTAGGCTCAAGTGGATATAGTTTTTAGCTTTCTTTACCCTACATCATTCAAAAAGAGCTTTGATTTTTTCAATATTTTCTGCAAATTTCCTCATTTGGACCTTGACCACAGATTTCACCAGAATCCTTGTTGGAGTGAGTTGATGTGATTGTGGCCTTTTTTAAAACCAAAAATGAAGAAACTGGTCCTAATGGGATTACTAGATAGAAAGATCATACAGAGCAACTTAAAACTATTAGAAGCCCTGCAGAGATTCCCGGATATCTTAAAAAATAAGTTTGCATATTATTCCTCTTTTTTTGTTTGTTTGTTCTTTTGAGTTTGTTTTTGTTGTTGTTGTTGTTTTGTTGTTTTGTTTGTTTTAGCATTCTTGTTATGCTGTCATAAGCCAAATATTTCAGCTTCAAAGAGGCATCAAAACGTGGAATCTCTGTAACAGTGTCTGGAACATGGGATTCATTTCTTTATGTTATGTTGTATCAAACATGTTCATTTGCAAGGATCAAGTGCAGAGAATAAAGAGAGACAAGTAAAGGGTGACCAATTTTGAGGAAAGAATAAAAGAAATAATAAAAAAGAGTCCTAGTATGGTAGAGTAGATGCAAATGAATTTAAGAAGTTTAGCAAAGCCTCTGCAGGCTTGAGTGCCGAATAGTCAGAGCACTGATGTTTCATTCAGCATAGCAAGGTGATGAGAAATACACCTTGAATTCAGTGTCACATCACTGTTCAAAGCAAGCAAAATCCCCCAAAGTAAGGAATAGACGTCACAGGAAGCTCCTTGCTTGGAAACTTCATAACAAACATGCAGCAGTTTGTTTTGAGAGGCTGGCTTCATTTCCTAGTTCCCTTGCTTGAAAATCTTGAGTTGGAAGCTTGGACAGATAGCTGGAGTTCCTTTATGAACATGTTTGAGTTCTTATAAATCTTTTTACTTCAGTTTTTACTTCCTACATGTTTTCTATTAGCCCATTCTTTGGACTTTTAATATTAGTATTAAGACTTTCATTCTCATTTCAATTCTCATTGAATTTGAAGTCCTAAACAGGTATGCTGACAGCAAAAGCCAAATTACACTCCTGAAAGGAAATTTCATGAAACGGCATATTTTCTTCTTTTGCCTGTAGTCTTAATGCTGGAAAATCTATCCACAGCGTATCTAAAAATGGAGTTAATCATAGAGCCTACTTTCTGAATAGTTTAACTGGAAACCCACAGCCACAAATGGGCAGTTGGCTTGAATTCTCAAATCTACAGTGGTAAAAGAAAATTCAGATGTAGGTCATATGTTCCTTTTATTATCATTTGCTTACAACTCACTGAAAGTACAAACAAGCAACAGTGGAAGCAGGTTTTGTTGCCTTTGATACAGAGAAAATAAAAATATCAGTTACATCATATATAAAGGATTTTTTTTCTCCAAATTTGGAGTGATGACAGGGTACTTCTTCTTGACTGTCAGTATAAATATTTCTCTGTCTCTTCATCCCCTTCCCGCCCCCACCATTTCCTTCAAGTCTTTAGCTTTTGTTAGATGTGGAGGAGGAGACGGAAAAGAAAGTAGGAAGAGAAAACCAGATGTGGTCTGTCCTGCATCACTGCGTAGACACTGTCAGTCAGGAAACATTTTGAAAGGTCCTAAACAGGGAATTAATGTAAGAAATGAACTTCAGGCCTGCAAGCCAATTATATAAATACACTGATTTGGTTGTTTTACCTCTCTCTCTCTCTCTCTCTTTTTTTTTTTTTTTTTTTTTTTTTTTTTTTTTCCAATGCTGCAAGTTAATCTGTTAAACATCTGCAGTCCACCTAGAACCTGTGACAAGGGCTGATTACTGGCAACTTGTGTCATTTCAATAAAGGAAAGGCTACTTTTTCCTCATTATTAAATTCTGGAAAAGTATTTTTGACAACAAAGGTGAAACCCCATTCAGCTGCTGTATCAATTTAATACTTAGTTATTAATAAGAAATTTTAAAAAAAGGTCTAAGAGAAATCATAACAACATTATCAATGTGTTTGTCTGCTCTAGTTGCTCTAGTTAATAACTGTGAAGTGTGTCTGAAATCCATATTTAATAAAGAAATTGAACAATAATTTGATGTATTAGCAAATCTTTGTACAGATTTACAGCTGGATTCACTGAACTCAGTGAATATAGTTTGTTTTAAGCTGAAACAGAATTTAACGGCCTAAATTACATAAAAGAGAATGCAGTTCTTCATATTGTCTTCAAGTAATCCCTGTTCCAGAGGAAGGACAGTTAGTCTTCGTTTATTCCTTGCATATTCCTCTTCATTTATTCCTCTCTGACAAAGAGCTTGGAATCAGTGTCTGTCTTACTCAGTAAGACAGTGCTTTCTGGTAACAATATTCAAGAACCTTTGTGTGTTTTTTAAAGAATTGTGTCAGAATTGTTGGTTTGATTTCACAGTAGCTGAAATTGTCTACTAAAATAACCTGTTATTAATGCAGAATAAGTCAATCACATCTAAGAACAAAACTGCTCTGCTTTGATTTGAGATGCATAAATCTTCAGAATACACAATAATTAATATACACAAGGTCTAAGAACACACCTTGCCTGACATATCCCTTCTTACAGAGCCTTGCTCTACCCTCGACTTTCATAGTGATCTATGAGAAATAGGTGCTTGTGGCCTTTCCCTGTGGTCATTCCCTGAGAGGACCATCTAGGTGAGATACCCATCTGATATCTGTGCCAAGTTTTCTCAGCTCAAGCATTCAAAGGAGCAAGTTGGGATTCTGCATTTGAGTGCACCATCTGATCTTTCCCTTACTCTACTGTCCACTGTCTGTCTTCTCTATGATGTGTGAGCCCCTGGCCTGGGGCACAAGCTGTAAATAGTTTGGTCTCTTCTTGGAGATGTAAATAAAGTTTTACTACTTTGGTTTTGCTCTAAAGGAGGCCATACCTGAAGGAGGCTGCTGCAGGGGATAGCTTCAGTTAATTACAGCTTTTAAGGAAAATACACCCATTCAGTCTGATGGTGGGATTATTGCTTCCAAGTGGAAATACAGGACAGGACATCTGGGAATTCTAGACATTGAGATGGGTATGTAGATAACTGGGCAGGTAAAAGGCTGGAAACATTGCTCAGCACTGTATGGACTCCCATAACAGGAGACGAACCTAGCTTCTTCAGGTCTTACTTCATCCTATAATGGTTAAAGATGGCCTTAAGAGATAAGATTTCCCTGTAGGATCAGTTAATTTCTCTTCCATAGCTTCCAAAGCAGAAGAGGCTGAATATAGTAAGAATACCTCACTTACTAGGGGAACATCAGGAATGCAATTGATTTTCATACAAAGTCTTCTAAATTCTTGATTTTGAGGTGGAATTCCTCTTTTACTATTGCTAACTTCTAAAAAAATAAAAATAAAAATAAAAATAAAAATAAAAATAAAAATAAAAATAAAAATAAAAATAAAAATAAAAATAAAAATAAAAATAAAAATAAATACAAAAGAGAATGGCAGTAAAAAGGTAAAGTTGTTATGTTCTCAGTAGTAGGTAAGAGCGATGTTAAGATTTTCTTTTCATCTGAAGTTACAATATGATGCTGTTGCTCCTTATGTAATGATGAATAATATTTTGTACGTAAGTTTTGTCCTTCCTTCATTTTAGCAACTTGCAGAGATAAGTTATTTAAGAATTTTAAAGGAAGTCTGCAGAGGAATTCTTTGACAGTGTAAGGAATTTGTGCAGTTGCTCACACTGGGGCAGTGCTGCCCCAGATCTAGGATCTTGAACCTGTCCACAGACTCGCTGTATGTCTGAATCAGTCATCTATCTCCCTGAAAATAGCTTGTGATGTTGGCACTTCTTGTCCTATTAGGAGCACAGGGAAGGTCAGCCATGAAAGTTTATGCATTGCTGAAGAGTTCACCACCTTTATCCCTTTCTCTGTACAGAACCTGGACAATGTACAGTGGGCAAGTTGTGCAGACACAGTGAATAGCCAAAAAAGGAAATAAGACTGATCTTCCATCTCAAGCCATGTTTGCTGTCTCTGAACACTGGATAAGAGAGACTTTGAAGATAAACAGTATCCAGTAATGTCATAACAGATTTAGTCAAAATATGCATGCAGAAGTTGCTGAATTACCACTGTTTTTTGTAGCTTTCACATCTCTGCAGTTGCAGGAAAGCTCTTTGAACACAGAAATTTCTGTGATGCATTCTGTGCTAGATCCTCCTGTCAGAAAACTGCAGCTCAGTTTTATGTAAGGCGTGCAAAGTGCCTGGTGCTGGCTGCAAATCCATGATATCTTTAAATGGGCATGTTAATGGGTCTATGAAAAGGTGGCAAAACAGTTCTAGTACCTTTGTTAACAATTTCCACCTTCTTTCTTCCTTTTTAAAAAGCCTCCTCTACCAAAAATTGCAAGGGGGCAGAGGAGTACACTAACAAAAAGTAATGTTTGGTTTATCTCTGGTTGTGCACTTTTAAAATTCACAGCAAAACATATTCTCACTGAGGTTTAAAACTTTACAGGAATGGAAGGATGAATATGAAGCAACCACATTCAACTTTCTGCAGTTTCTACGCAGGCAAACTAAAGAATCATAGAATCACAAGGTTGGAAGGGACCTACAAGATCATCTAGTCCAACTGTCCTCCCACAAGCTACTAAACCAGATCTCCAGACACCTGTTGAACACTGCCAGGGATGACGACTCCAGCACCTCCCTGGGCAGCCATTCCAGTGCCTGATCACTCTCTGAGAGAAAAAGTTTTTCCTTATGTCTAATCTAAATCTCCTCTGGTACAACTTGTGGCCATTTCCTCAGGTCCTGTTTGTTGCCTGGGAGAAGAGGGCAAACCCCTCCTCATCACAACCTCTCTTCAGGAAGTTGTAGAGTGCAATGAGGTCCCCCCTGAGCCTCCTCTTCTCTAGACTAAACAATCCCAGCTCCCTCAGCTGCTTTTCATAAGACTTGTGCTCCAGACCCCTCACCAGTTTCATTGTCCTTCTCTGGACATGTTCCAGGGCCTCAAAGTCTTTCTTGTAGTGAGGGGCCCAAAACTGAACACAATACTTGAGGTGCGGCCTCACCAGTGCTGAGTCCAGGGGGATGATTACATCTCTGCTCCTGCTGGCCACACTATTTCTTATACAGGCCAGGATGCTGTTTGGCCCTCTTGGCTCATGTTCAGCTGAGCATCAACTAACACCCCCAGGTCCCTTTCCTCTTCACAGTCATCCAGCCACTCAGCCCCAACCTATAGCACTGTGTGGGGTTATTGTGGCCAAATTGCAGGACCCAGAACTTGGCCTTGTTGAACTTCATCCCATTCACCTCAGCCCAGTGATCCAGCCTGCCTTGGTCCCTCTGAATCCCTACCCTCAGGTAGATTGACAGCACCTCCCAACTTCATGTCATCTGTAGACTTACTGAGGGTACACTCAATCCCCTCATCTAGGTCATCAATAAAGATATTAAACAAGATGGGCCCCACTACCAACCCCTGGGGGGCACCACTTAAACAGGTTGCCAGTTGGACTTAACTCCATTAACACTACCCATTGGGCACAGCCCTCTAGCCAGATCTTTACCCAAAGAAGGGTATACCTGTCCAGGCCACAAGAGAGGGTTTTTTTGTTGTTGTTGGGTTTTTTTTTTTTTGTTTTTTTTTTAAATCTTTTTAGGTGCATATAGAAAAAAAAAAAAACAAAAAAAAAAAACAAAACTTGTTCGCAAAGTCTTGAGTTCCCCATTCTGTTTCCCTCTTCACTTGGTGCAAGGTGATGAGTGCCCCTATTTCTTTCAGAAGAGGCTCAAGATTCAGAGAATCTAGTACATCTCAGCAAGTTAAAGACACTTAAATACAGTAGCATTTTGGAAGCATTTTATAGTGACATGTTTTTGGCACTCTAGATTCACATTCACTTTTTTGCTGTAGGATGGAATGTTTCTTTTCATTATAGGTATTTACGTAAAAGATATCTTTGTTGAACCAGGTCCTAGCTGATACACTTGGATCCATTTCTTTACTTTTGACACCCATCTAGTGGACATAATAGAGTATCACAAAATTCCTTTCATTATAGCTCTGTGCACAACTTGCATGCGCAGTTATCTGGTAATGAAAGCAATAGGGCTTCTCACTGCCAACCAAATGTGATTTTATACAATTGAGTGTCCATCTTTTTATGGTCAATATTTAATGACCTGATAGTGAAGTCATTCATGGAAGCTTGGCTTTAATTTTTTGACTGGGAAAAATAAAATTAATAAGGGAATATTCATATTGTGTCAAAAAATGTGGGTGAAAAACAAATCTGCAAATAAAACCATATGTTACTGTAATCCAGTGAAATCCAGCCTTTTATGTGTTTGAATAATTAAGCCTACCATGAAGAAAATTAATTTAATAGGCATTCCTTTTTTAACATCTTCCTGCTGAGCCAGAGTCATGTTTATCTTCATTTATACCACCCTTAAGCTTTTATTTCAGATTTTTTAGACAAGCTATATATGTGTTTATTTGAAATAATATAGTCTTTCAGAAGTTAGTCTTGCTAAGCACAGGAGTAATGATCCACCTTCTCTTTGATATAAAATTGCATGAAATATCTACCATTTTATCCTCAGCAAAATAAAATATGCAGACTGTGTTTTTAGGAGTTTGTGTTTCTTTGCATCTGTTTGAAGAAAATAATGTTATTATTTTGGCAATTAAGTAAGCGTTACGATTTTGAGATACAGTGAGCACTTAAATGTTCCAAAACCTTCACCGGCATTGTATTTGTTCTGCTTTTGAAATATTCAGGAAATCAGAAGAAATCAGTATCTTTATTAATACCTTTATCAGTATCTGTCAGTATCAATATTACGAATGAGGAGTAGTAGTCAGACTAGCAGTAATGGTAATATGGTCATTAACATATGGTCATATAAGCTGCAAAGGGCGTCTTACCTATTTGTTACTGTTTCACCATTCCCACTATCTTGTACATTCATTTTATCTAACAGTGGTCATAGTAGTATTTATACTGGCTTGTCCTTTGAAATATTTTTTTCACATTTTACTTTATTTCATTTTATTTTATTTTATTTATTATTTATTGTGAACAGATCTCACAGTGATCAAAAGCACTAAGAGCAGGGAAAATGAAATGCAGAGAGAAGCTTTGCATTGTCCAGAATCACCCAGCAAAGTGGCGGCAGAACTCTTGTTCACTGTCACACAGATTATGTTTTCTTTCAGTTTGAAATGAATAATGTTATGTAATGATAGTATGTTATAAGACACAGAAGCACTCAGACATAATTTGGGAAAGTGTATATGTCTTAGTGTTTATTGCCAGTGAATTGTTTTGGAAGTATCTATTAAAGTTTATTTGTTTAAGAATCTGTATTTATAACCTGCATTGGTTTATTACAGATTTTTATGGCTGATTCATTGTATGCTTTGATTACTACCTGCAAAATACCTGTGTAATGCCTGTTAATAGCTGTTTCTTACTTTTTTATTTTTTTTATTTTATTTTTTTTTTTGAAAAATAATTGCTTTCTTAGTCAATATATAGGCAGTGTGGATTTATTTGATTAGTTCATTCAGCATGCAAAAAGGCTGGAGGACTGCTGTCACTTCAGTGAAACATTACCACTGCTGACAAGGCAGCCTCAGGTCAGTGGTAGATAACAGCAAGAAGCAAGCTAGTGCAGAGAGTAGCTTGTACCTGCTGTGACATGTGCCAGGCTGAAGTCTAATCAACAGCTGATATGTACCAACTATTTTCTCTTCAACCTCCATTAGACATGATTGAAAACAGTGGGTATCCTTCATGTGAACACTCTTTTCAAAAGGTCTATTTTTAGAATTGTTTGTTAGATTCTGAAGCTTATTGACACTTAAAAAGTTATGTGATAGATGCTCTGTTCATGCATCATTCCTGTGTGTTTTAATAACATTACTTGAGTTCCTGTTACTGTGCTTAGTATTTGCAAGCCAAGGTCTCATACAGACCTTTTCTCACATGCTTTAAAACTAAAATTAATCTTCAGTTTTAGAGATGCAAACAACCAGAGAAACAAAGTCCTCTTCTACTTCTGGCCTAGTAGAATGTGCTCCATTTTATCATATGCAGACAAAATCTTGCTAACTAGTCATTCATGACTTCCAAGACTCAGTACTGCAACAACATGAAATCTAGAAACTAGGCTACATGCTACAAAAAGACTCTTATCTGGTACCAAATACAGCTACCAGACTGCTAAACAGCACAGATTGCCATGAATGCATCACCCAGCACTGATTATCCGGCACTGGTTTCTAATTAATTGAATCCCATTCAAGGTCTTTGTACTGATTTTCAGAGCCCTTTGTGAAATTGTTTCTGACTTTTTTTTTCTGTCTCTCATGACAGCAGTGATCCCTTGGAACGACGAAACAATAACTAGAAGCACTAGATTGAAACTGAAAAAGTTCAAAGGCATAAAACAAAACTGGCCACAGTAGTTAGTCTGTTTGGCAGTGATTGCAGAGCTCATTTCTTCAGTCCAGCTGTAAAATACTATCTCCCTCTAATGCATGCAAATACACATTATTCATGCTTGATTTATTGAGAAAAGACAAAATACATTCTTGAAGCGTTTGAGTAGTAATGTAGTATCAGGAATGACATAGCAGAAAGAACACCTGCTACTCTCCACTGGGAATTGGAGTAACAAGGGTCCAGCTCAGGAGAGATGGGGCCTTAAGAAGAGAACTGCATCATGTTTCTGATGTATAGAGCTTATAGGTAATCAGCACACAGAGAAGCATATACATTCCTTTATTCCTAATAGTGGTTTGTTTTTTTCCTTTAGACTTTTTGGTTATCAGCCATTGTAAAGAATACTTGTGTACCTTGTTTGTGCCTTAGCAATGAAATTGACCAGATCATGATTTCTCCAGTTAACAAGAAGCAAATCTGTCTAGTAATAAATTTTACAGAAGAGTGTTCATTACTTTCAAAACTCTTATGCTGATGGCACAAATCTTTTTATCCTTTCTTTTTACAGTTTCGATGTGGACAATGGTACATCATCGGGACGAAGTCCCTTGGATCCCATGACAAGCCCTGGATCAGGGCTAATTCTTCAGGCAAACTTTGTCCACAGTCAACGTAGGGAGTCTTTTCTTTACCGTTCAGACAGTGACTATGATCTTTCTCCGAAGTCCATGTCGAGGAACTCCTCTATTGCCAGTGATATGTAAGTACATTATGAAATTCTGTTAGCATATGTTTTGGGCTAAATTTGAGTTAACATCTTCTAGCCACAGTAAGTGTTTAAAATTCAAAAAGAATAATCAGTTGTGTTACTGATGTCATGGATAATTATTTCATTATTTATGCTTTTATTTGTTTCTGCAGTATTTTGAAAATAAGCTTTTAATGAAGATGTACTTGATGTGTTTATGCACTGTACTAACTGACAGAGTACTGAAGACAACCAATACTGATTTTCACAACACTAAAGAAAACTGTGATATTTTGGTTATAAAGATATTTTCAACTCAAGCTATACAAACTCAATTTCTGCTTCATTATATACATACATACATTATATATATATATATAATATATATATAATAATTATAATATATAATATATATATATATAATATATTTAGACATTTATTTAGACTAGATATTTATCAGTTTTCAGTTATAAGATTTACTACTTGTCATAGAATCAGAATGGCTTGGGTTGGAAAGGACTCTCATTCCCTTGCCTACAAACCCTTATTTGCCTTGCCATGGGTGGGAACACCTTCCATTAGACCAGTTGCCCAGGATTCCATGCAATCTGGTCTTGAAAACATCCAGGGATAAGTATGCAGAACTTTTCTGGATAACCTGTTCAGCACCTCACAAATCTCATAGTGAAAAATTTCTTCCTTATAACTACTCTGTAACTACCCTCCTATAGTTTAAAACTATTACCCTTTCTCTTATCACTACAATACTTGATAAAGAGTCCCTCCTCATCTTTCTTGTAGGTCCCTTTTAAATACTGAAAGATCACTACATCTCCCCAGAGCCTTTTCTTCCCCAGACTGAGCTCCCTCAGTCTGTCTTCATAGGAGTGATGCTTCAGCCCTCTGATCATCTTTTGTGGCCCTCTTCTGGAGACACTCTGAATGTGTTCCATATCTCCCTTCTGCTGCAGAACCCTGGACTGAGTGCAGTACTCCAGATGGAGTCTCATAAACATGGACTACATGGGGAAGATCACTCCCCTTTACCATTTAGCTAGACTTCAATTAGGATAGAACAGGAGAGGATCAGAATTACAGAATGTATTCTGAGTTGGAAGGAATCTGTAAGGATCAAGTCCAACTTGTTGCTCTACACAGGACCATCCAAAAATTCAGTACATATTAACAGAATCAGAGTATCCAGAGTTAGGTGGGGCATTAACCACATTGCTAGGAAACCTAATCATAGTTTGATCAACTCCACAGTAAAAAAAAAAAAAAATAAAAAATTCCAGTGCACAGTCTAAAACTCCTCTGGCAACTTTGTGCATCATGTCAGTGCACAGCAGCAGAGCCCAGCACTTCCCTCTGCTTCCTCTCCTCAGGGAGCTGCAGTTCTCCACCTCCTCTTCTCCAGACTGGACCACCCAACTACCCTCACCCTCTTCTTACATGACACACCTTCCTCTGCCAACTCTGTTGCCTCCTCTGAACACATTCAAGGACCTTAACACCCTTTTATAGTGTGCACAGTATTCAAGACGGGGCTGCATCAATGCTAAATATAGCAGAAGAATGTCTTCTTTTGCCAGTATGGCTGTGCTGTGTTAACGCACCCCAAAATGCAGTTTGTCCCTTGGCTGCCAGGGCACACTTCTGGCTCATGCTTACCTGTGGCACCACTACCCTCAGGTCCCTTAGTGATGCACTGCTGCTCTCCAGCACTTGTGTGTCCCATCTGTGCCTGAATCTGGTATTGCTCTGTCCTAGGTGCGGCACACAGCATTATCCTTAGTTGAGCTTCTTGCTGCTGATGATAAGAGCGGGGCTGGTCTCTTCTCACTGGTGACAGGTGATAGGATGAAGGAAAACAGCCTCAAGTTGCATCAGGATAAGTTTAGGTTGAATATCAGGAAAACTTTGCGTTGAAGGTTGTTAAGCACTGAAATAGGCTTCCCAGGGAAGTGGTTGAGTCACCATCCCTGGATGTGCTTAAAAACCATTTGGACATGGTGCTCAGGGATATGATTTAGCAGAGGGTAGTTAGTTAGGGTAGTATGGTTGTGTTGTTGTTGGATTTATTGATCTTTAAGGTCTTTCCAACAATAGTAATTCTATGATTCTATGATTGCTCAGTGCTCCAGCGTCTCTAGAACCAAGACATGGTTGACTTTCTGAGATGCAAGTGTGCGTTGCTGGCTCATGCTAACTTTTTTTTTTTTTTTTTTTTTTTTTTTCATCTTCCAGTGCTCCCATGTCCTTTTCCACACAGCTGCAAGACTGTACTTACACAGCTTGTATTCGTGTTGGAAATTGCCCCAACCCAGGTGCAGGATGCTTCATTTGGCTATGTTGAACTTCACAAGCTCACAAGGGCTGAGCTTTCAAGCTTGTTCAGGTCTCACTCAATAGCATCCATCCCCTCCAGTGTATTGACCACACCACACAGTTTGGTGTTGCTGTCAAATTTTCTGAGGATGCACTCAGTCCCACTGTCCATGTAACTGACAGAAATGTTAAACAGCACTTGTCCCAGTGCTGACCCTGCAGGAACACCACTTGTCACTGTCCACCTGGACACTGAGCTGTTGACCACAGAGCTTGAAATGTGACCATCCAGACAGTTCCATTCATGAAATCCATGTCTCTCCAGATGTATGAAAAGAACGTTGTACAGGACTTCTCAAATACTTTGTCCTAGTCCAGGCTAAGGTCAAAAACTAATAAATTCAAGAGAGGCAAAGAGAAGACCTTTGGAAAGTTATTCTGTCCTCTTACTAAAGTAGACTATTTTGCTGTATTATGCGTATCTTATGTTAGTGAATCATAATTTGCAAATATGTGTAGATGCCAGATTGAATGGCTAGTGGAAGTCAGATGTTTGTAAGACAGTGAAAACATGTTAAATATCCTATCTTCTGTCCCCTGAAAATTATAGAAATTATAGAAATTAAGATTTTTTGTTCATTTGTTTGCTTAATTTGCTACAAATTTCACTGTCAAATAGGTGTTTATGGTTCAGTTATAAACTGCTAAATAAGGGACCATCCTTATCAGAGTCTCCTAGTGAATAACTATGTAAAAAGCATTGAAAATCCAGCATTAATATATATGAAAAAACAATAAACATTCTCTTAAAACAAAAAACAAAAAAACAGCACTAGTTTGTACAACAAAGGAAATTGGTTTTCATAATGAGTGAAATTTCATGTGATACTTTACTTGCAATCATTATAATTGGAGACTCATATTCTCACCTTAGATTTTGTTTTTGTAAGTGTTAATTAGAGCGTCTATTTATAACTTTCTTCCTATGTAAGTGTCAAGATGAACAAAACTCATGCCTTTACAGGAGTTTGTTTAAGGTCCATACATCAGTTAAGTACAGTACATTGAAGTACTTATTAAGCTTTTTTTCTCAGTGTGACCAATTTTGACTGAGACAAAATGAGTAAGATCAAGCCCTGTTGCCTTACCATTAACAAAAAAAAAAAAAAAAAAAAAAAAAAAGAAAGTTTTTGGCTTGTAAAAGCAGACCCTCATTGAACAAACCTTTTTCTGACATGTAGCATTTCTTATAGATGTACTGAAGTCAAGCTTTTAGTGCTGCACTCTTGTAAGGATACCATGTAGGAAGGTTTTTACATTCAGGCAGGCAATCTGGGTCTCTGCATTGCTTAAATGAGTCATTTCAATTAAGAATTCAATTAGTGCTCCATCCTTGCACTCATAATCCTCTTCTACATTTCCTAGAATTCTGGGCAATATTTCAGCACATGACAATAAATTGAATAAAAAAAATTAATTACTGAAACACTGAGCACACTTTCTTCTTTGGATATTTGTATCTATTCTTCCTGTCAACAATTTCTGATAATGCATCTGCATTTTAAATTTATTAGAACTCGCATCTGAATAGATTTCCACAATCTCCTGTCATAGAAAAACTGTTGTATTAAGGCTAATGTTTCTGCAGTTGCTTAGGAAATATAATATGCAACTAGTTTTAACCATAATTATGTGTTTAATCAAGTATCAGTAAGCCTAAAAATGATGAGTCTGATTGTATCACAGAAAATAACTAAAGAAAAAACAATAAATGCAAGAGTAAAAAAATCAGAAAGGGAAAAAAATGAAGAAAATATAAAGAGAAAAGATTTATAAAATAGACAACTCTGGTTCAGAACTTTCCTAAATAAGGTAGAGGCTGCAAGATTTTTCAGGGCAGGTGTCACACCAACACTCAGATCACTCACAATTTCTGTTTTGCATCAATATGTGTACTGAATGTTAAGTATAACATGCTTGTTATTCATGGGAAATGTATCTTACAAAACATAGATATCATTCAGACAATGCAGGTGAATTAATTGTACACAGCAGTTTAACCTGGAATCCTCTAATTCTTCAGTGTTTGTGTTTTCAGCTTCAGTATTTTGCTTTATGAAGCAAAACATAAAACATAAGGCATGGAAAGAATGTAACACATTTTTCTGTTATTTCCAGTGCTCAGACAACTTTACAGTAGTAAATATCTCTTAAGGTGAAACAGAAGAAAGCTTCAAGATTTTAGTCAAATATGGAATGCTGAGGTAAAAACCAGCCAGAGGATGGCAGTGTTAAAACACTGAATTCATTATTCTGCTATTATTTATTATTTGCAATACTGTGGCAGCTCTGAGCTGCAGCCAAGGGATGGAACCCAATTGTCCTTTTTTCTTTGAAAACCCAAGGCAAAATACTGTCCTCTGACACAAATGACTTAAAATCAAAGCATAAGATGATAGTCAGGAGACTAAAAGAGTCAGATAGTATTCTCAGGAAAAAGGTACAGAGTGATCCATTTTCCCAGTGTAGTTAACCTCACATAGCAACCAGAGGGAGTTCTTTCAGTGAGCTGAGATGGAAAATCACAGAAACAACAGCAGAGAATGGGAAGAGATTGAGAGTTTTTTTTAAATCAGGGACACTAAAACATATTTTGAACTGAGAAACCAGGTTAGTTGAGGAAAAGAACAAAAGACAGGATGAGTGCAAGGCAGCTCATATGATAGAATGTTAATGGGCTTGAATTGTGGGTGCACTTGTGGCATTGCAAGAGGCGGAAAAAGCAGCTGTATGGTAGAAAAGGGAAAAGCAAATCAAAAGGAGTAGGAGTCGGTAGCATTTTCTTCAATTATCTCTTGGAACAAATAGTATGATAGAGAAAAAGGAGAACAAGGAGATGACGTGAGAAGATTAGAAAAAGCCCTTCAGGGCTGTAAACTGGAAAGGCAGGTGGTTTAGACAGATACAGGGTCCAAGGCAGAAGAGCACAGGTTCATTGAGAAGCCTAGCTACAGGATTGCTAGCAGAGAAATGGGGATATGCAGAAAAAAGTGAATGTGTGTGAGTCAATATAACGAATTACAGGACAGTATCTGTAAAGCAATCTGGGAAGCAAGCAAAAAAGAGAAAGATATTGAAGAATGGAAAAGAAAATTTAAAAGCCCATAATTTCAGAGTTATAGTATGCTCAAAAAAGAAAAGGAAAAGGAAAAAGAAAGGGAAAGAGAAAGGGGTAGGGGAAGGGAAAAGGGGAAGGGAAAGGGAAAAGGAAAGGGAAAAGGAAAGGGAAAGGGAAAGGGAAAGGGAAAAAGAAAGGGAAAGGGAAAGGGAAAGGGAAAGGGAAAGGGAAAGGGAAAGGGAAAGGGAAAGGGAAAGGGAAAGGGAAAGGGAAAGGGAAAGGGAAAGGGAAAGGGAAAGGGAAAGGGAAAGGGGAAGGGAAAGGGAAAGGGAAAGGGAAAAGAAAAGGAAAGGAAACGGAAAAGGAAAGAGAAAAGGAAGGAGAAGGAAGGGGAAGGAAAGGAAAAGAAACAGAAGCAAGCTGAAAGATGAATGCAATCCATAATATTATATTGGAAGAATTTTCTCATTTACATTCAAAGATACCCCTGATGCAGGGAGCCTTGAATGTGGATGCCTTGCAGCTGTGGCCTAATTTCTTAATACTCACCTGATAAACTGCTTTTGCTACACAAAACTTTAAAATATAGAAAGAGGAGGCAATGGTTAATACTTTATATGCTTTCCTCACTAAGGGATTGCTGTCCTGATTAATGGTGCATGTCATCTAATTTGTAGAGAATCTCCATTTTAGCAAAACCTAGGTCTCTAATGAGATGAAAAAATGGATTATTCAATGAAATCATGAGTGCTGTCATAAACTCTAAAAAGAAACCAACAAGCACTGGCTAGGGCAGAGCTCAAGTTTTAAGCAAGGACTTGGCCAGCTAAACTTTGCCATGTAGAACATTAGCTGGTGTGTGGATTTTTGAAGGCTCCCATAGCAAGGATCAGCACTGCTTCTTTGATCAGGTGAATATAAGCTCTAATTATCATAGCTACATGATATTTGCTACTTTCTGTTCAACCACTGGAAAGTATGGGAACACAGTCTGTAGTGAACTGCAGGGGCATTGTCCCAGTGATCTGCTCAGTGGCCAAATCAGTACATCAATTTCCTGAGCTGGACAGCTTATTTCTCTTCAAACAATACTTTCTGTAGATAGTACTGGACTACACCAAAAGCAGCCCACAGCATCAGAGATGGATATTAGTGGTATGATAGCAGAGGCTATTGGCATTCCTGCCAGTATTCTGTTACATTTGATTGCTGTGTGACAGGTGGCTGCAGAAGGGCAGTCTAACAAAGTGGCGTCTGACAAGTAAGCATGGGTGAAGCAAAGGTGTGTCAGTCAGTTTCTCCAAAAGGAGAAAACAGCACCCATCAACATTCATCATCACTTGCTGAATGCTGATGGAGACCAAACAGTGGATGTGAGCACAGTGAGACAGTGGGCAGTATGTTTCAGTAGAAGTGACAGTGACATGAAAGACAAGCCACATTATGGACAGCCATTCACAGCTGTAACACAACAAAATGAAGACCTCAGTCAGCTCCTACATGTGAATAGGCAAATTACAACCAGGGAACTGTGCAGAGCTGGATATCAGCTTCGATATATTGGAAATGATTGTGGCAGTGTTGAAATATCACAAAGTTTGTCAGTTGGGTCCCAAAGATGCTCAGACAGCAACAGGAAGAACACTGTGGGCAGGTTTGACAGGATCTACTGAACACATCCATACGAGACTGAAAATGACACTTGCCTGGATCACATCACTAATGGTGACAAGACATGGCATCACCACTCTGAGCTGAAGAAGACAAAACAACAGTTCATGGTGTGGCAACATGTGAATTTCCTAACAACAACAAAAAAGAGATGCAGCCCTCAGAGTGTAAAGTGATGTGCACTGTCTTTTTGGATAGGAAAGTAGTAATACTTCTGTATTTCCTGGATCTCAGAGAAACCACCAACTCTGATCGCTACATGACAATGCTGACTGAGCTGAAGGTTCTGGACTCAGGCCAAAGAAGGCAGCCTTTTTCTTCCAGGCTTCATACCAGTATGAAGACTGTGGAGCACACTGCCAGTCGTGGCTGGACTGTCCTACCATATCCACCATATAGTGCAGATTTGGCAGCTTTTAACTTCCATCTGTTTGGATCAGTGAAAGGCAGATTCTGTGGACAACGTTTTCCTAGCTACAACACTGTCAGTGGATCACCTCTGCTGGTGCAGATTTTTACAAGTCTGGAATGCATACCTTTGTTCATCAGTGGCGAAAGTACATAGCTTGTGTTGTTGATGTGTTGAAAAATAGCTTTTGTAGCTGAAAATTTGCTTTATCAAAAAGTGCCATTGTGTTCTTCATATCTGTGATAGTTTCCTTGGAAATAAATAGAGGCATTGCCTCTGGAGCAGCATACACAGATCTGCTGCTGCTGTCCCTGATAAGTCAAGTATAAGGATATAATTTATGCCAAAATTTGTTTTTCCTCTATCTGCTATATAATACTGCCTCCTTCTAGAGGACATGCTGCTCTGTAGACTACCTTATAATATACATGTTGGTAAACCTTTTCTCCCTATCTACAATATATATATATTTTTTCAAACAACAGCGACAAATATACTGCTCTTTGAAAAAGAAAACCCACACATAGGCTACTTTGAGACAAAGAGATCTAATGCAAAATATTTCATCAATGATGAAATGTTGTCTGAAAAACATGACATACAGAGATTGGGTTTGTTTAGTCAGGATGGGATTATCCCTGTGCTCAGTATCTAGAAAAATAGTTGTGTGATTTTTAATTTGTGAAAATATTTCTTTCCAAAATGAAGCCAAAATAATCTGTAGCTTTACAAAGAATGAAGATGAACAGAATTATTCTGGCTGCAGAAATTATCTTAAATGCAGGGAAATTCCAGGATAGGGTGTTCCTGTATTTGTCAATGACTAGCAGGTCTGGTCCTGACCTGAAGCTGCAAATGGTCTGAAATATCCCTTTAATTGGCACATGGAACAATTGAGATAAATTTGCACACACATTTTCCAGTTCTTGACAGTCTGTTCGGTTTTTTGAACTTTGTTGTATTCAGTCTGGAACAGATTCATAAAGGGAAAGCACTTAAAATGATGGAAGACAAATTTGGCCAACCTAGACAGTTACTGATGTTCACTGAAGACTTCAATGTGCCGTTAACATCATGAAATGAGGATATATGTTTTCATCAATAACAGGAAGCCAAGTTACCAGTGATACATCTTAGTCTTTGGTTTCTGAGCCAGAACAGCTAATCTGCAATATATTTTATTAATAAAATTCTGCGAGTATGCATCTGAAGTTAAGGAGAAAAACTTCATTCTTTTCCCGGAAAAGTGATCTGCATTAAGTTCTAACACTCTGGGAGTGCAAGAAAAAAAACACATTGCTGTTGAACAGATTAAGTGCACATGAAGTGAATAAGTGAGAAAGCTATAAAACCCATCACTTACACTACAAAAAGTTTGGAAATACTGGATGTTTGAAACAATATGGCAAGTTACTTACTGCTTCTGCACTAAACAAAGCCATCTGAATTGCTAAAAATCAGTCAAAAATGGCTGTTAAGTGATACCAAAAATGATACCAAAAACAATTCTTGGCTTAGATTTCAGCTAAATCACAGCAGTGTTCACCTCATTGCTTGCTTCACAGATCTACTGCCACAGTGGAGGGAATGTGCATGTTTTGTGTACACACACATACTTGCAATACTGAAGGATGGCAGCAGCATGGAGAAAAGGTGTTTTATGAAGAAGGATTTCAGTGTTTTTGAGGAAATCTCTTAAATCATTTCTCCACCTTGTGCACAGGCTGAATTTATTTCACAACCCAGGTCATTAGCTCATATTTCATCCCTGAGGGCAAACTAAACTCTCCATATGCCTGCAGTGATGCTCATGTTGTATTAACCAGGGAGTTTGTTCTCTGAAATTAGGAAATCTGGAATTATGGTGTCCTTTGTCTTTTTTCTTTTCTTGATGTTTTTCTTGAAAACTACTGCATGTTTTTGTTTGTTTCTGGTTTTTTTCTGAGTACATGAATTTAGGAGCCTTTGTAACTATTTAAGGGACTCCATTTTCTAAACCTTGAAGCTGACAAAATCTTGTGGCTGGTGCACAGCAAGCTCCCTCAGGCTGGAAAGTTACCTTGAATAAGTGCCGTTCTTAGAAGCTCTGCTTTCATTTACTTTAGAAGGGAAATCTTTCAGCTTACATCAGTGGGAATTCCCATGGAAAGTCGTGTACTGTTTTCTTCAGAAATGGGAAATTTTATCAGTTCTAATCACTTAAACATATGGAGCAGGGACTAGCAACAAAGTGCTGCTTAATACAAGGTAATACTTTCTATTTTCATTTGCAACAAGCTAAGAGCTTACGTGTGTCAGATAATGCAATTTAAAAAAAAAAAAAAAAAAAAAAAAAAAAAAAAAAGATTAATAATAACTCATTAAGTTGCATTAACTTGATTGCTTCCAGTCATACAAGCACACCCATTCACTAATTTTCTCTGACCTGAGCAGAAAAAAACCTATCCGTTAGTCACCATGACACTCATTTATTTGCAGCTTTGCTTAGAGCTAGATGATGATTCCTGTTTCACAAACAGTCCAAAAGTGGCATGGCTGAAGTGACCTGGACTCTTCCAAATGACTGCAGCTTTTCTGTCATTCAAAGTATGATACCCTCTGGGTTAATCCATTCCCTTCTTCAAAGCAAAAAGCAAGCTTCTGCACTGTAGTAATATATTTTCCCTTGCCATTGCCTCAGTGGCACCTAGGCAGATTGCCTTCTAATTTTAGAAGGAAGCCTGTATCAATACCAGTGAAACACACTGTCAAGTCTGTTCTCTTTATTTAGCACTGAATAGTTCTGCTAGACTTAGAGCAAAATGCTCAGAGTTGCCCATCAAACTTCTGTTGGATTATGGTAGGATTAAAACATTCAGGCTTGATGGCTGTTCAGGACAATATGAATATTAGAAACACAGACTGATTTGGATTGTAAGGAGTCTTTTGGGGGTATACGTCTTCAGATTTGGTTGCCCAAAGCTCCAGTCAGTATGACCATGAACACTTACAAGGATGATACAGGTAATTTCTTGAGCTGACTCAAGTTTTCATACCATGCATATTGTGCCAGTATCTTTTTTGTGATGGCATGCAATATTTATAATGAAATTCTTTCCTTGGGCAGATTACTCAGATCACTTGTACGAGTGCAGTCTTTGGAATAAGATTTAAGCTTACTGAGCAGGAAGTAGCTGAATGAGATGGTCTCTGGATTAAATGGGTCTTGGCTCTGATCACCGTCGCTGAGACCTACTTAGCTGCATTTATTACCTAGCAAAGTCCCTTGTTCTAGTCTTCTCAAAAGCATAAACACTATGATGTGATGCTGAAAAGCACACAGTTAACTAGATAATACTTCCTGTTAATGCCTGGATTAAAACTCAAGATCCTAATTTAAAAACACCTTACTTCCAACTGAATTGCATTAGCACACAAGATGAGGAGTTCTCTCGAGACTTGGAAAAACAGAATCACATCCATTACAGGATGAGAAAGGAATAGTTCACGGTTCCTAATGCAATTCAGATGGAAGTAGGATTGTAAATTGAGTAACCCAAAACTAGTAACCACGAAAGAGCAGATTTCATTTATTCAAAGAGTTATTTCAGGCCTAGTAAGCTCTGTGTTCAGGAACTGAGCTGATAAAAAGGTGCCATGAAAAATTAAAGCCACCTTAGTATCTTCGTGTAGAAAATATTCATTCTATGTGGAAAGTTCCAGACCAAACAGTACATGAAATATCTCTGTGCATATTAGCCATAGGTTATGACCTGTGTTTGTTTTGAACTGTCTTTTGGATCTTTGATCATAAGATACCCAAATATGTTCATCCTCAGCATGTCACAGATGACTAGCTTCATTTGTGCTCCCTATGAAGCTAATCAGGGTATTTGTTAACACCCACAGCGGGGCAGCTAATTACACTCACTGTAAGCTGCTGGAACTTCCTTCATCTCACACCACTGTATCTCTGCTTACTTTCTCCTTGCCTAAAAGCAGTGGGCACACTCAAGATTTTTGGAAGGTTTGCCAGGCATCTTCCTGGCCTTGAACCTTGTCACCAGGTGGTCCTGAAGTTCAAAGCGATGCCAAAGACTTCTGTGTTAATTGCTGCATCTATTGCCTGCTTCTGGGAGCTGCTGTCATTTTGACTTACCTTGTCCATGTAATGGTGTGTGTCAAGTTAGTATACATATATTTTGTCCATTTCCCCACAGTTTAGACTGTGCTTTTATTTACACTATTTAAGTCTTACTTTTGCAGTATGTATCCTTCAGATGACTTACTTGATGTTCACATCTGTCTGAAACTCATAACTTGAGTTTATTATTATCATTTACAAAGATAAATTTTATTCAGGACCCTTCCTGCAAGCTCCACACTGGCAAGTGCAAGCCACATTTCTAGTGGTGTCTAAGGTCTGAAACACGTATCACCTTAACGGGTATCTTGACTGTTTTCCAACCACATAAATACACCCAATCTTTTTTTTTATATGGACCTTGCATATCTGCAGAATGTCTCTTCAACAACTCCTTTTATTAGATGATTAAATTAAATTATCTCAACTTAATTAAGAAATAAAGATTTTGCAGTCACCCAGTCTATACCTGAATTCATCTTCCTTCCTGTTTCTCTGTCTGCCCATGCATATAACTCTTAAGGTCCACTTTAGAAGGGGCAAAGTTAATTACTGTCCTGTAATTCAAGTATAAGAAATAAATTAATGCCAGTCTTGAGGAGAGGAAGGCAGAAATTGTGTACTTTCCATTTATCAACTGCTAGCTAAGTATACACATCTGACTCGGCATGGCACTTTTATCTCTTATCCAGAATGGAAACCATTTTAACGTATGAGTTCAAGTATGTACTGTAGGAAAGGTTAGGAAGGAAAACCAACAACACTGCAGAAGGCTGTGCTTCATCACTTTAAGGTGACAAATATCTTGCAGTGTTTTTTTATAACACTTGGTCTACTACTGGTACTTTGGCCTGTGTTGTATGTAACACTTGTTCTACTTGTATAGTCTGTTACATGCTTTAATAGCTTTTGTTGGTGGTAGTGAATTTGATAACTTAAAATTTTTGATCTGTGTTAAAATCTATTTCCAAGTTTGTTTTTTCTTTGAAAAATGAATATATGAATGAGTATGCCAGGCATTATAATTTACTGACTTAACAAAGATGTGAACAGTTTCTTCTGATCTTAAAGATTAACAGCTCTGTCTTCATTCAGAAGCTTATGATACATTGTATGGGCTTTACATTCCTCTTACTGCCTCTGTATAAAGATGTGTGGCACTATCCTGTATAGAATCCAAACAGAATCATCAATCAGCATCCATATAATCAGAAAAGAAAACAGCAGGACACTCATATATTACAGTGTTTTACTACACTGGAGCACCTTGTGGATCAATAGCACCTTTATTAAATCATATGCTCTTTCTCTTCTATGTGAAAAAATAACACAGGTAGTTTAGACAATTCTGCTCCATTTTTGAGCATTCTCACCTCTTCCAGATTTTCTGACCCGATGTGGATTAAAGACTACTCAAAACAGTACAAAATTGCTTTTCTTTCCAAGTTTATCTGGCACTGATTTATAAATAAACTGATTTATGAAAATCCCTCCCAGCTTTCCTGTAGGCCCCATTCAGGTACTGGAAGGCTGCTGTAAGGTTTCTTCAGAGCCTTCTCTTCTCCAGGCTGAAGAGCCCCAGTTCTCTCAGCCTGTCCTCATAGGGGAGGTGCTTCAGCCTTCTGATCATCTTTGTGGCCCTCCTCTGAACCCACTCCAACAACTCCATGTTATTCTTGTTTTGGGGGCTCCATACCTATACACAGTACTCATGAGAGCAGAGTAAAAGGGCAGCCTGCTGATCACACTTCTCTTGATGCAACCCATATCTGTACTTCCAATATTACAGTTCTACCAAGTTGTGACAATTTCTGTGGTTGTTACTCTTGACAGAAGGGATATTTTAAATAGGAAAATTAAATCTCAGGTTGGTTTCAGTGCATTAAATTAATATTTAATAATGTCCCCTTTAACAAATAACAAGCCACAGTATTTTGTGAGTATTCTCCAGTGAAATGCAGTTCAGAAAAAGCTTAACTAGAACAGGATTCATAAAATTCAATGGAGTGATGGTATTTTCAAACAGGATCATTGAGTGGGAAGAAGAGCAATGAAATACCAACTCCAGTAATACAGTCTATAAAGAGATAGTGAAAAGAAGGATCATTCAGTTTTTACAGTTTTACCAAACCAGCTATGACACAACAGATAATACTGTTTCACATAATTTGAAGAAAAGAGCAAAATTTTTATGGAAGTGAGGTAGTTTATATGTTCATATTATGACCATTTAACTGGTAAATGAGAGAAAAAGAAAAGACACACTTTGTTTATATTCTTTCTAAGACTTTGCTATAGTATTTCTCTATGACTTGCTCTTCCATTCTCTATCTGTGTAATGCAATGAGCAACACTGATAAGAAATTCAAGTTTTCTTTTATAAATTATTATCAAAGAGTGTGACATACACTTTTGATGAGGGTACATACTTGCTACCAGCCTGACTTTAAGAAATAACACATTTTTAATTGATCAGTTAGACTGAAAAAAGGAAGATATCTGATCTTTCCTTTGCCTTAGAAAGCTGAATTAAATGCCATGGATATCATCCTCGACTTCTACATCACAGTCATCGATTTCCCTAGTTCCCCGCTTTACCAGGAATGCAGAAAAAAGTATGTTTCATGGCTAATGGGAATATTGTGAGGAGGATTTTCCTCTCTGGATGGCTGAGGAAATCATTTCTGTGAGGATGCTTCATTAAATTGTTTTCTATGGAGGAATGGTTGAGCTAAGTTGAAAACAGTCCCAGTTTGATGGGAAAACATGTAGAAGAGGAAGAAACAAGGCACCATGGAACTAATTCAGAGGATTTATCTCATGAAACCAAATTCAATTGGTTATTATAAGCATGAAAAATCAGCCCAGTACTTTAACAAGGGAGTTAATGACTAGCTGGGTTTACTAAATCTTCATATTTTTGACTGGATATTGAAAACATTACAAAATACCTTAGATCTTGATTTGAAGGCCTGTTGATAATTTCTTGTACTTTAAACTTGAATAACATAAAAACAGTATTGAAACAATGGTAATTTCTGTTGAAATATTTCAGATCCAAGTACAATTTACAACTTTTTGTGATAAATTCACTGTAGGAAAATACAGAATAATTAAATATTAAGTTGTATTAGATTTTTTATCTTTGATTATTATTATTATTAACCTTGATTGCTGCATTCTGCTACATACAAAACTGAAAATACCAAGTTTTCCTTGCTCCTCAGAGTTCGGATGCTTCAGCCTCCAGTCATTTTCTTCCTTTGGTTTTCTAGTGTTCTCTTAGTCTAAGACATGACTGCACATGGTATGTTGTGTGCAACTTCAATATTTTATTCATGAAGTGAGCAGAAATACTTCACAGAATAAGCCAAATTCTCAATGCAAGCATTTCAGAGAAGAAGCGAAGAAACCCTTCTTTTCCTGCCTCTCCGTAACCACACGTCATCCCAACACCATGCCCTACGTCAGCCAGTGTGATGTGGGTGAGGTTGGCACAGCAACAGCACACTCTTGGTTACACTCCCCTGTAACTACACCAGTGTGAGTCAATTCAAAAGTTTTACTAGGTTTTTATTAGTCTGTGATGCACTGCCCAGTCATCTGCAGTTACCTGCCTGGCCAGTGCTCACAAACGTGCTAGTAAGCTTTAATGTAACCTCTTTCAGTATTCAGGTTTGTCCTTTGGGATGAAACCTCTTCAGTTTCCGTGCAGTCCTGTGTAGAAACTGTCCTGTTCATCAGCCATCCCATATCCACTGAAAGACTGATTTGGTATTTGCTTTTCCAAACAATCTGTGCAGCAGTGTCAGTGAGTAATTGTTGAGCAGTAAACCTGGAGATACCCACAGTGCATTGTAAAACCCCATTTTCTTTTTGTTAAAGCAGTAACAGGGTGATAGTCTTCACTAATATCTAACTTACAACTCTGCTTACTTTTTCAGACATGGAGATGACTTGATTGTGACACCATTTGCTCAGGTAGGCACAATTTTGTCTTATTCCTAATATGATTGTGCAACCCAAGAAAGCCAAACCAGTTCTTTTCCACTGTTAATAGTATATAAGATTTGTTTGATTGAAAAAAGAAAAAATCCACCTGAACAAAAACTTATAAAGCTTTCACTCTATTATCTATATTTACATGCTCATGTCCTGTTGCACGCATGGCAAGATTTGTTACATTCATCCAACCTCCTTCAACAGGGAATGCCTATACCACTATATTAAGACATTTTTCTGCTGCCTCCTCTAGCTGCTGTCTTTCATTAAGAGAAGTCCAGAAAGCAAGTATTCCATTAACACTAACTTTCCCAGTGTGCAAACCCTGTAGTTTTGGTCCTGCAGACATTTCTCACCTGCTCAGATAATACCTTCCTCCTAACGTGTCCATCTCTACTAAGTGCCCAAATGAATTAGGCTCCTTAAAGGAGCCACTTCTATTTTCTTTGCCAGTCTAGACAATTTCATTCTCCTTGTCATTTGAGGTTTGTGGGGGCTGAACTGCAAATGGAAAAATCTGTAATCATTTCTTATGTATGAAGTATTAGGCTTGAATGGACTATTATCATCCAAACACGGATGCTTTTATGGTCATTATAGAGAACTAAGTAGTATTCTGCGAAAAACTTTCCTCCTCTTCAACAAAGTCTGTCTTTTAAACAAATAATGAATTGTTTATGAGAGAAAAAAGAAAAATAAACTATTGGCCTTTTATTACAGATATGCTGTTGTCAGATAATGGTTGAAGACTTTGGACTGGAAACCTTTCAGAGATATTTTGCATTGTCCTCTTTTTCCTTTCAGCATAGTGGAGTGGAGCTAATTCAGTCTCACCTGTGCAGAAATTTAGACTGAAGCCATTTTGTCTGTTCCAGGTGCTGGCCAGCCTGCGTACTGTACGGAATAACTTTGCTGCATTAACCAATTTACAAGATCGAGCACCCAGCAAGTAAGTATCAATTTTTGGCCTCTGAACCTTTAGTAGTGGTATTTTTAAAACATGAACTAAGAATAACAGTTAGATGTTACAGATTTCAGTCTGTGTCACTAAGCTTGTGTAAAACTTGTGATGATTAATCGTTTTATTATCTGTTGAAACTGCTTATACTTGATAGCTGAGACTGAAACCCTCTTGCCTACTATCTTCTCCTGCATTGGTGTCCTTGAATAAACTTGCAGTAATTTTTATTTATGCAATTTCTATGATTTTCAGTAAGTTAGCCGTATGTCAAAGATAATTCAGAGATGATAATTCAGGCAATGAGTCTGCGTTGTGCAACCGAACCAAAGTGAGCATTGATTGCATGATCAGGACCTAGAAGTCATCCCAGATAAAGACATCATAATAGTTCATGATTATAAATGGCACATTATAAATATGATTTTTTTTTTTTTTCCAGTTCTGGGACAGTGGCGTTATAGTTAACGTTAGTTCAACTGGCAAATTTCTTATAATCAATTTCCATCATTTTAAATTAGAATCAGGTAGCATTCATGGAACCATAGCAGTTTCTCACTGAAGACAAGCTCAAAATGACAAATGTCCACCATTGCATGTGCAGTGCTACAGAAAGGTATTTCCAACCCCTTTAGTAGGAATATGCCCGTTCAGACCCTGCCTGCTGTCATCCCTAAAGAGCTATGTTAATCCAGCAAATTTTAACTTCCATCAACAAACAAAGGATTCCACTGAGCTGTTTGCCCTAAGGATTATTGTGAAGTGCATGAAAAACAAACAAACAAACAAATGTTTAAACTAATTGTTACTATAAGAATTTTTTTCAAGTAAGACAACATAGGTAGTGCGAGCCATATAAGAGTAGTAACTATAGATATAGACCAAACCTTAAGATAGGTACATATTCAAGCTAGGATTAAGCAGATTTGTAAACTAATTTCTAAATTTCCCTGCTGAAGATCCCAATCTGCAGAAAGATTTAAGCAATGATTGTTAATTCCTTTCTGTGTTACAATAACTAAATGAACTGTTATGCCATTGTTCCAGTCACAAATAACTTCCCAAAGAAATGTGCTTTCTATTGTATTCTTCAAGGATTTGACCATCTGTGAGTTTAACAACTTGACAAATCTTTTTCTTTTTCTTTTCAAACAGACGGTCACCAATGTGTAACCAACCATCTATTAACAAAGCAACTATAACAGGTAAGATGAATTAACTTAAATACCTCTGTGAAACCAGAACAGGTTTCTAAATTCAGTATTTATTTATTTTTTAAAATGTAAGTCTTGCTCAAAACTTACATTATTTCATATCCTGTATTATTATGGAAAACTTGAGTGACTCAATTTGGTGGTTTGTGATCTTATATCATGTTGGTTTTGTGATTTCTGTCTCATTATTCTGTTTTTAATTTATTTCCCACATCATGATTTTTTAACATGATGGTCTTTGCCCTCCATTTCTCATATATACTAGTGTGTGACTGTGTCATTACCTTCATTAATAACTTCTTCTAGTAGAATGAATTGGTGTAAGGAATGCATTTATATTCCATCTGAGAACCAGAGTTCTGTAGCTATTCCGATGCAAAGTCTTGATGTTATGTACCCCTAGACATTAAGAAGAAATTTTGAAGGCTGACTTTTCTGATTAAGAACTGTAGATATTTAACATTTACAGGTACATGAAATAAAAATTCTTTATAAAATAGATAGAGTTTCTAGAAAAGTATTAACTTGAAAAGAGGACTGGCATCGTTAGTTATGTGAACACTCTTGAAAATTTTACCCTGCAGCACTCAGTTATTATTTCAGCAATTTGCTCTCAGTTACTTTTATGGGAACACTTTTTTTTTTTTTTTTTTTTTAACTCTCTTTTATTTTTTATATTTTGTAAATACATGTGCTCTTACTGCATGTTGTTTTCCAGGCAGCTATATCTCTATGACTTGATGGCAGAGTGAAAAGGTTTACTTTGCCTTTTAGTTAAGGTAAACAGGCAGTTACTACACAAGCAATCTATCATTTAAACCAAAAACTTCCTCTTTATAGAATCTTTGGTGCCTTGTTTTGTTTTGTTTTGTTTACAGATAGAACTTGGCTTGATTTTTGTTGATCCTCTGCTTGTCTTTCTAACTGTATGATGATAGGACTTTAGATCAAGGAAGAACCAATACTTCGGCTTTCTTCAAGAGAACTGACTTTGTCTTGTTCAGAAATCTGTTTCTGTAGCCCCTGAATTGTGGTAACATCATTAGGTTTTTCATCTATCTTCACAGAATATCCACATACTCTTCTAAAATATGTGGTCTTAGTAGTTCTGTATTACTCTGTTCTCCAATTCATCCTGCAATCTGAGGATTTTTTGCAGAGGGTTTACCAGGGAACAGAGGATTAAATCTTCAGATTCACTCTATACACAGAAAATTGTCCTTGGTTAATAGTATTCTGCAATCACACTTAAATTCACAGTAATTATTAAATAGCGATGGGAGATAAATAAATAGATCCACCATGAACTGTATCTCTTGCCTATAACAACCGTAATCTTAGTCCTTTGTTAACCTATCAAGAGGTCATATTGGGTATTGCTTTCAAATTAATATCAAGGAGGCATCTCAGTTACTGATAGGTGCTACTCTGATTTTTAATTAAAGAATGTTTCTCTCCAATCAGCACAGTCATCTGAAAGTCTGTTAACTTGATTGGAGACAGATATTTTGAGAAGTAAGGTTCTCTTTGGTTCCAAGATGCTAACATCAGAAAGCCTACAACAAAGTAAAGTCCCTGCCACCAAAAGAAAAATGTGATATCCAGAGCAGAATATATGCAGTCATGCGAACATCCTGTGAGCCTACCTTACATGCTCTTTTTTTGCCTAAGGCCAGCTTCCCTTCTCCAGCAAGAGAAGCTGCTCAGACAGCAGGACCCAAGACACACTTTGCTGGAAGTTACTGTTGCTCTTTTTAAATTCCCCCCTGATCTGAAGGTTTCCATTCAGTTAGTCCCCAGAGTGCGCTGTACTTGTCAGAAACAATAAGTCATCTGAGATTTTAATGTATGGAAAGAAGGTAATGCAGTCAGTGGTGCAGCTAATCTAGAAAGTGATTCTGTGCCAAGAAATTTAAGGGAAGCAAGTAGAAGGCAAAGAATAGCAAGGATAAATTAATCTAATTGAGTTTAATCTGAGATGCTGCTTGAACTGCTGTGCCCAGATTATGCACTGAACCAGCTGTGCTGGGACCTATGTGCACTGGATGCAAGTGGCTGAAAGATATCAATGATAGAGAAAATACATTAAGCCACTATAAAGCACAGAAACAGCTACCATTCATTTTGACTGCTGAATGGAGATTCAGACTGGATTCTTTTTTGCCTGAATGATTTTTCCCATTCTTTGTCATAGACCATTTTAGATATTTCCATAGCAACAAATTTCATGGCCTAAGCACAGAAGTATGCATAGATGCTTTCCTAAAGCATATAAAAGCCTAGTAAAGCACACTGAACACTGGCTGTACTCCAAGGAGAAAAATATATTATAAACACTTCTTAGAACAATTAAAAATGCTTTTGGATGCTGTTAATGCTTTTCATTTTTATTTTTATATTTTTCCTCAGGAATATTTATAATACAGATTGTGCAGCCTTTCCTGCTGAAAATATTCTCCAGGTCACACTGTTCTCAGAGTTACATGACACTTAGTATCCAGAGTAATACACTAGGCAGGAACCGATCGCATCACCCAGATGGTACATCTAGCGATCTCAGTGAGAAACAACCATGAGTGTTACAAACTGGGTGACTGGAAGACGCAGTTTCCCTAAACAACGTCAATGCTGAAACAGAATTATACACATAAGGTGGAAGGTTTAACTTGCTAAGCAAGTGTCATCTTCCAGGAAAAGCAGAAGTATAGCAAGGGGGAACATTGCAGGTTATATGGGGAAAACGAGAAAGGAAAGATAAAAATGGATTTAGTAACAAATGCAACTGAAGTAGCAAGAGAAAAATTCTCCCACGGTGATCCAAAAGTATTTTCTGTTATTTAAAGAATTTGCCCCAAGGTCGAAATGTGGGAGAAAATGCATTAGTAAAAAGTAGGAAACTGGAGCTGAGAACTGCAGCAGCAAAGGTATTTCCAAACTGTTAGAAGCAATAGCAACCACGGTGGCTTTAAAATCTACAGAGATATTTCAGTCTAAATGTAGAAGTTAATGATCAAAATATGACTTGTTCTATTCAGTATATCCATACGGAGTTATTTTAGAAACTGCTGCAAAAGCCAATAAATACCAGTGGCATACTTGTTATTCTGTACAAGCCAAATATGCTATGGCACATTGAGTGTTGCTTTTAAAGATAAATTTGAAGGTGGGATGCGGAAGCTTTCATGTATCAATAAGCTTCTCAGGTGGCACTTCCCCTATCCATTTGAGACATCTAAGTGGTAGATGTCTATTTGGGGAGTCTCTTTAGAGTCAATTTATAGTCACTGTGAATAATAAGATATGCAATTTTACTTATTTTAGTTGTCATCTTTAAAGGGAGATGAAATGGTACCTAAAGGCATCATTGCTTCAGATAACTCTTTCCGCTGTATGGTGCTTCCTTGCTTTGTGTTTTGTTCTTCAATGAGAAGAGGGATTCCTCCCCCTGTGAGTCACATTTTCCAGGCAGTCATAACAGTGATTCTTCATTTCAAGTTTGTAACAATTCTCTTAATACAATCAGTGAATTGCAAATAACATTTCAATTTAAAAAAATACACTACTAGGTATGACACAAGGAGCGATCTTGAAAGCTGTCGTTTCTGACAAATGAAGAAATGAACGACCACTAAATATCTTTTTATTTCTACAGTTTAAATATCTGTATTTCTAGATGAAAATAATACGAGCTAAGAAGGAACCATTTAAAGTCTTAATTCATCCTGGTAGATGCTTTTATGTGGGAAAAAAAAAAAAAAAAAAAAAAAAAAAAAGTCCAAAATAAAAAAATAATAATCTGAGCCTCCAAATACCATCACAGTTATTGATTAATATGCAATTCCTAGTTAACCTGAAATCACACAGTCTGATTTATTTATATATTATATATACATACATATATGTATGTATGTATGTATGTGTGTAATTCTACAAAGTAATTGGAGGGCTATTCCAAAAGTAATGCCTCCCTTTTCATTATGTTGGCCTATGATATCAGACACAAACATTGGTGGTGTGGCAGTAGAGGCAGAACATTTCCATCCCATTACTTTTTGTTGCTGTGTGAGAGATGGCAGCAGAGAGGCAGTCTGGGAGGATGGTGTCTGACAAAGGAGTGCATGTAAAGCAAAGACGTGTCACTGAACACCACCCATTAATATTCATCAACACTTGCTGAATGTTTATGGAGACCAAGCAGTGGACGTAAGCACAGTGAGGTGGTGGGTGGTGTGTTTCAGCAGTGGCAACAGTGACAGTGGATAATCTCTACTGGTGCAGGTTTTTGCGAGTGTGGCATGCAGGCTCTTGTTCATCACTCGTGAAAATGAATAGCTAATGGTGGTGACAGTGCTGAAAGATCATTTAATGTAGCTGAGTATTTGCTCTATCAAATAGTGTTGTTGTTCTCTTTCCATCTGTTGTAGTTTCCATGGAAATGAATAGGAGGTACTATTTTCAGAGTGATATGACTTACATACATAGAATCACAGAATGGCTTAGGTTGGAAAAGACCTTAAAATTTTCTAGTTTCAACCCCCTGCTATGGACATGGACACCTTCCACAAAACCATGCTTCTCAAAGCCGTATCCTGCCTGGCCATGGACTCGTGTAGGAATCATATACTACGTAGACCTTCTATCTAATTAACAGTAATCGTTTCAAAGGAGATTTAAGTGTCTCTTATGTAATTGGCCTCTTATATTACAAAACAGAACCAAAAGGGTCTTTAAGTAACATCACTTGACAAGTAAGTCAATTAAGGTAACCACAGAATAATACCACACAATTGCAAAATCTCACCTTTTAGAAGTTCTCTACAGTTTATAATTTTGGTTCAGATCTAACCCAAACCCACTTCATAAGAGAGATAGAACGAAATATGTGTATTTTCTCAGCAGCAAGCTGTCACATACTTTTGCATTTTATTTATGAAAGCATAGAATGTGTATGGCTTAGTCTCAGGAAAAATCTTTCAGATTTTTTTCTACATTTAAAAACCCCACGGTAATAGAAAATATTACGATGTTGTAGATCTGTCCATATTAATTTGTTACTATCCATTTTCACTGCTTCTTATTGGACTTGAATTGTAGCCTTTACAAGCATGGCTCTGGATCTTAAATCCAGCAGAAGACAGTATCATTTTTATTAAACTGAGCTTCTGGCATGTTTCTCATAGTCTTTGTACAACACAGTTCATGGTTCGTACACATTAGCTACAGGTTTCACAGTGATGTTTCTGGTTTTGAAGAGTAATCTGCCAGTCTTTGGTATAGTTTTTATATGTAATGGATTTATAATAAATCATTATTTAATAATTACACCATTTTAATTAATTAAACAGTGATTAGGCTGCTGTCTTGAATTATCACGCACTTAAACATCATTTGGACAAGTTAAGCATCTGTATTTAAACAGGCTGAAATCCTTCTGAATACATGTAGATGGACATAATGAGAAGAAAAAAAACAAAGATTATAGATGAAAATCAGGATATGTTTATTGTACAGCACTGGAAATGATTATTTCAATGTGCATACCTATACATAACTGTATCTCTCATTCATCCCAGTTCTACAACTGAAAGATTTTATCTAGTAATAAGATGAAATTAAAATAGAGTAATTTGTTCTTAGGACTTGAATGGACTTGAAGCATTCCTGTTAATGAGCTGCCTTAAGCTCTTCAAAAGTCTAGATGATGAAGTGTTAAATATCCTGCTGGCCTCAGTGTTCTGTACAGAACCTCACTACATTGAGATGTCCTAAGTAATCTAAATGCTTTTTATTCTTTCCTGTGTCTGTGATTCAGCAGGGGATAAAGCAAACGTGAGAACACGAGTGGACAATAAAAAAGTCAAAGACACATCTTACAGAGGTTAATTCATGCAATACCTGGGTAATTCCCAGGTTTTGGGAGAAGAGATATAGAACTGAATGATAATAGAGATTAAAAAACAAAACAAAAGAAAAGAAAAACAAACAAACAAACAAAAAAAAACCCACAAAAACAATAGTTCAGATTTTCAACAAAAAATTCATAATGCAATATAATTGTCATATTTCAAAATGCTGAAGAATTTATATTTCAGACCCAGGTTTGGACAGATATCCAGAATGTGTCCTACTTAGATCACAACTGCAGTCTATACATCACTTCTCTAGATTTAGTCAGCAGGATTCTAGTTATAATGTCATGTTATAATGAGAACTTCCCACTCTCATTTAATTTGCCACTGAATATATTTTTACCTCATTACAGAGAAACGTTCTACTACACTGCATTTGGCAGAGATGAAATAAAATGGTCAGAAATTCAGAAACTCTCACTGAAGTTAACTGAGAGAAGAGTGCTTTTCTGAATTACTGTAGCAACCTGACTCCCTGTTTGCTAAAATGGTTTTGTTCTTTCTGCAGTAGGTTGAATATGTAAATGTTTTGTTCTTCACAGTTTTGCTTACACGCATGACTCTTATGTGGATTTAGAATGAACTTATCTCACTTCTGAAAGTTATTTCACTTTCTGACTAATACCCAAGCATTTATATTTTCAAACATGAATCTGTTTTGTAGCATTTTCACATCATTCAGCCTGAGGCAAATTCTTCCTGTTATTTGAGAAATTAGCAGATGTTCATCTGCAGACTTAGGATATGAGTGTGACAGTGCGTATCACCAGCAGCTGAATTCAATAATTAGAACTGCTTTAGAGACACTGTAAGTCAGTGGCACACACATGCTAGTTCACCTCAATTTGCTTCTTAGGGAATTATTTTCAAAATTCTCATTTAGGACCAGAATTCTTACTGCCAGGCAGTTAAATACCTCCCTTCCCTTCTGCAAATGCTTTCGAAATTTCCCCTTTGAACTGTATGAAGAGGAGCTGTATTAATTACAAGGCTTTTTCTTTTTCTCATGTTGGCTTTGTTGATACGTTGAACTCAGTGGTGAAGATTTTATGCTATGCTATAAACATATAAGTACTCTCAGTCACTGTCAGTCAGATAAACAAGTAGTTTTTATTTTCTTTCTCCTGTGCAGTGCAATTTCTGTCCTAAAAAAAAAAAAAAAAAAGAAAAAAAAAGAAAAAAGGACTTCAAACTCACATGCTAGGCTAATAATCTACTACTTTACAGAAGCACTTGACACCAGAAGTGTTGTGGAATTTAGAGCTGATTTATCCTGCTTTTCTGCATATCTATTCATTTACCCACCATCTATGCAGTCCTACATAGTGCTCTTTTATGTCTTCAACGTCCTTTGAAAACGTAGCCATCTTCTTTAAAGAACTAATTTCCTTCCTCAAAAAAATATATACATTGGTGATGTTATCTAGACTTTTGTGTAACACAGACCAATGTGTAGAGACAATTCTCTCAAGCTATTGCTTTGTTTGACTGATTGTGTTTCTAACAGCTTTAAGCAGCCACAGTGCAAGTTTTAAGTTCAGTAGTCAATATAAAACTGCAGAGAAAATTGCTGAGGAAAAGGCTACAGCATTTTTGTTGTTGTTGTTAAAAAAAAAAAAAACACAACAAAAAAACAAAAAACCATAAACCAACAGCCAACCAAACCAAACAAAAAAGACCTTAAAATAATTAGCATTTACTTAAAATCCTCTATTTGGAAAACTCAATGCAAATTTGGTATGAAAACATAAAATAAAAATGGAGTTGGGAAAAAGATCAGTAGTTTTTTTATAAGGAGTAAAGTTTTAAAAGGCAATGTGCATTTTTCATTAACCTGTTGTTACATAATATTGACATTTATTTGTGGCCTGCACCCTTGTTCTCTTTTAGAGTTACATAAGGCACTGATCGCAGGGCTTTGCATCAGAAGGGACAGCAGAAACAGATGGCTGAGACTGGAAGGATTAAAATCCTGATGACTGATCTGCATGCAGTACAGGGCCTTCTTGAAAATATTTATTCTGCTTGTTATTATTTTATACCAGACTCCAATTCACATTTATGAGATTAAACTCTTACAATGTACGTACGTGTTGTTTTAAGGAGAAGTAGTGATACTACTGAAAATCTGGGGTGATGTATTATGAACTATAATATTTTTTCATGTGCCATTTAGGTAACATAAAAAAAAGATTCATATTGAGCAGTCCAAAATGAATGCAACTTTGGTTTACAGTGAAATCTGTCTGGCTAGTCTGTGTGATTCAGTAACTAGAAATGCAGATGTTTTCTGCTTTAGTTAGTTGCAACTACACAATTTCCAAAATAAGCTCAATTTTCCAACAAGTGTTCTCACAAAGGATTGACAATAATCAGTTTCGGTGAAGATAAAGGAAATCTACTTCACTAGATTTTTTTATTTTTATTTTTCTAATGATCAATAATAAATAAAACAGATTTGGAAAACAGCAATATTTACATGAGCTAGTCTTTTCAGTTAATCATTAAAGACTTTATCTAAGTCATGATAGCTAAAAGGAGAGTTATCTCATTTACAGCTTTCTTATCCAGAATAATAACAAAATCTTACTGCTTTATGAGATATTGGGCACAAACTACATTCAGACTGAAACTCATTCATGTGTTTCCTGCACAGAATGAACAACGAATGCCAAGAAAAGCAAGGGACAGGAGAGATGGAAAGCCACTCTTCACCCAGGCTCATATAATCACTTTTCACCCTAGGGAGTGAACTAGCACTTTCTTCCACTCATACTTTATAGGCAATTTTATGAGTAAATTTAGGCCATATTTGCCTATTTTATATTTAAAAAACAGTAACAATAACAAGTCACCTAGACCTTTGTGTTTGTGCAGCACTGTCCTGGGCTATGTAATAGCTTAATATGTGTTATTTGAAAGGGTAACTATTATGTTCTCTTTCCCTTTAAAGTGAGTAATATACATGTTCCCAATTTTGCCCTTTACTTGCCACGGTTATTGCCAGGGTTCCTCTGTGAAGGTTTGCTGATTTCTTTCTCTATTTTCATCCACAGACCTTTAACTAACATTACAGAAATTTTCTAACTGAGATAACAGTGCTGGTTCATTCAGTGGATTTGTAAAACAGTGGTTAACTTTGTTGAGGCAGAACAGCAGGAAAAGGATTGATGTGGTTTTGGACAAAGCAAGTTGTTTACATATATCTCACATTCAAGGAAGTGAGTAAAATCAGACTGCAACATAGAACAATATATTTGACTACCGCATTATACTATGAAAAATACTGGGAGAAATTTAGGCTTTGTACACTGTGCAAGAGACCTAGGAGTTTCTATCATCACCTGCAATAAGTTTAAGCAGTCTTCCTCTAACCATACTAATTTCAAAATGGTGATTTTCATTACATAATTTAAAATTGCTTATTAACGTGTATTCTGAAAAGATACACTTTTCCCCAGCTTGTAAGCACTGCTCAGCACTTCAGGTTACTCTTTCTTACAGCTGCACTGTAGTATATGCTTGATTTTGAAATAGACTTATACATCCTAGAGTTAGAATATGGGATCAAACACTGGATCGAGAACTTGATGTGCAATGCAACACTGATTTTCACTTTTTACCTTTAACTTAGTGTCATATTTTGCTGCACCAGTGAATGTTAATATATCATCACTTCATCAAAACCATCTATTTTACTGGAAAGATGGACAGGATGACAAGCTTTGTGTGCTTCCTCTTTTCAGCCCAGCTGTGTAACTTACGGTCACTGTTAGTTGAGAAATGTGTATGACTCCAGACTGCTTTTACCGTATTGATAATAATAGCACAAAAAACTGCAGGAGTAAAAGGTAGATTGCTTTGTAGGAATGAGGTGAGAAGAATTACAAAGAAAAACAGGACTTTTGTCTATGTAATTTTTCTTGTGATTTCTTGTTGCAAATTCTTGTTGCAAATGCAGCTCATCGGTGTTCAATATAGAAAATAAAACTGCAGATATAAGTTCAGTTATGGCTGTTGGGCGTAGTCTAAGTGCATCTTCATTTCACAATTTGTCCATCTTCTGACATCAGTGATCAGTGACACATTGTCTTCTGTCCAACTGAGAAGACAGATTTGAAAGTAGATATCTCTTCCATTAACAAGTAACTGAGAAACTGGTCCATTAAAGCCTATTCACTTTCTTGAGCATCCATTTGGAAATCAGGGGCTACACTGAGACTGCCCATTAAAGAGTGTAAATTCTGCTTTTAATATAAGCTGGCTCCTGAGTACAGAGCCTGATGAATGCTGTGAATCAGAGCACACAGCAGCCAGGGTCAGAGAACCCCAGAGGGAAGCAAGAATAGCAGTTCTTCTGCTGTGGACTATGAAGTTTTGCTGTCTTTGCCAATACTCAAAAAAAATGAATGAATAAATTACCCTATGAACAGCGCTCATGGTTTAGGAGTTGGCACTGCTTAACATGTCTTCCGGGAGCAAGCTCATCACCAGACTACAGCCTCACCTCATTTTCACTCATTCCCTCTTGGACCTCGTGTGTTTTGCATTACATTCTGCAAAATGAGTCATCTTCAGCTGGAGGGAATAATTCCAAGTCTGGTGGTAGGAAAATCTACTTGTGCCAACTGCACTTAATCAAGAACTGCGACAAAGTAAAAAATAAATAAATAAATAAATAAATAATAATCAAGAATAATCAATACCTAAACCTCAGACTTCTGATAACAACTCAGTTGACATAATGTCTTTGTGCATGAGGCTATTCTTTTCCTATGTTAAGTGACTCATCTCAGAAGACCATCCGTACTGAGATGCAGGTCTGTATGGAAGTAAAAGGTGATCAAGTTGACTGAGCAGGACCTACCTTTCATGAACCCATGCTGGCTGAGTCTGACTACCCAGCTGTCTCCAAAAATCAACCTTTTAAATAGATATACTGTGACAGAACGAGGGAGAACATATTTAAACTAAAAGAGGAAAGATTTAGATTAATGTTAGGGGCAAGTTTTGACTGATTGCATGGTGAGGTGCTGGAACAGTCTGACTAGAGAGGTTGTGGATCTTGTGTCCCTCAAGGTGATTAAGACCAGGCTGAATGGAGCCCTGGGCAGCCTGGTTTACTACTTGATCTAGTGGCTGGCAACACTGCCTGCAGCAAGGAGACTGGAACTTGATCCTGGAGGTCTCTTCCAACTCAAGCCATTCTATGATACACCTAAGTCAACCATACATTCAGATGTGCCCCTGTGTTTCATGCTTTCAATTAGCTAGCTCTAGATATAATGGGTTATTACATTAAATCCCTTCAGAACAGGCTTTCAGTACTGTTGGGGAAGGAAAGCAACTGTCTTACTCCATCTGAAAACGTTATGGAGGCAATGAGTCAAGGTGCGTAACTAGGCAAGACTTTGAAAATCACCCAGGATATCACACAGAAACTACTCTGGTATTATATTTGCAAAAAACACACCACTGACCAGGCTAGGAATCCCAAATACCATATTTCCTAGCAGGGAAATTCTTTCCTACTGGGAAAGACTTGCAAAAAGGAACTTAAGTGGCTTGCTGGTAGGACATAAAAAGACAGGAAGCAGTGAAGGAGATGGAGGGTCTTACTGGAAAGTTCTTTAACTGTTAAAAAGCATCAGGTTATAACTTCTTCCAAATTTCCTAGTCAAATATAAACTATACTTCTCATACAAGTTTGCACAGCCATAAATAAACTTCTGTGTAACAGAACTGGGGAAATATGGTGGTTTTTTGTTTCTTTGTTTTTTTTTTTTTAAATCATAGTCCTTGTCAGCTTGCATTTGAGAATATTCAGCTCCAGCTTGCCTTGGACGAGACCGTTTTGTACCAGGAATACAGATACAAAGTTGAATTAATTCCAAGCCATAATAAATCACGTTTCTTTTCTGTTTTCTGATTTTAATAATATTAAGAAGGAGTACAAGTGAATTTTTCTTCCAGATTACTTAATACTATGCTAAAGAAACAGTAAACAATTCAGAAAAATACTACTGGTCTAGAAGTTTACCTTTTAATAAGCTGTATGCTGGTGGACATACTGTAGGAGCCTTTGACTCCTTAGTCTTTATCTGAAAGAGCATGAAGATTTATATAAGAAAAACCCCAGGAAGAATTCAGTGCCAAAGAAATGGAGGAGAAAACTGGAAAACAGTTTGATGTAGCCTGGTTACCTGAGTCTGACAGATAAGGAGAGGCAACTAGTGGAAAAGAAACCAACACTTATTAATAGCAGTAGTAGTTGTTATTGTAGTAGTATTTCTTAGCATCATCTTTTGAATGCCACTGAAGCAAAATCAGAATTTGGGGCAGGTTTGTTTCTTCTTTATTGGATTTTGGTAAATAGAAACAGCAGCAATAGGAAATGAAAAACTGCAGATCTGCTTTTCATGTTCAGTTCTTTCTGTTTCCTAAAGAAAAAGAGACCTGCATGATAGATTTCAGCATTTCAGCTGTAGTGCTGTAATACTTCTCATACTTCTCTTCTTGTGTTTTGTTTCCTTTTTTGTGGGTGTTTTTTCTTGTTGCTTTTTTTTTTTTTTTTTTTTTTTTTTTTTTAATGGGGGGAATTTGAATTTGGTGAGGGGGGGAGGGGAAGTAAATCTAGATGTTTTTTGGAAGGATATCAAATGGAAGGTCTGCTTGAATGCTGTCATTCCCCACTCAGTATTTAATCCTGAAAATCTGTCAGACAAGGGAAGGAGCAGAGGAGGATTCTGTAGTCCGGAACCAATTTATGCTCTTGCATCTGAAGACGTCTTCAGAGAAAAAGCAAGCAGCTGACATACCTAGTATGTATCTGCCTTTCACACAGGAAAGCAATAGTCAGGTGGTGAAACCACTTTGTTCTCATATGCATCTGCTACTTGGAAATATGTGTAAGCATGTTAATTATCAGCCACAGATTTTCACTGTATGATATTGTGAAACCAAAATGTGTTTTGTTTTGTTTTTTCTCCAGCTAATTCTCACGATGAAGTATGTAAGGCGTTATTTTGCTTTGTAAAAGCTGGACTTGCAGCACCAATGAAACCATCATAGTACTCTGATCTGGTGCAGTTCTATTCTCCTAGCAGATTTATATTCCCTTGAGTTCCGTGTCTCATCACCATCCCAATTTCATTGAAGTAAACCATTCTCTAGGAGATTTAGCTGGCAGCATGGTAAGACACTGTAATAAGCCACTATGGGAAAAGATACTAAGGAGAAAGTGGCATTTTGAATTGCTGAAAATTAAACTGTATGTTGAAACATGACAAGAAGGAACCTAAAGCAAAAAACAGAAATCTCTGTAAAACAGGCAAATCCAGCATGGGTTTCAATGCTTTTCCAACAAACTTACATGGGACATAGACATGTTTCATATCCCTCACTTACCTGATTAACACTTAAAACACAAAAACATTTTTGTGTTTGGAAAGATTTTTGTGTATAGAAAAATTTTTTTGTCCATGTGTTTTTCCCATGTGAATTTATTTCTGAAAGTACAATAATTTATTTTAAAGATGTGTCTGCCCTTTTCTCATATAAAAGCCTCGCAAATCAAAGTGCAGGAAAGATCACCATCCACATATGATATCCATCCCCAAAGCACAGATACATAACACAGCAAGTTCACATCTTTGAGAAAAAAGGAAAAGAAACAAAAACATTGAGACAGACTCCAGCTGAAAATACGTATGGTTCTCGGATGGAAAAGGTCCAAAGTAAAATCTGACTATAGATACTCAGCTGTACAGTGAGCATAAGGGAAGGGTGTTAAGAACCGAAATGAACAGCATTGTGGCAGCTTTCATCTTTTTTTAGTTGAGAAAATAACTGTACATCAAAATAAATGTTCATTGCTTATTTTAAATGAACTTAAGTGAATATTAACAAGGCTTATTCATCTAGATTTCAAAACATAAGCAATGCAATCAATTGTTAATTTATTTAAAAAACAGAAACTAGACATAAACTTTCAGGTTAGTTTTCATTTTAGGTATAGTGTTTTAAAACTGGTCTGGAACACTTTCAGTCTTTGCATTGGGAAAAAAGTGGGCAAGATATAGAGTGGCATCTCCAACAGGATAAAACATAATCACAGGTCTTGTGTTCCAGCTTTTGGAATAAATGTGTAAGTTTGAACATAGAGGAAAGCTTAAATATTGTAGTCCGAAAGACAGCACAGAACTCATCTGGGAACTCACTGCAGAGCTGCAAGCTTTAGCCTGAGAACAGTTCCACAGTCCTAGAGCTGCTACTACCATGGTTGCATGAGGGAGACTGTTCATAACCAGCAGGATTAAAGGCTTTGACTTTTAACGAAGGATGCCTTTGGGAGGAGGTTGCATGGATAATGCATTGCACTGATACTCACACCTGGAAGCAGCCCTAAGCTTTCTTATTCAATCTTAGTCGTTCTTGTGACTGCCTATCTCACACTTTCTATCTTGTGGTGAGGATAAATCCATTAATGTCTGAGATTTGCTCTCACAGTCTAGTCTGGTGATTGGACATTTAAAAATATAACCACTGAGAAAGACAGATGAAATAATTGTATATTATGTGATACTAGTCTGAAAAGGTCTTGAAAAGGGGTATATTATACTTACAATTCCACTTTTTGTGTTTGTTCAGGAAGTTGAAAGGGCTGAGAATGCTTCTGCTAAAACAGAGAATCTAGCTAAAAATTTCATGGCTTTTTCTTCCTTTAAAATTACCCCTTTTTTCTCCATATTTTCCTTTTAAAAAAGATAATCCTTATTTCTCTTCTCTCTTATGCCTATTTTTTTCATGCATTTTTTTTTTTCTTTCACTCATCTTATGACCCGACCTTCAGCTGCCTTCTATTTAAATGGCATGTTTTTCTTTAAGTGCAACCCTACAACGTGTGATCATATATTTATGCTCAATTATCTTTATTATCTTTATTTTCGTTAGCATCCTCTTTACAAAACAGCTGCAAGACCTGCAAACAAAAAAGGTCAAAAAAATCTCAGATGTAATGGTTTAGAGAGATTAGAATAATTCTAGAGAAAAAAAGAAAAAGACAAAATAGACGGTGTATAGAGCATTTACAAAAGCAGGACTGGAGTGAAACAATTCTACCAGGAACACCGGATTCAATTACATCCTTTCTGTTTTTAAAATCTGAATAACAATAGTTCTCTAAAAATATGTGTATCTATATATCTATATCAATAGCTTTAAGCCTTCTGATTCTTTCACCATTGCTGACATATTTTTTGGGGGGGTAATTAACTCACTTAGGAACATTGACTTTTCTACCTTGTGCATAGTTTATTCCAGTGCTACAATTTCACCATTCCTCAATACAAAATGATAAATAGTAAAGGCCTTCTAAAGGGTTTTTGTTTTATTTTGTTTTGTTTTAGGAAAAATAATGAATTTGTTATTATTAGCTCAATTATTCCATGTGATAAAGATCAATATTACTGTATTTCAGCTAATTACCTTTTTTTTATTATTATTTTTTATTTTATTTATTTATTTATTTATTTTACCTGATTTACTGACTCTCACCATCTGGCAATACTTAGCCAAGGTTATCTGGAAGCCGTTCCTAACATTTCAGTACTGGGAGATGATTTATTTCCCAGTGTTTTCAGAGGTAATTTTGTCTTGCAGAATAGAACTGCAGCACATGCAGATACCTGAGCTAACATATTTAGTTAGTGGGAATGAAGGAGAAAAGTGTGCCTTTCTATGGAAGGCCCATGCCCAGGTGAATCGGTAGATTACCAGGCTAAAGCCCACACTCTCTCAGCTTCGTGGCTGTCAGATTTAAGCTGGTTTAGCTGTAACTGCTCATGCTCTGATTGCATCCATTCCAGAAGTGTCAACATGACTTTAAACAAAAACTATGTCCAAGCTAGTCACTTTCCTGCTACAGGAGATTGCCCATAGCAGTTCTCAAATCAGGCTATGTATTGTGTCCTTAAAGTGCGACTGTTAACAGGTGTTATTTGGGTTCATTAAAAGATTATCTGTGTAATTCGCATAATAAACTAAAGCATGAACCATTTCACAGAAAAGACTGAGCACGTGGACCAATCAGTTGTTCAAGATCTGAAAGTTGTTTAGCAAAAGGGAAATGATTTAGGAGACTTCTAATTTGGTTGACTTCTTACTTATCTCATACGTATGACTTTGTATATGACCATATTTGCTATTTTCAAGAGCTATTATAGTATCTTAATATTCTACTTCGAAAAGCAAAGTATATTCCTTAATATGCTCGTAAGAGGGCTCAATTTTATTATCTTTAAGTGTTCTTACAATACGTTATAAATGTCACAATCACTTGGATTTTCTTTTTGCATTACCATCATTAGGATTTTACTTCTGCAAGTGGAGAGAGAGTACTCATTGTATGGTGCAGAAATTCCTTTCAGGCAATCTTTGCTGTTATGTTGATCTCCTTAACTGGAATCTACCTCCTAGACAAACAGAATTCTTATCCCATTTAAAAGAGTTATGCAATCCAAAGAGCTTTTTACAAGCTTACATTCAGAGATTTCACAATGACTTTTATGCTTCATTTAAAATCCACACGAAGAGCAAAACATTATTTTCTTAGTGCTGGAGAATCTGAGTTCATCATAGCCTGTAGCTACAGATTCCCCATTCAAAGCTGTCAGTTCCACTGAATCTTAAAACCGCTACATTCAGTATGAACAGTAGAAAGCCTAGTTTCTTTTCATTAACATACAGGTTGCTGTTTTGGTTTGGCTGCCCAGTTTGTGATTCAAACAGTGGCCTCAATTAATGGGATTTTAAACTTTTCCAGTGCTAGCCTAGATCTGAATTCTTTAACTGCTTAGCTTTGCTTTCACTGGAATGGTGGCAGGAATGATAAGAGTTCTGTCACTACTTGCCACTTGGTGTTCTAATAGTTGTTTTCAGTGTCAAATCTAATTGGCTGTATCTGTGCATTTATTGCTGCACCATATCTTAATCTTGAAGAATGGTAATAATAGACCAACATAAAAAAATAAGGAATTTAGTCACAGCTTTTAGGGTAATGTCTGTAAACTAGTTAAGATTTGTTGCAGTAAACAATTTTTTTTATTTTTTTTTTCACTCATCTCAGAATAGGCAGATTATGGATTAATCATACTCATACTAGCAGGATGTGTTTATAATACATCTGGTTTTCTGAAGAAGAACTATTCATTTTGCATCATGTAGGTGCGTGGAAAATCTCTGTTTCACTATTTTTTTCCTTAAATTTTTCTCCATTCTTGCAAAAGACAGTTGCCACCATGACCAGGAATAAATGATTATCAGATTAAGAAAAAGTCATTAGATTTCCACTTATTTCTCTTATAGATCAGTCCCGACCTGTTTGGCTTCTATTGGCTTCTGTGGAAACTGCTCATTTCCTGTAATTGGAAGAAGGGCATCTGAAATGAGTGTTGTGCTTACTGAGCAGGAAAGGAACGAGTATAGTCCCCATATTATCTTCCTATTCCGTTATCTGTGGGTAGTTTGTCTGCCCTCTATTTGAAGAAATACTTTTCAAAACAAAAGTAACAGCAGAATTGTGAAATACAGATATTACATTGAAACAGTGCAAAGATGTCATAAGCAACAGCTATGTCTGCAGCTTTGCAGCCTGTCACAGTTTGCCTCTACAGAGTCATCAATGTGCTCCTTCCAGCTTTCTGGACAAATTCGGATACAGGCCAGGCAGCTGTAATTCTTTATAAAAGTAATGGAGTTTAAACTGTTTTTTCTAAGACTACTATTGGAAGCATCTGAGATGACCAGGGGTGTTGTTGCATTAATAATTAATGTATGTATGTAATGTAATAACAGACCTTAATGCCATCTGGATGTACAAATGCTGCTGGCAGGTATCTGGTAAAATCAGCCCAGTGACTGATAACATGAGATACAAAAACTTGGGCTTAAATATTGTGAATGCATTTCATTTAAAAGTCAGCTGGGCTTTCAAACACTGCTGAGTTTTACACATACGGTGTGCGTACAGTATGTCAAATGCGCATGTGGATGCATATACACGTACAGACAGCACACACAGGTGTGGGTGTGTAACAGAGATGCAGACAGGGAGGAATGCTTGTCAGAGCAGGTATTTTGGCAACTTTTAAAAACAGCTGATCAGGATAAAAAGCAATTGGTCGAGTCAGGTGTGAGGCACAAATGAAACTGATGTTAAACCTCCTAAGCATTCAATACGTGGGTGCTGCAGATTTTGTCCAAAGTCCTGTCAGACCTGATCACCAAACCAGTCCGATAAAACCGTCGCTGTCCCTGTTTGCCCCAGTTTTCCCATCCGCACAAATGTGCAAGGGCTTTAATCTCCAGCACCTCAGAATGCGTTGTCTTTTTTGTCTTCCACAGTGCGATGTGCAATTCAATGTCAGATCCGCCTGTGTATCAGTATCCCTGTTCCCTCTGCCTCAACTGCAGGGGGACTGCAGGGGGCGCGGCCCCGAGCCGGCCGAGCTGCTGGGAGCGGCGAGAGACGGCGGGGCGAACTCCGCTCTGCCGCCGGCTCCACTCCGCAGTTTAGCAGCGGCCGGGCCGGCTCCCGAGCTGAGAGCTGCGGCTGCTGTCGCAGGCGGCGCGATAAGAATGCGATTGACGTCAGCGAGGCGGCGGCGGGGGGGCCCGGCTTCGGCCCCTTCCTGTGCCTTGCGGCAGCGGGAGGCCTGCCGGGCCGGGGGCGGGGAGCTCGGCGGGTGGTGCGCTCCGAGGGACCGCCTGCCCCCAGCTGAATAAGGCCTGCTGGAGTCCAGCGGGAGCGTGTGGGGCAGAAATAAGATGAACCCGTCGTTGTACTGGAGCCAGAGCGTTGCACGGGGGTGGTTAATGCAGCCTGTAGGGTAAAAAGACCTTTACGGAAAAAATAAATAAATATAATAATAAGTTGAAATCAGTACGTTGTACTGATCAGCACATCTCCTACAGAGACAGAAGTTAAGCTCTGTGGCTGCTAAAGTGGGGTGCCCATTCAGCCATGGAAGCCATGGCCTGCAGCTCAGCACATTCAAAGGCTGGTCGTCTTGGTGTTGCTTGTGCAGGCCATGAAATGAACGCTGGTGGGACGTGTCCCAGTACTGCTCTGAACAGCCGGTAGGACATGTCACTAAGCTGCTGATGGGACACATCTCTACATCTTCTGACTGAAATTGCTGTACAAGTACTCTGCATTTGCCCTGCTTGAGACTGATGTGCTTTCATGCAAAAGCATGCTCAGTGCAGCTGAATCTTCCCTAAGTCCTGAATATCCCCATAAAATCCCCAAAGTCATCGATGGAATATCTTTATAGTGTGTCAAAGCAAGATTCTGTGCATTTCTCTGTCTACAAGCAAATCTCCACCTTCTTTTGTCCGACTTCATAAAAGTTACACCTGTTCCATTTGTCTTATTTATGACTTTACGCCTTTTTGTTCTGTTGAGTAAACATAATGTCCTCACCACCCATATACTGCCAAGAAAATGGCACCAAGTAAGGTAGAATGACAGGTTTCTGTCTCACACTTTCTAACTGATTTCTCAAGACAACAGTCTTGCTAAGGACCTGTGTCTTAGGTTGAGATGCTTTGTGATCTGAGTTTGCTTCATTGTCCTGTTCATCTTAACCCCATGCATCATACATCTCATACTGTATGAGCACCATACATGTGTCTTGTTAACAAAAAAAAAAAAAAAAAAAAGAGAGAGAGAAAAGAGAGAGAAAAAAGAAAAAAAAGAAGATAATGTTACTTCCAGTAAGGAAACTGGCTTAAAACCCATTTCTTAATGACAGTTTTTCTACATGTATTCTGCCACATGAAACAGCAAAGCAAAAGACAAGGGCCACTACCAGTGTTCTTTAATTTGAAGCATAACTTGATTTTGTTTACTGTCTAGAATCTCTAGAGGGCATCAGGAGTGTTATAGTATACATTAACTGTTAACTGTTACATTTTAATTCAGCAGTCCTTGAAATAAGTCTAGACTGACGAAGGCTTGCTGAATAACGCTTAGCATGGGTTGTTTGCATGTTATTAAATTAGGTAGCAATACATAAATTCATTATCGGTTTTTATCTTCCATTTTTGTGATATATTTGCTCAAAACATCAGACAATAATATAGATGTTTATTTTTATGAATATTGTTCAAGGTACAAGAGCTTCCAGGAATAGGAGTGGTTGTATTTACATCATTGTACATATTAAAACATACCCAAGTGATAAAGTAGCAGATTACATGTGCATTATTAATACATAAGACGGCATGCATGGTGTAGCCTAATCCATTTCGCCAGGAAATACGTGCTGTAATAAAAGTGTGACTCACACAAGCACAGGCCTGATTGTGTTTCCCGCTACTACTCAGCCAACATTGACTAGGGTTGCAAAAGATTATGGTCCTTCTGAGTGTCATTTCATGGTCCACTGGCTCTGGCGTGAGCAGCTGTATGAAGCAGTTAGTTGTCCTTGGGTAAAAGCAGTCACCTTCAGGAAAGTTTACAGAGCAGCTTTCTTACAGCTGTCCTGCCTTTTGGCATCTCTTGTCCCGGGAATGTTTTAAAAGGCAACAGGACAGTGCTATTTTGTGGCATTTCAGAATTAAGCTATTTCACTAAAGAACTTTTGCTTTAAAAAATAAAATCCTATTAAAGGTTAACTGACAGAGTCAGCTTTGGCAAATGATGAGCATGTGTATTTCTCTACCAGCTCCATCTTATGCAGCTTCTTAAGCAGATCATGTGACGACCCTTTAAAACAGTGTCCTGTAAGATATGTATATATATGTATATATATATATTATATGTATTTATATTCAGTTTGGCTGCTAAATATTTATGCTTTGTTACACAGTTGAAAATACAAAGACAGTAATGGAGGCAGTGAGGTCAGGTGGACCTTCTGTGTGAACATATCAAAATAATAAAGATGTAAAAAACATTCTCAAACCTAGGGAAAATTTAAACATTTCATTGACATTTTTATCACTGTGATACTGTCAGGGAGCCCTGGTCCTAGGTGAGGGTTTATTCTGATAAACTATACCTGATACTCTATGTCTCAGAGAGGGTTTAATTTATAATATAGAAACAGAATTCTAGAAAAGGGTTGATTCAGAAGAGGAGAACAAAGTGATGGTTTATGAAGAAAAGCAAAACTAAAAAACTTTGACAATGTTATTTGGCATGAGAGACAGCAGGCCCAACAGAATGGCAGCCTCATTTATGGCAGGTTTTGGTGTTATTTGAGCAGTAGGGAATTTACTGACACAATTTTGGTGAAAGCAGTGTGGAAGCTTTGCAAACATTCGGACAAAATACTGTGTGTGTGAAAGAAAGATGACAGAAATGTAACTGTGTCAGTTCAAAAGTTTACCTCACCAGTCCTTTTCCTGTTTGGATGGAAGTTGTTGTTTTGGCCATGTAAGCTGCATCCCAGTGCTGTCTCTTCTCACCTGAGCTCCAAAATTGTTCCTAAGTAGCTGGGCTCTTGTTACTCTTAGTGTAATTGCATTGATTTTTACAGGTTTCCTATTGCCTGAAGGAAAGAAAATTAGGCAAGTTATATGCTTGTAGATGTTCCTTAAGCAGGTAAATACATGTACATCACAGGAGCTGTTTATTTTCCACAGTTGCTTGTGCAAGCTTGAACTATTAGGTTCTGCAAATCAATGCTAACAGCATTAGAAGCAAAAGCAACAATCCTCAAAGCCTGAAGTGAATTATACTTAATAGAAACAGTGATATCTAGGATCTTTTTGGCAGTATCAGGAGAAAAATTGGAAAGCTCTTGTCCCATCATTAACCATTTGCATAATTTAAAGTTCTTTGGTGCCTTCATTTAAATTATCCAGTCCTGTCATGAAATATTGCTCACCCTGAATTTAAGGAAGAGTGAAAATGGCATGCTTGGTTTATAGTTGTGCTTTTTGCTAGATTTAGATTTGCTTTATTCAGAGAAACTAGAATATGTACTTTTGCATGATTTCCAATAAAGGAAGTAACAGCAGAACAGGGTATGAAATAAAAGCATAGCATACAGATTTTGTAATCTCAGAAAGTGTTCAGCAATTAAAACTGTTAGTTATCCTCTAAGTTGACTATAGAGAGATTGTTTTAAAGGTCATGATTCTGCTTAGCTTGAAAATGAAATAATAAAACACTTTCTCTCCCCCCTCTCCCCCCCCCTTGATACTTTGTTTGAACATTAAAAATGCAACTGAAAGGAAACATGAAATCAATATCTCTTTGTTCCATTAATATTATATTTGCAGGGCTACGTTAACTGTAACAAAAATGTCCTTTTCTGTCAGCAAGTCCCAAAAGACAAAGCAGAAAAATAACAAGAAAAACAAAAAAAAAACTAAAACCACCACCACAAGAAGAAAATTGAAAATGCTACCACTTAAAGAGTAATAGCTTTTAAAAATTTAATAATCATCCTGCAATGGGTACTGCTTTTGTTTGTTTCAGTGTTGAGGTGGTTTGCTTATGTAATTGTATAGGAAAAATGCAGTCCTTTCTTGTGGACCTTGGACAGATGTATTTCCCTCCACTGCCTGTTTCTTGTTTTCTTCGTGCCTGACATCAGACCGTGAGATGACATCATTACAAACCACTAATTAGAATTGTATTGTTGTTTACATTTGAACTTGGCACTCTCTTTGAAGTTTACTGACATTATATATCCTCTCCCTTCTGCTTTTAACTTTCTTACGAGAGGATGTTGGCTGACATTATTCTTTACCTCATTAGTGCCATAAGAGCTGCTGTGGGGTTTTTAATTATCTTGCAGAATGCCTTGGTTTGATAGGAATCTTTCACAGTGTGAAGAGGCATTGTACAGAATCAGAAAAGTATTTGTGTTATAGTTTCTCCCTGTTCAATTACAGTTTGCTTAGCAAATATATAAACAGATTTAACCTTCCACGAAAACCTTAATTTGTACATGGTGTGGCTAAAGAGCAAGGACTTGGAGCATGGTTTGTACTCTGGTGGGAATTTGTTTTCCAGTCCTTATTCAAAAGAAAAAATAAATAATTTAAATTACAATCATTTTAAAGGAAATTTATACTTGGAGCAAAGGAGAAATTAAACTTGGACTTAACACTACTCTGCTATCTTGTGGATGTTAATGACAATTTCTAATTAAGCATTTGTGGAAAGTAAGTGTATATACTCCAGCAGACATAGCAGGACAGACTCAGTAAGATGCAGTGGAGCAGACTGGACTTAAGTGTACAAGTGCACAGCTGCTAAACCATTTTCTGGCATCAGGTCTTTCAATGACCTGTGTGAGGCAAGGTTTTGATTCCTAGCCTTCAGCACCGACTGGCTTTACATGCTTTGTTGCTCTGAATGGGGTGGGTTTGGGTGAGTGGTTCTACACTTTTACAGACATTAGAGAGCTTTAACCACGTGTTTGTTGTTACACTTGTCTGTAGTGGTGAAAATGCTAATCTTAAAAGGCAGCACTCCTGAGTAGGGATTTTTAAGGCCGAGTGCTACAATGAAATCCTCTGTAGTTTATGTCTAGGGGGTATAATCTGATGATCTGTGTAAAATCAAGAGGAAAATACAGTACCAGAATCCTCGGTAATAGATTTGGGACAGTTTGGGTGGTTTCTGTTTGAAAAGAAACTGATGTTAAAGGTGCAAGGTAAATCATTTAATTATGAAAAATTGTGAATGAAAGTACTCTGAATTGTTTCTAATCATGATTATACAAAATAACTACCTGCATTGGCATTAAAGTAGGTGAGAAATTGTGGGTGAATTTGAAAGTCTGGAAAAACGAACCTTAGTTATACTCTGGGGCAACACCAAGTGTGAGGATTCAAGGACCGAGCCCTTTATTACAATGACCTATGGAGGGTGTGATGTGAAACACAGCATTGCTGGACTAACCCAAAAAAGCCCTTTTCTTATAGGTGTCAGTGATCTGTAGGTTTCCCAAAGCACTTAATATGTGAATTAGGAGTTCTGGGGGATGTGCTTCAGCTATGCCTTCATATGTGTTAGGATTGAATCATTTGGAAGCTTATAACAGAATAATAAAACTTTCTACTTCTGACTTCTGACTGATTCAGGATGAGTTTTAGTTGACAGGAACTGCATTTGTGGAAGATTAGCTGAGCATATTCCCTGGTCACACATTTAGGCCACGTGCTTCGGTGTGCTCTCATCCCATCAGTCAGCCCATTCCTGATGATGTGTTATATTATAGTAATACAGGCTTATATTTGAAGATCAAATTGGATGTTATAGCATGTGGATGAAATGTGTTGTCTTTTCCTCCTGAAATCATAATTTACATCTTAAAAAATACAATAAAAATGAGAAACTTAACTTTCTTTTTTTTCTTGAAATTCTCATGTCTTCACAGAACAACAGAGAAAATTCCTCTAGAAATGCTTTTGTTTCATCATTTTCTTAGTCACATTTGGTTACATAGCCCAAGCATCTGAAGGCTTTTGCTATGCTGATTACTTTGATTGAAAGCTTATAAACTAGATGTCGTCATTTTTTCTTTTCTGCCCAAGTTAATTGCACAGTCCCCTTTAACATTGGCACCAATGTGCTTATTTTCTTTGCTAAAACTTTAGTTTTTTCAAGGCCTGACGTAGGACTGCTGTGTGATGACTACTGTAAACCATTAATTGCATTTATATCACCAAATTTTGGCCTATGTTAGCACAAAGGCAACCCAACAAGTATATCATATTCCCTCTGAATACTACAGAGATTGCGTTTCTCCTTACATCTTATTTCTTCCTTCTGCTTCACTGTGTTGCTAACAGTGAAGTTATTCTTATGATAAGCAAGCAGATCTTAATTCTTTAATTTGATTCCCTAGCTGCCTCAAGTGGAAAGCTTCTTTATTCTTATTTATTACAGCAGATATAAATGGAACACTTGCTCCTTTCCCAAGCATAACATTTTGCTCATTTGGGTACATTAAAAACTGTCATTCAAATATCACAGCCCTTGGTGGTGCAGTGTTATGGAACACTTGAGTTAGATATATCTTTTATTTTCTCTTAGAGTTTGTCGTCACTACCATATTAAATTGAGCTGCAAGCCAGATTGTGCCCAAAAGTGATTATTGTGTGACTTGAGCTGTAGGTCTAACTATGCCCCCCAAAGAACTTTCATGTTATGAAGAAAAATAGAAGATTTTGAAAATTAAATCATACCTGAGAACATTCCTGTCACTTCTGAGGCAGAGTGAACCCCATGTAAAATCCTGGACAGCGTTCCAGAAACCTGGCTTCTAGTCACAGATGTGGGACGTACAAGGTAGGTAGTATTGAGGTGGGCACCTTATTTTGCCTCTTTGTACTTCTGGGTCTGTTGGAATATGGTTATCTTAGGTGATGAACTGCCTCCAATCTAATGCACTGCAGCTGTTAGCACTAGAGACACAAGTCCAGTTGAAGTCTTGTGATTTTTTATAGTCTGTTATAAGTAGCTCCACTGACATGAACTGGTCACCAGACTTCTATGGGAATATGCAAGTAATTTCCATGAAAATTTAGGTGCTTGATTTTTTTTTTTTATTTTTTTATTTTTTCCATATAATGTCCTTACTTTATTGTATAACATAAAACAAAAAGTTGTTATTAAACTTTTCAGTCTATCTAAAGTGAATTTTAGCTGATCTTCTTTCTTGCAAAGTGCTACAATGGTAACATCTCTCAGCATATGAACACTGCTGTGTTTGAAATCTTCTTTGGTCCAAAAGGTAGTATATTCTTTTCCTTTTTATCTTCATCTGCAAGTATTTCAAGGATTTATGACTGTGTTCTTTTGATGTGGAACAACTCCACACATAAATGATAGGGAGTTGGAAGGCACAGTGGGAATGCTTGCCAAGAAAAACTGGCTTCTGCACTGTGGAACAGGTCAACTATTGTGAGTATTACAATATGTAATTTGGGTGTGTGTGTTACTTGTAGTTCAAAGTATTTTGTGGTCCACCATGGTAAGCTGAGGGTCCTGTTGGCTTGCTTTCTTTAAGTGTATTAAACAAGCTACGTGCGGCACTTGAGAAAAAAAGTCTGTCATTTCCAGCTGTAGTCGTGCATTTCTTTGAAATAGATGAAATTTAACCTGAATTGTTGTTTTCTGTCCATTTGCTTTTCTAATGATTATCACATTCTGCCAGTCATTCTTGTGATATTCTGCTACATCTAAAAATCCATTTATTGGCACATCGATGGCAAGAACAGTTGTGCATCACGTGGCTTGCTTTAAAAAAAAAAAATAAAGAAAATTAAAAAAAAAAAAAAGATTCAATATCAAGTATTATTTATTAAACCGTAGCAATATTGTGAGAAACAGGTTTCTGCCATTCAGATTTGTGATTTGTAGAATGCAGAGACCCAAGAATTCTTTGGTCAGCTTAATCTGTCTTCAGATAGATGAATCTATCTTGTCTTCAAGGTATTTTTATCTTCCTTTCTTGTATTCCTTGTATATTCCATATATATATATATATATATATGTTCCTTTAGACTAAGTTCTCCCTCACCTTCAAGGGACGGGAGAGAAAGATTTTATTTCTCTTTATACTAGAGGAAGAGCTCAAAGGCTTTAAATTTCTCAGGTCTTTTACCTACCCGCAGTCAAAGCTGGCAATTGTCTAAACTATTGAAGTACCAATATCAAGCTATATTGGCGGCCCCAGTTCAGCAGAGAGAAACTGGTACAGCAGCCAAAAAAGTGTTGGGGTTTTTTTGGTTTGTTTTTGTTTTTTTTTGTTTGTTTTTTGACCCTATTGCTCATACTAGCTTTTATTGAGATCACTTTGCAGTTTATTCTAAGCAGTTACATTTTTCTTGCACAATTTAATCCTCTAGCAGTCCTCAACCACTTGTCTAATCTCACAAGAAAATGTGGCCTGTCAAGTTTGCTCTAATAATTTGATATATTTATTTAGCTACTTACTCATGAAACTGAATTCAGTTGTCTTAGCATACCTTAGCAGATTTGTGTAAACAGTACAAGCCATTGGTCACGTCCTCACCATCAGTAAATGTGTGTACTCTCATTAAAATCACTGGTATCTGCCTATTGATGAAGATATAACCCTTCTTTTTTTATATATATGTACTTTCCATTGCAGAGAAATACCATAGCTCAGAGGAAAGGTGTTAGTATTATACCTCTGAGTATAACACTCTTTTTCCTTAAAAATAAAATAATAATAATTTAAAAAAAAAAAAAAAAGTCATCTTTTTTACACTAGACTAACTGGAATTTACTGTGGAACACTGCTCTTTGTTTAAAGTTAAAGCAAGTTACAAAATGAATTAGGATAAGGATGTGCTTTACTGTGTTACATTAGTTATGTTAAAGAGGTTATGAGAATTTACCTAATAATCAAAGTCTGGTTTAGTATTTCTTATGGTAGAAGGTTCGGCCGCTTTGCTTGTATCAGCTTGCTACTAGGTTGTGTAAAAGTAAAATGTGTAAAGTAAATATTTATTTTGAAATTATCAGTTAGGAATGTTGCAAGTCTGAAGCTCTCAACAACGGTACCATGTGCCATTCTCCAGATGGTACAAGAAGCCAGCAAATGTACACTGCACGCTGTGTTTCTCATGGAAAGTGTTCCTAACGTAGTCTTTCAAGTAGTCATTTTTCAGTAACTGATAGAAGAGTTTTGTGCAACCAGCGCTAACATTACTTCCCTAGTGAGTGGTAATTGTTGAAAAACCTTAACCATGAAAAGGTCATTTCAGATGCGAACAAATTGTGATACATGTTGGCACCTTAACTTTCAATTCCTGAAATAAGAAAATAGGAACAGTGCCATCATTTTGCCACTTCTACTAAACATTCCTTATAACACCAATGACAATTTGTTCTGTTTTGGTTCTTCAGTGAAATTTTGATCTGTTGCAGTCAGTGTGACTTTTGCCCCAGAATTTATTAGAGATGAAGCTTTGCTATGTTTTTCCTTTGAAAAGTTTTTATTTGCTTTTCAGTTTGCACTTCTTCCCTTTTTCTACTTGTTTCCTTTGGAAAAGTTCATTCTCTCATTCTGGAATCGGGTCAGGTTGCAAATCTGTTCTTTTTTTTTTTTATAACTAATCTTATTCTTTTTCAAAATTAGCTCATATATGCTTCATTGCATTTCATTATCTTCAACAGTTACTTTGAAAACAATCAGAATGTTTGTGATAAACAGCATTTGACATTTTGTGTCCCCTCCTCTGGGAGATTATCCATCAGTATCATACAGGAAGCTTGGTATGAATGCTGCCATCAGAAAGAACTGATGGTTCTTTTAAGGACTTTTACAGAATCATGGGAAGGCTGAGGTTGGCAGGGACCTCTGCAAGTCCAGTGAAATTCCCTGCTTAAGTAGTGACATGTAAAGCGTGTTACCCAGGACCATGTCAACTGAATACTTAAATGACATATATCATGAGTTACACAGGTATATAATGGAGACTAAGACGTCAGAAAGTAAAGGGCCCACATGCAACTGGGGGCTTCTTATTTTGTCTTTCTGTAGTACAGTGACAGTTGGTCTCTCTTCATGATTTGCGCGTGCTTCCTTTGCAATCTAAAAACATTTGTTATTTGTATTTGTCTCTTGCTGGAATGGAAGATTGTCATTCACCCATCCTATTTTACTTTTTCATAACCTTTTTTTTTTTTTTTTTTTTTTTTTTTTTTTTAATTAGTGTCTTTGTGCCTGATATTAAAATTTACCTGTAAATTCATGCAGTGGTTGAATTTAAACTGTTGTTTTCCTGTTCCACTTTACTCAGTCTCTCTCCTCTGAAAAACAGGCATTAATGCATTTTTGTCCAAGTTAAAAAAATGAACCAAAGTCCTTAGAATTAGTCTCATTTAGAGATGTGTATCAAAAATTTGTTTTCTCTTAACAAAAAACTTCCCATAGCTGAAAGTTAAATGAAAGTATTGTATGTTCTCTATTGCCAGAATTTGGAGGGCTTGTGTTTCAGTTATGTGAGCTGACTTCTTCAGTAGCCTGTGAAGAAGTTCTGCTACACTCAGCTATTAATGTCCTTAATGCAGTAGGAGAAAGTGTTTGTTGCCAGAACTCAAGAAGTCTTTGTTTTGATTTTAAAACAGTCATTGGAAGTACTGAAGTCTACAGTATATTTTGTTAATGGGACTAGAACTATCACCATTACTCATATTTTGCTTTAGAACAAAACCAACCAAACAAAAAAAAAGCTTTTAGATGACTTCCGTAACTCAATTTTGTGTTTATTTTTTAACATCACATTGTATTGTGGCTTTTTTTTTTTTTTTTTTTTTTTTTTTTCTGTTTCTGCTTTGATTTTTACTTACAAACAATCCTTCATCTGTTGTATTTTACTCTGCAAAGTATTTTTGATTTGTTGTCTGAAACGTGAGTATGCACACTTTGCGTTATTTCGTGCTGTACCTCTGGGACTGAAGGAACGGCGGTGAAGGACAAGGTCATCTCACCAACAGCCTCTCAGTAACTGCTGGGAGACACTTAGAGTGATTCCTCACTGCCTTTTCCTGATGATTTTGAAAGAACAAGTACTTTTTAAAGTAAAGTTTATATTTTTTTTTGTCAGATTAGAAGATTCTTTAGAATTACCATTTACTCCCGCCTTGTATCATTACTGCACATTTTCAACAGTAAATGCGATAAGATATGGAGAAAATATCTTCCTAAAAATTTCTCCTTAAAAGTGACTGCATAATGCTATTACTTAGTGCCATATTTTTCTGTGTTTGCCTTTACCAAATTTTATCAGCTTGTAAATAAAATGATCACTTTCTGTCCTAATTACCTCCTTTTCTTGTGAGGGAAGTCTTTGTGAGATGTGAGAGGTAAATCAGGCACCTCCTGTGTGTGTATCACCCCCACAGTCAATATTGTCACAGCAGCAGGCATGTCCATGTAGGGTACAGAAACCAGACACTGATAACAGGAAAAATGGGGGGGTGGGGTGGGGGGGAATGAAAATAGAAACACTTTATTCAGAACTGTCATTGCCTTCATTTGGCAATTTTAAAAATTTATTAATTTGTTTATTTATGTATTTCTTGTAAGCAGTGAGCTTAGCAAAAATTCATTTTGTAAGGATCCATCCTGGTGAATAGATTTCTTCATGTCTAATAGACGCAACTACTAGTGGAGCTGTTTCCTACCAAAGTACAGCCCTCCTCTCCTTCACAGCTTCTTTGTGGTCCACGTGAAGCAAGCACACTCTCCATGACTTGGTACAGTAGTGGCATTAAGAAAGATTTGCTCTTTAGCTGGTGACCTGTTTTCAAGAAACTTGCCAGAATTTTGCGATCATGTTTGAGTTGTTTACATTTCTGTTAGGTTCCCTTCAGTTTGAACAAGAGGTTTAAATATAGGCAGACATCCATAGGCTAACTAAAAGCAAAAGTATTTTGTGAATTGAAAACTCTTGAAAGCTGTCTGCAATGCCACTTCTTTAGAGGATTTTTCATGTTTTATCCAATGATCTTGTTCACAAAAAGTAAAGAATCACAGGATTACAGAATTGTAGGGGTCGGAAGGGACCTCTAGAGATCATCGAGTGACCTGAGAACCATATCATAGTGATCTTTCTGTAACATGGAAAGTTTCTAGAGAAATTATGGGAAAAAAGACAACTGGTGTATACATGACGCTGTTATGCCCAAGCGTGGTATCAATTGCTTTATCAAACAACATACACAATTCTAGTTAATTTAAAACTAGCAAAAATTCTATGTAGGGACAGCCAGTGCTTTGGAAACGAGTTCTAACTGATGACTAAGCAGCCTTTGCTAAGCAGACCAAAGCCATTTTATAAGAATCTGCAAACATGTAGAGTCTCGCAGGAAATTTAGAGTCCTCTTTGGCCAGCCCAGCCCAGCTTGTTCAGGGACACATAACTGCAGAAGATGCTGCTGAATTGGCAGTCAGAGACCTTTCTTCTACATCAGTACTGTGTTGCAGTAGTTAGTATGAGGTGGCTAGGTGTTAGGTGGCTAGCAGTTTAAAATATGAGGATGTATTTGTCAAGATACACAACTGGTGTTTGTAGACATGGCTTGCTGCTAAAAAAGCTTTCATGGCTAAATAGCTCTAGTAGTTTCAGATAGGCGATGTATGTAGAGCATCTTGTTATCAGTTACATGCTGTGCTGGGCTAATCTGTAAGTCCCATGGCACTCCTCTGTCCCAGTGCTGAGCAAAATGAGTAATATAAATGGATATTATGTAGATATGATTTGCTAATCCAGGCTTGTGCCACCAGAGGAGGCTACCATATGAACGGTCTTGTTAAACTCATCGCAATCATTACTTATTTTAAAAGTAATGCAATTTCCCCCTTTCAAAATTAATAATGGCCTTTTGCAAGTTGCTTTAAAATTAAAATCAAGAGGAGCACAGCATTATTGTCAAGGACCCACTGAGAAGTGCAGCCATCCAAACAGGCATGAATGGACCTGGGCAACCAAAACTGCTTGATTCTTTTTAAATTTTTAACCAGAATTGGTCTTTATTAAGGTCAAGCTTGCCATAGCAAATGTTTACTAATATTATTATGTAAATCTTCAAAATCATAAATTTTTTGCTGAACTACTAATGGGAAATTCTCATTAATAATTGGAAAAATGCTTATACTTTTAGAGAGATTAGTAGTAGTAGGTTGTTAGAACAGGATAGAGCTGTTCTAACACTACATCTAAATGAGGAAAAAGTCTGTTTGTTCATTTGTTTTTGTCACAGCAGAATACAGTTCACAACTGTATTTTTCTTGAATCTGTGAAGTTCTCCCTGACAGAATTTTCCTGACAGAAAATCAAAGATTACTTTTACCAGATCTCCCAGACTGGGACAATATCAATTCTATTATGGCAGTTTTTGTATCTTCCTGTTGCCTTCATATTTGCACCTTGAGTTCCAGAAATTTAATGGTTTTGCTCTTAAAATACAAGGATTGTAGATTTCTGCTTAGTTTTGTGTTCTGGAAGAGGAAGTGCAGTTCTTGTGTAGGCTATTGGGAGAGAGCCATAAGATCTACTTACAGGTTTGTACATAAAGAAGAAAAAGATTAAGCACGGTGGGGGGAAAAAAAACAAACAAAAAAAAAAGTTAGTCTTGTTTCTGTAGGTTTATTCCAGTATTTTAAGACCCATATAGATGATAAACTCTTGAAGATCTAGTGTTTTAAAACTGAAGCATCTGTAGCTCACCTGGTAAAGATATCCTGGAAAAGATTGTTAGCAAGCTTCATTTTACAAAGAAAAAAAAAAAAAAAAGAACCTGTAGCTATATTGAAATTTAGTCTTTGTGCGGATGAGTTACTAGAATTAAGCACAGTCAGCTTTTAATGACAAATTGAGTCACAAAGTCTGGGTCTTTATTCCACTGTGCTCTTCATTGCTTTTAGGAAGTCAGACACTTTGAGAAACAAGCTTTTGATTCTTTCTCTTGCCAAGTTTCCTTTGGTACCGAAAATGAGGAACCATTAGTGTTCCTTCATTCTCCTCTGGTAAGCACTCGGAAACCTGTGGCAATTCCCTCTGGTCATATCCAAGATCTATTAGCCCAGTGTATCTGATTACCTTCAGATGTTCAGAAATCTTCCTGTTTTTTGTTAGAAAATATAACTTTCAAAACCTCTAATTTTTTGTTGAATTTTACAAACATCACTGAGAAAAAAATTTGAGCCCTTATAGACAGCATTATAAGAAGAGCACAAAAAGGGCACTCCCAGGCTGAAGTACCTCTCCATCCAGGTTATCAGAGAAGGATCACAAACAAAACAGTTGAGCTGTGCATCTCAGTATCTCCTCTTGGAGCTTCTCTATTTGTATAAATAAATAAAGCCTTGAACCACAGAGATATACTGAGCATTTGCAGGGCTAGAGGTGAAAAGCTTTCTCTGTGTTGTGTATCCATACTATAAGGGCTTCAGCAGAAAGAAACTGAGACCCATCTTGAAAATACTCAACAATCCTGCATTCAGGATGCTTGTACAAGATGTGGGAAACTGCACTACAACATTTTAAGCCTTATTTTTTTCAGGACAGTTGCACAATGATCGGACTGTTAGATATTTTACAGTAAGAGTTTATTTCATTTTAGAAAGTTATTTCATTTTAGAAAAAATAAAAAATAAAACTTTGATTTCACTGCTCCGCAGAGCAGGATTTATAAATCTGTGTATGTAGATGTTGGTTTTGTTTTTTTTTAAAATCTCAAAAATTTTGAGGAATTATATAATTTTCTTATAATTTCTCCTTTGGATCTATACCCATAGGAGGTGAAAAGAATGCATTGGGCAATCTTCCTCAGGACATAAACCCCAGAATCAGATATATTAGTTATTAGAGTTATGTATCTTGCCTTCAATTTTATTTATTACTCTGCTTTCAATCTCATCATCTGCATAAAAGATGGGGGCAGAGATCATCAGTGAATATGGAGGACTGTGACACCGCTTAAATCAGTGCTGAACAGTTGGTTTAGGGTTTTTTCTAAAATAAAATACAAGGGAGAAAATTCCTTCCCTGTGTTTCAGGGAAATTAACTGCTAATAAATATTGTGAAAGAGCTGAAATTTGCTGTAAGGGAAGAACTGACAAACTATTTGTCAAGTTTTCAACTTGACACATGGAGGAGAAGGTTGAGCTGTCTTGTGGTTTTGCTGGATGACGTTTGTCCACTGCGTATCTGTTATCCAAAACAAACCCTCTCCCAGCCTGGCATTTCGGCAGCAACAAAAAACAGTGACTGATACTGTTTGGGTCAGCTTGAGGGTAGGTAGCCTGTGGGATAATTTCCTGAGACATTATGACACAAAAGTGTAGCAGAAAGCATGATTGAGTTATTGTCCAGTATAAAGATACTGCATGACTAACAGAGTTCATTCAGTTTAAACTGTAGGTTTCTTATCTATGACACAAATGTAGTAAGTTACAGGTATCTGACTTTCAAGGGAGTGTTCTCTTCCGTAGAAAACAAGTTATCAAACTGGTAGAAACATTATTCTCTTAAAAACAGCATAAATAGGAAGCGAGTTTATGCTTAAATAAGTCATTGGAGAAGACAGGCTTGATGGCTTTGCATCATCTATTATATAAATGGCATCTAATCCTGAATGAGCTCTGGGCACTAGTAATATTTTAAATATACTAATAAGCAATGACAATAAACCAAAAGAGGTTAGACGAACATTTAATATAACAGTAAACATTCTGTTAGAACTAGAATGTTACAGGAGACAGGAGATGCAGTAGATGACCGGCAGGTTTTATTGAGTAAGGATCTGATTCAGCACATACTCATTGGGAATAATTCACCAAGAGTATCCATACAGACAGGAAATTCATTTTTCTATTATATTTAGAAGGGCACAAGAGTCCACTGATACAAAGCATGCTGCTAGCCCACGTGGTGATTCAGACGGCACTTGACTTGAGAGGGAGGCTTTAAGAACTAAATAAATATTGAGGCTGAATGAGATGTTTATTGGTTGCCTGTGTTCTTGGTTCGTGGAAGAGTACAGAAGTGTAGCCATTTGTCCCCTATAAACACAGTCCAGCTAATTGCCTATGAAGGAGTACAGTTCATAGAAGGGAAGGAGGAAAACTAATCCCCACTACTGTCCTTTTTGCTGCTTTCAAGAGTGGAGATGTAGTTGAGTTTTCTCTATTTGCTTTACTGAAAAGAGAGTGTGATTCCTACTGCCTAACTGGGGCAAAACTAAGAGGTTTTTTCTCTCCTGCATCTCCAGGGCCCCGTAATGCCCTGATAAAGCCTAGACTCCAGCTGTTCTCTCTCACCATCAGTTCATTTAGTTTGTCTTATCAATACTGTGCAACTCTGATTCAAATTAGAATTATTATCAGGAATACACAGGATGTTTTTTAGCATTTTTTTCTTGGGGGGGTGGGGTGGGCAAGTGCGGGAAAGGTATATATTAACTTTTGAAATAACTGACCCCTGGTAGCTAAGTCTGCTAGCAAGGTAGTGATTTACTAAGTTTATTTAATGTAATGTGGAAATGAGCAACTATATGCAGGACCCTACTAACAGTGCCTTTTAAGAAATACAAATGCAGTGTGAGGATTCTTCTTGTTAGACAACAGAGAATCTGCATGGAAAAGAGCCAGTGTGAATGTTAAAGTTCTTGGAAAGCTTTCACTCAGCTTTCTTATTTTATCAGACACTGGGAATTCTGTTGGGGTTTATTTAGCAAGTCCAGCTGAAGCTTTTTCCAAATGTTGGTATTTATAATTTGTAATATAGTGTGAGCTTAGTCTGCACCACTAGATGTTGTTAAGTATCAGCCAGGGGACACAAGAGCTTAGGAAAACAATGATAAAATGATAAAACAATGATAAAACAATGATAAAACTCCTGATAAACACAATAATCATTATTTTTATTTTATTATGTGGTGATTTCTAAGTAGATGCTTTCATTTGAAAAAGAAGCATGGATTCTTAAATTCTTTCCCAAGATAAAGCTTACAAATACAAATACAAAGAATACAAATCTCTTCTCATTCTAAATATATTTCAATTGGTAATAAAAATTTCATGGTGGCAGAGGTCTTGGAGCTACTGTAATCTCAGATAAAACCATTGGTAATAAGCTTAAAAGTGGTCTGTATTTTCTAATGGGCTCATAGTGTATTTTTGTTTGCTTGTTTGTTTTGTTTTGGCTTGATTTGGCTTTATTTATTTATTTATTTTTGACAAAAACTTGAGCTTTTTTTTGTGTTCTGATTGTGTGCTCTAAGGAAGCAGGAAATCAGAATTATTAGTACATCTTTTTGACAGTGAAGTTTTCCATGCACAAGTGTAGTGATTTGTATTTCACGTTGTTTTCATTCTCATGCCAAAGGTAATCTAGAAGAGCTGAGCAGGTCAGAAAAACATTCATGAGGACAATGTAATATCCTTTGATCTCTACTGCTAGGATCAGACACTGTTTTAGAAAAGCAAACATGGCAGTGTGACATTTTGAATCACACACTTTTTGTCAAAATGGCTCTTATTTTCTCAACTGCTAATTTAATTTTGTTTTACCTACAAAATCTGTCCCTTTTGCCATTATGCTGAAACAACAGCTGTATAGTACTCAGATACAAACTGTAGGGGAAACTGATACTGAGGAACAAGAACCTAAGATGTTATATGATACAAGAAATAGAACTTGAAAACAGTCTGGAAAATAAACCCAGTACTGGACTCAGTACCCCAAAGTCCTAGAATGAGCCCAATTACAACTCTGGGGAAAAGAAAGAAAATTTTAAAGGTACAGACTTTTTCTCAAAGCGTCATTTGTTCATAAAAGGAAAACAATAAAAGTGTATGCCATGGGTATTTTACTGCAGTGCTACTTGAAAATGTCAGACAAGCTTTCCTCTTTATTTTGAGCAAGGTTTGTTGCTTTTCAAGAGGGCTTGCTTCTTTTGCCAGTGAGCAAGTGTTATTTTGGCAGGTTCTTATAGACAGTGCAGAACTGTAGGAACATTCTTGTCCTATTAGTAGGAAGACATGGTCCTTTACTAAAAGCACACATAGGGGAGAGGTTTGCTAGGAAGATATGTATGGTAGCAGAAGTTCATTAGGCCTTGTGGGATTTTTGATAAAAGCTAGAAACTTTCACACTGCAAACATTTTGATGCACTCTGTCATTAAAGCAGTACATTATTATAATATGATGTATATGTTTTCTTTTTTAGCTTCAATGAAAGGATGTTGTTTTTTTTTTTTTTTTTCTGACAATCTGCTGTATTACTCTGGCATTGCGAGACTGTACCTTGGAATGATTTTGCAAATAATGAACGCAGAAATGCTTACAGACTCCACCACAAATTATACCGATATGAGTGACTTAGTTCCAACACTTCATCCAAGAAGCAAACCAAATGTTTAACAGAAAATAAGTGAAAAAAAAAAAAAACCAAAAAACAAAAACAAAAAAAAAAAACAAAAACAAAAAAAACCAAAAACCAAAAAACAAAAAACCAAACACTAAAAGTAAAATCCCCATCTCCATACAGTGGAAATGAGAATCTGATAATGTGGCTCTCCTGTATATTTTTTAAGAGTCAAAGGTGTCTTATTTACTCTGAATTACTTACCTGATTTTGTAAGAATGTGTGTTATTCATGCTTTTGTCCCTGAAATGTGCAGTGTAGGGTATAAATCAATTGTTACATAGCATACATGAAATTTTCTAACATCATGAGGCAAAAAAAGTTGGCTAAAAAGCACTTGTTTGCCTTATGAAAAAATAGAAGCGATATTTCCTTTATGCCCTCATTTAATTTTTTATTTATTTATTTTTTAATTTCTGTGTGCTTCTCTGTATGTAGTTTTATTTTAATGATACTGAAGTAATCATGTGTATTGACAAGCTTTGCATTTATCATTTTGTTACTATTTTTCTTGGAGGTTACAGCATTTTCTGTTCAAGAAGACAGACTGACTTTCATAGCTAAAGGCAGAAGCTACTGACATTGCGTAGAGCAGTATACTGGGATAGCCATGCAGCTTATTGTACTCTGAATGACTAGTTCTCCTCCTCACGGCACAATCTGTTTGTGCGTAAGGCTACTAACCAGTACAAAGGATTTTTCTTTACTAGAATGGAAACTTAGAGACATTCCTGGCATGCAAGAAAGTGAGTGTTCAGAGTGGAAACATCAAAAAGGCTTCTGATTAATCTGCTGCAGCTGAGTTGTCTGCCCAGATGCCCATTCCAAAATCTCAAGAGTATTCTGTCTTACTTGTGATTGTGAGGGGGTACATTCAGATTTCTTGTTGCTGAACAAAAATATCTTTCATAATCTCATTTGGTCAACAACATGACTGTGTGTGAACACTCCACAAAGAAAGCCATTGAGTCACAGTAAGAATTTCTCAGTAATACCTAAATACAACTTCTTTTTTTTTTTTTTTTTTTTTTTTTTTTTTTCTTCCAGTTCTGAAATGGGTATCTATGAAAACAGATGCAGTTTCTTTGCTGAGTTTGTGTTAATATGGCTTCATATAATAGCAGGAAGCAACGTTGACTAAAACGTCAAAGACACTACAATATATAGGCCATCAGTTAAGTCTACTGACATCCTCATTTAAAGAAAAATTCTTACTTCGAACCACAGATTTTTTTTATTTTTTATTTTTTTTTTTTTTTTTCCTCTTTAAATCTGTAGTGATAAGATAGTGAAATCCTTGGCCCAGTAATTCTGTTGCTCCAGATTTCAATCTTACACTATGTAGAAGATCAGGAAGATGGTAAGCAAATTCAGGTAAGGTGCTGAGGAGTCTGAGTCTAATGAAAGATCTTCAGCTTGCCATTATTCAGAATAGTCTGGAGGTTTTCAGAGTTTCTGCAGCATCCTCAAAAGACAGCACACATGCTGAGCCCATCTGGAGCATGCCACTGCGTGGCTGCAACCATGTCTTGCCCCCTTGATGCTCTTGTTTTAAGGCAACACAGTAGTTGATGCCCTGGGCTGTGTCCTTGCTGAGTCAACTCTTTTCCAGCCTCTTTGCATCACTCAATCCCAAGTGATCCAACAACAAAGAAGAATCTGTACGTACGTTTTCCTGGTGCTGTGCTGAAATTACTTATAGTACTGAGAAGGTTATTATAATTGCACTTGAATTCGTAGAAAAATGCAGCATTGCTTTTTGTTCTCCAGGAATGTAAGTATGCTGTATATGGAAACCACGACAAAATATTTAATAAAGAGAACATCATTCTTAATATGTGTAATACGGTAATTTTCCCAGAAGTAGTTCCTGAAGAAGAGCATCAACAAAAGTACAGCTATTTCTGGTGTTGTGTTAGGAGCTGTGTTAAGTATCAGGTCTTCTACAAAAAGAGACAGTGGAACATCCTTTTTAAAAATGATGTTTGTACACCATCACATGCTTATGGCTGATCTTTTTGCTAGACTCTAGACTTCTATTTTTTTTACAGCTGTGCATGATATTGAAAGCTACATGTGGTGGGACTGTTTGAATTAATCTGTGAACTGTAAAGAGAACATTTGCTGCCACTTCCTTTTTTCTAAAAGCATACAAGAGGTAGCATGCAAATTTCTAAAGCAAGTGCTGTTAAACTGTATTTCTCCCCCTCTTATTAAGACCTAATTTATTACAATAAGAACTTTAAGAATGTCTGAAAATTGTCATTTACTAAAGTTAATGCTTGGTCAAATGCCTATGCCAAAAAAAACCAAACCTGCTAAGTGTATCAGTTCTGCCTGGAAGTGAGTTAAGGGTGCTTCCCTAGAGGTAACAGAGAGGTCAGAAACAATGTTGTGAGGCAGTCAAGAGTGCATGGGTGATGACTTTTTAATTATCTTTAGCGTAGTGGTGACGAGGTGTTATACTTGAAAAGCTGTTAACCTAGACAACATTTTCCACCATGGTATGAAATGACTGACAGCAGTGTGTGTATTAATTAGAGCTTCAGGACTGTTCAGGAAATCTTTCCTTATGGTTCTGCTGTTCAGAACTGCTGGGGCAGACAGAGATTCTTGTTTGATGAGGACTTCTGTCACTGTTTAGAGTTCCTTTCACACTTGTGAATATGGTAATCAGCTCAGGAGGCTTTGATAAAGTCTTTAGGTGACAGGACTGCCCTGCGGGCAATGCATTCTGGCCCAAAAGGGGAGCCAGATTCTGGATGTATTAGGAAGGTGGGCACTATGTAAAGACTCCTAAATGCAAAGTGCAGTTGTAAATATATGTTGTTGCTACTTCTTGTTGCTAACAAGAAGTTTTAAGCTTGAAAATAAATACCAAACTGTGCATTTTATTACTTTTACCTAACTGTGGAATCCTTCGAGTTCATTCTGTTGCTTTCATATTCCTTGTAAAAATCTCTTTGCTACAGTCTTAAGATGATACTTACTTGCAAAGAAAAACATGAGTATCCCATTATCTGATTGTTAAGGACTGCTGAAGGTCAGGCCGAAGTCTAGCAGCAAAATAGTTTTGCGCAGATTCGTTTTAACTCACTTCATTGTATATGTTATCCTCACTGTATAAGGTCATCAGATAACTATGCATCTGTTAACTCATCAAAAGTATTTAACACAACACACTTACAAACATACCGTAAACAATGTGATTCAATTTCCGGTATGGATCTCAATGAAGTCTGCACTGTGAAGTCAGTGCCTGTCAACTTCAAGAACAAGCTGCAGTTGCTGCCCTGTTAAAGTAATGTACAAAGCCTGTGAGCTGTGGTGTCTGCTGCAGTGCAGGCACTCATGCATTCCCTTTGATGGATAAACTTTCTGGGAAATACTGACTTTATGTGCCATGCGATTTTTTTTAGATCAGATATAGCAATTATAGTAAGCATGACACGTTTAAAATACAGTATCCACGATTCAGTGGGGATGGGGTTTGGTTCATATCAGCGTCCTGTTTGCTAAGGTAACAGACTAACCATGATGTGGGCAAGCACTGCAGCATTTCCCTTAAATGCTTCTGCCAGTTAATGTCAACCCAGACTTATCCTTCTGCCAAAAGGGAATGGACATTATTCAACATTCTGAGATGTTTTTGAACCAGCCCATAGTTATGCAAAGTTCAACAGCTTTGAAGGAACCCAGAGGTCTGGAGCATGAGCTGTGCAATGTAAAAGGAGACAAATCTTGTATCCTAGATGCTGAATAGTAATGCACTCATCTATTGGGAACTAATCCATGCTGGAATATTTGCTTGCCTGATTTGTTTTACTTTTTTTTTTTTTTTTTTTTTTTTTTAAGGGGGGGGGGGGGGGGGGGGGGCGGCAGGGGAAAGAAGTTAGTTTGGTGAGAAACAAGACATTATTTTTTAGGTGGGAATAACCAGCCCACTGGACAAACATTTCTCTGGCTTGCCTTGGAGGTATGTTTGCATGTAGCTGATCCAGCAGCATGACAGGTGTTTCAGAACTGGATGTTTCAGACATAGAACTCAGCAGTGTGCCTGTTCTGAAATGTGCTCAGCTCCCCGCTCAATGCAGAGGAGCATCTTTTGCAGCTACATCATAGGAAGCAAGCAGCTGTGCTGTGCTGTGCAGGTGTGTATGTGAGGTTGCATTATAGCTGGGAATTGTTGGTAGCTGCATACCTACAGATCTGCTTCTGAGGGAGGCGGTGTCTTCCCTCTTGTGCAACGTCTGTGAGTTTTAAGAAGTTGGTTGCAACGTGAAATACAGTTGTCGCTATTAGACTTCCTTACCGTTGTTGGGTTCATCTCCAAAACTTTCACCAGACTTAGAGCTGCTGTGCGGGAGCAAACACTCCTGCAGTATTTGGGCACCCTTCGGCATCTCGCTGCTGGGCAGACTGTCAACGCTGATTTTCACACTTCCTCACGCTCTCTCCAACTTGACCCATTAATCAGTCTTGCGACATCCCTGGCCTAGGTGACAAACATCACCGCTTATCACTGCCGGCGGCACGAACCGCCTGCGGGGGTTCATCCGCGCCGTGTTGCGGGGTGACCGAGGCCGGAAGCGGTGACTCAGCCAGCCCGCGCCTCTCCGCGCGCGGACCATCCTTGGGACGGGGGCCCGGCGCTCTGACCAGGAGGCGGCGCCGCGGGCGGCCGCGGGGCGAGGCGGGGCCGGGCCGGGCCCGGTTGGGCGGGCAGCCGGCGCGGGCGGCTGAAAGTTTGCGCTCGGTCCCCGCTGCCGCTCGCCGCGCTGGTGGCCGCGGGGCGGGGATCCGTGCCCTGCGCGGAGACGAACACGCCTGTCCGGGCTGGCAATATGAAGGAGCAGCACTCATGTGCGGGCACCGGGCAGCGCGGCGCGGTCGGCCGCGGCAAGATGGACACGTTGGAGCTCTCTGTTAGCCCCGTGAAACGCCTGAGGACTCAGTACGTCTTTCCCTGTCTCTTCGCAGAGGAAGCCTACCAAAAGCTGGCCAGCGAGACCCTGGAGGAGCTGGACTGGTGCCTGGACCAGCTGGAGACCCTGCAGACCAGGCACTCCGTCAGCGAAATGGCCTCCAACAAGGTAGGAGTCACCTGGGGGTTGGTGCCGGTGTCGCCGCCGTGCCCGCGGAGGGGCCGCTGTGCCGCGGGGGGCGCGGGGTCCGGCGCTGCCGTGAGCCCAGGCGTGCTGCGAGCGATGCGCTTGGCAGCGGGGAGCCACCCGTGCTCCCCGAGGCTTATCAAAACCCAAACCGGTGTTTTTGGCTGCCGTGGTGATCCTTTTGCTTGATTGTTGCGCACTCGTCCCACTGCGAACTGCAGCCCTGGTCTAGGACAGTGCGTAGGAATCGGCAACGTGACGAGTGATGGAGGCACGGAGCGCTTAGTTCCACCGATGGTACTAACCGGGTATCGTTTGTAAACAGAAGTGCTTGGGTTCCCTAACGCGAAGTTCTCTGGAGGAACACGTTCAGAGCTGATGGCCAGCCTGACTACCATCTGTGCCATTACATCTGTTACTTGCTGTGACAGATAGCAAGGTCAGGGATGTGCTTCTCAGACCATATCTTCACTGAAGCTCAGAGTACCCAGGAGGGAGCTGTGTGCTGCTGTGCGTGGAAACTCTCTTCTCCTGTTTTAGTTTTTCACTTCATTCATGCTTATGCTCTTCTTTGTGATTTTGGTTTACAAACAACATGTAGCTACGTAGCTGGTATTTATTTTTGAAGTCAGATTAGTAAGCCTGCTGCTTTGCTTCAGAATGTATTTTCACGTTTGTTAGCAGATATCCCAAGTATTTGGGGAACAACATGTAAAGTGAGAGAGAATTATGTCTTAATTGTATAGCAAATAAATGGGCTGTTTCTTGCTTCCTTAATGTGTGGAGCAGCTCATGATCTGTATTTAGGCAGCTATATTTTATAACCATTGTAGCTGCAGTGAGGTTTCTTTAAAGTCAGATAATTCTGAGTGTTTTTGACTCAGCTCAGGCTTCTTTTAAAATCTGCTGTCCCTTTTGATTGCCCTTACCCTCTCATTTCTTCTGAGACGGCTCAGCCTGTGGGTGAGATGCAGGCTGCTGGTGTTCTAGTGCAGGTTGTCCTGTGATAAAACCAGTTTGTTTTATTGTTGTGTCCTCTGTTTCTCTTGTCCTGAGACATGCTTAGTAGCAATTAAATATCCATTTTAAGAGTTGCCCTGTCCTGTTTTCAGATTTAATTGCCAGTTGAAAGATTTAATTATTCTGGATATGTCAGGTAAGTGCCATAAAGGTACAGAGTGAAGAGTCTTGGAACTATTTCAGCACTTCATGAATCCAGTGGTACAATTTACACCTATCCAAAGGGACTATGGCCACGGCTGGTCTTGGGGCCTGTTTTGATTTACTGACCTATTGGTGTTCTTTCTGTGTCTGTATCACCGCTGTTTCACCAAATCCTCGCCTATTCATTTGTTACCTCCTTAAGGCAGATGTGTGCTGTGTCTTATGAACAATGAGGGCAAGGTAGTTTTGGAATAAAATGAAAATTGATTACAAGTTAATTCTTGAGTTTTCATAGTTCTCTGATGAGCACATACAGCAATAGATGTAGCATCTTTGGTGGTGGTGGGTTTTTTTGGTTGTTATTTTTTCTAATTCTTTGATCTAGTTAGAAGTGTTATTTGCCACAGACTACAGGATAAACTCTTTGTGCATGCTTATTCAAATGGAAAGGAAAATGTGATTTACAAGAAATTTATTGTCCTGTTCCAGCAATGTGCAGGTTAGGGATTGACACACATTGAGCCTTGTTGTTGTAGTTAATCTGAGAGTCAGTAAAACTGATGCTGAGTTTTGTAGCAAAACTGGAACTTTGTATGGCAGTAATGTATTGCCTCAGACTGCTTGGCCTATCAAATATGGATTTACATGTCTAGACCACTTTCCTACATAGTATTTCACATTGCAGCATGTAGGTAGAGGCTGGTATTACTGTACTGGCAAGGAATTGCCACCTTCTGGTTTTGGAGGTTATATTCAATTCTTAAGGTAATTTTTTCCTTTTCCCCTTTTGCAGAAAATCTTTCTGCCCTGCATAAAAATCTCTTTGACATCTTCCAGTTGTTTTTCCTATCATGCTGATATACTAACACATGTTAACCATAATGTGATTTTTCTTTTCTAATAAGTGAGGCTATATAATAATGTAAGAAAACTCAGTGCTGGAGGACTTAAATTTTAGATCTTCTAAAGAATTGCTTCATTCTTGATTATTAAAATAAATCCAGCTTTTATGCATTAGCTCATATTTCAGCATAACTGCAAACTGCAACATCTCTGTAAGGCGTATGGGTAGGTGATATTATTCTAGTTCATGAAGAAATTGAAGATGAGTGAATAAAACTCAGTCAAGCAGGAATATCCAAGGTTACCCAGCTCTCTATACCAAGAGTAATTTCTTAAATTACTTAAATTCTTAAACAAATCTTCTCATATGATTATATGAGAAAATCAGGAAAAGGATTACTTTGTGTGGGTACGTAAGCATGGTTTCTCATGGTGTTTGCTTTTCCATTTATGTAGGTTTCTTTAAGAAATTGCTTTCTGTATTTATTTGTTTACTTATTTGGCATGTAATAGCATTTTCATCATTGTTAACTTGGCTTGTTTACATGAACAGGAGTGGTAGAGGAGCTGAGCTCTGTTCTAGGTAAGAACGTTTGACTAACATGCAGAGGCTACGATAGCACTGGGGAAAAAACCAACCAAGCAAACAGAGAAGAAACTCTTGACTAACATCCGTGAACTGTGTCTCTACCATGGTTCTGTTTTGTTGTTGTTGTTGTTTGTTTGTTTTTTCCCTGTGATATTTGTCTGAACAGAAATAATTTAATTTAAGGAAATTTCTTACTAATTGGGGTCACTAAACATAGGACCCCAAGGCATGATTAGATGTTTCTTTGTAACTGTTCTCATTTCCAGAGATGCTAACCTGCAACAGTTTCTGTTAAGAGTGAGTGATGTCTCTGAAACCAGTAGTTTTTTTAGTGCTGTTAGCTTGCTGATGGTGATTCCTAACTTAAGACACAAGCACCTTCATTATGGTTGTGCAAGCAGGTAATGTTTTTAAAATATTAAGGTTGCAAGGTGATGCTTACTTTATATTTCAATAGTTTGTTTTCTTCGTAATTAGTTTCCTTTCTCTGACAAGCAAGATAAAAGCAAAATTTCATAAGTGAAAATTTCTCCTATTTCATGGGAGAGGAACTGGGGAGGAATAAGGGAAGAACTGTCTTATTCCTGCATGTGCTTCTTCAGTACTGAGATGAAGTCTATGGTTTTGGGTTTGGACTTGCAGCTGCTACTGTGGCAGAGAACAAATAAATGTGACAGCCGATACAAAGGTGCAGCAACAGCTTTCTGTGGAACAGCACTAATTGTAAATCAGTCAAACATGAAGTAGTACTTAGAATGAAACTGATATGCAAAAACATGTTTTCACTTCTGTAATCTTGACTTTTGCAAGCGCCTCAAGCGTGTTGCTTTAGGGTGCCTGAAGTTAGACATGGAAAAGTTTCAGTCTGTGTAAAGTCTTCTGTTGGAATTTTAAGTTTGGTGCAGTTAACAGCTCTTTTTGCAGGATTTACTGATGACTGTGAACAAGAGTGTGGAAAAGGTCCATGAAGGTTAATACAAGGATTGTCTCAGAGGCTTCTTTCCCACTATGTAAGCATATGTAAAGGTCCTTTCTTGAGGAATCCTTTGTAGGTTTTAAAGCTGAGAAGAGTGAGGTTTCATTTAGCTTGACTATGATGACTATGAAAATATCTTTTAAAATATGAGCTGTTTTATGTTGTTCGGTGTGTGCACCAGTATGTGCAGTTTAAGGTCTGGTACTTGTCAGTTATGCTCAGACAGAAATTATAATGATTTTTAAAAATTAATTAAATTAATTTAATTAAAATAAAAACAACACACACCCCCCCCCAAAACAAACAAACAAACAAAAAACTAGTTTCCAGGATGTAAACATTTAGTGCAAATGAAAATTACTCATGAAGGAAACAGGCCACTTCAGATCTACAAAGTCCCAGTTTATTTTCTTTTTCACATTCCCTCCTGATGTCCCCTACCAAGTAGAACTGTTTTATAATCGCATCTTCCTGCTGCTAAAAAGAATTTTTCCTTTCTTCCTCTACAGTGTTAAAAGGCTCATGCAGGCAACAGGGAGCCAGCTAACATAATATCCAGAGGAAGAGGGAAGCTAAACTAATTACTTACTTGAAATAACAGGCTTTGTATAAATTCCCTAACATGGTTCAAACAGAAGTTTTGTTTTACCACTGATGGGTGTCCCAGTGGCAGGAAAGAGCTCCTGCTCCCTGCATCCCTGCTTTACCTTTGTTTTATTATTTATTCATAAGCTTGGATGGCATGGTGGTCAGTAAGTAACTTTACAGGGCTGAGTATAGAACAGATAAAAGTGGCTGATGTAGCCTGATTGTTTAACAGGCTAGTTGTCAGTGTTGTCTTAATTTTGAATTGTCAGCACCATTTTTGACAGCAGATTTGTCTCCCTTTTATAAGCCTATCTTCAGAAATTTCATTCATAGGAGCATTATTGTCTTGTGATTTTTCCAAATATGAAAGCTCAGCTGATGTAAAATTGTATCCTTTTCTGTCCTAGCCACAGATTAGAGTGACCTGTTTCCAATTAAGGGAAAGGATAATGTTGTCATATCCATTTAAAAGGATTTAAACACCAGTTGTCCTCTTATGTTTCAGCTATGGCTCGTGGAAAATGCATGCTGAAAATGAGTAGAAAAGACCTTTATTGTTATAATGACTAGATTTTTGCAAAGTAGTCAGAGCACTGCTTTGCTTTCCAGATATAAAGAGCAGGGATAACCAGGTGGAAAAACTTGATGGAGCTTATCCTGTGACAGTCCTGTTATATAATGTTTGGCAGTGCCATCACACTTGGCTTGTTGACGTGACTGTTTAATTGGCTTTTGACGTTCCCAGATCTTTGTAGGAAAATCCAAGGATTTGGTTAGCTCTTTAACATGCTGCTTCTGATGAAGATTACAATTAAGTAGGGGGCAGCTGTTTGTGTGTGAAAGCTTGTTTGAATGCAGCATCAGGAAATATGTTATTCAATGAGGATTTCCATTTGCACAGTGAGAAGGGATCCTGATAAAGGTGTGAGACAAGAAGATGGAGTTTGAATTGATACATATTTATGCACAGCTTTTCTTATACTTCATAGTGAGAAAAAAGGAAAAGAGAACTGTGGAGGTAAGGAAGGATTTCCTTCCCCGCTGCACTCCTCTCTTTTTATGGTCTGAAGCCAGAACTCATGAATTCAAAGATTTCTGGGCTGGGCTGGACTGTTGCTCCTTGTGCACAGCCGTACTTGCTGCCAAGTCAGACTGCTCATGCTTCTGGAGAACAGAAAACTTGCCCTCGGGTAACCGCAGTGACGTATGAGGTATATATTTATGTATATACACACATACACATATATGTGTGTGCATGTGTAATAAGGAGACAGCACTCTGTACTGTGCAAAGTTGTGCCACAGGGAGATAATGGCTGAAGCTTGCCCTCCGGCAGACGGCTTGCACCTCCTTATCACTTACCAGCATGTCCGTCGTCTCGGAAACAAGGGGAGAGTAGTGAAGTCAATTCAGTTGTGGTCAAATTTCATCTGTACCATTGTGTGATGCCTCCTTAGAATCTGTCAGGATGGTGTCAAATTAGGAGAAAGCAAATGAGGAAAGATCAGCTCATGAGGCCAGAAGTGGGTTTTTTGGGGATGTAGGTCACTTGGAGACACCTGTCTTTTTGGAGTTGTAGACCTCTTGCTGAGGACAGAAATGAGTGTGGTGGGCCAGGCTGAACATCTGGGTTTAGAGCAGCCCTTTCCCTTTGTGCAGGATTTGCACATGCTCACGACACTGTGGTGTGACAAGCTGGCAGTTGTGATTTGGAAACCTTGGAGCCTAGATTGGACCCATAATGGTAAATAAAATGTAGTGGCATTTCAAGACATTAAAACAAGTCAGAAATCCATAATCTCACAGGCTCAGTCTTTAAATTTTAGAAAAAAATGTAATTGATTTTTCATATTCCCAGTTACATAAGATGAACAATGCGCATTTGAGACTTTCTGTGATATAATACTTTCAAGTTTTTTAGCTCTTTCTAGGATTATTGTATAGCTTTTCATTCACTAATAACTTGATAATTTTTTTCCATAAATATAAGCAAATGGCCCAAACTATCTAAAACAGGCTGTTTGTGTGTAGCCCCTTTAATAATAGGAAATGCCAGAGTATGAGAGATTCTTTCCTTGTGGTGTAATGGCACAGAATTATGTAGACAAAATCACATGAATAACTGGGACTACATCTGAGGAAAAAAAAAAACTTTAATTTCAACCACAATAGCAAAGAATTTGGAAACAAGTATTTTCCAGCCATTTAATTATCTAAAGTTAAATCATAAACATTAATGTATCTTTTTATTGCATTTACGTAAAATACTATATGTGGCCATTCACTTTTTATTTTATTTTTTTAAATTTTGTGTTTTCAGTCATAGGCAGCTTCTGCTGTTGTCTGGAGTTATGGTACAATGAATGTGGTGCACACTGAAATGTCAATCCAGCCGCTGCCTCATAAAGAAACTGCCCTAAGAAACCATTCTGTTGTCTCAGTTACGTTAGCAAGGGGCTTGGTTTGCTTCATCTGCCAAAACTTTCCACATTTAGGAGACTTACCATAAAATAAAGCATGTTACAGATGGATATGATCTTCAGTATGCTGAGCATTCCTACAACAGAAGTTGATCTGAGCTCTAGGTGCGTGCAGTCAGCCTCCTGCATAGCTGAAAAACCAAACACAAGCAAGCAAAAACATCATGGAAAACAGTGCTAGTCATCCTGCCTTGAGCAGTGCAGCAGTCAGCAGCTGCCTGTTGAACTGGACATCTCTGAGCTGCCCAGTTACTCTAGCTGCTCAGCTGCCTATGTCTGGCTGGTGGCAGAGCCCAGATGTGATGGCACACCTAACTCTCCAACCCTAACACTGCTGCACAAGTATTGCCTGTTGCTGGCTTTGTTTTGCAGGTGCTGACGCAGAGCTACGCAGTCAGTAGTATTTGCTGTAAATCACAAAGCAGAGCAGTGAGACAAACTGTTGGGCAGTGTCTGTTTACAAGATTATCTACAAATAAAACTTAAACAGCCAGCTTCTTCTATTAATTAAGCTGTAAGCCACTAACAACATGATCTGCTAATGAAACTGAGTTGACCGAACACTTCTGTCAGATTCCTCAACAAGAAGGTATTTAACTAAAATTTGCACTTGTAATTACTTAGGGAAAGGCTATTGGCTTACTGGTGCACTCTTGTTATTGGCTTCAGTTGGGGAGGGAAATCAAAAGAAAAGCAGACCTACCAGTTAAATTTGTTTTGTTTTGCATCTTATTATATTAGATAGCTAAGAAGTACCAAACTTACCATTAATATACAAGTGTAGATTCGCATAGCAGTAGCCTATCTCTCACAGTTAAGAAAGTTTTCAGTTTGTATAGAAAGTGTGGAAGAAGCTTATGGATGTACTCAAAGCAGCCCAGAATATATGATACTGAGTGATTAAGATGTGCTTGTAGTTGCCAAAGTCAGTGACTGAAAATATATTTCAGAGCTGCTTGCTCCCACTTTTACATGCTCATATATGCTGTCCAGATAGAGCGTCCATATGGCACAGCTCAGCAGCAGGACTTCACTGAACACAGATCCACATGGAAGTTTGTTTTCCATCTAGAAAGATCACTTGTTCATTCGTGGGCTTTCAGAACATCAGAACACAATCCACACTCATCAACACTAGATGCTGGCAAAATGGTAATGAGGCAGCAATTATTTTAATGTGTACTACTCTAGTCTGGTTTGTAAGCTCCTTTATCCTTCTCGAGCACTAATTTAATAGGTGTGAATGGTAGTTTTTGCCTGCTAGCATTCATGAACACTGTATATTAACCAGAAACATTACCTTCTTTCATTCCCGCAGCATTCTTATAAAGATATCAAAACAAAAACAGAGTTCACTTGCTCTGGAATAGATAGATTACAGGAAATGCATAGTGAGCTGCAACTTTGTAGCCACTCTTATGTATCAGTAATATTCCTTCAATCCATTAGGCCAAGTCTGATTTTTGATGGATAAAAAGATATATATTTTTCAATTTCATTAGTTTATATGATTTAAAGAACCTGTTCAAGTAAGGATTAATGCATTAAACTAAGCTGCCTGATGATGTTGTGTCCAAAGTTGACTGTGCAGCTTTAATGGAATAATATCAACCAGAATGAGAGACAACCTCACACTGCCAACTAAAGTAGTAATGTTGTTTTCCTAAACTGATTTTGGCAATTTAGTGTGAGCAGTTGTACAAGAGATGTCTTTCCTAGTAGCCAAGAGCAAAATGACTAGCTACTGATATTTTAATTACCAGAAATCAAATTTAAGGAGAAGGACTGCTAGCTTTCTCTTGAAATGATAAGGTGGAATTTTATCATGAAATGCCCTTATCTCTCTGTATACTGGTACTACTCAATAGATTCAGGAAGGCAGTGCTGCACTAATTTGTACTGAAAAAGTTATTTTAATGCCATGGGACAGAAATTAAGATGCCAAATATTCTTATTTTTTATCTTCAAGGTTATTAATCTATATAACACTCTATAAAACTTAAACTAAAAGGTAGCTCACTCTGAACAGTTTCTTTTACATAGGAACAATGGTTTTCACAATACATCAGTCACCCATGAGCTTCAAGGATGATGATCTAAACGGAGAGTAATTTGCTAACTGAGGATATGATTCTGGTGTACTCAATGACCCAAGGAAGCAGCTGTTAGCTTTCAGATCTGTTTTCAACAAAGAATGGGCAAACACCTAAGTTGACATTTTGGCTGTGCTCTCCAGCAGTGTTAATACAAACTTTGTCAGTGAGACTCTGGGAAAGTAGTGTAATTCCAACTGTAAAGAATGGCAAAGGAAAGCATAGTGGGGTTTAGAAAAGAACTAAAGAAATAGCAAGATAATGGTGTTTCATAAGAAGAGTAAAGAAGAGTCTGAAGAACAGAAGTAGTCTGCCAAATAAGCATTGTGGACGTATATATCTGTATGAATGTTTTATTGAAAAATAAGCATGAAAGATGAAAATCATAGAATTCTTAAAGTTGGAAGGGACCTTCAAGGATCATCCAGTCCAACTCCTCTGCAGTGGTCAGGGAAATGTACAGAAGATCCAGCCTCACCTTGAAAGTTTCCAGGGACAGGCATCCACTGTACTGCTGGGCAGCCTGTCCCAGTGCTTACCACCCTCAGTGTATAAGTCTTTTTCCTTATAGCTTACTTAAATCTACCCTCTTTGAGCATGAAACCATTTTCTCTTCTATCACAACAGACCCTGCTAAAGAGTCTGTCCCCTTCTCCCCTGTAGATATGGAAAGGCCTCTATCAGCTTACCTCAGAGCCTTCTGTCCTCCAGTCTGAACAGCCTCAGCTCTTTCAGTCTGTCCTGGCAGGAGGGGTTTTCCATCCCTTGGGACATTTTTCTGGCCTTCCTCTGGACATACTCCAATAGATCTATATCTTTCTTGTACTGAGGACTCCCCATCTGGACACAGTACTTCAAGTGAGGCCTCACCAGCACAGAGCAGAAAACAGGATCACCCCTCTTCATCTGTTGACCATGCTTCTTTTGATGCAGCCCAGGGTATGGTTGGCTTTCTGAGCTGTGAGGGTACATGGCTGGCTCATGTCCAGCTTCCCATCCATCAGTACCCCCAGGTCTTTTCTGTCAAGGCTGCGATCAATCCTTTCTTCCCTCAGCTTGTATTGGTAATGGATGTTGCTTTGACCCAGGTGCAAGACCTTGCATTTGGATTTGTTGAACCTCATGAGGTTCTCCTGGGCCCACTGCTCAAGCCTGCCTAGATCCCTCTGGATGACATCCTGTCCCTCTAATGTGTAAACCACATCCCACAGTTTGGTGTCATCAGCAAACTTGCTGAGGGTGCGCTTGACCCCACTGCTGATATCACTGATGGAGATATTGAAGATACTAAAACATGCTCCCTAGTGCTATGTTCAGTTATCTAATTCCTCCAAGAATGGGGTCTCTTCCACTTCCATTGGCAGCCTAATTCAATGCTTAACCACTGTGTCTATGAAGAAATTCTTCCAAATGTCCAATCTAATCTGTCTCTGATGCAGCTGGAGGCTGTTTCCTTGTGTTTTGCCACTTGTCACCTGAGAAAAGAGTGCAGCACCCATCTTAGTACAACCTCCTTTCTTGCAGTTGTGGAGAGCAATGAGATCTCCCCTCAGCCTCCTCTTCAGATGGAACAGACCCAGTTCTCTGCACTGTTATAGCTGAAATGACTGAAAGTGAGCTATAAAATACTAGATTTACACTTAAAAGGTAACAAGGAACGTCTCTTGGCATTGGCCTTGTTAATGGGAATTAAGCTGCTTGCCTCTTTGGCACTTGTGAGCAGCATCTGAGAACTGTGAGGGACAGATAGTTGAGGTCTTTCAGAATGCCTTATTTGTTTTGCTTTCTGAACACGTGTTTTCCTGGGATTCTCCCTTCTCAGCCTTAGCTGAGCCACATTCAGTGTTTGATACCACTGGCAACTGGAGCCAAAAGGACTCAAGCCCAGCTCGTTATACTTCATGCTGATTAACGTTCCTTGAGGCAGCCGGCAAGGCAATGAGCATACTCAGATGCCTCAGCACCTCTGTCCCCTGCTGCATGCTGCTGGCAGCTGCAGCGGGCACCATAATAGGAAGCACCTAGGCCTGTCATAAGCAAACGTGGCTGGGAGGAAAAAGAAGTGCAAGCCTGACGCATGTTGTGGCCATGGCAACGGGCAGTGATGAGGCTGCCATTTTGGAGAGCGTGCAGGCTGGTGTGGCTCAACAGAAAGTCTCTTGCTAGATTTACAGTGCTGCTCTGTATGTGCGTGTCAGGGGTTTTATGAAACACTACTGGCAGGAGTTCAGCTTGAAAAAAAAAAAAAAAAAAATCACAAAAAAAAAACCTCAACCAAAATCTGAAATTAAGTATCAATGGGTGTTTTCAAATTAAATTAAGTTACGTTTTCACTATAACTGAAAGTCTTAGATGGAAATTTTTTGTGCATATTTACTGCTGAGAAATTGCAATGTGATGAATTATTTGACAAATCATAGCATATCTCTTTGGATGCATAAACTTTAAACCCCAGAGATCATATTTCTCAGTAAAATGACTGTATTTTTCTTACACTGTGAAGCATGGCCAAAGTATTGTATGTCTGAATATCGGACCCAGGTAAGACTGCACGTGATAATTTGGTAATTAATTTCTTTTTCTTTCCTATCTCCTTAATTTCATTAAAGCAAATGTGTGCATTTGCTAACTGGGGGTGATTTGCTGCAATGTTTTTTGTTTTGTTTTGTTTTTTGCTGCAAATGCTTCAGAGGCCCTATTTTTTGATTCAAATGAGTTCTTAAAGAATGCTCATTGCTGTGAAGGTGATGCAGGTAGCTGTTGCCTACATTGTGCTTGAAATTTCTTTGGTTGCCTTCAGTGCATCCCTGCATATAGAAATTAATGTGTGGTTGTTTGTTTGTTTGTTAAACAGAATGGCTAAATTCTGCTAGAACATAAAGCACACTGGAAAACCTCTGCAGAAACAAATCTTATCATTTGGATTTAGAAACTTAAATGTTGCTTTCTCTTCTGTTGTCAGAGATTGTACATCTGTAGTCTGATCTTTCTTTCACAGTTTTAGCCATGTGAAAAATAGGTTGGTTATAGTCATGATAAAAAAAAAATAAAAATAAAACTGTGCTGTTAGGATAAAGTAGAACTGCAGAAAGAAAAACCATCTTTTTCCTATGTTGTGGGGGTTCTTCTTTACTTTTCAGATAGCTATTATTCATATACTGATAGATCTCTTAGATGGTGTAGAAGTAGTATAAATAAAACAACCCTGATGTACATCGGGTTTTTTGTTTTGTTTTGTTTTTTCAATTATTATCAGAGCTTGAACAATTTTCTGGTCATAGGAAACTAAAGCTGGCTGACAGATGTAAGTAGGAGATCAGAGGATAGATTTGGCTCTTAAATCTTTCTTCCTCTCCATCATTTAAATAGTGAGTATCTAAGAATGAAACTACACCTTAATTGCTGCTAGAAGGAGGGGTGGTGGGGTTTTCTCTCTGTGCTCTTTTCTGGTTCCTTTCCCAGAGCCTTGGCTGCTGTGCAGTAATACTGTACAAACCTATCTGCTCCCCAGTCTGCACTTCTACCCACATCCTACCCTTGTGGATGCACATAGAGTAGCTGGGAGCACTGCACTGTGTCACGGGGTACAGGCACCAGTGTGCTGGTGTGAGATCTATTTCAACCCATCCCTTCTCGTGGCTGGAGGACTTTGAGCTGTTTTGAGGGCTCACAAAGCTGAGAGATTTGCATCCTTTTGTTCTTGGAAAGTTTTCCAAGCAAGAATAGGCGTTTGTGTTTAGACTGTTACTTTACATGAGTGGATGAAGACAACAGTAAGCTGAACAGCAAGCAAGGCAAATATTTGTTTCTAGTCAGCAGAAGCATGTGTTATGCTTAGGGTGGACTGTACAATACTGGGAGTAAGCATTACCTAATGTGTGCTGAGAAAACAGTCATAAAAAACAGAAACATTTTTTGTTTTTTAAAGCTAGGAACATGTTTTGTACAGGTATTATATGAAGTTAAGCAGTAATTAATAGAAGTATTAACTCTGGTGAAGTGAGTTTAAAAATTAATTTTTGTATCAGCTAAAGTTATTAAATGCTACATCCTAACTCATTTTTATGTAATTTTCATCAGACAAGAAACCAGCTATGTAGTTGACTATATTGTTGTATATAGAGGAACTTTCCTGAGTTTGCACTCTAGTTTGGTGCCTGAGTGAAAGCACGGGGGGCTGGAAGGTGGCACCAGAGTATTGCCTTCCAGGCCCTGTGTCATCTGAACTATTTATTTGGATTCAGCTAGAATTGGATCCAATGTCTGCTGGAGCTGGTGAGTGTCACCAGATCAGCTCTGTCAGGTTTTGAGTTCTGCAAATAGCCAGTTTTATTACGCATTTTTATTTCTTTCTCAAAGAGCTGGTATAATCAACTGTTGAGCTGCAGCTCTGAACAACCGGAAAACAATTTCATTTGTTTCATAGTAAGTAGGAGATTTTTTGCCGTTTCTGTGCTTTTTACTGCAAAAATACATGAGCGCATGAGTGTGAGCCTCTGTCTAGACATACAAATTAGTTATCCTTGGTGTTTCATGAACTACTCGGGGCTTTTCCAGCTTCCCCAAACACTGTACTTTAAAAAGCCACATTTTCACAGCATACTCTTATTGAAAAAAATAAAAATTCAAGTAAAAAATGAAGAGGACACCAGATTTGTTTAAAGCATATTAGTTTTCTTTGGCATTACCGTGTTTTTTTTTCAAGCAAGGAGTGACAATGGAGTTCACAAGTGACCTAAATTATAAAAGGAAAAGCAAATTAAGTAATTAACAGTATGATACCTGCTAATATATATTTATATGTTTAAGCCATGAATAAAAGCAGTGTTTACAGAAGAGTATTACAGTAGGGCATCATAGTGCGTACTGGAAATTGCCAGATAATAGCTGCATTTGAGCATTTTCAAGGGAAATATTGATTTAGCTATAAAATTGTTTCCTTGTAAATACTGATTTATTGGCACTCTGTTGAACCAGGACTGCTCAGGAGCAACCTACTGTAACGTTACTGGGGATTGAGTACGTTGATGAGGGCGGAGAAAATCTTGATTTCTATTTATATACTCCATACTACTTATGTCGCTCTGAAAGTAATGCTTCCTCTTTATTTCCATGGGAACTACAATAGTTACAAAAAGCATAATAATACTATTTGGTAGAGCAAATTCTCAGCTGCAGATTAGAGATGCAACTACAGGAAATCTGGGGAGGAACTTTTTATAAGGACATGTAGTGACAGGACCAGGGGAGATGGCTAAAAAAATGATAGATTTAGACTAGGTATTAGGAAGAAATTCTTGACTGTGATGGTGGTAAGAGTCTGGAACAGGTTGCCCAGCAAAGCTGTGGATGTCCTCTCCATGGATTTGTTCAAGGCCAGGCTGGATGGGGCTTTGAGTAACCTGTTCTAGAGGGAGGTATCCCTGCCTATAGCAGGGAGATGGAACTTAAAGGTCCCTTCCAACCCAAACCATTCTGTGATTCTTTGATTTTCGAGTGTGCCATCTGTACTGGTAGAGGTCAGCCAACATTGCCACAGATGAAATGCACCACCCACTTCCTCACTGTGCTACATGTGGCACCTGATGACCTGATGGCTTGCTGAACATTTAGAGACCAAACAGTGGATGTGAGCACAGAGAGGCAGCAGGTGGCGTGTTTCAGCAGTGGCAACAGTGAGGTGAAAAACAAGCTGTGTTCCAGACAGCCATGCAGATTTTTACAAGCATGTTGTAGTTCTCTTTGTGTCTGTTATAGTTTCAGTAGGAATAAGCAGGAGGCTTTACTTTTGTTACTTTTGGAGCAACACATTTATTTATCTCCCTACATATTACTTGATTCCTTAAGGTAATTTTGGTGGTGGTTTTTTTTTTTTTTTTTTTCTTCTCAATCCATTTCATAACAAACATTGAAATTCTCTCAGATGAGAAAGCTTGTACTATATGCTCTAAACAGGAGCAGTACTTTGATTAGACTGTATTGGAGGGCAGAAAATGTGAGCATTTTTTATTACTTTTTAAAAATATTTATTTATTTATTTATTTATTTATTTATTTTAATGGCTCCCTGTAGCTTCCTTGACTGAAATAAGCACAAAAATTGGTCATGTATGGGACAGCACTTCTTTGTAGCCTGTGGGATATGAGCTGGCGAGCTGAAAGACAGACAGCTCTGGTCTGTAAGGTACATTAGCTAGGGAGCACTGGAGTGAGGCTGAGCTGCTCTTCTGTGCTATCAGCACTCTGTGGTGTCTGGTAGTAGGAAACAAAAGTTCAGAGGATAAAGTGGTGCTGCAAGTGTAGATTTGTGGAAGAAACGGGTATCCAATACACCTCCTGATGCAGTCATTTTTCCTGTATGCATACCACAAGATTGTGGATGAGACTGTTATCTGTGCTGTTCCAGATGGACGGATCTTCATTTTTTTTGAATCTAAATCTATTTACAGCTTATAGTCTAAATACTTAATGAAACAAAAGAAAGATGTAGAAGACACGATAGAATGATTATTTGTTGGTTAATAACCCTTTCTGTTGTCTTCGTGTTTTTTGTTTTCTTTTCCTTTTTCCTCGAAAGAACAATGACACCATCAAATTCACTTTTGTTAGCAGTACAAAAGCAATGCTTTAATGAGAACTGGAATATGAACCAACAAAATCGCATGAAGCAACTTATAGCCTCTTTCAGAACGTTCATATCTGTGGTGCATGATTTCATAGAATCATAGAATCACAAGGTTGGAAAGGACCTATAAGATCATCTAGTCCAACCATCCTCCCTTTACCATACCAACAGAAAAACCCCTAAACCATATTTCCTAGCTCCCTATCCAGACGCTTCTTGAACACTTCCAGGGAAGGCGACTCCACCACCTCCCTGGGCAGCCATTCCACACTCTGAGAGAAAAAGTTCCTTCTTATGTCCAGTCTAAACCTCATCTGATACAACTTGTGGCCATTTCCTCAGGTTCTGTTTGTTGCCTGGGAGAAGAGGCCAAGCCCCTCCTCATCACAACCTCCCTTCAGGAAGTTGTAGAGTGCAATGAGGTCTCCCCTGAGCCTCCTCTTCTCCAGGCTAAACAATCCCAACTCCCTGCGCTGCTCCTCATAAGACTTGTGCTCCAGACCCCTCACAAGTTTTGTTGCCCTTCTCTGGACACATTCCAGGGCCTCAATGTCTTTCTTGTAGTGAGGGGCCCAAAACTGAACACAGTACTCAAGATGCGGCCTCACCAGAGCTGAGTACAGAGGGATGATCACCTCTCTGCTCCTGCTGGCCACACGATTTCTTATACAGGCCAGGATGCCATTGGCCTTCTTGGCCACCTGGGCACACTGTTGACTCATGTTCAGTCAAGCATCGACCAGCACCCCCAGGTTCCTTTCCTCTTCACAGTCATCCAGCCACTCTGCCCCAAGCCTATAGAGCTGCACGGGGTCATTGTGGCCAAAGTGCAGGACCTTGCACTTGGCTTTATTGAACCTCATCCCATTAACCTCAGCCCAGTGATTCAGCCTATCCAGAGCCTATCCAAAGGGATTTGGAGGGCCTCCCTGCCCTCAGGCAGATCAATACCACCTCCCAACTTGGTGTCATCTGCAAACTTACTTAACTTGCACTCAGTTCCCTCATCAAGGTCATCAATGAAGATGTTAAACAAGATGGGCCCTAGAACCGACCCCTGGGGGAAACCACTTGTAACAGGTCGCCAGCGGGACTTAACTCCATTAACTACTACCCTCTGGGCACGACCCTCTAGCCAGTTCCCTACCCAAAGAAGGGTATACCTGTCTAGGCCATGGGCAACCAGTTTCCTCAGGAGAATACTGTGAGAAACTGTGTCAAAGACCTTGCTGAAGTCCAGGTAGACTACATCAACTGCCTTACCCTCATCTACCCTCATCTACCCTGATGGCGCAGTGGTAGAATTGCTGCTTGCAACACCGGAGGCCCGGAGTTCAAATCCCCCCTTGTGGCGCAGGGGGTAGAAGTGCCACTTTGCTACACAGGGGGCTCGAAACCCGAGAGTTGGACTCGATGATCTCTAAGGTCCCTTCCAACTACTGATGATACTGTGATACTGATACCAGCCTGGTCACCCAGTCGTAGAAGGAGATGAGATTGGTTAAGCACGGCCTGCCTTTCATGAATCCATGCTGGCTAGGCTTGATCCCCTGGATGCCACGCACGTGCCGTGTGATCTCACCCAAGACCATTTGCTCCATATCTTTCTCCAGTACCGAGATCAGGCTGGCAGGCCTGTAGTTCCCCAGATCTGGATTTATAGGAGCTTGCTAAGGCACGTATCTACCAGAGCCATATTGAGCCTGGGTCAATATTAGTAGTGTTACTTCAGTCCAGAGTTCTCTGCTTTTATCTGCAGCATCATTGATTTTTTGTTTCCTAGGATGGCTTCTACCTTCTGTCAGATTTTATAAGCTAAGCAGTAGTAATTCTAAGGGTAGAAAATAATTTTTGTTCATGTCTGGTGTTCGTGTAAAACTAGGGGAAAAAAAGTCATATTTGTTTTAATTTTTGCTTTTTTTGCAAGAATAGCATGTGTGTTAAGTATGACTGCAGCTTTAAGAAGTTTTTAAAAGCCTCATTTGTTTTAGTATGAAATGGCTAACATTCAACTAGGTTTCTGATGAACTGTTAAAACATGTGCTTGGCCAAGTCTACAGTAGGAACACCTCATTAAAGTAAGAATGTCACATACAGCAGGGAGATGAATGCAGGCATATCATCAAGACTGAATTTTGTTTCTACGCAGCAAGCCAGTTTCTCTATACATCTAAAGCCCATTTTTTGCCAGTATAGTTGTATCAGTCTTTGAACAAACGCACCATCACAGCATGGTGAATTAGGAGTGATTGTCGTGGATTTGTTAGGCATACTTGCCTTCAAACATGCACAACACTGTCTACAAGCTTCTCTGGCTCTTTGTTTTTGGTGTGTCTTTGGACAGACATTCTCTGCCCAGCTGCACCGGAGTAAGCGTAATCATTCAAAGGAGGCACATATACAAGGTCACACTAGTCTCACACCAGGTTTTTTGGGTTTTTTTGCTTTGCTTTCTGTGACAGTGGTTTGTAAAGTGACTGTAGCCTAGTACAAGGCCTGGGACTCCACTTGCAGCAAAATGTGCCATTTTTATCTACTTGTTGACCTGAAAAAGCATCCTTGTCTGGGGCTGCATTTTGGGAATGGGACAGGGCATACTGATATGTTTGGAAAATGATGTGATTGGAAGCATGACAAAGAAACAGCAACCCAGTGAAGTGCCCATGTTTTTCAAGGTGAGGCTGCATGAGGCCCTGAGCAACCTGGTCTATATGTAGTGCCCCTCTTCTCTGCAAGGGTTTGGACTAGATGGCTTTCAGAGGCCTCTTCCAACTCTAAGGTTTCTGCGATTCTGTGAAAATACATTATCAGCCAAATCATGAAGCTTTATGCAAGGCTGATTTCTACCTGTCTCTGTTCCTGCATTTTGTGAAGAGAAGGGGGCAGGCAGGATTCTTCCCTAGCTGCAGACAAAAAGGCAGTGTCTAAAGAGGAGGTGGTGCAAAATTGGTTGTCATGGTGGTGTAAAGAAATAGAGATGAACGTCATTAAAATGCCTTAAATAATATGCATTTTTTACATACCGGGTAAAGACTTAATAATAGTAATAAATAAATAAATAAATAAATAAATAAATAAATAAAAATGTAGTCTACTCCAGGGCCCCTGAGCTCATGTCCATTTCAAGCTGTTTTTTTGTGTGTGTGCCAGCATCTTTCTTAAATATAGTGAGAACCTTTGTGCAGAATGTGCTGATGTGTAATAAGAAACATGCAGATAACATGGATTAACTATTTCAATTAACACTGCCACATTTTAAGATCTATTAAAAAGATTTTGCTGTAACCTAGGGTATTTTTTGAAGCATATTCAGAGCTGACGTGTAGCTAACTTCCTGTTGGTTTACTGCTTTGCCTGTTATGATGCAGGAGTATTTTATGCTTATAAAAATAAATTTGGATGCATAAAAGCATGTAGTTTTACTCTGGTTGTGATGTGATATGTACATGCAAGTAAACGTTTTTTATTTTAGCATTGTTTTTTAACAGCAGAACTTCAAAGGCTCTCTATTCACATCAGATGCTGTTCGCAGTAGTAATTTTGTGGACAAAAATACTTCCTTGTGGTTACGCATTTGGTTCAGTCAGTTGCAGAGTGGGATAGAGAGATAACTACCTGAGCTATTTGTCACTGCATCTGCCAGCGACTGTGCAGTCAAAACTGCAGCTGTAATCACGCCCCGATCCACTTTTCTGTGATCTAAATTAGCTTTTAACAAAAGCTTTTGTCTAAGTTGCATTATTTTCATGCTGCTGTATTTGAAGGGAAAGGCAAGTATATCAGGGAATATTGTAAACTGGAACATATTAGTTGAAATTAAACTCTATTTACTGGAGAATTTTTGTTGCTCTTGTTGTTGTTGTTGTTGTTTTTTAATATGTTATAGACTTTCTGCTCGCTATCATTATGTAGAGCAATTCCTGGAAGAAAGCTTTAGGTGAATATCATGTCCTGAAGATTAACATTGGTCCTCAAAGTATGGGTTGAAATAGGATGTAATTTTCGTTGTTTGTGCAATTATTTTGGAGTGTCTATTGAAAATAATTTAATTGTAGAGAATACATACAAAGATTCTGGTTAAGCATGGTTGGAAATTAGTGGACAGCATTGTGAAATTTCTTATCTGATAAAGTCTAATGTGTTCCTATATACCCATAGCTAATGCTTCTAACATCACTAGAGGGCAGTAAATACAAACACTGTGTTACGTATTATACTGGAAGGAAAGCAGATTTTTAAAAATTAGTTTTTATATTTAAATGAATAAAGGAGCTCAACTCATTAAACAACTCAGCTGCTGGGTTTTACTATGTATTCCCACTAAAACAGTTCATGCAAACATTGTCGCCCGTCTTTTCAGAAAAACAAAATAATCATATTTGATGCATGAGAATGATATATCATTTCCCAAATAAAATGATCCATGAAACAGTATGGCTTGGAATTCTCCATTGTGTTTAGTGAGTGTAATTGTGACAGACAGGTGGCTGCCGAGCAAATTATGCTAATGAAAAGCTGCATAATTATGCTACGATCAGGTTTTCAAAACCGGGGCTCCTTCAGAGTAGTGAGAGCTTTGTTCCAGCTACTGCCACTCGTTGTTAGCCACTGGTGGAGTTCATATCTTGATAGCAGTATGAAACCCAACTTTATCTCCACCACTGCTTCTCTTGGTGTGTGGCAGCTGATTGCTACAGCCAGAACATCTCCTCAAACTTCAAATTCCTCCTTTTTTTTTTTTTTTTTTTTTTTCCTGTTATATTAAATTATAGAGATGCACCTTCCTGTAAGGGAGTCTTAGGTGGAACTCAGAGAAGATCGGTGAAACTGGTTGATTTGGTGTAGTTTCCTTCTCCCTTTCTGTTCTGCTGCTTCCAATTCCAAACTAGTTCAGGTTTTGGCTCATTTCAGTCCATCCACACACCTTTGCTTGTGGGATGAAATGACCATTTTTTGCTGCCGTGGTTTCCTACCAGTAAGTGGACTTCCAGTTTGTGGGGAATCTTTTCTGCAAGGGCTCCTGTTGGCCTGAATGTCAGATGAAGTTAGCTAATCCTGTGGAAAAAGTCTTGTTTTTGTGATCAGATTTAACATGGGTAATTGTTTCTATTATCTACTGCATACTACAAACTGCATTTTATTATTTTTCAGGTGGGATTCCCATTTTGTTCATGACAAATATTCAGGAGGTCTGTTTCTGTTTTACGAGCTTGAAACCTTAAAAGCTAAAATCTGGGGTGTGTTTAGCTATCGTCCTCTTGTTTTTTTCTTTTTTTGTCACGTATGTGCTACATCCAGAGTACCTGCATTCAGGATTGGTGCCTAGACATCTGTTTGGAGACTCCTGATGCAGCTTTACAGATGATCTGGCGCACTGTGTTTGAATCAAAAAGTACTGTTCTCAGTCTTCAAAGCTTAGAATGTTTATATGAGAACTGGTTACTGCCCTGCAGTAGAAAGGGCAAGTAGGAAGGCCAAGACTGTAAAATTCCCTTTGGACAGAGGAATAGTAGTGCTTTATTTCTGTTCTTCTTCTCAAACCTAAAGCATTGCCTTCTTACTTTTGTAGCTGACTGCACCATTAGGAATCTTTATGTACAACCAAGAGAAAGGAAGGAACGTGGTTACTTTGTTTTGGAGGATCAGGCTTTTTGCCAGGCTTCTGATGATATAATTCTTTCTCATTCTTCTCATTTATGTATTTCTGTATATCAGAAGCCCTGTACCAGATCTCAGGGAAATGTGAGCATTCCTTGGCAGCCTTGTATTCCACAGGATCTTTTGGTCCAGTCTGTATACCTTGAGTGGTTCACACACACCTTTAGGTCCTTGTGACAAATCATGACCATTAATATGACAGATGAATAAAAGGATGAAATTCCTCACAAGTATAGGTGAAATTCTGTATTTGTGGAAACTTGGGATGACTAGGGATAGGAATGCTGGGGGGGGGGGGGGGGAGGGGGAAGAAACAAACACAATATAATGAAAAGTTTCGTGTTCTTTTGGAAGGAAAATGGATTTTTATTTATTTATTTATTTGTCAAATTACATCAGTGGCATAGGGATGTATGGGAAGCAGTTTAAGTAGTATGAATGCTTACAACTCTAGAACTTCAAACTTTGTACAGAGGTAAAGATTACTGCTTAAATGGTAACATGAACATTTATGGTAACACACCACACGCTTTTATTTCATCACAACGAACAACTTTAAAATGGTTAAAGTTGCACTTGGAGGGCATGTTTTTTAGGAGATATATAATCATCCTCCATGATACAAGTTAGTTAGAAAGTAGTATTTCATCTGAAGTTAGGTTTATTTTCTGGTGTCATTAGCCTTTCATTAACAATCAACACTTGAGTGAATGTGGCTCATTACTTAGCTTCTTTCTCCCTTGATTCTATAAACTCTTCAGAGTTGCTGATTTCTTCAGTGTGGTCCACCATTCTGTACACTGTGAACTGTGTTCCTTTCTTGCCTTAAGTTCTATTTGTAGTTAATTTCTGTGAATTGTATTTTAAGTGAATAGTGTCATATTAAATAAGCAAGTATTTTCTGCGAACTCCGTATCTTCATGGTTCTTCATATTTTTTTATTCTTTCCTATTTTTCTGCTGTGTGGAAGTTTACATAGCAGTGACTTTAATTCCAGGACATGAATGAGAAAAAAAGAATACTGTAAGATAGTTCCAGGTCTTGCAGAATGTGATTTAAAGCTGTTCAATTAGATGAAGGCATCTTGTGGATGGTTGTTAGAAATCCATCAATGGTGGTTCTTAACCCATTTATTGTGCCCTTTCTCAACACAAAGGTTGCTGTTGCAGAATACTGTATAGTACTAAGTAAAATGTGTTGCAACAGTTCAAGAATATAACATGTTAAAAGGCTTAAAACAGTATTTACTGGCAATAGTTACATTCCTTTTTCATAGTTCCTTACAAAGAAAATGCATAAAGTACGTGTGTTTCAGATTTCCCTTTGTTTTACCCAGGTCTTAAATTTTACAAAGTTGTCTGATGTTACCCTGCTACTCTGCTTACGAATTTTAATTGGCACAAAATTAACATTTTGCAGTCTTTCAAAATTCACTAAAGCTGAACATCACAGCACCTGGGATCTCTCCCATCTCTTTTATGACTCTTGTGGAGAAAGTTAGCCAGGGTTGTTGATTAAATAATAGCCATCATTTCCTAAGGGTTTTCAGAGACTTAGTCACCTTTCTGCCTCTCAGGGTTCTGATTCTTTCTAGACGTACATGGGTTACTCTGATAATAATGCCTCCTATTTATTTATATGGAACGCATAACAGATACAAAGAGCGTAACAACACTACTTGATAGAGCAGATGACAGTGTTATTGGTAGGAAAGTATCATGGTAGTAGTAGTAGTAGTAGTAGTAGTAGTAGTAGTAGTAGTGTTGCCTGAGTAGTCCATTTTTCCTTGGCCCAAACAGTTGTAAGTCAGAAGATGACAAATTCAGACTATGTAATGGTTCTGGTAGGACAGTTCAGTCAGGATTGGAAGTGTGCCCCATGGTATTCAGGCAGATAAGGGCACTGGGTTTATCATGTTGCAAAAGAAAGGTTGTCGTCTTCCCTGGCCTGACTCTGGAAGTTTGAGCCTTCAGCTCAGTTAACATTGTGATGTAGTTACCAGACTTGATTGTTTGTCTGAGCTCCATGAAATCCAGAAGGATCACCCTTTTCCTATTCTAAAAATAAGTGCATGTCAGGTTACCCACTGAAGGATGTATCTTGAACTTTTCTGTAACGGAGAATTGACATGTTGTCACTACGTGGACTGTTGTTTTGTCTCCAACTCATAATGGTGACACCATGTCTTGCCACCATTAATGAGACAGTCCAGGAAACTGTCATCTTCAGCCTCGTGTTGGTTCAACAGGACCTGAGAAACTTGCCTATGATTTTCTTCCTGTTCCTGTGTGATTATTTACAAAGCCCATCTGGCACAAAGTTTGCAATATTCTAATATTGCTATTATTGTTCCCAATGCACTGAAGCTGACATTCAGTTCCATACGCAGTTCCCTGGTTGTAATCCTCCAATTTGCATGGGTGAACTGATTGAGACACCTTCAATTTGTGATGTGACAGTTGTGAGTGGCTGTCTATAACATGTCTCATCTTTCATGTCACTGTCACCACTACAGAAATGTACCACCAACTGGCTCACTGTGCTGACATCCAATATTTGGACCCCATAAACATTCAGCAAGCATCAGTGAATGTCAATGGTTGCCATTAATTCCACATGGAGGAGTTAAGTGACACGTTTGCTCCATGTGCACTTCCTTGTCAGACACCATTTTGCCTGACTGCCCCTCTGCTGCCATCTGTTACATGGCAGCAACATGGAATGGGACATTGGTTTAGCCTCTACTGCCATAGCAGCACCATCTGCATCTGATGTCTTTTCAGATTACACTTTTCTCACTTCTATATTCTCTGATTGAAACTAGTGTAGAAAAAGTTCCATTATTCCACATTATTCCTTCTCTCTGTTGTGCCTTCATGGGTGTATCATGTTGCTGGATTTCCACCTAACTTACACTTTTCTTTTCTATGAAATTTTCACAGCAGGTTTTTTAAATATTCCTCATCTGAAACTTTTTTTTTTTTTCTTTTGAGGACAGTGCTTAATGATACTTAGTTAGGAACTGGCTGTTAATGTAAAAGTGTGAGAGAAATGACATGAGCTTGGTTTTCCAATGTTAATTTTTACTCCCTGTTGCCTTTTTTCCATAGTCCCTACTTGCTTATGAATTTTGGAGCAGCTCTTTGTACCTTTTTAACTGTGTTCAGAGACATCTCTTGTAATCATCAGTGTTGTGATTTTTGAGATGAGGTGAAAGGCAGTGTTGCAGTCTATTAATTAAAGAAATCAACGAAACTATTTTCAGCCCTCATTGTTATTACTGGGTAAGAGCAGTGCTCTTGTGGGTGAATGGAAAACAATGTAATGCAGGTGTAGGAAAGCTTTATATTTAATGTTACAAAGCTGGGATGAAAACAGGAGAAATATTTTTCAGACATGCTTCTTACTCTATTTTGATCTCTTTCTGAGTCTCAAATAATCCATCTGTTTTCAAAAATTAATTACTTTGTATTCATCCACAGTAATTGATTCAGGACAGGTATAACTGCTTTTTGTACACATTTTATATTACTCCTTCTTATGAAAACACATACATGCTGAATGGTCCTTTGACTGTAGCCAGTTGTCACACTGTTATGCATTTCTCTGCTATAAGGTAGAGATTTGTTAATCCTATATATTGCCATATTGATTTCTGCAGGCTTAATTCTTTCTCAAGCAATGAGTGTTGCTGACATTGCTGGGTAGCATCATCCAGAGGTCTGGAAACCACTTCAGCCTAAAGGTCTCTTACAACTGTTGTCAGTCAGCATTTCCCAGTGAATCAGCTCTGTGTCTCAGGCTGGATGCTGAACCTCATTCAGCCTGTCCTTAAACATTTCTTCATTGTCATGTCAGGATGGTCTCCCGTTTTCTGATACATCAAAGTCTCGGAAATTTCCCGCACTAATGCATATACCTTGCACAAAGTGGTGCAAAATAATGTATTCCTCCATTTAAGTTTTAGTCTCTGAATGGCAGATGGTGGGATATTTTATTTAATAGTCTGAGTCAGCTCACCGACATGCGCCATTTTCAGTTGATCCCTTTTCTTTTTTTTTTGGGGGGGGGGAAGGGGGGGGTTGGTGAGGGACTGGGGGGGGGGGTGGTTTATAGCTTTAATTGACTATATTAATCTGCCAAGGCAGAATGAGCAAAAGTTGAGTAAATACAGTGAGAATATGATAGGACGAATATCTTTCTTTTGAATTCTCCATGGAAACTTAGCATTTTCTGGGAACTGTAAGACGCATGACCAGCCTTATCTCAAGAATAGCTGCTTTTTTTTCTGTTAAAATTGGAGAAGAAAAAAAAACAACATATGCAAACACACGCACACACACAAACACACACACACAAAAGAAAGCTAGGGAAGCTGACTTTCAATGGGCTGAGTAGATCATTTTCAAATTTAGATTTCATAAAAACAAACCCCCTTTTCAATGTTATGGTACATAAAGATTGCTCAAGAATCCTGGAAACTCTCTGGTGTTTTTTTTTTCCTTCATGATGACAACTCAAATTATTTATTTCCCTTCCATATGAAAAATTAAGAAGACTAGGAAAGGCACGTGATCATGCAGAATACTCGTTTTAACTGCTTGGATGACGAGTCCATTGAAATGAACTGGCAAATACTGCCAAGGGTACAAGAACTCAAACTAATTATTTTTGAATGAAGTGTGAATGCTGCAGGCGGGGAAGCCATTATTAAATGGCATTTGCTGTTTCAAAAAAAAAAAAAAAAAAAAAAAAAAGAAAGAAAGAAAGAAAGAAATACCCCATCCCCAGGAGAGTCCCTGGTGCCAGCCAATCAGAAATTATCCTACCTCATGTCACCAGCCCCTTGCATTTATATCTTTTAGGGTGACACACTATTGGCTGCTAGTTAGGCTCTATGGGAGGGATTAGTGGCACTCTTTGTGGCTTCCCCTCCAGGTCCTTATTTGGTAGCTGTTGATAGAACAAGTCTTTCCAGCAGCTGAGCATCTTGACATACATTATTCATTAAGTCCTGGTGTTCAGGAAATATGCATATCCCTAGCTCTTCTGATATTTCTTCAACTCATTCAATATGTCTCTTCAATGTTGCCTGTGAGTGCTTGGAATTTTACAAATGGCATTTTTACAATCAGAAGACTACACAGTTGGATTTCATTTCAGAGTGCATTCTGTGCACACATTTGCAGAGAACCTGAAGATCAGCAAAAAGAATTAAGACAGAAGGCATCTTTCTTCTTGAAAGTCTTTTGCAGTATCAGATAGCAAAGAACTGAGCAGCTTAGATTTGGTAGTACAGAAGAAAAAAAATCAAAAATGCCTGAGGCAAACTATTTACTCTCAGTTTCCTGGGGCTACATAAAGGTAGGATTTGTTTTACCTTTTAAGAACCGTGATTTGTGGTGCGTGATTGCATGATTACTGGATATCATGAGTATTTGCTGATAATAGGGCTGTGGGTAATATGCATATAAAGTAAAAAATCAGAAAAGCATGCCTTTGTTCAGCACTGTGTACAGCCTTTTTTATGTGCTGGGACTTGTAAAAAAACCCAAATGTTGCAGTAGTAGATAATTAGACAATGCATAGTACCATAGAAATTCTGAAGAGTTTTGTGTTCTTCTATGAAAGATTGCTGCAAAACTGTGTTTATAGATGTTAAAGGATTAAAAAACAAAAACAAAAACAAAAAACCTCAAACACTCAAAACTGAGGCAGCATACAATAGAATACAGTGTGATTAAGGAGGCTGAAGATAATGGATGAATGCATGACTCATACTGATTTTAACAGCTGAAGAAATGTGAAATTATCAACAGTATGTTCCAGCAGCATTTTCTGTGAGCCCATGTGTGTGTGACAGTTTATTGATTAAAACACGGGGAGACTGAAAATTGTGTTCTTCTAATATTGATCTACAGTATTATGTAGAGCAGCTTTGAACTAGCTTGAAGCTGCTGTTGTGCTAAAAAATAGAGTTAAATCAGCTTTTATCTCTTTTACGGGAAAGTTTTGCAACAATGAATTAAATCAGTGTGCCAGTCAATTAAATTCACTTAATACAAAGCTAGGCTCGGGCATTGTTTTATCTCTGCTTGCTTATTTGTGCTTAAAAACAAGCAGTGGTGTTTCTATATGGTTAATGAAACATCATCCTTTGATTGACGGTGTAGTAATTCTTCTAGATAATCTCGTTTAAAGGAAATTCTCATTTTTACTGAATTAAGTAATGTAAGTATTAAATTTAATCACTAAATATTACCAGCATCATACTGGTTGAATCTCTTGTGCTTTTTGTATTAGTACCTGTTTTTATAATGGATTTGTTTTAAAAGTAGAAGTGTAAAAACCCTCATTAGGTCATTGTGTCCGATCAGGTCATTGTGCCCATTCTCTGCTATTGCAGAATTGTTACAATGTATTCTCAAGGATTTTGTTCAGTCATCTGTGTAGAGATTGGATTCTATTATGCACTGGCTAGGTGGATTCCTTTCTCATTTATAAAAATAAAAAATAAATTAAAAAAAAAATGTTATTATTTTTCATTCAGCTAATTGAAAAGTATTTATTGTAATTTACTTGGAAGTATTTTCTGGATTTCCAGTCAGCTACTGTGGTGTTCCTTCTTGTTCAATAACAAAAATTAAATCACCGAACTTAAATATATATATATATATATATGTATATATATATACTAAAAAATAAATAAAAAATAAATAATCGCTGTTACTTAGTCTTTAAAGCAATTACAGTTATCTTTAACTAAAGTTGAGCAGACGGAATGATAGCTGCAGCTGATTACACATGAGAAAATATGTCCTCTATTGTACAGACAGTGTCCTATACTGATACTGTGTATAGGTAATGATTTCAATAAAGGAGCTAAGTAGTACTTGAATACAATGATAGCATAGTGCTTCCTAAGTTCATGGCATGCACATCTTAGGAGAAATGTGAAGCCATAGAGGAAGGTCTACACTTACTGGCAATCAAAATTCAGTAATTCAGGATATTTTTGAAATGACAAGGAAAACTGAGGTGTTTTAGGTCATGACATACATTCGCATTCCTTACCATATGTGTGTATTTTTTACTTGTTTGTCTGTGCTTCAGGCTATACTTTTTATTGTCATCTTTTAAATTATTTTGTAGAGAGTGATGGCCAGATGGATGGAAGAGATTGGCTTTTTCTGAGTGTCTTTGCTTGGAACAGTGAACACACTATCACAGTGCCAGGCTTAGAGACAGATACCTGACTAGCTTATAAAAAAGCAACCTGTTTGTAACTTTGATGACCATAATTAAACAAATAGACTTTCAACCAAAATCCATATTTATTGAGAATGCTGTTTACTTACTAAGAGTCCCATTAAAATCAAACATAGTTTTGCTTCAATAAACGTTAAAAATAGAAACCTGATGATTCTATAAAGCTGGCATAGTTTCAGTTATGTATAATAGCTTAGTATATATATGAATAGTCCAGTTTGTTTTATTTTGAGTTATGAATACCTTTTTAAAAAGCAGGTGTTTTTAGGAGCAGGTAAGGAGAGTTCCTTATAGGTTATGTACACCTAAGGCAGCTCTACATGCTTCTTCTCCCTACAGAAGTTAACTGCAGACTACTCATTTGCTGAAGCTTTCTGTTACTGATACAAGGACATTATATAAAAGATGTACTCAGTAAACCCTACATTTATTTTAAGTGTTCAGACCAAACTTCTTCACAGCCATGAACTGATTTTGTAGGTAGATCTTCTCTGTGTCTTCGGAGTTGAACACGAAGTTTCCTCTGGCTTACAGATGCTGTCTCCCCAGAATTACATCAGTCTGGTCACCATTTAGATATACAATTACTGTCCAAATTTTTTTTACATACCTTTTCTGACATCGTCAAAAATCATATCTTTTCCTCCACAGTGTCGTATTTTATACCTTCAGTTGGCCGTATTATATTTACGCAGAGACATGGACACATAGGTCATGATCCCAGACGAACCTTAACTACCCAGCTCATTCCTCAGACTGTATCGTGTTATTTAAAGATGTCTGCTATGTAGGAACTAATTTTTATCAACACATTTATTCTTATGTATTACCACTCTCTTTCTCAGTATTTTCGGATTTATTTTATTTTATTTTACTAAACTCTGCTGGTGTGATATCAATATTCAGCAGTGAATAACCACATAATTGACTTAATGGGCATTTTATAGCTTGTTCATTTCCATGGGGAATTTCCTAGGTGATAGTCAAGGGCAGTGGTATTCCAGAGGGGTACAGAAATATCATTTTTCTAATCTTACAGTGCCTAGCATGTAAAATGAGGAAACCTTTCTGAAGAAGAATGCAATATATGCATAACAAAAGCCTCTACTTTCTGCCTATATTGAGCTCACAATGATTAAGCTATATGGTGTAAATGTAAATTTGTAACAGCAGGTTGGATTCATTGTGACTGTTTCCTATATGTGCTATTCAATTTTTAAAAATTCTTGGTTAAAATGTCTTTTACATTTACTATTAATAACAAGAATTCCTTCATGTTTGGTTTGACCTGTTTTGAAAAAATGCTAAATGTTTCTTCTGAGATGACAAATGATGAGAGTATAGGCAGTCTAGCCAAGTTCCAGGCACTTACAAGAGATGTTTCCTGGATGACTGAAGCTTTGTTGACTCACAGATAAAACAAACTCCTCTGATCTGCAGTGAGATCTTGCAGGAGTCATGTGAGAATCAGGCAGAGTTCTATTCTCATATAATAGTGCAGGGATGCATAAATGTGTGGAAAGCTGATGCTCTTTGAACAAGCAACAGTTTAGGGCTTTACTTGGGCCCATATAAAGTTTTTGAGGATTTTTTAAAATCAGGAAAAATTAGAGGTTTAGCTTTGTTGTATTTTTTCTCCTCCAAAGAACAAGATTTTAAACATGAAAGGATTGAGTACCGTGCAGATATACCAAGACTGGATAATTTTCTCAAACATATTGCAATACCTCTGTCACCGGTCATTCTTATATTTCTGTCATGCTGCATTGATCTTCATCAGAAGCAGCTGTCTGCTTACAGTATACAACTTCACATGATTCAGTGTGGATGATGGTCATAAGGTATTGTCACGTATAATTAGAAAATCAGAGTAGTTTTCTGAACTCCATTTCAGTCCAGATTTTTTCAAAATAGATGTCAATTAAAGCCTGTTCAACAGGAACACAGCCTTTCCCAGGTTTTATGCTGATGGTCTAGCTGATGTGTTTGGGTGACTGGTGGAGTGATTGAAGGAGGAAAGTCAAGCCTCTGCATCAGACGGAAATGCAGAATCAGAAGGGACTACCATGCTGCATCCAGACTAGTCCTCAGTCACCGTGGGCAACCATGAAATAAATATTTATTTCAAAATTCCTAGAGAATCTGCTCTATACAGTAAAAAAAACAAACAAACAAACAAAACAAACAAACAAACAAAAAAAAAAAAAAAAACACCTCAATGCTCAAAAGCCAAAATTAGTCTCAGCACTGGAAAATAAAAAGATACAGGATATACTAACTTCTGGCTTTATATAACATTATTCTGTGAAATGTAGAAATAGACCATACACTAAGCTCTATCTGAGGGCAAAAAGGACTTCCAGTGTTTATTACTCTGAACATACTGCAAAACTACTAGCTGCCAGTCATTATTCAGAGAGTTTAGCACTGAGCGTGAGCATTGCTTGAGAAAAGGTAATTTTGTTAGCAGCATCACCAGGTGCTACATCCACTTTCTGTAAGTGGAACTACCCTTCAGTGTTACTAAGAAAGATATCTTTCTCCCTCCCTGTCCCCAGTTAAATCCATGAATCAGAGAGAAAAAAAAATAAAAAAATAAAAAAATAAAAAATCACCTTTTATATATATATAATTTATATTTTATATATATATATATATAATATATATATATAAGGTAGCTGTGGAAGAAGCATAGTGCAGAGCATAGAGCAAAGATTTCAAACATAGGAATTTTTTTAATACATGAGTTCCAAGCCATACTTAAGAGCAGTGGCTAGATGATCTTTTTTAAAGTGCAGCAGGCGATCCAGTTGTGATGCTCTGCAGCTGCAAAAATGCAACAAACAGCTGGACAGACACAGACCTGTGGAGGGGGATCCTTAGATATTAGCAGCACTAAGATTTGATTATTCCTATCCATTACATTTCATGTAAAGTTTCAGGTTCTGAGTATAGTCTGGAGACAAGTAAGTCTGTGAGATTGTCATTGTAAATAATTTCTCACCTGGGGTGTGTGAAAAATAAATGTCATAAATGCATGTTAACAGTTTAAAGAAGGGCTTTAAAATTTTCAGGACTTCTAGCACTGTTGAGTTATTTTTTGGCAATGATTGACTCATTTTTAAATATTTATAACATTGGTGACAAACACGTAATGTCACTGCAGAGGACAGTGCTCGTTTCATGCAGAATATGTTACAAAACGTTTGCAGTATGGTTCAGCTTTTCATAAATCTGTTGAGTACTTTCTGGCACACAGGTATGTCTAAGATAAAAATTGCCCCTTTGGTATGTGACAGAAGTAGCCTTTGTTGTAGGAGTCTTTGTAGGAGGAAATTCCTGGGCTGATGGTGTGTCAAGGTGGCAGGAAAACACAGTGGCTAATGGTTAGAGTGTTACATTAAAGGTAATTTTTGTACGGTGCACTGTGAGCAATACAGTAATTGGTGACTTCCAAAGACATTGTGAAGAAAATAACATCTTTCACTGTGCAAAGCCCCTTTGAAGCAAGGGCTTTGATTCCAGTGGGATGAAATGGAAAGGAAATGGGTAATGTTTAGTCTAGTACTTTACTTAATATATAGAAGAAGAATTTACCAATTTTCTACATAAAAAGAATTTCTACAGGGTTGTATACTAAGGATAGAGATTGCTTAATGTAATAAATAATCATGACTGGGTGAACAAAGTGGAAGATGAGTCTGAAAATAGCATAAATTGCTTGGCTTTGTTAAGAATAGACAGGAAACTAATAAAAAAAAAAAAAAAAAAAAAAAAAAAAAAAAGAGAAAATGGCGAAATGGTAGACTAAGCTCCATTATGACAGATGATGATTTACATTGGAAGGAATTTTTTTTACTAGATTATGGTTATTGCTGAGTTCTATTTATTGGTAATATCAAGGCAGGTGTTGGAGTGCTGGCACAGGCTGTGCAGAGGTTGTGGAGTCTCCATCAGAAACTGCCTGGGCATGGGCTAGGGCACCCTGCTTCTGCTTCAGCAGCCAGATGAACCCAAGGGGTCCCTGCCAACCCCAGCCTTTCTGGGATTCTGCGAGGATGTCTTTTAATCCTGTATTCATGAAGGAATCAAGAAAGACTCAGTTATAATGCTGCAATTAGCTATAAGTTTCTAGGAATGCTAATATCCTCTTGCATAAAATAGATTACCTGTGGGACTTGCTGTCTCACAGGGAAAACAAGTTTTCACAGATGGTTGTTTTCTGTATCATATGAGCACTGAAAATTTTCTGAGGCATCAGACAGGGCAAGTCATTGAGCTGACTAAAATAATTTTAATAAGTTAAACTTAGTTCTGTTTGTATTGCTGTGTAAGAACTCAGTAAGCTTGATATGTTTAAGGAGTGCCATCAAATGTATTGTGTAGGTCAATGATGAGACTGTTGTGTCCTTTGCCCTGTTACAAGTAGACTGCATTTTCTCATCCCGTCTGAAATATTTCCTGATCACTAACTTGGACTTTTTTGTTGTTGTTATTCCTTTCCAGTTTAAAAGAATGCTCAACCGGGAGCTAACTCACCTGTCTGAAATGAGCAGATCAGGCAACCAGGTCTCAGAATATATATCGAACACATTTTTAGGTAAGACAATGATGGGAGCTTTTGCCATTTTTGTTTTGGTTTGGTTTTTAGGCTTTTAAAATTGAGTAGCTTTCTATATTGCTTTCTGTCTTCAGAAGGTGTACAATCAGTATTTCTTTTGCCAGTATTTGGGCAGGGTATGGTGGATCCATTCCATCACAGCTCATTTACTTTCTGTGGTTTCCCTGTGTGTGTAGTGACAGATAAATATTCATATACATATTGTCATGTAATGTTACAGTGATTGCTACCAAATTAAACAGTGAATATAAGATGAGTTAAGTATGTAATATATTAAAAATAGTTCTTCCATTCTGTTTCCCTTATGGCCAGAAGGGAAGTTAGAGCCAAGCAGCTTTAGTGTGCAGAAAGCAGACAATCACAAGTAACCTCATTAAATCTCAGTGTTCTGATGCTTTGGTATTCCCTGCCTACACGTGAGAAAGCTGATGAATATGACTAAGTCAGCATCTGAGCAGACAGCTGCCAGGAGAGTTTGTGCAGCTAAAGAGCTTACTCTGTGGGATGTGAATGCTGAAAAAACCCCATGTAGTAGTACAGAGTCTGTGGTTTCTCCTCTATAGTTGTGGGGAAGACAGTGTGTATATCTTGATAAAAATAGTGAAAATGAATAAGACTTGGTTCTATACAGCTGATTTCGAACAAGAAATAAAGTAAATATATCTGTTTAAAGAGGTTCATTAAGACTGTGCATGTGAGAGAAGACACAGCTAGATATATCTAAATTAGGATAACAGATGCTTTAAGAAGTGCTGATCACTCATGAAATTTTATTCCTGCCATAATTAGGAGTTTTTTTGTGTTTTTTTTTTGTTTTGTTTTGTTTTTTGTTTTTTGTTTTTTTTTTTTTTTTGGGGGGGGGGGGGTTGTGGTTTGTTTTTTTTTTTTTTGGTCAAAAGAATTGTTTTTTTTGTTCAAGTCCACTTGATGCTGCTTGTTACCATAATCTGAATGGATCGCTTAATGTGCTGGCTTAGTTTATCCATGATTGCAGTAGCATGCCTGAGCACTGCGCTGCATGCAGCACAGCAGGATTTCTTACATGAAGAAAGTGATGAGCCTGTATTGTAGTGAATCACTGTTGCACGGCTTCAGGAGTCCTGAAAATGACAGTGTAATGTTGCCTGAGAAGATGACCTACTTAGGCTAACTGAAAAGACTGATTTACCAGTATCTGCATGTCTTTACTTGAAAACTTAAGGCTCATTTTGACAGGATAAGGAAATGTATTTGTCAGCCTGACAGGATACCTCAATCTGGAGCAGAAAGAGTGCTGGAGAGGCCATCACTTTCAAATTACTGAGCCGTGGGTATTGTTTTGCAGCTGCATATAAATGAAAACCCATACTTAAAAAGTGTAGATGCAAGAAGAATACAATGGGGAAAATAACTCCACTAAATCTTATTCTTAAATAAGATGATTGAATCTAGTATTCTCACAATCAACAGCCTAAATGTGTAGATTCTGGGCAACAATGAAAAGAGAGAAAGTATTTTCTCCATATATAATTCAAATAGTATATTAAGTTATCCATTAAGACAGTAACTTACCTCTTGAACATCTACAGATTCTCACACTGGAGGTTTGGGAAGGTGTAATGGGGAAACAGGTTTTCACTGATCTTCAGAATGGGTGAACTGCAAATAGGACTATATGACACGTACAGAATTATTTTAATGATCACAAATACATTATTTTTTGAAGACTTAAAGCTCCTATCTTGAGACTGATAATATCCAAGCTTTGTATCTTTTAGTGTAGCTAATGTGTTTTCCTGTGAAGAGAATGTGTATGAGAATCTGTCAATGAGTATAATATAACCAGGGTCAAAATGGCAAGTTGACTTTTATGGATATTCAGATGGGCTTGAGACATTTTATCTCACTGTTAGCAAAAACACAGGCAATCCTCTGGATTTCCTTAGCAAATCTAAAGTTGTTCAGACAGACCCTTCCTTTCGCTTGAATTATTCTGACAGCTCAGCTTATGAATCTCCCTTTGATGGGTCTAAGCTTTGTGGATATGACCGAAACCATAAACATCAAAGCATGAACACGAGTCAGTGTTCCTTATCTGTTGTCAGTTTGCACCAGTCAAGAACTCCAGTGCTTATCCTCCTCCATTTTTCCTGATTATCCACGTGCGGAGAGCCAAGTGTGGCGGGGGCAACTAGGGAATTTGGCGCCGCAGGCTAAAACTTAGTGACATTTCTGCAGTCTCTCCTTTTGCTCTGATTTGCTTGCAATATGAGGAATCCAGTAAATGAAGGCTGGTAAAGGGTAGTTAAAAAAAGAAATGAGAAGGTGGGAAAAAAAAGAGAAGAAGAAGTAGCAAACACAGTAATTTGCTAAAATTAAGAATGGACCAGCTGCCCTCATCTGGTTTCAGAGCCTTTATTGTAGATGACCATTGCAAGAAGAATAAAGAGAATAAAGCAGACTTTTTTTTTTAACAGCCCCGACCTTTTTTTTTGTTGTTGTTGTTGTTTGTTTTTTTTGTTTTTTTTTTGTTGTTTTTGTTATTTTTGTTAATTCTAAGTTGTTTGTAAATTGCAGTTTTCTTTCTGGAGTCTCATGTTAGGTATATGTCCTTGATATTCCTGGATTTGCTGTACGGTTTCTTAAGGTTGAAGATACGATTTTATCAGATAAGAGATGACTTAGAGGAAATATTGAAGCACCACATTGAAACACAGCGTGAATAAAATGAACAAGAATTTGTGCAAAATTGTAACAGTTTTGGCAGAAGAGCCCTCTGTTGCCCTAATATGGGTTTTATTGGGGACCACAATGTCTGCAGTTCTCCACATCCCCATAGGGTTTCTGCAGTGATCATCTGGCAATGGCCTACATATACTTTGCTCTGCCTTTAATTCTTGACAGAGTGGTAGAAAGTTCTGCTGGTACACATGTTCTTCTGGCACACACACATGATATGAAGTTATGCCACTGATACTGCTGTGAAAGCAAAAACTCAGTAGGAAATGTTAGTTATTCTTCAGCAGAATTGCCTTTTGTCAGTATTATTGTATTTGTAGGTGCTATAAATCGTAATGGAAAAGAGCTGTGCTGCTGACATGAGCTGCTTTCCCATGCAAAATATTTGTTGATACAGCTCTACCAGAAGAAGTCTTTCTGTGTTGTACAACGTCTTAGCACAAAGAGAGCCATATCACAAGTGTCAGCTCTTTGGAGTCTTGAGATGTTTTAGAAAAAATATAAAATATGGTCTTAATTTCCCCCCCCCCCCCCAGAAAAGAAGGAATTTAAAATTTTCTTAGCAAATGAAAATACAGTCTGCTCACCTGTAATAAGCCAGTTCAAATTAAACAGCTAACCCTATCCGTAGTGCTAGGGGTGTTAGGGAAGTGGAAGTAAGACTGTCAAAAGTCATATTTGAAACCAGTTCAGAAGTAATAATGCAGTTCATTATGCAGAGTTCTGCTTTACTGATAGTCAGATTTTTATCTTATAGTTTATCTTGTTTCTTGTTTTTATTGCTCTTAGTGTGAATTATCTGTTTCAGAATCTTCAGTGGCAAGTTATAAGTTCTGTTAGGAATTAATCCATAATATGAAACTTAACAGTGAAGTGGTTAAGAATAGTTTTAATTCATTTCAAAAATGTTTTTGTTTTGTTTTGTTTTGTTTCTCATTATTTTGCAGATAAGCAACATGAAGTTGAAATCCCTTCTCCAACACAGAAAGAGAAAGAGAAAAAGAAGAGACCAATGTCTCAGATCAGCGGAGTCAAAAAACTGATGCACAGCTCCAGTTTAACCAATTCCAGTATTCCCAGGTTTGGAGTTAAAACAGACCAAGAAGATGTTCTTGCCAAGGTAAAGAATATTTAAATATTTGAATTTAAGTCTCTGAAATAAAAATAGAGAACTTATTCCATCCTCTGCTCCTCTGCTTATAACTGTGCTTTCAAGCTGTAGCAGTAAAGGCTGATCTCACTTAAATATAAATCCAGTGAAGCGGAAAAGTAACAAGTGAAATCAGAATCAGGCCTTGAGGGTTGGTTTCCACATGAACAGGATTTCAGGAGGAATGTTAGCTGCCTGGAGGTGGGATGTAAATTAGCAGTTGTGGATACAGTAATAATGCTGCATATATACAATACCAAAGGAGTGAAGAGTGAACTTCTGTACAGGCAGAGGAATGAAAATATGTAGGAGCTGTATGTTTTACAGAAATGCACAACTGTATAGCATTAGAGGTATCGTTGCAGGTCCTATCATTTGCTCTATCATTGCATTCACATCTGTTTCTAGAGAAACTTCCTGTGATTTTGCATCAGTAGCTATTTGGCAATAGTGTAAAACTAGTCTAAAGTGATTATTCATTCAACTTTAGACATTTGCTTTTGGAAATATGCCTATCTGTATGTTCCCAGGAATCTCCCACTTCATATGAACCATCAGTCTGTTGCTGAAATGTGAGGAGATGGCCGCAATTCAGCTCCTCCTTAAAACTACTGGGCAGTGAGATGGAAAGTGTGTCAGTTTTTTTCAAGATACTGTACCTTTTCTCCATCTGTAGCATTCCACTTATACGTGGCACTTCTTCCTGCCTACAGGGTTAAGATCAGGAAAGGTGGTGGCTGCAAATGCAAGTATTTCAAGGTCACTGGCAATAACTTTGCCTCTTGCATAGTTCAGCATATGATATTTACAGTGGCTCTACCGGACAGATAGCTCTGCATTTTCACAGGCCTGATGTTTGTGACTGTTTCAACTGAAAAATGCTGGAATCCAGTGTGTTAAGATTTCAGCATTGCCTGTTGCTCAATTCTGTTCTAGGAACTAGAAGATGTGAACAAATGGGGCCTTCAGGTTTTCAGAGTGGCAGAGCTCTCCGGAAACAGACCTTTGACAGTCATCATGCACACCGTTTTTCAGGCAAGTAGGACCAGCCTTGCTGTCTTGTGCTTATCTCAGAAATTTCACTGGCGTTTGTAATCTGAATTGTATCTCTTTTCCCTTTCTAGGAACGAGATCTGTTAAAAACATTTAAAATTCCAGTGGATACTTTAATAACTTACCTGATGACCTTAGAAGACCACTACCATGCAGATGTAGCATATCACAATAACATACATGCTGCAGATGTTGTTCAGTCAACCCATGTTCTGCTGTCAACCCCAGCATTAGAGGTAAATTAAGCTTCAGGGGGAAACAGACAGACATGAGAGGAAAGGCCATACTGAGACTCTTCACAACTAAATGAAAAAAAGATTTTAGTTTGTGAAGTGTGTTTTCAAAAGAAATCTTGACATTTTTTTCAAGGATTGCAATCTTTTAAATATACTTTCTGAGGATTGAGGTTTATTTACCTACAAATATTGTACAGAAAATATCACATTTTTCTTAAACTCATGATCTAATACTTGCAGATTTGTGCTGTCACAACCGTCATAACTTATCCTACTGTCTCATTATTAACTGCCTTCTCTTCCATCATTATTTCATTTTTAGGACTCCCACTAACTACAGTGAAATTCCTTAGAAAAGATGAGGGTAAAGTAGGTTTTACTCAGAGCCGTTTGGTTTTTGTTTATAGTTTGTGCGTGCTTGTTCTGGTTCTGGAAGGCTATTTCTATGTTTATTTCTCAAGCAGAGTGGAGCACATGCTAAATTTTCTCTGGATTATCTAATTTTTTTTTTTCATAAAAGAAGTGCTAGGGGTGCAGCCTTTGTTACATCAAGCACTGACATATCCCAGTGAAGTGCTGGAATAAGGCAAGCAAAGCAAGCAGGTGAAAGAAGGGCTTGTCCTTGTTTTCAAGAATGGGCTGCATTTTTACTCCTTTTTATTACAAGCAGTCTTTCACATTATGGAACACCTCTGCTTTACTTTCCTCTTAATGAGAAAAATTGCTCTGACTTTACCAAACAGCTGAACTGATTGTAAGGTGATTTCTTAAGTTTTTGTTTGTTTGTTTGTTCTAATCGTTGTTACTAATCAGCTAGTTTTGATGGCCTTTCTCTCACAAGCTTTGGGAAGTAAAATGCCATTGCTGAGCTATGTATTTCAATGTTGTTGATCAGTTATGAAAACCATTATATAACCAGAAAGCTTGTGACAGCAGGAGAATGGTCTCAGTGACATAATGGGTCCCTTCCAGTTCTCACTTCCTACCTTCCAAATAATCTTATACTGAATAAAAATCAGTAAATATTAAGTAAGATATATCTAGTCTATCACCATGATTTAGTGAAACTCAGTGTGAAGTAATGATAGTTTTACTTTGGCCAACCTTGAAATATTCATGTAATTCTATGTGACTGAAGATGTACAAACGTTTTTAGTAATCTATATGTAAAACATATTGAGATTCCTGATGCATTTCAGATGTGTTTTGCTTGTTCAGCCAGATCTAGATTCAAAGCCGAGTCTTTATTTTTCCATATATATACATATATATAAATATATATATATATATTTTCCATTTATTAGTGACTGTCATTTCTGTTTCTTGGTTTTCTAGGCAGTGTTCACTGATTTGGAGATTCTTGCAGCAATTTTTGCCAGTGCAATACATGATGTAGATCATCCTGGGGTTTCAAACCAGTTTCTTATCAACACAAGTAAGTTTCATGTTCAGTGGTTTTCTCAAGAAATTGCTGCAAAATCTGCACTTAGCACCTGAAAAATACACAATTAATTCTTTGTTTGTTTGCAAATGTACCTTCCCTCATTAAATAGGTGTGTGTATTTAAGAGTGGTTAATGTTTTAATGCTGGAATCATACATTCTGACCAAGACGTTTTTTAAGAAATGAAGAAAATTAGTTTTTTGAAAACAGATCAGCAAGCCCATCTCTGCCTCTCCTGGCTGCTGTACTTATTTTCTCATCTTGGCATAGCCATGACTCTCGGACTGAATTTTCTCAGCCTACCCTTGCAAACTGTAGCAAATCTCTTTTATACATGTTTAGATTGTGCTCCATGGATCGAGGAAAATATAATAATGAAATTAGATCCTAATTCCATCTCCAAATTTGAAACAAATTGTACTTGTTCTGCATCCTTCATGGCTGTTCTGTGCAGCATTGCATGAACCACTTCCTCTCATTTATCTTCTACTCGCAAAACACTATGAGTCTCATTGAGTACTGCAGCAGCACATTTACTGAATGGCTTCTCACCACAGTGTAATTTGCTTTGATTACAGCGTAGGTAGCACGCTGTAGGTCAGTGCAAGTTCCATCTTAGAATATTATTTCTTTTGACATCCTTTGTCTTCTCCTTTCGCTGACCTGGAAGTACAAAATTTGAAATAATACTAAAAATCCAAGAACATAAGAAGAAAAAGCTTCATAAGTGAAAACATATGTAGGGTTGCATATTTGACCCATGGGGTTTGCACATTCATAGGCACTGTCATTTAGGCACATGGGAGAATCTGTTCTCTGGTACTAAAATAGTAAGACCCCATATCAACAGTATGGTTTGAAGAAGGGAGATCCTGTTCTGACTCATTGCTGCTGTACATTCATATAAGACCTCCAGTCTAGCCTGCATCTAATTTTATTTGCCTGAATGGCCTGAGGGCTACCCTGTAGTGAAATTCAATTTGGTGACTAATCTACAAGGTGGAGGAGGTCTCTGTGTGGGTAACAAGTACAGTTCAGCAGTGTGGTGCAGAAATGTAGTAAACCAAGCATTGTGCATGAAACTATGTGATGTCCAAATTCTCAAAAATTGGCATATATAACTAAAGTTTGTTTGTTTGTTTGTTTGTTTTAATGTAAATTGAGTATCAGGATGTGTCGGTGGCTCTGAGGCGCTATGCGGACAGCACTGAGTTGTCTATATTAGCAGCAAGAATGGCCAAATGGAGGGACCATAATTGCTATGTAAAACACTCCTTTAGGCAGATGGTTGAAATTCAGCTGAATTAGCAGCAATTTTGATTTAGCAGCTTAGAAGAAATGTCCTGTTCCTCTCAGTTCAGCTTTTGATAGAGAAGGCTTTCATGTAAATCAAGTAGTGTCACCGACTGGAACTACTGTTGCCATGCTCAAAAGAAACAAAGGGATTTTTGTCACTTGAGTTGTTACATGTATGAAAAAGAAACCATAGGAACAGAGACAGACAAAGACCATCTAATGTATGTTTCTTTAGGTATTTATTAACGTTTTCAGTGAGAGCTTGAGAATCAGTGGCCATATGGATTATACACATACATAAATTCTCAAATCTGAGATTTTTTTAAACCTCCAGAAGATCATTTTCTTCCACTTAGTTTTAGGTTTTCCAGTGAAAATTACAAAGAATTAGCATTTCACTAAGAACTGTACAAATACATTCAAAGAAGCATAATAGATTTTAAGTTACCTGAAGTCTGTACTTATTTCCGCATTTCATGTTATTCTTTATAATTATTTATATATTACACTTCTAAGTATTATTTCCCTGTTTCAAAATGTAAAGTCTTTTTAGAAAGTTGTCCAAAAATATGATCCCTCAGAAACACTTTAAAATTATAAAAAAATATGGGTTGCATTAGTGTCAGGTTAAATAGCTATGTGATCATTTTAAGCTTATCCTTTCAGGCCGATAGTTTTGAAGCTTATAGTGTGCTACAGAGTTTACCAAGAGGAACTTTCTTCCATTTCCACCTCCATCACACAGTTAAACACGTTTTAGCTCAGTCTGTAATTCCAGCCCTTCTGAAATACTTCAGCAATGTTGAATGCTTTGCAGATGGAACAGCTTTTCAGGATGCTATTTGAAAGGAAAATAAACCACTACCTGTCTTCTTTGTAAGAAAAATGACAAGTAGGCGAGCTCTATAAATACTCTGTGAAAGAGATATAATTTGACAAATTTGCTTTCTTTTTCTTTTTGCTATTACATTTTGCTACCATCAAGATAAGAAAAGGTAGAGGAAGATTTTCCCAATTTACAAGATCAATAGGTTCAGGACAAGCAATGAAGACAGCAGGAGAATACATAATGAGACTAATGAAATCTGAAGAGCAGGGCTTTTGTAGACACCCCACTGAGACGGAGGAATTTTGAAACAAAGCTGCGATAAAGGAAGACAAAGAGGGAAAGGTTTAGAAAGGTCTTGCATATGGTTAGATTCCAGATAGAACATTTGTAATAAATAGAAATTTATGTCAGCTCATCACAAGTGCGGCTGTATAAAAAGTATGTCTTTTTGATGATAGATTCATTTTCAAGCTGTGTCTTAAAACAAATGCAAGCTGGCTGTGAGGTGTCCCTATATGAAATCTTAATCTGTGTAGAAAATTGTCTTAACTGCCTTTATTTGTCAAAGCTGACTGTTCAGACTGTATGTATGTGTAACTGTATGTATGTAACTCACCATTCCAGAGCACTGCACTGCAAAGCTGGCTTTTTTCCAGCATACTTTTCCTTGATTTGTTAAGATTTTCAGTTAGTTCTGTAAGTTTTGATCCCATGGGAACTATAGGAAGTCTGTTACTGAAAGCTCATCTGTAAATCTTGTTGGGAATGCCATGAGTTTGAAAAAATCATAAGGGATTTAGTGGAAATAAAGATTTTAGTAACATTCTGCTCTGTGACTGTTATTGCAGATTCTGAACTTGCCTTGATGTACAATGACTCATCAGTACTGGAGAATCATCACTTAGCTGTGGGCTTCAAGCTGCTACAGGAAGAAAATTGTGACATTTTCCAGAATTTGACCAAAAAACAGAGGCAATCATTGAGAAAAATGGTCATTGACATTGTGAGTTCTACTTTAGAGTCCCTTTTCTTAGGGCCGGTGAAATAAATGATAAAGCACAGTATCATTTTATGATAAATTGCGTGTTGTTAGATCCATAATCAATGAAAAAAGAAAAAATCTGAAGTTTTATTCTCTATTGTCCAAATGTAAGTAGTGAGTTCTTTTCAATCTGAATTACTGACTCTACCTTTTTAGAAGGTAAACAGCCCTGATGTTTACTTGTTGATGTCTAAGTCTGCTATTTCACCATCACAGTTAGGAATTTTCTACTGAATTGATGGTGATGAACTTAGGCTCATCAAATCATTCTCCGATTACTTTGTCATTCTTAAAACAATCAAAATAAAAACATTTGGACAGTAATGGCACGTGGGACTCAGACTTCTTTAGCATATTCAGATTCAGATGCAGAAGTTCCTTTTTTCCCTGATAATAGTTTGTTGCTGCATCCAAAGGTTTTTCTTTGCAGTCAGTAGAATAATTTACCTAGTACTCATTTACCCTGTCTTTCTCATTTATTGTTTCTTTCAAGGTCCTTGCTACAGACATGTCTAAGCATATGAATCTTTTGGCTGATTTAAAAACTATGGTTGAAACCAAAAAAGTGACAAGTTCTGGTGTCCTACTTCTTGATAACTATTCAGATAGGATTCAGGTAAGAAAACTCATTTTCAAATAGTTATTTGTATTAATTTCTGTTAATTAACGATTTTTGCCGACCAAACCCCAGCATGGGTTAGATCAGCTGTCCATTTACACATGTTTTATGACTCATTCTTTTCCGTCTTTTGACTTACATATTTCTTACATGTGACATATTCCATTACGTACTGAGTGGTTCCTTGGGAGAGTGATAAGGTGAAAAAGTACTTCTGAACTGGTTTTGGTTTTGCTCTACCATTCAAATAATCAGCATCTCATTGGTGTTTCTCTGGAATATTTTCTCTTTCTTACATAGGCAGAAGCAGCAGAAGTGAGGTAATTCATAGCTATTACTGCAAGTGTGAAAACACCCAAATACTAAGTTTTGCTGCTCAGAATAAATCTTGCACTACATGTATTTTCATGATTCTACTTCACAGCCACCAAATGTGTAAATGGAAAAGGAACTGTTTTTCTTTAGTGTAATAACACAGCAGGTGTTCAATCTATTTTAGGTTCTTCAGAATATGGTGCACTGTGCAGATCTCAGCAATCCAACCAAGCCACTCCATCTCTACCGCCAATGGACAGACAGGATAATGGAGGAATTCTTCCGCCAAGGAGATCGGGAAAGAGAGAGAGGAATGGAGATAAGTCCCATGTGTGATAAGCACAATGCGTCTGTAGAAAAATCACAGGTAATTGATCTGGTTTTCTTTTCCTAGGAGAAGAATATCCAGGGACATTTATATTTTTATATATTTCTGAATGCAGTATTTCTTCCCCCCCTCCCCACCTCCTCCTCTCCCAGTTAATTAATCCAGCTCCTATGTAGCAAATGAGAGGAGATGAGGTTCTTACTGTGATAACAGTGCATAGCATTGTGCTTGCTGAAGGAATTCCATCGCTGTCGTGATCTGCATTGAAGCACTGGCTTCAGTAAAGAATATTTTATAGCTGCTCATTTAGGGTTTCTTCCAAAAGCAGAATTAAATATAAAACAGATGTTTAGCTTACTAGATGTAGTGGAATTGTTGGCAAAGAACAATCACCATGAAAACAAATCCTTTCCAATTCCATATCCAGTATTCTGAATGAGGCATCTGAAATGCTCTCTGCATAGAACAGCGTGGGCTACTTTCAGACACCTTAAGAGCAGTGTGTCTATTGTCTCTTACTAGCATTATCTTTCTCAGACATTATGCTCTGTTTATTTTTGACTGTATAAATATACAAAGCAGTAAATAGATTAAATGACTGTGACTTATAGGTTTTTCTTTCTTTTTGAATAAGATCTCATCATGATGATACTATGAATGATGATTTTGTATTACTTGAAACAGGTGGGCTTTATTGACTACATTGTTCATCCTCTGTGGGAGACATGGGCAGATCTCGTTCACCCGGATGCCCAGGATATCTTGGATACACTGGAGGACAATCGAGAATGGTACCAGAGCACAATCCCTCAGAGTCCCTCTCCTGCACCTGATGACCAGGAAGAGGGTAGACAGGGTCAGACTGAAAAATTCCAGTTTGAACTAACACTGGAGGAAGATGGTGAGTCAGACACTGAAAAGGACAGTGGAAGTCAAGTAGAAGAAGACACCAGCTGCAGCGACTCGAAGACCCTTTGCACGCAGGATTCAGAATCTACTGAAATTCCTCTTGATGAGCAAGTAGGGGAAGAAGTAGAGGAAGAGGAGAATCAGACAGAACCTTGTGTAGTAGACCATTCTCCTGACACGTAACAATGAGGACATAGCCAGTCTCACTCTTGCCCTCTCCCTTTTTCTTCCTTTCTCTCTCTCCTTTTTTTTTTTTTCCTTTTTTTTTTTTTTTTTCTTTTTCTTCTTTTTTTCTTTCTTCTTTTTAATTAGGTAATGGTTTCCAAAGTGTATGTCATATGCTGTCACCATGATCACAACTCACTGTCATCAGCCAGGATGTTTGTTGATCAAAACTGACCTTGGTGACTCAGTTTGGCACTCAGGAATATTGCAACCAGAATCTTCACCTCCATTGCATCAGAAATCAGGGGAGAGAACATCGATAAACTACATCATCATAAGCTCTCCATTTCACAGATTTGATTAAATAAAGCAGATGTTTTCACAGGAGTACCACCTGCCAACTGAATGCTGGCATGCTTTGGTAGTTTTTTATTTTATTTTACTTCAAAAGCTAAGCATTGGATAATGTTCATCATCAGAGGAAACAGACAGAAAATAAACAGGTTCCTGCTGGAAAACAAATGCACATAAACGATGGGACACAACATGAATCTGTATAAGAAGAATCTGTTACCAATAGGAAGATGAGCTGTGGAAATTACATAATTTTCTAATTTCAAGTCTTCCTGATAAGTGACTGAAAAAAGTGTGACACGGTGGGTTGCACTAAACTCTGCATTTTGTATAATATGTAAAAGTGATCTTTTGTAGAGCTTACTTTTATTATTAAATGTACCAAGGTATTATATTTAAACAAAAAACACTTTCACATTTCATCACATTTATTTTTTTTTTCCAAAGAGTAACTTGCAAGTTTTCAGTACAAATCTGTGCTACACTGGATAATACTTCTAGATTTTTTGTTTTTTGTTTTTTGTTTTTTTTTGTTTTTGTTTTTTCTTATTATTTTGCACCTTAGAATTTCATGATAACATTAAGCTGTAAAAGTTTATTATTTTATATATTGATGAATTCCATGAATATCCTTTATGCTACCTAAAACTCAGTATGATGGCATTTTGTTGTTCTTGTTTTCATTATAATGTTCCGAAACATATAAGAGGAAGTTTTGCTGTTCTCATAGTGGCCTGATCCTGTCATTTCTGTCTTACTACCAAAAGTGGTCCCATTGATACCAGCTGGACCATTAAGATTAAGATTTGGAGGAGCAGAGCCAGTAAGAAGGATAATAAATTGTCTTTTTGATATGAAGACTGCTCTTCTGTCTCTCCAAAACAATGGTTTTCAGATATTGTTTTTGCTTGGGATCTATGGACCGCTAAATCTGCACAGGCTAATACAGTGTTAGGAATATTTATTTTGGCAAAGGAAGCATTACTGTAATCTTTCCAATTTTGACTCTTTTTGTATATTATTATTATTATTATTATTTTTGTCAGCTGTCTAGTCAAACCATTTGCTAATCTCTGACATACATACATGTCATGTATGAAATCATGATTAGCATTAATGTCTTCATGTTTTTATTGCCAGAAGAGCCAGATCCCTCTTTTGTGCTAATACTTCTAAGTAAATGAGCAATGCATTATGAGAAAAGGGGTAGTTTACATTATTATAATCTCAGATCTTTTCATTCTGTATAGAGCTTGTGCTGAGGGAACCCTACTCTCAAGTCTGAGTGGTACTGAAATTTTTTGTTATTTGGAGAGCTCAGTGGAGCTAGGAGCTCATATTTGTCATGTTTCTGTCCTGTTTGGTCACGTGAAACAAAATAATTTCATCTACACTGCATTGCACTTCATTGAAGTTGTAGTTTCAACTAGGGAAAGAGTTGCCTAGAGAAGGAGAAGACTCCCACAGTATCAGGGTGATTTCTCAGCAAAAGGAAATACTGTCAGTGATTATTTCCCATTTGGATTCATTTTGTAGGAAATTTGCAAGATATAAATACAGGTCGTTTTCTTTTTGTTGTTGTTGTTTGTTTTTTTTTTAAGTAAGTGTCTGGGATCTAGAATAAGAACTTGTTTTAAAAGTATTGGCTAATAGTTCAGATTTTAAATGTATTTTGCATTCTCCTTTATCCAGGTCAAAGTTTTCTCTACCTTTAGCCCTCACAGGGCTTTAGCACAGATGATGCTGAAGGAGGAAAGAGAATGAAGAGAACTCATGTTTTTTCAGGTTTTGACTTTTTTTGTTCTTCATCATTTCTTCCTGAACGTGACCCACCTAAAAGTCCTGTCAATCCCCAAGAGTGCCTGGAACTTTAATAATGGAAAAGCAATATAAATTCCAAAATAACCAATAGAAACCTGAAAAGGTTTTGTATCTGCACAAATTGAAAGTAAATGAAGAGAATGACACCGTATTGTGAGATATAAACCCAAACATATGGACAATCACGTAACAGAAAATGATATCATTTCTTAGAGATGGGGATATAACGCACTGTACAATTTTTATTTTTATTTTTCTCTTTTGCCAAAGTGTGTTTTAGCATTGAGCACTGCTTTAAAACAATACAATTTACAAGTGGCTTTATGTGTTCTAAATATTTTTGCCATAAGAAAATGCAATGAGTTGGGTATTGAGTGTGGGGCTGGGGGGGTGGGGAAGAAAATTCACCTTGCTTATAAAAGTACGCTTTAGCTTGCAAGTTACTGTACTCAATAATGCTGTGTTTGAATTTATAATTGTTTTGTGTCATTGTTAAAAAGTATGATGAAAGGGTATAGATAGAACAAACAGCATTCAGAAGTTTGAAAAACTTGAATGAAGCAGATTTTACAGAAAGCTTTGACAGTTCTTTTCAAATGCATTATTTATTTTATTTTATTTTTTTGTGTGCCATGCATTTTTCTCACCAAATGACCTTACCTGTAATACAGTCTTGTTTGTCTCTGTTTACAACTGTGTATTTATTGTAATGTACATACTGTAATGTTAATTGTAAATTATCAGTTCTTATTATAACATCATCCTTGTCTGGGTGGTGTTGCTATATTTGGAAACTCTTGGTGAGAGAATGATTATTGTGTATACATATTCCTTGTACATTTTTTCTCCTGTAATATATTCTGTGTCACCTTAGAGCTTGTTTATGGAAGATTCAAAAAAAGTATAAAATACATAAAGATATATCAATAAAATTAAAAAAGAAAAAAAAAAAAAAAAAAAGAAGAAGCTGCAGGTCTTTGGTCCCAGGGCTGTGCCTTAACTTCAAACAATATTTTCTTCTGTTTTGCTGCATTTGAAAGTAAGGTAGCTTTGGGGATAGGGCTGGGCATATCTGCCATATTTTTAGTTGCTAGCTGATGTGGTTACTTGTGCAAGCTAGTTTGCATGATACTACAGAGAGCTTTCATTCATGAACGTGCTGGAAGTTGAACCTTTTCCAGACTTCTGGCAATATAATTGTATTGCCTCTCTGATTATCTTTTTACAGGCTATCATCAGGGATTATTGCAGCCATTACTTGCTACTAAAAAAACATTGATGCTGTATTTCAGCACTGAATTGTGCTGAACGAGCTTTGGAAAGCATCTCTAATAAGCATTTGATTTTAATGCATATTTGCAAGTGAAACAAATGGAACTAAATGGGGATAGCTCATACACTTGTTTTTGGTTTGTTTTTGTTTTTTGTTTTTTTTAACAGTCATCTTATACTCTTTATTTAGTAGCACAAATTACCACTATATAAGCAGAATCAATAAAGTAGGACAAAAGACAGCTTCAGTCTTGGAAATGCTTTCCAACACTAATATTAGTGTTATAAGCAGCCAAAGCTTTTATTTTGTATAGATGTATGTAAGGCTCTGTACAGGTGTGTATAGCATAATGCACTAGATCTATAGGAGAATGATAGACCTCTAGATCTTTTAATAACACTAGTATTAGGTTTGCAGGTTGGACTCTGAGCATCTCTTGCTGTTTGAGTATCACGTTGCTCCAAACTGTGTAGGACTGATAGCAGTGAATTTGCCAGAGCAAGGTAAATACCTCTCCTCATTCCAGTGATGCCCAGCCCCTGTAGCATGCGACCTTTCGTTAAAAGGAGAGATTCTTTTTCAAGGGAAAACAGAGCCTCCTTTTCGACACAAACTGTAGATTTTAGCAGCCCTGGCCCAAAGGAAATGGATTGCTTTTGTTTTAAACAATATAAAAGGGACACTATAACAACAAAAATCCTGAACAACTTTTTGTTATTAATTTGGGGATGTCTTGAGAGTGGCAACTTGTGTGAACATTGCACATGACAATTCTTTCACTGGTTTCTTAGCCTCTCTTACAGCCTATGGGATAGTACTGTACATCAATACCTTCATATGAAATTTTTATATGCAATGGAAATAAAGCATGTGTTGATTCTGCCTAGTTACCGTATTTGATTTCCTTTTGAAAGTTTTTTTGGTTTTTTTTTCCTCTCATATCATAGCTGTGACAGCTAAAGAAAAAGTATTTGCTAGAATAATTATATTACAGTATTTTTTCTTCACTGTACTGTGTTACAGGTAGATAATAAAAAATAAATGTGGGGGTTTATCAGATGAGTGACTCAAATGTGATATTTCATGAAGTCTAATCCAGAAAGGAGCTGTGCAGTTGTCTCGAAAGGCATTCAATCTCAGTTTTCATGAAATTTTGCCTCTGACTTTAGTTGCAAAGGAGGCATATCCCAAGAAGATTAAGTAAGTGCCAGCTTTAAAGGAGCTAGGAGGATAGAGACTGCCTAGAGTAGCAATGCACTGCGACAGCAATAAGGGAGGAGGAGAAAAAGTAGACTACTGTAATTAAATATTGACCAGATAATCTCTGCTTTACATGAATAAAAAGTTTTTTGTTTTTTGTTTTGTTTTTTTTTTTAAATAGCTTCATAAATGGCATCTCTTGTCCTGAAGAAGAAATACTGCAGAGCCATCATTCTTGATGCTCTTGAAGTGGTTTTTATAAGCCAACCCTTGACCAGAGTGATTTTTGGGAGTAGAGATTGTTTGCATAATTGAAAATACAATGGCTGCTCTGAAAGTAATGCATTGATTTTATGATGTTGGCCCATGATGTCAGAGGCTGTTGGTATGGCAGTAGAGGCTGAACCTTCCAACCAGTACCCCATTACATGCTGTTGCCTTTTGACAGGCAGTTGCAAAGGGGCAGTCTGACAAAATGGTGTCTGACATGGAAGTGCACATGGAGCATACTTTTGTCATTTGATTCCTCCATGTGGAATAAATTGCACCCATTTACATTCTCTGATGCTTGCTGAACATTTATGGGGCCAAGACAGTAGAGATGAGCACACTGAGGTGGTGGGTGGTGCATTTCAGTGGCGGCAACAGTGATAGACAGTCACCTCCACTGGTACAGACTTTGTTGGGTGTGGCATGCAGGCTTATGTTCATGGATGGTGAAAATGCATAGCTCATGGTGGTGGCTGTGTTGTAAAATAGTGTTTTATAGCTGAGAATTTATTGTATATATATAGAGAGAGAATAAATATATGTTTATTAATTATCAAATAGTGTTATTGTGCTCTTTGTTGTAGTTTCCATGGAAATAATAAGGAGGCATTATTTTCAGAGCAACCTATGTACTTTCATATTAATAATATTAAAAATTCTTATCCCCATTCATAAGACTTAGATTCTCCCTTGTACTTGGAGTTAGGCTGCAAAGAGTACAGCTGTTAGTACTCCTTTTGAATCGTACTTGGTTGGCAGAGGAGGCTGATTGGAGTGGGCTGGGTAGAGGAAGGAACTCCATTGTGGGGCAGATAAAACAGGCTGTGCTCTTCACCCGTGCCTTACCCATCCTCAGACATTCCCAGCATCCCCTATGGGAAACTGCATACACCATGGCCAGTATACGGAGGGGAAGAGGGAACCCCAAATTCCTGCTATTGAAACCTCTTCAGTCAGGAACTTGGATAGCACATTTGTGCAGGTGGGAGTCTGAAGCTGGCAGGGCAAGACCATTGCTTCCCTCACCCCCTGGCAGCACTGCCTCTGACCTTGTGTGTGGCAATAGCAATGCTTCAAATAGACAGGCAAGAATAACCTAAATGGATCCCCTGCTTCCTAGGAGTCAGCTGTGGCTATGGGACCTGAATGTAATATTGGACTAGTGACTTCTCTGATATTTAGGGAGATAAACTGTCTGAATAACTGCAGCATTGTTTGCTCATTTTCTGCTGCACTGAAAGCAAAAGTCACAGAAGTTACTGAAATCTTCATTTCACTTTAGCCTACAAGGTAAAGAAAATGTCCAGCTTGCTCCAGTCAGTCTCGCTGGGAGATCTGCAAAAATAATAAAGGAGAATAGCATGTTCAAAGAACAGAGATCAGAGTGACAAATTTGGAGAAAAACCTGGGCAGAGTGAAGTATGTTCAAACCATTATCATCTCATCCCATCAAAGGCAATCCTGTAGGTTGGATGTGGACATGTTGGAACTGAGTTTGACTTTGCTCTATCTCAGTCTACAGTGAGAGCCACAGGTGCTAAGTGCAGCTCTGTCCTGTTCTAACAGCACAGTGCTGACAAGCTGTGCAGATGGCAAATGAAGATCTGAAGATTCCACATTGCAAGGTTACCTTAAAGCATGGAAGCTCTTGCCTCCACCAGCTCTTAGCCAGTGCCCTCCACAGGGACTGTGTAGTCAGATGGCTATGACGGTAGTGTCCCTACCATGCAGCTGAGAGTATTTCTTACCTGAAGAAGCCTGGAAAAGAAAATGCAGGTTATTCAGCACATAGGGTATATGCTATGTGGGCATGTGTGTTGTATATGTGTGGGACTTGGGATACAGCAAGTGCCTATGGGCCACTGCTATGTGTGTCTAGACATAAACACTGAAAGGTGGTTTAAAAACATCGTGTCAGTTCATCAGGGAATAAATGGGAGGCTATTTGGTAGGGCTGAGGATGTTAGTGGAATAAAGGTGTTCAGGATTTATTGGGCTATGTAGTTATGCATTTTGAGGAAAAAAAAATGGCAAAGAAAAAATAAGTTATTAAAAATCTGGAATCTTGCAGGATTCAAAGAATATGACATTTATTTTGCCCAAGAGAAAGGATTTGATTTGACCCTGTGTGGCCAGAAACATGACATCCCCTGGTCTGTTTGGGCAGGGCAGCCACTGCAGCATAGAGTTGCTCCACTGGGGACCAGGAGCTGGGCAATCTCAGCCTTTCAGCAGAGCATTGTGCTGCACATGCTGTGCAGTGCTGCAGGCCTTGATTTTATGGGTGTTTATAGTGATAAGTGTAATTCACTGTTTTAGGTTGGGCTGACAATAGTCTTGTTCTTTGCCCAAATGGTGGGTGTAACAGGGAGGAGAGACTGGTACTAGGAGGTGGAAGGGCTTTTTCTATCACAACGCTTTTCAAATGATAAAGGAGCAGGGCCTTTTATAGCAAAATAGCAAAGCATCTTCTTCACAGACAAATAGCTTTCTGTTTCCGTTTCTAACAACAGCCTCCAATCTGAGCTGATTTTCTCATTTAATCTTCATTGTTCTGCTCCTTCCTATGTGTATGCAGGAAAGAAAGGGCACTGGATTTAGCACTGGATTGAGCAGCACAGGCAGCTGTTGCTCTGTGTGCCCGTGTGGGTATTTCCCCTGCAGAAAGAGCTCACGTGGAGTGGTAGGACATCAGGCTGCAGCACTTGCACCACTGCCACGTGCTGTTGACTGCAGTGGCTGTGTGTCACCCTGCATTAGCGTCACAGCAGGGGTCCTTTTTTTTCCTCAGCTGAACTAAAAAGCAGGGCATGTGCACATGTACTTGTAATGAGCAGAGCCCCAGGCAGCCAGGCTGCAGTGGATTTAGGCTGGCAGACTCCTGACCTGCTCATGATGCTCCCCCAGATGAAATTCTTAGAGGAGCTCCCAGGTTTAGGGTCTGCCACCCCTACCCTGCAGCATCCCATACCACAAGGGCACCCCCAGGAACAAGGAATTTGTAGCTGTGTTTCTGTCCTTGTGCTTCTCTCGCCTGCCACAAAATATGTCTGTGTTGGTTTTCCTCTTTCTCTCATTGTCAGGCAATTGAGTTCGATGGGGTTAGTCAACACAGATGCATTCAGACAAGGGAGAAGCTGCATCTGCCAGTAGAAAGGATGTGTGCAATTCGTGGAGGCAGGCTCAGGCTCTCTGCTCTTGCCATATGACTGCTGTGTGCACCAACATGTGCAAGTCTTTTTCTTCCATGTGCATCAAATCACTGGAAGTGGATGACCTCAGCAGCTCCCAGAGCCTGTGTTTCATGTAATGTTCTTCCTTCATCCCAAAGGAATGCTGTTAAATAGTTTATGAATGAGCAGTGTAGCCTCTTGCACTGAGGGTTCAGGCATTCCCTGCAGTCAATAACTCAAGGATGGCCTGAGCAGTTCTCTGGGTTTCTGATTCTCCCGGTGATATGGTGATGATAGCCCTCCAGATAATCTCCTTGCCCAGCAGAAGATGATAATTTTGCCTTTTGTCCTGAAATGGGTCAGAGCATCAAGCTGGGCTGTGTTACTGTTCTCCAGCATCCTGCATAACATGTTTCCATGGGCACTTTTTCATGAAATGATCACTGATCTTAAAAAAGCCACATATTGCTTCCTGCCATAGATCTTACAGAGCCCATTCTCTTATTTCTTCTCTCCCAGCTCACAGGCTCTAGTGGTTTCTCTGACATCACAAACTCCTGGCTGAGCCTACACCAACGTGGGTAGATACACTGGTGGTTTTTATTTGTTTGTTTATTTATTTATTTTTATTGTTGTTTTCCCATGAAACTTAGGAAATAAGGACCTTACATATGGTAAAATTTGGCTGGTGTGTTCAAACATTAAGAAAAGCCATAAAGACAGCTGGTGTTAGTGCCTCAGCTGTGTGTCCTGGGAAAGGAGTGAGAGGATTTCATTGCTCACTGTCAGCAGCTGTCTCAACACAGCAAAGAAAAGGACTGCTTTACTGCAGGCACCCTTTCCCTGGAGAAAACCATCCCTTAAAAATGTGAAATGTTTCCTGGTGCGTCCCAAATGGATGAAGCCCTTAATTCTGCAGCAAGAGGCCAGGTGCCCACTGGTGTGGGGACAGGGATGGAACAGGGGGTACCACGATATGAGCTACTCAGCCACAGCTCACTTTCACTCTAATAAACAAATTGGTGTTTGAGTGTAGGAGCATGCTTAGGATACAGCAGATGTCTGGGTTTATATTATTCCATTTCATTTATTTCATTTCATTTTTTGCAGGTTTGGCTTTTCAGAAGAGCATTACTGCATTACCTCTAGTTCTGCTGAAGGCTAGGCATATAAACCCTCTTTATACGCAAAGAGCTGATAACATCAATTCATATGGAAAATAGCTGTCCAAGATTGCCTTGAAATCCAGTATGAAATACACAAATAAAAACAGGAAAAATGGACATATTTCAAGAAAATTTAGACAAAAACAAAAGGAGGAAGAAAAAGAAAAAGGTGCAAGGAAACAAGTTAATTACAATCAACTCCAGGTTTCTGACACTTCTTTACAGCAGTGCAACTTCTTGCTGAGTCCTCTGCTTTCTTCATAGAACTATAGAATATTTTGAGTTGGAAGGGACCTCTCAAGGTCTACATGACTAGACTACCCTGAAATGAACAGAGATACCTACAGCTAGATCAGGTTACTCAGAGCCCCATCCAGCCTGAATGTCCCCAGGGATGGAGACACCACTCATCATAAAAATTTCTTCCTTACATCCAATCTGAATCTTCTCTCTACTTTGAAACCATTTCCCCTCGTCCTATCTCAGCAGATGCTCCAACAGGTCCACGTCTCTCTTCTACTGAGGACTCCACACTGGGATGTAGTATTCCAAATGAAATCTCACCAGTGCAGAATAGAAGGGCAGGATCACCTTCTTCGAACTGCTGGCCACATTTCTTTGGTTGCAGCCCAAGGTACAGTTGGCTTTCTGGGTTGTGAAGGCACACAGCTGGCTCATATCCAGTTTGCTATCCACCACTACCTCCAAGTTCTTTTTGGCAGGGCTGTACTTTTTGCCCCCCAGCTTGTGCTTACAGTGGGAGTTGCCATGACCTAGGTGCAAGACCTTGCATTTGGATTTATTGTACCACATGAGTTTCACCTGAGCCCACTGCTTAAGTCTATCTAGGTCCCTCCAGATGGCATAATGTCCCTCAAGTGTATTGACCACACTCCACAGCTTGGTGCCATCTGCAAACTTGTTGAGGGTACATCTGATCCCACTGTCAAAGTCACTGATGAAGATGTAAAGAGCACTGGTCCCAGTACTAACTCCTGAGGGGTATCACTTGTCATCGGTCTCCATCCAGACACTGAGCCATTGACGATCACTCTCTCGGTGTATTCTCACAAACAGGTCCTTGTCCATCAAACATTTCTGCCATCAAATATGTATCTTTCCAGTTTACAGAGAAGGACGCTTTGTGGGATCATGTCAAAGGCCTCACTGTAGTCCAAATAGACAACATCAGTGGCTTTTCTTGTCTTCTGGCAAAGTTACATTACCACAAAAAGTGACAAGTTTGGTCTGGCAGGACCAACTCTTAGTAAAGCTGTGCTGGTTATCCCTCATCACCTCCCTCTTTCCCATGTGCCTTAGTACAGCTTCTAGGATGATCTGCTCCATGATCTTCCCTGGCACAGAGGTGAGGCTGTGAGGTCTGTAGTTCCCCAAATCATCCCTTCTAGCCTCCTTAAAAATGAGCGCTCTATTGCCTTTTTTCCTGTCACCAGGAACTTAATCTGATTACCATGATTTTTATTATCAAGATTGAGTTTGTGACTATGACAGCCAGCTCCCTCAAGACTCTGGGATTCACCTCATCGAAATCCACAGACTTAAGGATGTTCAGGGAATGGAGAGATCTTGTGCCCTAAGGAGAGCTTCCTTAAAGGTCTACCACCTCTGCTCTGCTGCCTTGTACTTGAAGGTAGTTTTCCAGGAGGTTTTGTTGTAAACTCCTTGAAGAGCTGTAATTTAGCTCTCCTAAAATTTAGCATCCTGATTTTACTCTTTGTCCCATACCATCAGGACTGTAAACTCCACCACAGTCACTGCAGCCTAGGCAGCCTCCAATTCTGTTGTCACCAGTCAGTTTACTCACACTGGTGAACAACAGGTCCAGTCCAGTATTTCATCCCCTCTGTTGAGGCCATCTGTAACCTGGCTCAGGAATTTATTCTTAGTACATTCCTAGAGCCTCTTGGATTGCCTACAGCTTGCCTTCAACTCCTGGTTCTGTAGCCCCTTGGTGTCTGTGTGTAAAATCTGTGAAGTGATTGAGTCAGAGAGGGAGTAGTGGGAAGACACTAAAAAGCAAAGCTTCTCAACCCTGGCGTCTCAATCCCGAGACACAGCTCAATGCCCTGAGGAGCTGTCTTGTGGGAGCCATAAGAACAGACGGCACACCAGTGCTCTCCTCACAGTCAGTAATTAACATTAATGAACTCCATCAGTATTCAAACAAGTTATCCATCAGAATTTCTAACCTGAAAAAGAAGCACAACTTGTAACTGAACTAGTTCTGCTTTCCTACATTTTCCCTTGTAGGTGAGCTCTTGAACGTTCTTCATCAGAAATGTTTCTTGGGATTGCCTCTTTTTCCCCATCACCAAAATTATCAGTGCATGTCCCACCTTCATAAATATAAGTTTATTAATTATTATATCTTCAGGTGTCCAGAGACATCAGTAGTAATGTTGTTTGAGATTCCGTTCAGCCATGGATGGGCAGTTTGCACAAGCTGCCAGACAGGACAAGGTGCAAGTGGCCAAGAAGCACATTTCTCTGCAAAGTTGTCTGCTTGGCAGAATCCTCCACATCTTCAGGGTTTGCTGAACAGTGAAAATCACAACTGACTGGAATGGCAACAGGGGGAAGAGTCTGGGGCTTGCTGTGCCCCTGCTCATTTCAGGCTATGTGGTTTAGCCAGCCTCAGAGGCCTGGAGGTCTGTGTTATCAGATATACTTGAGTGGTTTTCTGCTACACCTCAGCAGAGTTCCATAGCTCTCCTTGTCGTCACAACATTCCCTGGTAGCTTTTATTCTGTGGAGAAAATGTTAGGCTTTGCCTCCCTTTAGTAGAAGCCTGATGGAAAATCTTACAGAACACACTGCTGCTGATAAACTGAAATCTCCCCTGTCAGGAAAGAGTTTTGTGCATTATTTAAACAAAGAAAAAGAAGATGGGGAAGGATGGGGGACATAATTGCTGTCACTGGAAATCCAGTGAATGACTCTGAAGGAATCAATAAGATGCAGGAATGGCTGCACAAGAGCAGGTATGAATCACTCTTTTCTCCTCTGTGCTGCATCAGCTCAACTGCTCCAGCATAGAGCTTCATTAATAGTTAATACAGCATGGAAATGGCCCAGCTCCATCGACTCCTGTCACAGCAAAAGGGGACAGTGCACGTTCTGATCTGCACATCTGCACCTGTGTTGCAGCTTCAGGAGGGACAGCCAACAAAGTCTCCGTGTTTCGCTAAGGGAACAGTGGTGGGCTGGAGAAGCTGAGTGCTCTGCCCAAGGTGAAATGAAGGCTCTCTATGAGGAGGAAACAAACATAATACCTTAATATAACCTTGACGACTGCAGCACAGCTCAAACAGCGAAATAACCAGGAGCTCGTTAGAGGAGAGAAAAGCATTCCCACTTTCTGTGTTGCCTCAGTGATAGTCTCTGAGGAACCTTTAATGAACCACTAAAAAAAGTTCATGTCTGCCTAGCACGTGGCTTACTATGACACAAAGCACTCCCTGGCCCTTGGAGACCCATGCCCTCTGGACTGGCCTGGAAAGGGCTCTTTGGGTGTAGGATGATAGATGGGGGATGCAGGGAGCACGGTTCTGCTGGAGGAATTCATTCCCTGGCTGTATTTCCAGCAGGCACTGGGAGGTGGGCTGCAGCTTTCTCACTGGGTGAAGTAGTGGCATCCTGGGGCGTGGAAGCAGAAAAGGTCCTTGGAGCAAAGTTCTATGGGACAGCTCATGTGGAGTAAATCAGGCCGCGGTGAACAGCTTAAATGTGGGCATGGCAGATGGAATCCTATTTTGGATCAACTGCAACTTATTTTTGTCATCTGTTCTAACCAAAAATAAAGTAGCAACTTCCCCCGACACAGGGGGATGTTAAAGCCTACTTACTGAGATAAATTGTCCATGTCAAGGTGGTAGGATGGTGTTTGACATCACCTAACAAGTTTTAATACAGAGAGTTGTTATACATAGATATGAGTTAAGACTTTGAAAAGTCTTAACTTTTGTACTTTCATGAATTAGAAATCACTACATAGTGAGCTTTATAGGCTAATAGTTTAGGGATATTTATACAATTTTCTTGTTGGGAAGGAGAAATTTTATGTGGATGTGTGTGATTGAGCATAATTCTCCTCTGCAATAGTTGCACTGAGCAGGAGAGAACTGCCCTGCCCAGCTTATTAGTGTCAGGGCTGATTCTTCCTGGATTGATTCAAGCAGTTATCACAAGCAAAATCCTGGTCAGGCTGTCATTGAGACAAGACCTTTCTCACAGCGGAGTCAATAGGAAGAAAAATATGAATATTTTCATAGTTTCAAGGCTAATTTTGCCAACTTTGACTGAAATCACTCGTGCCAGCAGTGCTAGATAAGGTGTGACACCAAGCAATGATGTGTCTGCTCTCTCCTCCAGCTCTGCTGGGTTCATCACTTCAGCAGAGTGGTGGTGAGCTGAGCAGTGGGACACTTCAAAAAGGAGTGGACAGGAAAGTCCCATGAATCAAGTGGATTAAATTATTTTAGTGACTAAATAGACTTTAACAGTGAATATGAACGGAGTAAATTCTCATCCTTGTTGCACGCTCCTTTATTGAAGGAGTGAACAGACTAGAAGATCACAGAGTCTGTCTGTCTGGTATGAAGTCAGTAGTAAAATACTGCCTTTGCTTTGTCTTGTTTTGTTTTTTAATTTCCTTTCATAATTTATGATTTAAATGAAGGAAAACAGAGCAGGGCAGGCTCTCTGATAAAAGTAGAACAAAACTGCAAAAGTGTCAGGTGTTTTTTTTTTTGTTTTTTTTGGGGGGGTTTTGCTTTGCTTTGTTGCAAATGCCAAAGCCATTGGCAATAAGTTTTGACAGGGTAATCTTAGAAACAAGTATATGAGTCAAGAGATGAAAGCTGGTTAACCCTTTGCTTGTCTGAAACAGCTGTTAATTTTCTTGGATGTCAATGGATGCCCTGTGCAAGCCTGGTGCTTGCTGCAGCAGATGTGATGGAATAATAGCCACCCTACACTCACCTCCCCTCTCCTGGGACTTAGTGCCAGCATCACTGTCTGGAGTCTTGTTTACTCCAGCCTCATTCAGTTGAAATAATGAAGTTAGCTGAAGCGTATTTAATAGCCAAGTGCTTTTTCAAATGGAAGCAGGTCAGACTGCCCCTTTGCCTGGGCAATGTTGAAATGAGATTTATTTTCTGGCAAGAGAAAGGAATGGAGACCCAGTGCCAATGTGAAGGAGGTACAGACGCCTGCAGGCTCTGCCTGTACAAATGTACGCTTCAAGCAGTGAGTTATCATGACATTTGTGGTTCATTATCTCTTGGAGAGTCCAGTGTTTATGACTTGTATCAACAAGACTGTCCTACAGGGCACAGTGAAAAGGGCTTTTGTTTGGCAGTGTTAGCAATAAATTCATTTTTCTGTCTTCTGCAAACATATACTTCCAGTCTTCACTCCTTTTCTTGTCAGGACCTCATAAAGGGTTTAATTTTCCCTCTCAGCAGGTGATCTGTAACAACTCCCTTGTTAGTCAGAGGAGAGAAGGAGCTAGGAGAGGTGGCAAAGCTGGAGGAGGCTGCCACCTCAATCTGCACCTCCTCCAACCCCAATCCTCCCAAAGCACCGAAGAACTGAATCATTTGTCAACTGCATTTCAGTGGCAGTTTGTCATATTATTCGCATCTCATCACTTATCCCACCTTTACTCTGAGTAACTCCTTGCACTCTCATGTTACTTGCTGCACACAGGGGTCCTTTTATTTAGGCTGGAGCATTCCATTGCTTTCTTTATCCCTGCCCTCATGAGGTTTCCTACTTTGTACTTGATATATCATCACCTTGATACTCTTGCATCTTCCACTTCATTAGGCATGCTCTGCAAAGGATGTATTTCTATCCCTAGAGAGGGGCAATTCATGCCTATCATGTTGTTACTTCAAATGAACACTTATAAATAGTCATAAAGGTAAATAGATATATTAACAGTCAAACTCATTTTTCTCTTAGCACCGAATCTTCCAGAAACATCTTGGTTCTACTGTTCCTTCATGGTTAATGTCATCCAGAAACAAGAGTCTGCCTCCTTGATCCTGCACAACATAGTCTGAGTTTCCCTGCTTTAAAAGAGGTTGGACCAGATAGTCTCCAGACTTATGAAATTGCTCTGGGAATCTGAATTTTCAGCCTTGATTGGTGGGTCAGGATCAAATATTTTTTATCATAAAAGGTAAAAATTATGCTGCATCAGAAGCAAATCCCTGCACCATTTGTAAGGTTCTCTTTGGTGTCTCTGGACAGAGGACATCTGGAGAATTTGGGATCCCTGACCTGCACACCATGCCACTGGGTGAAACATCTCCACAGCACAGTTACCCGCAGGAAACCGCTTATGATTCAGATGGGTCAACACAAAGCCCAATACCACAGATTATGCTGCCACTGAAGACAGAATTGTGCAAAGAAATGAGGATATGCACTGAAACAATACTTGATTGGGTGCCTTTTCTCCTATCTTGACAGGTGAAATGGGGGCAGGCAATACCTCAATCTGCTGAAATAATGCTCAGTAGAGAATATAAAAGCCTGCCCACCACAAAAAGGTATGTCATCACAGTGCCCAGTGTCATTGTGTTCACATGGACATTATCCATACCTCTCTACAGCACAAAGTGCAATAGTTCACCACACGCACACATAGGCTCTCTGCCACTCATTGACCATGGAGCTGTAATCCACTGGTACAAAGATGGCAACTTTCATTTATAGTTTCAGTACCCAGCAGCCTGGGGAAATGCAATCAGAACAGAAAAATAAGACAGAGAAAACCCTGTCAGGTTGAGACATTTCAGCAAAAGCGAAAGGAAAAAAAAAAAAAAAACAACAACAACAACAACAACAACAAAAAAAAAAAAAAAAAAAAAAAAAAAAAAACCAAGAAAATACAGCCCAGGCCTAAGCAGAATGGCTCAAAGAGGACTGGCAGTGTCAAAACTTGTCAAGGCTGGTTCTAAGTGCAGAAAAAATGGTGGTCCACTTAGAAAGAGTTGAAACCTGAGCTCAAATCCATATCCTCAGATGGACAGTTGGATGTAAAAGCATCCTGTCTCTGAATTCAGTCAATTTGCATTTGCCTGGAAAAGGAACAGGGCAGAGAAGCATCCATGCCAGGCAGAGATTTACAACTAAGAGCAAGGACAGTTGTTAAATCTAAGGTTATGTAGTTTCTGATCATGGAAGAATTCCTGATGCTGAAACCTTGCTTAACCTCACCTCTCCTCAAATGGTCGTTGAAGAGAAATGAACAGTTCAGAATGTGTTTGAGTCAGAAACATTGGTGCACTTTCTGTTCTGGAAAGGTGGCTGCTTCTTAGGGTCTGTACAGTTACTTTCACATGGGCACAAAAATAAAATGGGTCTACCTGAGTAATTGCAGAGATGACAGGAGCTTGCAACAAGAAGGAGGAGGCCCAGAATGCTGGCTAGCCTGAAACTGTGCAGTAGGCTCTGGCAGGAGTCTCTGTTACTATTGAAAGGGAAGAGGTCTCAAAGGTACCAGAGAAGTGGAAGAGTGCTGATTCTCAAACTGGCTGCTTCCATTCCCTGGAGATGCTGACAATTTTGCCTTATCTCATGGAGAACTCTTCCCAACAAATGGGATTTCCTCTGCAGCCTGGGTTCCCCTAGAGCATGGGAAACCATGTGCTACTATCCAAATTATGGCTGGGTGCCTCAGTGCTAGTGCTGGACATCCTCCCAGAATTTAATTAGACACAGTAATGAAAATAGCATGCTGTTCTCCACTGCTGAAGTGAGCAGGGAACTGCCAAGATGACCGAGAACATGCTACCAGGTCTCAAGGACACTCATGACTCACACTGCAGGAAAACACCTGAACCAGAGAAAGGCACTCCTTGGGAAATTCCATCTGTGTCTGTAAGGATTCCTTCTCCTGCACTGGAGAAGAAAAGAAAAGAGGGAAAAAGAAAAGAAAAGAGACCTAGTTCCCTTTAGGAATGTAGAAAAGCAGTGAAGGCAGCTCACCCCATAGTCTTTCTGCCAGCTGTCTCCACAATAAGCAAGCTTGCTGACCTAGATCAGAATCCATGTACTGGAATGCAAATTGTGCAACATGGACCATTGAACAGGCACTCTAAGTACAGTGAGCTTCAGAGAGTCTGGCACAGGTGTTGTTCCTGGGGCAGTGGGTGCTGTGACATCTTTATGACTGTGTCACAGCACAGCTGCACAAATAAGCCAGCAGGATACATGTTTTAGAGCCACACTGTTCCAAGAAGCCACCCTATGCTCAGCGTCTGCTCTGTACCCAGCCCAAGCAGCAAGTTCACCTCTTTTACGTTCAAAATGCCTTGAAGAATACATCTCAACAAGTGAGGGAAGCAAACGGTAGGGATGCCATGCTGACAGTCAGCCTCCAGTGGATACAGCCTTAAGAAATCCCCTCCCTCCCTTGTGTGACACATAGCATCTGAAGAGTGAATATACAACCTGCACCAGGGAATTGCAACAGCACAGGATGCCTGTGCGTCACATGCTATTCCTGCCACCTGAGTCCCTTGGTACATCAGGGACACGTTACTGCCAAACCATGTGAAGAATTTGCTGAGACCTCCCACCCTCACTCCTTACATCTATCTTCCCTCCCACCCTCGTTCCTTACATCTATCTTCTGAGCAGGTGTGTGTATCTTGACACACCAAGGAAGGCTTACGAAATGATGTTATTATAAGGATGAAAAATAAGTTAGTGTTCGCTTTTCTGCTTTCTATCAATGATGTATGATGATATAAATATCAGCACTAGCAGGTCAAGACAAGCACAGATAGCATCACTATCCTGTCCCAGGGTCACGCTGTGCTCTCAAGAGTGCATATGCAATGACTACCAAAGCAGTGGGTATTTTGCCTTGCCTCATTCCTCACCAGCCTAACATCATCAGTCTGACCTAAACAAATCTCAGCTCTGGATCACTCATGTCCAGGCCACATGGTACTGCTGCACAGACCCTACTTTCTTCTGTGGCGAGGAAAAGTTTATAACCAAGGTTATTACCCTTTTTCCTTAATAACCTCTGCCTTTACTTCTTGTAGAAGTGTTGTACATCAATCCTACAAGTTTCATTCTGTCACATGGAGAACATACATGTATGAAAGCAAAAACAGAGCAAGTGACCATTTTATTTGCAACTTGAAATTCTAAGGAAGAGGGGAGGGAGAAGGGGAAAAAGAATCAAAGCTAGTGCATAGTCCTAGTTTCCACACTTCTGCATGATTAAATGCTATGGAAAAGAATAAACAAGTAGGTCTTTTGGCTTGGCATGTTCATTTTTCTCTATGTTCAGCAAAAGCTTGAGATCTCTGGCTTAGTCTGCACCCTGTAGAACGTCAGGAACAGATAAAGGAGATGTAGCTAATGCTTTAACCACATTCCCCTAAGGCCATGGTTAGGGCTGAATCAGTGCTGTGTCAGGGACTCTAACCATGTGCACAGTGGCTTTATTTCTAATTCATATAAAAAATGTCTGTGATTCTTCCCCTAAATCAATACAGACTACCAAGCTGTTCAAAGCTCAGCTTAAGTGGGAAGTAAGCAGAGTGCTGGTCTTCCTGGAGTCCCTGTGAAGATTTAATCTATCTGTCGTATAACTCAAATCATAAAAGTGCCTTGGAAATTTGGTCTCCTAATGAAAACAGCAGGAACTGAAGTGTCAGTATTATAATGTTAACTCATTGACTCTAATGAATCATCTCCAGCACAACCAGCATCACATTGCATTAATGCATGGCAGTGCCACCTGATCCTAGCCTAATCTGATCAATTCAAAGCACAGTCTTGCTATGCAAAACTCAAGGGGTAAGTGTGGAAAGAGTTACATACCTAAAAAGGTTTTGTTGTTGTTGTTGTTGTTGTTTTTTCTTTCTTTATTATTATTATTACTATTATTATTTTATTTCTCTTCAGTTTGAAACTATGCAAGCCTCATTAGAAGCATGGAGAGTTTTAAATGCCTGCTGCGGTTAATTGATTAAAGCATGCTTTCAGGAAGCTGGCAGCACTGAATTCATTCAGGAAATTCTTCCTCCAAGTACCGAAAACGTGTGCTCTGTTGTGTCACCATGTGAAAACAAGCTGGAAGGCAAAAGAGTATTTCACAGAATGATGGTATGAAATTGCACGTTTGCAGGCATGTGAGTAGGTTTTATTTATTTATTTATTTTCCTGATATCTCTAGTTTTAACAGCTTCTACAATAGGAAAACATGTGAGATTCTCCAGCTTAGCAGGCTGCATCGTGGCACTGGGCATGTTGCCCTGAAACCTGCTTTGTTCTTCCAGGTGTATTGGTCAAAGTTATCAGTCCAAAGGAAATAAAACCATCCTGAGCTAGGGAGAGGTACGGTTGCTATGTTTAAATCAAGCTGCACTTCTCCAGAAATTTGCAGCATTTTCAGAGTGCTCAAGAGTGATAGGGGAAATGATTCAGAGATTTTAAGAGCATTTCTTCAAGGCCATGTCTTGTGTCTTCAAAGTGTGGTTTTTTGAGAGTACAGATGAATGGCAGGTGACTCATAAATGCCTGTTTTAAAGGTGGGCTGTCATTAGCATGTCATATACGAAGTAGATAAAGTGTGAATCCACTGGTGAAAGCCAGTGATATGATCTGATGGGAAAGAACCTGTCAGCTCTGGTGACTGAAACATTTTAGATGCAGAAAGGGAGACAGGAATCCTTTCCTGTTACAGACTCAGTCATTCATCTGAGAAAAGCCCAAATCCCCAGTTCCCTCCTCATTTACTTACATGCAGACTTTGAGGACTGCAGAATCACCAGATATGTAATCTGACCTCTATTTCTTGGAATTGTTTGCAGCCATTCAAAGCTCTGAGTGACAGAGTGACCAAAAAAATAAAAAATAAATAAAATAAAGCCCTCCAGTATGATATTCATGTGGATGGAAGACTTTTATTTTACCCTTTTATTTCAAAGTGCTTTATTTTTCTTCTAGAGATTACTTTTTCCTAGAGATTAATTGTTGTAAACACCAACTGACAAGCTTCCCAGCTGCATGATGATTCATTCTCTTACCATTCATAGAGTTAAAAAGTAAATTTTGTCTATAAACAGAAGTCCTGTCTGAGTTGGCAAGACAAGAAAACTTTGCCCAAAGGGAAGTCCCTGGTTATCTGAGCAGGGACACAAACGTGCTAATGAAGAGCAGGAAATCTCACCTTAGGTTTCTACATCATGAAAATACCCTTGTTTCCATGTGGACCAAGGAATGAGGCAGAACTGCCATGGTGCTTCCTAGCAGTGCCTGATGAGACCAGGCTTTATTTGTTCAGTGGATGTTCAAATGTGCTCAGCATCCTCAAAACCAACAGACCCTGCAAATCATTTCTGCTGGGGAAAAAAAATAATCTTTGAGGATCCTAAAGTAAGTTTCCCTTCAGCTCTAGAAGAACAGAGACGTTTCTGCAGGTAATGTTTTGATGCAAGTTGTACAGGTAGAAAATTTATTCTGTGTTGTATGACAGAGGCAAGTTGATACACCAAGCTGGCCATTGAAAAGAAATACTGATTTGATTGCTTCTGGTTGACCCGAGATGCAATATTAGACCATCAATATCTTTCATTCTTTTATGCGATTACTGTACCTTGTTGTCTAGACAGCTGCAAGCCTGACATCAAATGTCACTGACAAGGTAGGAGCAGCTAAAGACTTCTAATAGATACAGGAACAAGAATTACATAAATTCTTTCTTCACTCCCCCCCCCCCCCTCCCCCCCCCCCCCTCCCCCCCCCCCCTCAGACCTAGCACAGTTAACTCTGATCACTTTAAACCCATCTAGATTTGTCTTCCTCTGTCCCCCTCCATTTTTTGTACAGGCTCTGGTGACACTTCTTCCTCAGAACTCAGAAGAGGATTACTCTTTCTCTTCTCCCACACACACCTGTTTTCCTAAATTTTAAATAAAGATACAGTAGAGACACAACAGGTCTGAATGCATATAAATAGAAAGACAAGAGTAATCTTCAGCCTTTGAATGAAGAAGGATTTTTGGTTAACCCTTACACCACTACCATATTATGAGCAAGTAACACACCCACTGGCCTACATGCTTTGGTTTTCTTTCCACATGCAACAACATTCACTTTTTTGAAACAAAACATTTTGAACTGGTGTGGTGGTTTGACCTTGTCTGGCTACCAGGTGCCCATCACAGTGCCCTCTCATACTCTGCACTCAGAAAGACAGGGGGAGAAGATACAAATGGGAATACAACTGAGAGTGCAACTCTCAAAAGCAGTGAACAGATGCTGCAGTTAGCACATCAACCTTTATTCTGAGAAACTTTAGGACTTTCTGTATACATGGCCCAGGAGCAGTGGGAACCCTTCTTAGAAATGTGAGAGTGCCCACAGCTTTTAGACAAGAACAGAATACAGGGTACCACAGATCTGTGGGCATGGGGAAGCTCTGACATCCTATGTGCAATTTTCTGCCCTTGACCTAGGGTACATGGAGCCTTTGCTGTAGCAACCCATTGGTTAGGGAGGGTCATGCATTCCTTCAGATGCTGTTTGGGAAAGGCATATATATAAGAGCCTGGTCTGGTATATAGCTAACAGAAGAAGACAAAAGATTCAGCAATTTATGCAGAAGGGAAGGGGTCAAAGAGCCAGCATTGAGTTTGTCTCATTTACAACAGTATCAGATATAATACTCTTATTTATTTATTTATTTATTTTACCAGATTTCCGTAAGGCGTTTGACACTGTGCCCCATAGTGCCCTCACAGACAACATAATGAACTATGGGCTTGAGGGGTGCACAGTGATGTGGATTAAAAACTGGCTTAGCAACCAAGCTCTGAGGGTAGTGGTCAGCAGTGCAAAATCTAATTGCCAGTAACTAGTCCTGTACCGCACATGTCAATTCTGGACCCAGTCTGTTCAGTGATTTCATAACTGTTCTGGATTTTCTAAGAGGGTTCTACCCTCAGTTTTTGCAGGTGACACAAAACAGGGAGGGCTGTGCTTCCATCCAGAGACCTCAACAAGAATCATAGAATCACCAAGGTTGGAAAAGACCTAAAAGATCATCCAGTCCAACCATTCACCTATTACTAATAGCTCCCACTAAACTATGTCCCTCAACACAACATGCAGTCTTTCCATGAACACCCCCATGGTCGGTGACTCCACCACCTCCCTGGGCAGTCCATTCCAGTGCCTGACCACCCTTTCTGAGAAGTAATACTTCCTAATGTCCAGCCTGAATCTCCCATGCCGTAGCTTGAAACCATTCCCTCTGGTCCTATCACTAATGACACGAGAAAAGAGACCGACCCCCAGCTCACTACAACCTCCCTTCAGGAAGTTATAGAGAGCAATAAGGCCTCCTCTGAGCCTCCTCTTCTCCAGGCTGAACATTCCCAGCTCCCTCAGCCTCTCCTCATATGGCCTGTGCTCCAGACCCCTCACTAGCTTTGTTGCCCTCCTCTGAACACGTTCCAGGGCCTCGATGTCTTTCTTGCAGTGAGGGGTCCAAAACTGGACACAGTACTCGAGGTGTGGCCTCACCAGTGCTGAGTACAGGGGAACAATCACCTCTTTGCTCCCACCAGCAACACTGTTTCTGATGCAAGCCAGGATGCCATTGGCCTTCTTGGCCACCTGGGCACACTGTCGGCTCATGTTCAGCCGAGCATCAATCAATACCCCCAGGTCCATTTCCTCTACGCAGTCTTTCAGCCACTCCGCCCCAAGCCTGTAGCATTGACTGGGGTTGTTGTAGCCGACTAAGCTGACAGGAATCTCATGAAGTTCACTGAGAAGTGCAGAGTCCTGCAAATGTGGAAGACTAGTGTCTGGTACCTGTATGTATTGAGGACCACCTAGCCTGGCAGGAAATTTAACTTTTTTGCCAACTAATAACACTAGCATAGTAAGAACTGAAAGCAAACTACAACAACCTTCTCCTCGTACTCTTCTAACTCCTCCACCCAAGTAGTGCGGGGGAATGGGTAATCACAGCTGCTGTCAGTTCATAATACCTTGTCTCTGCTGGCCGTTCATGGTCATTCCCTGCCCCTGCTCATATGGGACTTGCCCTTCCCACAGGAAGCCATCCTTTCTGACCTAATCCTGCATAGGCTTCCCACAGGCTGCGGCTCTACAAGCACTGCTCCAACATGCCTCTGTGCCATAAGGCCTGCCCTTCATGACTGCACTGATCCAGCACAGGCAGCGCCCACAGCCCTTCTGCTCCACTGTGAGCTGCTATTATAGAGCCACAGAGCCACACAGCCTGTGGGTTGAGAAGGACTTATGGAGATCACCTAGTTCAACCCCCTGCTAAAGCAGGTCCTGCACAAGAAAATTATGAGCAAACAGTCTGCTATGATATGAGCACTCAGTAAAATGCAACCATGGTGTAGGGATTGCCACCAGCTTCTATTGCATCCAAACCAGGAGAGTAAAAAATATGTTTCTCTAATTTTCAGTAAGTATAAGCAGTTTATGGAAGATGGTTTATTGTGGAGGTAGTAAACTGGTGTAATTTTTATTTTCCCAAATATATCACCATTACAAAGGAAAATAAAGGGTGATGGAGGCCGAAGCTGGTGCCCTAATTACATGCATCCATGATTGATGAGGTCACTGACCAAGGAACTGTGATGTCAGCAAGAGATGGCTGTGACCTTGCTAAACTCTAACTGTATAAATTCAGGAGCTGGCAGTGTGCAGTGTGGGCTTGTGCCTGGAGCCCATTTGAGCATACCTGCAAGTCCTGGATCACTGAACCAGGCCTTGGTTGTGATCTGTGGGGTTTCTGGCAGCAGTTCTTGATGTTCATCCAACAGCCATCTCCAGTGTATACTCAGCCCTGCCTGGCTTAGGCAGCTGGGACCCTGCAGGGTGTGCTTGCAGCAGCAGAGGTAAGCATTGCAGGAACACAGCCTAGGGCAGCTGGGAGGGATTGGTCTGCCATGGGTTACTCCTGGGTTCAGCTTGCATAAGGCTACAACTGCAGCCCTCCCGATACCAAAACCTTGACACGTAAGCCCAGTACATTGGTAACATCACTGTAAATAATTTTCTAGTTTTATTGAGAAGTTCTTGTTTGACGTGGACATGAAAGTGAATCAGACTTTACACATTTGATATATGATCATGAACTATTTCTACTCATTTAAATAACTGCTGTTGTTTTGTGTTAAACACCGCTATGCACATCACTGCTTTTCTAGTGTATGTTCTGACCTTTTTGCAGTGGGAAGACAGACTTTTTAGCACACAATAACAGTAGAATTTAACTTCTAATTCTTTGTTGACTCAAGACTGTTTAAGAAAAACACAGCTGAACAGAATCCTGCAGCACAAACCATTCACAAACCATGTGGACACCAAAAACCATAAAATAAAAACTAAAAAGGCTTTAGCCAAGTGCTGGAGAATTAAAAGGACTGCAAAATATTTGTGAGACTGTAAGCAGATATTTGAAATTATTTTTATTTGGAGAGTTATAGCATAGGTGTCATGTGACAATCTTTAGTTGCAGCTCAGTGAAAAGCTGCTACCTACTGGACATGGTGCATTAGAGTGTAAACTATCTGTGCATCAGGAACTGGAAAGCTCCAACACAGCAATCAGAATTACCCTGTGGCAACTCCTCGGCCTTCTTTGTCTCAGTGTGTGAAACATATTTTAAAAAGGAATTTAGGAGATCTAGTAGTCATGCACCTAAGATAGAGATTTTCCACTGAAATGTTAGCAGATGTCTCTTTCACCCTGGAAGGCCCTTCTCCATTGATGCACTCAGGGTCTTCCTGGAAGTGGCTGCTGTCTGTAGACTTTAAATGACTTTATCCATGCCCTCCTGCCTTTTACCAGAGGTATTCAGGCAGAAGCAGGCCGAGCTCCCATTGCAGGGGCAACTGCCACCTGCATCAGCGTTTCATAGTATCATATCATAGTATCATAGTATCGTGCGAGTTGGAAGGGACCTTAGAGATCATCGAGTCCAACTCCCGGGATTCGAGCCCTCTAGTGTAGCAGAGCGGCAGTTTTACCCCTTGTGCCACAGGGGGGATTCGAACCCGGGCCCTCTGGTGTTGCAAGCGGCGGTTCTAACACCGTGCGCCACCGGGGGCTCACAAGCCTTTCCTTGAGATAACCACATCCTGCAGCAGAGCTGTCTGCAAAGTCATTCCTGGTCTGCTGCAGTTTGCAGACACTTACAAAGGAGGCATTTGCCCAGCCCTGGGGCAGGCAGCAGGGGAGCCGACAACTGGCCTTGTAAGCATTGCTGTTATCCGTATCAGGTTAACCAGCAAGTTTCCTAGAACCTTCAGTAAATGCAAGTGCACAACATGATGGTGGATGAATGAAGGATACCCATAGTACAGCCTCTATCACCCTGCACCCTCTCTAGCCTGTAATGCTCTGCATCCCTTTGAGGAAGGGCATTTCTTCTCTCACTCAAAAAGCAGCAACTACAGAGATGCTGGTAAGAAAAACAAGATGCTTTCATGATCTCAGGCAGCTCCCATATTCTCTATTTCATTTTCCCTTAGAGTTTGCACTTTTCCTTCAGTATGTGCAAACTTCCACACCTGCTCTATACCTGATACTTCCTAATTCTCACATGACACTTTCTTTGCTGAGGTGCTTTGTAAATGGCTCTGTTTACTGCCACATCTCTTACCTCTCCAGGCCTGCCAATAGGCCCCTTGTGCCTGCAAGCATCTTTCCATGTCTGACACCTGGCACCTGCTCTGCTACTGTTCTGAAGGAATGGGGTCTTTCCTGAGCCTCACCAGCACAGCTGGGCCTTTCTTCTGGTCCTGGGGGACAAGAGCAGCTTGCATTTCTGAAGTCACTGGCAGTTAATGTGTCAGTTTAGCACAATTCATCAGCTCTTCATGTTGGTGCTGTTGCTTTCTGCCCAGCTCACTATCTTTGCTGCACACATTTTAGGCAGGCGAAGGTACTGAAGGCAGACAAGCATGGTTTGTCACTGGGTGAGCCAAATACATCCTCCCTGCTTGCACTGAGCTCAAACACTATTCCACGGAGATCTGCAGGTGAAAGTACTGTGTGTGGCAATGTGTGGGACTGTATTCTGTACCCATTCCATAAGAGACAAATTTCAGGTCAAGTAAGAAGCTTTCTATCCTCTTCTATTTACTGGTCAAATCTTTCATACCCAGTGCTCCATGATGTCTTGGGTTCCTGCTGCTTGGGCCTGAGGAGGAAGATGGTCAGAAGCATGGTCTGTGCTTTCCTGAGCTCAGACTGAGTTGAAAAACTTCCCTGCAGCCTTGTTTTCTGCTTCTTTCCTAACACAGCTGGGTGGGAGTGATGCTGTCTGTGACAAAAGAGCTCCTCCAACACACTGGTAGCTTGCTCGCTACAGTGCATCTTTCTGTTGTCCAAAAACCCCGTGTGGCCACAGGCTGTGTGAAATTAATGAAGTGTGGAAACTCTCCTATCACAACATGTAGTAGAAATATGAAATAGTTTTCACTCATTTATTTAATGGCCATGAAGTCAGTTATAAAATCAAATTTATAAATCCAAGCCTAATGTAGTGTGCTGCATGTTCAGTTTGTGACCCTGTCTGTGACCTGGTGGGTTTCACAGCTGCTAGTCCAGCTGGGATCCTACCCCTCCTTGCCATTGTCAGTCAATTCCAGTTTGAGCTGAGAAATTCAGAGCTGGTGGAGATGGCAGGGGAGGCATCACTGGGATGACACTGGAAGCAGAAGTGAAGTCTTCCATGATGCCCTTGCCTCAGCAGTGTTTGAAAAGGGAAGTGAATAGTAATCAGGAGGTAGTTGTTTTTTGTTGTTTGTTTGTTTGTTTTTTAATAAGCCTTCACAAGAGAAAGGTTTCTCTTCCATGGACACTATTCAGAGAGAAAGCCTTGACTGGTACAAAAATGAATTGATGGCTAAGTTAAAGCTGGGCATAAGAAGCCAAAAACAGATATGGTAAGGGATGCTTTACCACGGATAGCCTCAGCAGTCCTCCCAGGAAAATGCTCACTATACTGGAAATTTGTTCCTAAAGTGATATACACAGATACACTGTCTTGTAATCATTTCTATGGTTCTTTTTTTTTTTTTTTTTTTTTTTTTTTCTGTATTCTTAGTGCTGCCCACTATTGCAGGCAGTGATTGCTGCTGTGACTGTATAAATCAGAGCTGGATTACCTTTCCTAATTGCTTGCTGCAGGCAAAATTAGACAGGTTGCTGAGATAAAGGGTCACAGTCCTGGCACTGGCAGAGCTGTTGGGAACTGGTTGTGATAGCTTAGATGCAGGGAGTGTGATGAGTGTGCTCTTCATGGAAGATGTTTTAGGAGGAGGTCACCCACGCATTTCAAGCCAGCTCTGCTCTCTCCCCCAATGCTTAAATTAATGTCAACCCCAAGGCTCCAGCCATGGAGTATATGGTAAAAGACATTCACGGCCTCTGCTTGACTCAGAGCGGGGCTGGTCTGTCCCTGACAGACAGGCAGACAGACATATGTTGAACTGCTAAGATGGTGAGGGAGAACGGATCCAGGAGTGAGCACACTTCTCTTAAGCAAGGAGATGAACAAAAATATATTTGGAGTTCCTGCTATTTCCCTAACGGGTCTGGCAGCCTTCAAAAGTCAGGTTTATAAGCTTCTCCTATGCAGTAAATATTTTAGAAAATGTTTTTTTGTTTTGTTTTGTTTTGTTTTTTAAGCATGATGATGAGTCATTCTTAGGGGCAGGCTTTTAAGAGAACCCCTAGAATCTGCAGCGGGATGTAGCATTTTTGTAGACTGCAGCCTTGTGCACCACAGACCTTCCATGTGTCAAAAGAAATGTAGCAAGGGATTCTTAGCAGCATGCTGGAGAGTGTTTTTTATGTTCTGTATCATGTTTCCTTGCTTTGATATCTTGCATAAACTCCTTCCCATGACATTTCATGATGATTTCTTCTGTCTGAGAGGAAGGAGAGGGAGAAAAGGATGCACTATATACAAGGAAAGTGGGAAAGATGTTTCTCACTCCCCCACTGGAAGTTCTCTGTCCCATAACCAAGGAATCCTTGTGAGACCCTCGCTCAGACTGCAGCACACCCTGTAGATCCCTGAAGTCACGTGTATGACCATGGGTCTCTCTGCCTGCCAGCCCCCTGGCCTGGCCACCACATGCAGCAGTGCTGTGCTGCAGCACTCCCTGCTTCTGGCTGGGTGGCAAGACTCAGGCAAGACAAACTTTCTGCATGGCTCTGTGAGCCTGCCTTGGAAGTGCTGGTGGATGCACCAGACAAATGCCCTGGTGTATGAATAAATGCAGAAATTCAGGTAAGCCCCCAGGCTTGTCAGTGCATAGGGTCCTGTCTTAAAGCTGGTAGGTCTTACAGCAATAAAGTGTAATTCTCCAGGGGGCAACAGAGGCAGGTGGAGCATTGTGATGCTGAGCTTGGACATGGAAACAGAGACAAGGGAATCTGCAAGGAGCAGTGAGAAAGCATCAGCTGCCCGTGTCTTTTTACAAAGATGGGAGAACTGGCAGCACAAAGCATTTTTCTGGCTTGCTCTTTCTGCCCTCACCTAAGCAGCATCTCTCAACACATCCCAGGCACACTTGGAGCACTGACAAAAACCCTACGCACCAGACAATAGAGCAGATGAAGCCAATATACTGTACGTCTTTTAGGCGCCTATCTCACAGCTTTCCTGGAGTCAGACCCGTGGTTTGGGAAATTAGTGGAATGAGAATATTGAAAGCCATAATTGAAGACAGACTTAGAAAACGTCAGCAGCTGCCGTCAAAAGTGCGTGCTGTGAGTGAAGCAGAATGGGGCCCACGTGGGAAAAAGGGGGAACAGGGCCTGGAGGGAACATGCATTTTTCCCACGCTTGGATAAAGAGGTAAAGGTAGAAGATGAGGAGACGTGCAAGTGGCTCAGCAGACGGCACTGAGCTTAAATTTTAAAAAGTCCTGTTGCCACACGGTGGCCATGAGAAATCAGCTCTTCTCTTGGAAATGAATAAATAATAACAATAATAATAATAATAATAATATATAGGGAGAAAAAAAAAATAAAATAAAAATGCGGGGATAGGCTGGGGCTATGAGCACACGTAAAGGCGAGCTGCGGGGAACAACGTATACGGAAGGCGCACGCAGCCCGGCAGGGCTCGGAGCTCCAGCTGCGTTCCGCCTCTGCCACCCGCGGGGCTCCCCCTGCTGCCCGCTGCCGGACCGAGCACAGAGCAGCGAGGGTGGGGAATGTGAGGTCAAAAGGCACGTCTCTTGAATCTAATTGCTTTTAGACTTCGGGCTCCTCCTAAGATATAATAGCGCTCAGCTCTGCAGGGTGCTCTCCTGTACTCAGGCTGAAGGTGGTCAAAGTGACCGAATGGCACTGCAGGCGCTCTGAGCCCACGCTTCAGCTCTTGTTCTGATGAGGAAAGCAGCTCTCAGGCATCCTCCATCCTGATGGGGAGATGCTGTGGCAGGAAAACAGCCTGGCTTTATGCTCGCCTGCAGATAGCACAGTGATGGGAAAAGTGGATTTCACGTGGTAGGGCAGCTTGAACTATCGACCAGGCTGAGCAGCAGCCTGCTGCCAAGCAAGACCATTACAAGTGGAAAATTCTTCCTGTGGAAGATGAAATGACAGAACACTCCCAGGGCAAAATACTCAAAAAAAAAAAAAAAAAAAAAAAAAAAAAAAAAAAAAAAAAAAGGGGGGGGGGGGGGGGGGGGAGGGACTTCTTCACTGAACAGCAACAACAGGGACAAACAAACATATTCTTTTCCAGAGCTGAGTTTTGTAAAGAATTAAAGTATTTGGACTTGTTTTGTCCTCAGCAGTTGGGCAGTGAGACCTCACTCTTGCTTCCCATCAATGGGATGCTCTGCCAGCTCTCTGGAGACTCCTTGGTACTTCTCACATTCCCCCAGTTTAGTTATTTTTGCCTCTTTATATATCATAGGATGATAGGTTTAGGTTGGAAGGGATCTCAAAGTTCATTTAGCTTCAAACCCATGCTGTGGACAGGGCTGCCCCCACCAGCTCAACCTGACCAGGGCCCCCATCCAACCTGACCACCCTCAGGGATGAGGCACCCATGGCTTCTCTGGGCAGCTGTGCCACTGCCTCACCACCCTCACAAGAAATATTTCTCTCAACATCTAACCTAGTTTTCCCTTCTTTTACTTTAAAGCCGTTCCCTCTTGTCCTATGAGTATTAAACTGTGTGAAGTACTGGAAGGCCACAAAGAGGTCAGCCCAGAACCTTCCCTCTCTAAGCTAAACAAATGCAGCTCCCTTAGCCTTTCTTTGGAGGAGTGTTTCTGCAGCCTTTTGATAATTTTTTTGGCCTACTCTGAACCCAGTCCAACACCTCTGCATTCTTCTTGTGCTGAGGGCCCCAGTCCTGAATGCAAAACTGCAGGTGGGGCCTCATGAGGACAGAGCAGAAGGGTAAAATCCCTTTCCTCTCCCAGCTGTCCACCGCTCTGTTGATGCAGCACAGGATACTGTTGGCCCTTAAGGCTTCAGATGCACACTGCTGGCTCATGTCCAGCTCTTCACCCACCGAACCCCCTAGTCATTCTCAGCAGGGCTGTTCTCGGTGTGTCTTCTCTCAGTCTGTACACATATCTGGAATTTCTCCAATTCAAGTGAAACACCTTGCACACGATCTTGTTGAACCTCATTAGAGTCACTTTTCAAATTGTTCAGCCCCCTCTGGATGGCATTCCTACCTTCTTGAGAGTAGCACTGCAGAGACCTGGCAATCCTGAAAGATGAAGAACTGTACATGAGCCAGCAGTGTGGTCTTGCAGCTCTGAAGGCCAATGTATCCTGGGCTCCATTAGAAGAGGTGTGGCCAGCATGGACAGGGAGGTGATTGTTCCTCTCTCCTCTACCCTTGAAAGGCCCCAGCTGCAGTACTGTGTCCGGGTCTGGAGCCTCCAATACACAAAAGATATGGAGCTGTTGGAGAGGGTCCAGAGGAGGACCATGAAGATGATAAGAGAGATGGAGCACCTCTCCTATGAAGACAGGCTGAGGGAACTGTGCTTGTTCAGCTTGGAAATGAGAAGGCTGTGAGGAGACCCTACAGCACTTACTGACTCTGCTTCCCTGTGCTCTCCATGTAGCCTAAAGCTCCCTGGTTGCCCACCCTGCCTGCACATGCCTCAGCCCCCCTCCAGTTTCTCATGGTGTGGGTCTGGCTGCTGCCAGAGCCTTCTCAAACAGCTGTCTTTGCAGGCTGGCATAGCTGCTGACAGTGATCAGTTTCTGAGCCAGCTCCTTGGCTTCCAATGCAGCAGGCAGAAATGTGGGGGGATACTGACCACAGCAGCGCCTGTAGCATAAAAAAGTAAGAAATAATGTTCAAACGTTTGAAGACCATATTTCTCTCACGCAAGCAAGCACAGCCAGGAAAGTCTTCTCAGACCTGAATGCTCTCAGGCAGTTTAAGAAGGCGGACTTGCCCCTCGCGGTGGGCGGCGGTGAGCGGTGCGTTTGCGGCACTCGCATGTTAGGGGGCCATCTAACGTCACCCGCAGCACCTGCGCGGAGACGCGTACCGCTGAGACCAGAAGCCAAAAAAACGTGTCCGATATTTCTGATGTTTTAATTTCCGTGCAAAGTAAAGCGGCAGAAAGCCACATTTTATCTGAGCCCTTCATTGCTGGGCCGTGGGTTGTCGCGTTGAAGTAACCTGCCCGGCGCTCCGTCCGTTCCCTTCGTCGCCGCGAGGTGAAACACTCCCTGGGCTGGAGCAGCACCTTCCGGACAGTAGCAGCAGTGCAGCGCTCAGCCTCGGGAGCGAGGTTTCCGCTGCCCGTACTCGGAGGCAGCTCTGCCATCGAAACCAGTGGGCACAGCTGCCTTCCTCTGCTGTGGTTTGTCTCCTCATCGCCTATACGCCACATGTGGCTTGTAATCCAAGTGCAGAATTTGTCGTTGCCTTTCCTGGCACAGTGAGTGGTTCTTCTGATTACTGGACCACGTTTTCAGGAAAGAAGACTCACTTCCCAGAATTTCAGCACCGAAAGGTCACAGTTATCTTTGAAGTGTAAGCAGTGAACAGGGGGAAAGCATCTGTTTGCCCAGCAGTTACGCACCTGGCTCTGACAGGGCAATGGAAAAGCTCACAAGATCGGGGCCACCAGTGAGCTCAGTGCAGTGAGAAAGACTGTTGTCAGTGAATCCCCAAAATGCAGCTCTGTGGTTTCTCTGCTGTGCTTTGGTGGCAGTAGTTGCCAGGTACCTTCCACTCCAAGTCAGGGATTTCACAGAATCAAAGAATGGCTTTGTTTGGAAGGGATCTTGAAGCTCACTCAATTCCAGCCCCCAGCTGCAGACTGGTTGCCTCCCACCAGCTCAGGCTACCCATGGTCCCATCCAACCCAGCTTTGAGGACCCACAGGTATGGAGCATCCCCATAATCTTCTTCTAACATTTAACCTAAATCTCCTCTCTTTTAGTTTAAAGACATTTCCCTTTGTCCTATCACTATTAAGCTATGGAAAAAATTGGTCTCCACCTTGCTTATAAGATCCCTTTGAGTACTGGAAGGCCACAGTAAGGTTCCCCCCTGGAGTCTTCTCCAGGCTGAGCAAGCCCAGTTCCCTCAGCCTTTCTTCATAGAAGAGGTGCTCCTGCTTTCTGCTCATCTTTGTGACCCTCTTCTGGATCTGCTCCAACAGCTCCACATCTTTCTTATGTTACACGGCTGTGCGGGAGCAGTTTACTGTTTGTTATCCAGGACTGGTAATGCAGTAGAGAAGGTTTGGCAGGTTAATGAGTGGTCTTTCTGGCTTCCTCTGAAGTGTAATAGTGAAGACATTATTTGCTAATGCAGTAGGAAAACATCTGTTATTATATTTCAGAAAAGTAATTAGTGGAAAGTCATGTGCTGAAAGGGAATTAAGCTGATATCCTCATCCTAGGGTCCAGTGACCCTGATACCAAGTTACAGGAATTTCCCATGAAGTAAAAGTGGGTAGATGCAGCCTGCTGAACAAAAGCACAGGATTCATATAATGAAAGAAGCCCTGCACATGTCCCGTGTGAGGTGCCCTGCTCTTGCTCAGGCATGGCCACCGTACACCAGGTCCTGACAGACAGTCCCTGCAAGGCAGAGGGAGGATGTTATCCCAGTCAGTAATGTTAGAGCAGGTGTTTTTACCCTGTGTGGATAATAATCTGTGCTCGCTGCATGTTGTTTTAGTGATACAGGAAAACCTGAGTGTTCTGCTCTGCCAGGTGGTGTGTGGACGGATATGTGTCCTCACGCAAAGAAGACGTCAGAAAACTCATCTTTCTATTGTTAATTACTGAAGAGAGAAAACAAACTGCAGTTTGACGTGGGCTCTATTTTATGCCCAATTTCTGATGTTGTTCCAAAATGGAAATAAAAGAAAGGGCTGGAAGGCAGATTCCAGCTGCAACACCCACCAGCTGCTACCTCAGTGCTGCGGCAGGGCTTTTGGGCAGCGTGCAGAGCAGCACACATGGTGTGCTGACCCCTCCTAGTGCCTGCCATCCTGTAGGCCAGTACCAGACACCAGGTATTTTTTCTTCCTTGCAGAGTAGTAACAGTAACAGCAAAGACATGCTCTAACCAGCTTTGAGTACATGTTTATGAAACAGAAGCTGGTCGGGTCAGTAAGAAGTAGCTGCTTTGGTGATATGTTCCTAAACTTTATTTTAATCTTAAAACCTCAAGAGGCTACTGAGGGGCAGGCATCCTGTGTGGCACTCTAAGATGTTCTACAGCTATTCATAGACTTAGATTCTAACCACAAACAATTGTTTGAAACAAGAGAGTACGCATTTCCTGGGTCCTTGGAAAGCCCAGCAGACCAGAACAGGCTTACCAGCAAGTCTGTCTGCTATGTGCCTGAATGTGTGCATACTGAATATGATTCTATAACTTTATGATGTCCAGATGTCCATGTGGCTTTTTTTCTTTCTTTCTTTCAGTGGTGTGGTGTTTGAGTAAGTGCTTACCCTTCCACACTTTTTTTTTTTTGTTTGTTTGTTTGTTTTCTTTCTCCTGTTGGAGTTGTTTCTGGTCTCATCTTCATTCCCCTTCTCTGGGGAATCAAGTCATCCATCAGGCTGGGGTGTCTCCTCCTGCTGCTGCTCTTCCAGCACCTCCAGCTTCTCAAGGCCTGACAGAGCCCAGGCACACTGGGATCAGGCCCTAAGCACACCCTCTGTCTACCAAATCATGGGGGACAGGACCTCACACCATGTTCCCATTGCCTGTGCCTATCACTGACAACATGAGCTCACCATGAGCTGCTCTACAGCTTTCCCATACTATCCAGCTAAGCTGCAAATCCTCTGCCTTACAATTTAACTTGTCAGGATATTGCATGTGTGCATACGAACACAGAGACGAATTAAGGCACTTGATAAAAATTCTGAAGGGACCTTTGCTCTTCACTTTACAGCCTAATATTTGCACAGTATACAATTTTGTTCACATTTTGGCTCTCAGTGGCCTCAGCTTTCTGATTAAGCCTCATAGTCCATTTGGTTGGGTATATGCCGGCATTTTGTCTTTCCTGGTTTTGTTACTTGCTACTGCAAAATCATCCGCCCTCACTTTGCGGGGAACTTCTGCCCATTTGCCCTTTCTTAATCAAATTAGGCACACTTTTCTGCATCATTTTGGATCTTCCCTTTACATCATCTCTTCTGAAGTCTTTTTCATCAGCAGTTGGGAACTTTCTATATCCTGACTATCCTTCTGACAGGAAATGATACAAATGGGATTTCATGAGCAAGAAACACTTGATGCTGAAACAGACTTTATCCCTTTGGATTTCCATTCTCATCTACCCATCTGTGATTTTCTTTTTAAGTCTGCATGATTAAAGCCCTAATGTATTCCAAACACAAAGAATGAAAAAATACTCTGTTTCCAAGGTTTCAGTTAGAGGTATGTCTGTGCCCTTCTCCCTTATCCTTTACCTCTTGCCCCTCATTCCTACTTGTTTTCCATTTAGCCCAATAAACAGAGCAAGTACACTGGGGGCAATCTCACAGATCAGTGGCAAGCCAAAGGTGATGGGGAAGTTACTATGTTTGCTGGTATCTGGGAGTACTTCCATTCTCAAAGGCAATTCAGTAACAAGAGCCAGTGCCAGAAAGAGAAGCTCTGTGGATCAGGGCTGTGAGCTGCTCAGCAAAACCTCCTTGGAGATGAGGGATCCTCAGTAATATGCTGGGAAGCTCCTCGTGTTGAGTGAGAAGTGGGATTTAATCCAACAATATTTGCTCTGCAGATGAGATGTTAAGGTAGCAGAAAAACTGGGAGAGTTGACTAAAGCACAGTGCAACAATGAGAGGGAACAAGAACTACTGAACTGCAAGTGAACTCCAGTGAGCAAGTTCTTCAGCAATTTGTAGATAAACAAAAATTAAAAAACTTTACCTCATACTAAAAGGCCAACATGTAGTATGCCACAGTGTTGTGCTTTTGGTAGGAAAATCTCTGATCTTTCTTTTACAGAGTCCTAGGGCAAAATGTCCAGTAAACATGGGTTGGAGGCAGATCTAAGACTCATCAGTGCTGCTGAGGGTATTAACAGTAATGAATTATTGCAGATGGCTGTAATTATAAAAAATGAACTCGTTTTTTCACAGTTTTAGTAGGTAAAAAGAAATAGAGAGGGAGAATGAGGGTAAGACTATGTCACCACAACTAACATATTCATGAATATACTCTCTTGAATATTTATTGTAATTGAAAAAGGAAAAAAGTCTCTCAACAACAACAACAACAAAAAAAGCTAAACAAACAGAATCCACTTGGTATACAGAAATCACATACAAACAGAATATTCAATGGAATACACACAGTTTCTACGTCCACATAGATTTAAAACTCTGCACATGGATAAAACTTGTACTTCACGTTCAGACAGGAACTCCTGTGGATGAATGCAGAAGATTCACAACATTTGTCATCCATCAGCATTTTAAACTAACATATTTTTTAGAACCACAGTTACTATATTGCAGAAGTAGCTGGTGGAGGAGGGACAGATTGAGTCTCTTCCCCTCACGAATGTATCCTAAGCAAAAACTTCAACAACTTATCATCAAGAACAATTCAGCAAGTACGTTAGCTTGAAGGAGCCAGAACAGCTACATATTTTCAAGGAAAGTATTTGTCTTTGTGTATATATTCATAGGTCTATAAGGAATAATAAAAATAGTAGGTAAAATTATCTGCCAGCCCTTGAATACTCAGGTCACTTAGCAAAATAAAAAATTAGGTAATATATCCCCAGTCCTGTAGCAGCCTGTATATATGCACTTAAGTGGTACTTCCTGTTATGACATTTACTTTACCTGCTGCTTAGCTATAAAGATGTCCAGAACTTCCTTCTTTTACTAAGAAATCTCAAATTCTCTTAAAATTAATTTTATTTTTACCCCAGCCTGTATAATTTTGCAGGTGGTTTCATAGCACAAGGTATAAAAGCAGGAAGAATTTTATGGGCTGCTCAGGTCATTGCAAGTGTCCTGTGCTACTTAATGCAGTTTGGCTATTTTCTTTCTCAGAGGAATTATGTGAAGACATGGGAAAGGAAAACCACAGTAATGGTTTCCAGCAGGCCTTAGACTTCAATTCTTTTCTTCATGAGTCTAATTTAAAACAAAACAAAACAAAGCAAAACCCAAGCAAACAACCAACCAAATTAACTCTGTATATTGTAAATAAATAAATAAATAAAATCATCAGATAAAACTAAAGATGTATTTAGACACTCTTTAATGTGGTGGTAATGAAAATGGGTTTTTAGAAAAATCTCAATACAGTTATTCTCCTTGTCCCAGTCTCAGTGGCCTAACTTTACTTATCAAATTTCCAGGGATCGTGACACACTCTTTTTGAAATCAGAGATACAGCAAGAATTAACAGAACAAACTTCTTCTATGTGGAGTCCATAGGCACCACTGGGAACCTCTGGTGGATAGGTGTTTCAGGGTTAGAAGTCCTACAGGTGCCCTGCAGATTTGAGAGTTTTGCTGAATAGTGATGGCCTTGCTCACGTGCTTAGAGAATTATCAGAAATATGCAAGGAGAGAAAATAGGAATGATTGGATCTCTCATTTTTGCATCATGGTTAGATTCCGGACTGCACTTTTTGCCAAGTATGCTAAGGACTATGTAGCTGTTGAGTGAAGAGCCTTGGTGAATAGATTTAAGGATGTATTTATTTTCCTTCTTTAGTATCTAGAAAAGTAAAGGAACTGAACTGGCATAAATAACTAAAGTCACTGTCCACTGTGTTAGACCACTTTGTGACTGTCAGGCTGTTCCCCCAAAAAATGTTAAGTCAGGGCACCTACTGAAGACTGCAAACTTATCTGCAAGAGTATTGGATACTCCTATCAAACTTTTCAGATACACGAGTTAACTACATCATATTAATGAAAACATACTCATATGATATAATGCAGTACAGGCAAACAGATAATGTAGCTGACAATGCTTTAGGAGGTTATTCTAATGTCTCTAGGGAACATGCTTAAAAATATACGTAGATAGTTCAGACATGTTTACAAGCATCTTCTGACTAAATGTGTTGTCCCACTAGCGTCAATGTAATATGACCATTTCCAAAGAGGACACTCACAATTCTAAAAGTAAAATTGACATGCACTTGCAATAAACATACAGACATCTTTTACCATCATCTCATATATGAAAAATAGTTTAAATGACTTAAGAATAGAGTATTTTTACACTACACTGATAAAGCATTTACTATATAAATTTTACTACAAGACACACAGAGCTATTGGAAATCTTAAGCCACACAAGCATCATCAACACCTCACCACACATACAGAGCACTTCTCCCTCTCACACAGGTTTATATACACTGAGTAAGTCATTAAATATTGCACTTATTGGCCCATGATTCCTCAGTTTTGAGGTATTCAAAAAATAGAAAACATATCTATTTTTATAACATATTTTCATGCAACATTTAAGACATTTCAGTTTCACAAACACGAGTATATAGGTTACACGTTCAGACAGTCCAACTGAGCCACAACACGTCTGATATTACTGACAAAATATTAAACAGGAGTTGCACACAAAGAGTTCATTTAACACTATTTGCAGGTACATGTCAGAGTTACTCAAGTAAAGTTATCGCCAGAAGTGGTATACAGTCCCCAACTGTCATTAATGCATGTTATGTGTGATCCTGAAATTACTGCTTTTCTGCTTCTCCTTCATCAAATCAAATACCAGGTACCTTATTCTATATATGACAAGCCACCTACATGTGCTGGGACCATGGAAAATAAACATATGGTCTACAGATGTAACCCTGTGGATTTCTGGTGTTAATGAGTTCTGGATAAGTTTACTGTGGCATTTACGGAAAGCTGCACTTAATGAGATAAGTGGCAGTAGGAACTGAGTGAGCGTCAAAGATGTACTGCTGCATATGCATATTAAAAGTGTGTGGTTACAATTCTGATTCAGTGAATATCCATGGATGAAAAAAGCAAAATACAAGGAAGGAAAAACAAAACAAATTTGTAAGATGAAGTGTATTCACCTCTTCTTAACAAAGAAACTGGTAAAAGTTGTTCAAATAATTGAACCGAGTTGCCACTTTAAATGACCTAAACATATGATGAACCTTGGAGAATCTGAAGTCAGACTGCAATGAAAAGCCCATGTATATAGGTAAAACAGTGTAAATCAACAGAATTCACTTCTCTGTTGGCAGAAGTGAGATACTGCTTTACACTCCCTAAGTGCTGACCTATAAGGATTCACATACTCGTGGTCTCAAACTGCTCTGTCATCCAAAAGAGGAACAAGACTCACATGCTCACTGTCTAAGAAACAGGCCAGGGACAAAATTGTCCTAACAGTCAATCAGCAGAACAGTAATTTAGTTGATGCCCTTGAAAATACAAGTAATGACTTGCCTCTCCCAAAGAAATGTAGAAAGAATAATTTGTGGGATAAATTGTTTTTAGAATGCAAATGCAGCATCTTTCATCTTCTGTTGCAGAAAGGAGGCATCATCAGATGTAGAATTTCTACAAAAAGCTTTTCCCCCTACAACTGAAAATTCAACTCAAAGCATTCTCAAATACTGGGATCGAATTCCAGCAGAATTTGTGTATCAATAAGTATTTCATTCCTGAAAGAAAGAAAGTGCATGTGGTACAGCTGAGTATAAAGAGCTGAGCAGACTGGGAAGAAAGCTTAATCTTTCAGACTGGTGCTCTAGAAAGGCCACGGAGATGTAGTTGCTCAAGTAGTTTCTCTAAGCATTGCAGTAAGTATGAACGCAGAGGAACAAACTGTTCCAGGTAACAGTCACATACACAGCTGTTCAGAGAGAATATATTTTGACAGAAAATCCAGCTAGCTTATATGTATTTCAAACACTGAACAAACATATCTAAATAAACAAACTACAGCAACAACAACAAAAATATGCTAGCAAGTTAGCTATGCTATAAGGACTAAAATGCTTGTGAACATGAACTCTTATCAGAATCAAAAACATGTCTGAAGGTTAATCCAGCAAGGCTTGCTAGCTCTCTGGCTGGTTGGTGCCAGGAAGCACTGCAGGAGTCAACTGTGTCTTGTGTTCGTATGTGTTCCCAAGGCATTTTCTGAGCACTAGTTTGATCATACAGCAAGCCGTACAATATCAGAGCGTGGTAAGGCTGCTATACTATCCCTGCTCAGAGTTAGCCTGCAGCTAAAAGCATCAGTATAGATCGTGACTTGGAAAATAGGTTGTGAAGTGATGGTTCAGCTGGCACTATGGAACTCAGGATGCTCTGACCAGAGACATTTAAACTCTCCAAAATGCAATATGCTCTCTGTGACAACTGCTGTATCTCATCAGTTGGCCTAAATTTTGGCAGAAGAGGTCATCTGTGACTGGAACAATGAAGCTCCATCACAATCAGTCTTATCTCTATGCTGAGAGTGACAACAAATTAGTGAAAAGTGTGTGAGTACTTCAAAAACAGTGAGGCTGAAAATAGTCTGTATATTTTCAATTTAATGATGCAGACCTCTTGTATCACTAAAATATCACTTTTTGTCCTGATCCTTTCTCTTAGCAGAACTGTGTCAAATAGTGCTGTCTCCTCCAATGGCTAACTCATAATCAGCAACTACTGGATAGGGGTGAAGAATGATCTATTGCTTGTTTGAATTTTGACCCTTGATTAGGCTAGGATGGAATTTCCAAAATGATCAGTAATAATGTACCTCTGCTTGCATTTAAGAAAACTGCAGTTCTGTCTCAGGATCAGTTGGAGTCAAATTAGATTGACACACGCTTCAGTTGGAGATCCTGTGCTGTGAAACAGGCCAAAGCATAATTTCAAGTAAAACGAAAATTCTACTCCTGTTGGCTTCCGCAGAACTCAAGCTAAATTTTCATAATGCTTGAGGAAGGAGTAATAAGTTACTTCCAAGAAGCCCTTCTGTCTTTCATGTTCCTCTACAACAACCAGGTTTTACCCTAGGAAGGTAAGGCATTGAGATCTCATGATGTTTGTCATCTGAATACAACCAGAATTTATAGCAGAAAACTCAATATTGCTGTGAAACATATGGCTTCAAAAGCCAACTTATTCCACTGGTTGGAAAATCAAAACCTATTTTACCAACAGTGGGTAAACCTGACTGCTGAGAAAAGTTCTCCTTGAACATCCAGAAATGTCAAATTTCAGTGGAAGGGAGTGTAAGGTAAATCAGGTTGAATGGGAAATAAGTTGGTCCCAGCCCAATGACCTTAAAGGAGTCAAAACAAATTGCTCAGGATTTTATCTACTTTTGTCTTGAAAAACTCCAAGGATTTGATGTGAACACAATAATCTGAATAATTCTGAATTCTCTGGTTTTGTCAATACAATATCAATACAATAAGAGTCAATACAATGGCCCTAGGAGTTCTTACATAGTGGCTAAGCCTTGCATTTCTGCTTCAGGTGAGCCCTTCCTTGTGACACGTGGCAGACAGTCAATGGTACTCAGGCAGCTGCTTCCCCAGCCTCTGCATCCCATACAGAAGATCAAGTACATCAGAAGCTAGTGATTTTACTTTTCACAAGAAAGGCAAGGAGATATTCTTTGCTGTTGCTGTTCTGTCCAGCCCCATGATTCAAAATGAAAAGCAATTTAATAATCCTATTTATGTAATGAATGATTTAGCTATCTCTTAACTTAAAAATATATGTATATATGCTGCTGGTGTACTACCACCACTGATGAGACTACATTGTCAAAAGTCGGCAGTGAGGGTCTAGAATTCATTGCAATAGAGTAAAATCAAGGTATGGCTGTAGCAAGAGGTATCCTTTTGTCTTTTTTTTTTTTTTTTTTTTTTTTTTTTTTTTTTTTTTTTTTTCCTTCTCACAGTATGCACAGGTAATGGCCAGTTTGCAGCCAGAATCCTGGAGCAAAAGTGAATATTTGCACTTATAGCAGTGCTGCATGATCCAGGACATGCCCAAGTTCATTTGTGTTGATATCTTCCATTCACTTTGCCTTGCCTGAGGATGTGGTGACTCAAGCATATAATACAACTTAAACCTTTTTTAAATAAATGAGGGCTGCTGTTCATTGCTGTCTCAAGGTTTTTCTACTCACTCTTTTCCAGTATGTATAAATGAATATAAGAAGCATGGGGAGGGAAACTGGCCACTATCTCATATAAAGCACCCTTGGTGTCCCATCACTTCTTTTACCCAAGCAGCCAGTACCCAGGGGGTGAAAAAGTGTCAGTGAATGTTCCTCAGCACAGTTGTCAACATGCTGCCTTAGACATGGGAGAGAAAAGTACTGCCCTGTCGGAGGCTGGGTTATGGTAGCTGTAACACATGCCTCTTCTTCCTGACTGCTCATCAGTTCCAAAGGGGACAACACTTTCTCTTCGTGAAATTCAGAAAGTGAAGGTTCAGCCTCCATGTCTATTAGGAAAATGGGTTCTTAAGGAAACTTGTTACAAGGATGTAAGTTTTAAAACCTTAGAATGAAGAAAGAGCATTCAAGTTAGGCAGCCAATGTTGCCCTCTGGTGGCCTTTCCGTTTTGCATGTGTCTCTATATGCCTTGCTTGAAAGCTGTTTTTCACCATGTTGAAGTTTATACAGGTTATTTAACCAGCAAACAAACAAACAAACAAACAAAACAAAAACAAAGACAAAAACAAGCAAACAAAAAACCCCACCCAAGTGGCCATTTTGCTCAGTGTTTACATAAATTGCCTTCAAAAACAGGAATGTGTGCAGAGGGATTCCTTTGCATTTTCAGTACCTTTTGTTACTTTCGTTTTCTAATTTGTCTTCCTATTTTTATTTTTAATTTTAATTTTTGTGTATTTCAGGCAGTTAGGGAAATGTCAGACTTGTCCTAAAGCCTGTCTACTAGGAACAATAAAACAGTTAATGCTTCCCCAGTTATGCAGTTTAGCTTTAAAATGTTGCTGTGACAGAAATAAAGGTGTTGCATGAAGCACAATGTACTGGACATAGATGTGCCACCAGTTACCAGCTGAGTGCTTTTTAAAACTGTGGAATATGACTATTTTTATGAAATTGATTGAAATAGAATTTATGTACTTTATTCTACCTTCTTGTGTGTGTGCGTCTGTGTACTTCACAGCCTTTCCTGATTACACAGATACATTCAGTTTAACTTAGGAAATGATAACTATTTCTTATTATTCCTAAAATTATTTTCAAAATCTTGCCAATCTGTGATTGTCTTGTCAATAAAGATTTCCTCATTAGCGTAAAAATGAGGTCAAACTCAAGCTCATTGATATCAGCAACATGTCTACTAGGTCTGAGTGATAGACAGGAATTAGTAGCCAGTATGTTGATGGCAGTCCCAGTGACTGAATGGGAGATACAGTTCCTGAAAGCTTAAGTGTGCAGGTTTGACAGCAATGTGACAAGAGATTTGGCTTTTTCAGGGATATTATCTGAACAGAATGTTCAATATCCAATGCTGGTGGAAACTACCAAGGTATCTGCATGTTGGAAAGAGAAAATGAGGAAAGTTTCAGAAAGGAGTTTAAGAGACCTGCAGTCTGTAAGCATGCAAGCTAGCTGGCCAGGATGAAGTACTTAATATTTCTGAGGATCTGCGCTGAACACTCATATCAAGTCGGACTCTCAAAGGAAGGGCAAGTGGCTGGAGGTCCAGGAAGGCTGGAGGTCTGCTCCTTCTAACTTCTGCAATTTCCAAGCACACAATGTGTAACATACTAAGCCCAGACTAACTCAGGAAGTATGCTCAAGAAGTTTTCCTCATACAAATGATCTAGACAGAATGAGAGATTGGCTCTTTAAAATAATATTTCTAGATTAATTTTTGGTCAGGAACAACTATAAATGGCATCAGGAAGTTTATTCTAAAATACCTTGGCCACTGTCCTAAGGATTGAACTATATAATTTGAAACTGGTGAAGCAAGTCAAATCTAGGCACATGGCACCAGCTGAAGTATAATGTGAAACAGTAAAAAGAACAGAGAAACTAATAGCCATCCTGCATGCAAGAGCCAGAAGCTAAAATCAGATTATTCTTTCAAACTATTAATATCCCCATCTTCGTACATATACTCAACTAGATGCTAATGTAGAATAAAAGATTTTTCTCCCAAATAAATTACTAAGACAGTATAAATAAAGGCATATAGACCATTCATAAATACTCTGTTGGCAACAGAACGCGCTGGAGCTGCCTTTACTGGTAGCTGCATTAACAGCCACAGTTGGGTTGCTGTGGTGGAGGGGTGTCCTTTAGTCGTGTGTTCTGCTTGCCGGCAGTAATGCTGGGATCTGTCTCCAGACTTTCAGACATTTTGTCACAGATGATATCCACAAGTCGCTCAAATGTCTGCTTGACGTTAATGTTGTCCTTGGCACTTGTTTCAAAAAATTCAAAACCTAAGAAGATAAACAACACGTGTATGTTTGATACACATTCGAGACTCTCCAATAAGTGAATAAGCTTCTCAGCACAGATGTGTGGTGTGACAAACAGAAAGTAAATATGTGAGAACACACACATCAATGAGTGATACTGCAGAAGCAGTTAAAATTGTCACACAATCAGGGCAACTACATTAGTGTCATTTGCTTTAATAACAACTCAGATAAAATATAGACTGGCCCAAATACATTCCCTTAAACAAATTATACTTTAAAACAGTTTCATCTAAATGCTGACTCCAATTTGAGAATCCTATTAAACTAGAAATGCCCTGTAAATCCATTAGCCATTGTGAAGGTATAATCTACTGCTCCATCTCTAGCTATTATGTTTCTCTAAGCATAATTCAGCTGGAAAAAGCCATTTGCATCGTTTCATTAACCTTGTGCCAAAATAGACAACTATACTGGAAACAAGCAGGTAAAAAAAACAAACAAGGTTAGGAAAGCTTTCTGCAGTTTGATGTCTTCTTGAGATGCAGATAAATCTGTGGGGAAAAACTGGACCACCACATAAAACCAATAATCACTCTTTGATGTTGTTTCTTTTTCTATTAATTCATTTATGGAGAAGGACTTTTTATCTATCTATTTCCAATGATTATTACCTCAAAGGCAGCAATGAGAACTATTGTTAATGCAGAAGCTTACATGGAGCAGAACTAGCTTTCCTAAGCTCTCTTTTCTGCGCTGGTTTGCCCCACATCTTATCTCCCATGTCTGCTCCCTGCCAGATTTGCAACTTGCTTTTCAGCCTGCAATACAGGAAGTTTCTATCAGTGTCAGGTCTTCTCTATTCTTTCTCTCAATTTTCTTTCTTCTTTGTTTGCTTGTTTGCTTATTAGTTTACTATGCCTCTTCCTTCCCTCTTGCAGACCATGTTACATATTTTTCTCATAGTTGCCTCATTGCTGACTTGAGGGTTTCTTAGAAATTTACAAGTTTCCACTTCTGTCTTTCCACTGCTTAAGGTTTCAATAATAAGAGAGTTTACAAAACATCTATTCCAATGGTAATCTTACAGAAGTTACTTCACATTTGCACATCTATTTTAATTCTTTTTAATCAGTGCTGAAAATCAGTGTGCCCCTAGTGCCATGTTTAGTCAGGAAATATCAGCCACTTCAACTCCTGACAGAAATGCAGGAAACAGCTTTACTATTTATCTTGTGTCAAATCTATTTCCAAAGGCTACTTGAAACTAGAATCCAACTACTTAAGTAGTATGTTCATCATGTCATCTAAGTAGGATATAATAATATATAGCACATATGCACAGTTCTATAATCACTTGCCATGTAGCTTTCACATAGCTAGAGATAGAGCAGGTAATTCTATCTAGCTTGGCTTGGTAACACAGTATGTGCAAAAAGTTAACTCTATGTTCTGAACCTTCTTCATATTTTTAATTTATGTTAAATGCCTTGTGCTAAGAAGTCAGAAAGTTAAATTACTTAGATGAGTAGGAGCTAAATGCAAGTCAATGTTGATGTTCATAGTTAATTTAAATAACAAACCCTTGGAGGTACAGACATTATAAAAGGATTTAGTCATGTAATTTATGGCAATATCAGCAAGAAATGTAAAGATAATCTCACAGACGTGTGCTTTTTTTTTTTTTTTTCCCAAGCATATTAGCTTGAAAAATTTTCTTTCCTACATGTCTTTGGAAAGCAGGAAAACTGGGATAGCCAACGTATGGAAATCATATACTGGGGGGTGATTTTAATCTAAGTCTCAAACCAATTGTTTGGTTGCTATAGTCTAGCTTGGCTTACACATCACCTTCTTCTAAAATAGAAGGAAAATGTGGCAAGCCAGTGTAGCCTTATTTGCTGATGGCTTCAGTGTTCCTACAGCGCTCCATCAGGGGAAAACTGTTCAGATCCATTGGGAGCTGCCTGTGTGAAAAGGAGATCCTTCACATTTCCACTGCTCTGTGATGAAACATGGCTGTGGCTCTGTGCCACAACAATGCAGTCAGATCTTCCCACAGCTGTTACCATCTGCTGTACAGGAAGCAGGAGGAAAGCAGCTGTTCTAATGAGGTTAGATTTGATTTCAGAGATGTATCTGTGCCACAGTCCAAGAGGATGACTGCAGGCCATTATCTCACTCAGACTCTGAGAGCAACCTAACCTGTGCTGGTCAGGCTGCCCTGACCAGGGAAGGTGCTTCATGTGCTTGTGCAACCTGAATCTGGAGCACTGGAGTTGCACTGTGGGCATAACTTCAATAAAATGGTATGAAATCTGGAGTCACTCCCTTGGCTGCTGGGAACATCACATTGCATTTACAGTACAAACAAGCCACAGCTGTGAGAGAATATCATTATTACTGCCTAGATAATGGCTTTCTCTCCTGATCAGCAAACAGTTCCATCACTTCCCATAGTCCCATGGGTAATGTGTAAGAATTTGTGCCCTCTTTTCAAATCAATAGAAAGAGATGAAGCTGAGTATGAAATGAAAAGAGGGGATCACTGTCTTGTAATCTGCCTAATCCCTAGCAAGGGTGTTGCTTTGATATTTATTTAATTCCCTGCCAGCTCCAACACCTTTCAAGCAGAAAACGCTACACTTTACTGTATGAGTAACAGTGATCTGAGGTGTGGGAAAGAGATGCAATGTAAACTGAAAGAGGAGAGAGAGAATTACACAGGCAGGACAAAAGAGTAGAAAGGCTGATGGACAATTAGAGGATGCTTGAGAACTGCAACACCAAGGCCTCTGAAAGGACAGGAAGAATGAATCTCTAAGCTGAGCAGTTCCTAAAGGCAGGAACACAGAATAGCTGGCACAAGAAATGATCGCAAAATGTCAGGTGAGACACAAGTGATGTGGGCAGAGGAAGCAGATAATGGAAGGAAAATAGTCACCAAGAACACAGGAGATTGATGTCAGAAAATACTGTAACAGAGACATGATTAAGACAACATGTTCACTACCATGGTGAGGATGCTCTACAGTACACTGAAGAACAGAAACCCTCTTTTTCAGAGTAGTATAGGGACTTATGGCATGTTCAAGCACAAATATATTTATTCAAAGAAAAACAGAACAGCTGTGGAGAAATCTATGGAATTCAGTTATGGTTTTGTTACAAGAAAATTATAGTTACAGTAGTGGTACAGTTGGGTATGAGTCTATGCCTGTGTTTACATTGGGTCTGTCTACTGTCCTGTATGATCCAGAACCTTCCCAACCTGACCCTGCAAAGATGAGATGATGCAGACTTGAGACAATGCTCTGACCTATGAAAAGGCAACTGAACTCCCACCTGTCTCCACAACAAAGTACTGAACTTATTGCTTATGAGAACTGTACAGATACAAATTTCAGTCACTCAGGAGGTGGTTCCTTCCAACAAGACTGCCTGTGTACAGACCAGTTGACAAGCACTATTTCTATGTATATATGTTGATAACTACCATGAATGGTGAAAATGGACGACCCAGTAGGCTCCTCACAAGCATTTCCTGCTGTAGAATGGATTCAGTTGCACACTGATAAGGTGACGTAGATGTTCTATGGAAAATGTTCTTGCAGATGCAAAAAGGGTCACACAGAACAGTCTTTTGTTGTCAGTTAAAAGATGTTTTGTGCACATTTTAAAATAATCTCTTTAACCTATTAGCAGGTATTGGAGAGAAGCCATAGGACCAGCTAAATTACAAGAATTCATCCAGCCGTTCAGAGAATCTCATCTAACACAGCTGAAGAAATTCCTTCAGGGCTCAGGACTGGTGCCAGTTTTCTTTAATATCTTTATCAGTGATCTAGATGAGGTAATCAGTCCACACTCACTAAGTCTGCAGATAACATCAACTTGGGGAAGAATACTGATCTGTTTGAGGGTAGGAAGGATCTGCAGAGGAATCTGACTAGGCTGCATCGATGGGCTGCATCCAGCTCTCTGGCACTCAACAAAGCTAAATACTGGGTGCAGTATGGTGTTTTGTGGCGGTGTAGGCTTAGAGAAGTTTGGCTGGAATGTTGCCCAGAAGAAAATGACCTGGTGGTGCTAGTTGACAGCTGGCTGAACATGAGCCAGCTGTGCATCCAACTGGCCAAGAAGGCCAGTCTTCTGACCAGCAGCAGAAGTTGTGTGGTCAGCAGGCCTTGAAAAGTGACTGTCCTGTCCTTGGCCTGGTGATACAGAACATACCTGAAGTGCTGTGGCCTGTTTTGGGCTTCACACTGCAAGTAGAATGTGGAGGTGCTGAAACTCATTCAGAGAAGAGTAACAGAGCTGCTGATGTGACTGGAAAACAAGAACTATGAGTGGCAGCTGAGGGAACTGGAGTTGTCTTGTCTGTTGAAAAGGAGGGGAGACCTCCTTGCTCTCTGGGTGTTGGTCTCTTTTTCTCAAGTGAGATGAGGAAATAGCCTCAAGTAGATATAGGGAAGGTTTAGGTTGGATATAAAGAAGAATTTGCTCACAGAAAGTCTGCTAAGGCATTACAACAGTCTGCACAATGATGCAGTAGACTTGCCATCCCTGGAGGCATTCAAGATCTCTAGATGTGGAACTTCAGGAAATATTTTAATGGTGGACTTGATCGCGTTAGGAGGATGGTTGGACTTGAGGATCTAAAGGCTCCATGGAACCTACATGTTCTTGCAACAGAGTTTCCTGACCATTCTGTGCAAGGAATTAAATTCCCCATGTGTTTATTACCTTATGCAAGTGACTTTATTTATTTCTTTTTAACAGAAATTCTGTCTGAATGTCTGTGGAATGGTTTCAGCAAGATAGGGGGTATTTTTTTTCCAGCAGAGAGTGTGAAAACATACTTCCTGAGACACATAAAAACTCCTTATTTGTGATCGTTTTTCATTTTGTTATGGGATATTTTGCAGATTTTTTTCCTGGTGATCTCTGCTCTCTTCCTGGCTCATTTTGCAAACACTTCACTAGTAGTGCTTAGAGACTGTGAGTTACTAATATGCTGATGCATGTTGCCCTCAGATATATGCCTTTTAGTATGGTCTTCAGGATTTTTTTTACTGCTTATTATTAACTGAGAAGAAAGGCTTTCTGTGCAAGCATGAAACTGAAGTGAGGCAACTCCCTGACAACACTGAAGGCAGCAGAGCTCAAAGAATGCTGTGATCCTAGCACCCATGACGATCTGTACTGTAGAACTGGATGAGATCAGGCAGAATATGTTACTGGAAAGATATGAAAAAACCCAAGTTGCATGAAGATATGTTAGGCAGAATGGAAGTGAAAGCAAGAAAATACAAAATATCAAAGTGCCTCCTGAGCATATGAACATTAAGTGTGGAAGATGAATGAGGGTGCATCATTTAAATCCCTTTTTTGTTTCACTCTGCTGTCATTCCACTGTTCTCTTTCCTTTCTACCCTCTGCTCCTTGACACTGACTCAGAGACAGCTGGCATGTTGCAGGAATAGTGGCTGACCAGAACACTGGTATGATTCTGTTGCTCACCTGGTGATCTATAGTGCATACAGAATAGTTTCATTAGCACCCCTGAATCACATGAGCAGTCTAATTTACTTATTTTATTCTCCCTCTGCCTTGCATGTGTACTAGCTCTGCTGAGGCTTCATCATCACTCATTAGCACTCAAAAAATAAGGAAGAAAAAGAAAGAGCTTTGCCCAAAAGAAAGAACACTGTGCACGCTCTCATATTCCTGAAACAATGTGACATCCAGAGAACAGGCTAACTAGCAAATTTTAGGCACAACACAGATAAGAGTTGTGGTAATGTTTCACCAGCTGATCAGAAAGACCTTCTGGTTTCAGAGTGTTTGTCCATAATGAAGAAAATTTTATTTATTCCCCCTGATGTTATGCTATGTTTACCAGATGTCCTCAAGGCTGCATTTCCCTCATAGCCATCCTTCCTTATAGGCGAGGTTGAACAGTGCTCTTTAGTTCTGCTCTTTCCAGTTCAATCCAGTATTTCAAGGAGCAGTACGGCAATGCAATGTCAGAGCAAGAAGTGTCTGCAGGAATCTGCTTCCTATGTAAGACAGTGGTGTCAATTGGCAAAGTCCAGGAAACTATGGGAATGAATCATTTAATGAAGTCATAGTGCATAAAGGAGAGGAGCTAATGACTTGTTTTCCTGGATTTGTATCCTGTGGTCAGCTCTAAGTGACACTGGAAGGCACTTATCTTCAGTCCTGCTGTGAATAGTACCTAATAAGCTTTCCATTCACATTGTAGGCTGTGAATCAAGGCAACGCCATGACCTTTCTCCTCTGCTTAGCTGTCTACTTCCTCAGAGCTGCCTGAGTCTTAGAGACCTCTAGCCCTATCTCAAATAGTGACACAGAGAGACAGGCACATGCGGCATCATCGCAAAGATCAGCTCTCCTGGGGAACTGAGTTAAAAGTAGGTGGTGACCACTGTTGATCAAACATTGCCTGCAACTGCAAGTTGTCTAAAAGACCTGCCTACATTGTGCTCTGCTTTGCAGGCCTACTGGTTGGACCAAACAAGACTGGGGGCTAGACTAGGCTAAGAAATTATTAAAATAACATTAAATGCCAAATTGGACGTTGTTATTTCTATTTCAGCAGTGATCAGTGCTTTAGCATAATTCAGATTAGAGTTAGTGTAAACATTGTTGACGGAAATGCTGTGGCATTTGTCCATCCTCTAAGGAGGCCAAACCAATAAATAAATAAATAAATAAGCAAAAGGATGACTAAAGTAAATTTGTAGTAAATAATTTTTGTTTGTTTGTTGACTTGATTGACTTTAGACTTTTGGTGAGCAAACATAATATCTTGCATCTCTTTGTCATTAATTAACTCTCCTGTAATGTGCCATTGAGTCCCTGAAAGGAAAAGCAGGTTGGCATTTTCCCCCTGTAGAAAAACATTCTAGGTCAGGTGCTTTTGAGTTTTTAATTGCTCTACTAATGCTCCTCTTGTGCTGTAACTTAACAGAATACTGGAAGTTTTCGGTGCTGTCAGTCTGTCTCCTTCTGGCACTAACATTTGTCCTTTACAAAGAGCTAAAAAACAGTGATGGGGGGAATATGAAAGAGCCATATTTCTGCATAACCCAATTATTTTCATTTTTAATGCAAAGTTGGGCAAGACTGTATGTGCATGCACTTGAAGATGTCAGTGACACTGCCTTCTGCACCCAGCCTCCAGCCAGCCATAGAGGCAAAAGAGAGCGTGCTGTTATACTAAGTCATGTGATGAGGTTCCAAGTCCCACTTGGTTCCCAATTTACATTCCAAAATTATAGCCCTAAAAATGTCTCTTCAGTTGCTGTCTGATTCACATCTGCCTAATAGGGCTGGTGCTCAGTGCTCAGAGCAAGTAGAGGTTCACCCCAGTTTTGACACCAGACCCAGTGTCTTGTGCTCAAGCTGTGCAGGATTCAAAACAGGTCATGTCCCTGTCACCTCTCAGCAGTGGACTTGATCATGAGGGCTTGGCAGGGTCACACAGCAAGTCTGGGCAATGAGTTACACATCATGTAAGTACTGAGAAGAGCTCTGGTTTTGTGCTTGCTGGGATTCTAGATGGATTTAAATAGAAGAAATCTAATTACACTCAAATCAGGACTTTGACACTCCTCATGCCAAAGCCAAGAGCAACATGAAAATAAAAAAGGCAAGGTGAGCTGAATTTGGCTTGAAATGAGAACTTTTTTGATTTGTTTGTTTATTGTTAGTGTTTATTTTTAAACTACTGTGAATCAAGAAGAGGAAAGAAATAAAAAGATGAAAATAAAGACAAGAAGGAATAAATTGTCCAGAAGAGATGACAGGAGAATGGATAGAGAAAGGAGGGAAAATAACAGATTTGCAAAATAAGTGTGTTTAGAAGTCAACAACTTTGACTTTAAAGTCAAATCTAAGGGATAACATTTTTGTGAGTGACACGCTGTGGAGGCACAATGAATTCAATGTGGAATGGCTTCAGCCTTCCATTGAAGAAGGAAATATAAGAGCTCACCTAGAAAGGACAGAATTCATTTTGTTTTCTGACAATGTTTGGTGGCTTCTGGGGGAGACTGCCAGGATACATTTACAAAGCAGTCAAGTGAACCCCAGGGCATGGTCAGAAGTACTGGCTGCCCAAGCCCTGAGGGACCTGGGTGTCAGCAAGGAAGAAACATGGAGGCACAGAAAAATTCAAGTGTTGGAAATAACACTTCCCTGAAAGCTGCTCAACAGAGCTCATAGACAGAGCTGTATTTTAGCAGGACATCATGCTAGGTAATTAACAGGGGTCCCTTCCAGACAGTGTTTCTAGCACACAACATCTGTTTCCCAGAGAGTTAGCAAGCCTGAGCCAAGTAGATGGGATAGTACCATGAGGACCAAGATAGACATCTGGGGCAGACTGTGAAATATTCCCCTGGTGTCTGGTGCTGCATGAGCACAACATGGCTTGGACAGATAGCAGGACTGTACTAAATCAATCTTAGAAGCTGTGGCCTTGAGTATATAGCATACATTCTAATGGCAGAACTTCTAATTAAAAGCTAATGAATGCTTAAATAATTTGTAGTATACATACAGCAAATAAGAATTGTACAGAAGCAAATAAACAACCACAGGCAAGAACACACACAAAATTATCCACCCAGTATGCAGGCACAGCAATGTGACATAAGTAAATAGGGAAATCATACGTTGAACTACATATGCAATCATTCATTTGTATGTGCAGTTACTCAGTGTCTATTCAAAGCTCTGCACAGAACCCTGCCTGCTAAACCTTTGCCAGAAGGTAGATCACAATATACCTATTACCAATAAAAGGAACCAAGAAAATCATGCCATCTGTGAGTCATTCTTTTCATTTCTGTTCTGATAAGTGACACCAAACTTTTATGAAGCTAGGAAGCTTTGAACTCAGTTGAGATGCATGAGATCAATGTCTCAAAAAAGCTGTGTGAATAATGCAGCTGGTAAATGTGCGTTCATTCACAGGATTTTCAGGAAAATTTCAAACTTTCCTCACTAAAATGCTTCAAGCACATCTTATCTGTTTGCTTGCCCTTTTGTAAAAGTGCCTTCCCAGTGCACCTACTTCTGGTTGTTACCATAGATTATGTTGTCAGCAGCTTGAAGCTATGATCTTTGGTGACAGAGCCCAGTGATGACCATATTTCATTCACAAAAAGCTTTAAAATATGTAAATGAAAATAAGACAAATGTTATCATCACCATTCTATTTATTTCACTTCAAGGGCAGATTTGATTAGAAAATTTCTGTTGGGTAATTCTTAGAAATTCAGTTTTGTTAGCAATTCCCTACGTCTTTCCTGAACTTCTGTTATCACTGTGAGAGAGCTACGTGGAGCTACCACAAGATACATGGCTAGTTTAGCCAGGCAGTAGCAGGTTACTGAGACCCATCATCAGTTTGAGTTATGCTTGAGAAATAAACCAGTACTGATAGTTAAAAAAATCATTGATTATACCTCTTTAATACAACTGAAGGTTACACTTTTCATGGAGCTCAGCAGCCGCAAGGAGGCTCAATTTTCTAACAGAAACTGAGGTTATTAACTGTCTTTTCCAGAGTATTAAACATCCATTTTTTCTTTTCATGTGTGTGTTGAGCTTTTAAAAACCTGGCCCAAAATGCACATATCAATTCCTGAGGTGACTTCAAATAAACCAGAGTTAAAAATAAAACCTCACTTGAGAACAATGTTTCCTAACCTGTTCTTTGTATAGGACACATATTTTAAGCTCGCTTATCATTGAGATTTTTGTTAGCACTATGGACCACAGCATACAACGGGCTCAGAGTCTTAAAAAAGTCTTGCTGGACAAAAAAAAATATATTAGATGTTTTTCATTTTGTTTTGTTTTTGTTTTGTTTTTATTTTGTTTATTGATTTAATCTTGCCTGCAGGAATGGTTATCAGCTCACAGATAGAGAAAGAAAAGAAAGTCTCAGATATGTGACACAACTCAGTGCCCTTCAAACTAGCAAGAATGCTTCCATGAAATTCAGTGGAACTTGTTCTGCTTTCCCTGACGTCATCTCCCTCAGCCAGTGGGCAGATTTAATAAATGATTATGGATGTATAGAAAAAATATCATAGAATCATAGAATCACAAGGTTGGGAAGGACCTATAAGATCATCTAGTCCAACCGTCCTCCCTTTATCACACCTACAGAAAAACCCCTAAACTACATCTCCTAGCTCCCTATCCAGCATGAGTTCATAAAGGGTGGATCATACTTAACTAACCTCATCCCCTTCTATGATTGGGTGACCAGACTGGTAGACGAGGGAAAGGCAGTTGATGTAGTCCACCTAGACTTCAGCAAAGCCATTGACATGGTTTCTCACATTATTCTCATAAGGAAGTTGACTGCCTGTGGCCTGGTATACCCTTCTTTGGGTAAGGAACTGGCTAGAGGGCCATGTCCAGCAGGTAGTGGTTCATGGATTTAAGTCCAGCTGGTGACCTGTTACAAGGGGTGTCCCCCAGGGGTCAGTACTGGGGCCCATCTTGTTTAATATCTTTACTGATGACCTGGATGAGAGGATTGAGTGTACCCTCAGTACGTTTGCAGATGACACCAAGTTGGGAGGTGGTGTGGATCTGACTGAGGGTAGAGAGGCCCTTCAGAGGGATCTAGATAAGCTGGTTTGTTGGGCTGAAGTGAATGGGATGAGGTACAACAAGGCCAAGTGCCGCATCCTGCACCTTGGCCACAATAACCCCACACAGTGCTACAGGCTTGGGGCAGATTGGCTGGATGACTATGAAGAGGAAAGGGACCTGGTCGATGCTCAGCTGAACATGAGCCAACAGTGTGCACAGGTGGCCAAGGAGCCAGGAGCATCCTGGCCTGCATTAGAAATAGTGTAGCCAGCAAGAGCAGGGAGTTAATCATCCTTCTCTACTCAGCACTGGTGAGGCCACACCTTGAGTACTGTGTTCAGTTTTGGGCCCCTCACTACAAGAGACATTGAGGCCTTGGAACATGTCCAGAGAAGGGCAACAAAACTGACAGGTCTGGAGCACAAATCTTACAAGGAGCAGCTGAGGGAGCTGGGATTGCTTAGTCTGGATTAGAGGAGGCTCAGGGAAGACCTCATTGCACTCTACAACTTCCTGAAGGGAGGTTGTGATGAGGAGGGGTTTGGCCTCTTCTGCCAGGCAACAAACAGGACCCAAGAAAATGGCCACAATTTGTATCAGATGAGGTTTAGACTGGACTTAAGAAGGAATTATTTTTTTTTTTTCAGAGAGTGGTCAGGCACTGGAATGGCTGCCCAGGGAGGTGGTGGAGTCACCATCACTGGCAGTGTTCAATTGGCATCTGGATGAGGAGCTACGAGATCTGTTTTAGTGGCTTGTGGTAGCTATGGTGATAGGAGAACGGTTGGACTAGATGATCTTGTAGGTCCTTTCCAACCTTATGATTCTATGATTGTAAGGGTTCACAAAGTGAAGAACCTGTAAAGAAAGGTATCACTGTTACAGTAGGGTGTTATGGCAACTTTTTTTTTTTTTTTTTTTTTTTTTTTTAATTGCACACAGTATGAAGTGTGCTTTTACACATATGTAATGCTTTACGAGATAGAAGTGATATGAAGATTAACCATTCCAGTGAAGTTATTTGATGGGATAAACCATTCTAGAACTTATTAAAAAGAAAAAAAAATGAGATCAGTAAGCTACAAAAATAATATTACAGCTAACATGCAGCTAACACAGGTGAGATATCACTCTTATAACACTCTTTTCCCAAAACATCCATATGAAAATAGTGAATAGGGGATCAGTTATGTACACTGTCCAGAAGAAGACAATCTGCTCCTTTCAACAGTCCAATCTAAATATAACAATCCCATGCCTGGTACAGTGCAGAAATTAACGTCCTGTACTGACAAGGTCAGATTTGCAAAACTGCTGTGTGTGCTCTCCAGAGAGATTTGTATTTGGAGAAAAAGAAGGCTGGAGAGTATTATGATGCTTTGGGGACCTTTCCATCACAGTATGGCCAGTCTCACCCCCAAAACACTTGCCATTATGAAAGAATATCACTGCTGAGCAGGAACAGACAGAACAGATATGTCCACAGTTCTGCAGTTTTCTGTGGGCACATTTGCCTCCTGGAAAAAGACACTGTGAAAGAGAGGGTCATCTTATTTACACCTGCGTACACTACCTGTTCTGCACTGGGAGCTGATTATTGATGTTTTCCTGTTTGGGATTATTGGCTGTGAAAACCACAATCCACATGTTCAGTTTCTCAGGAGGACTATCTGATGTTCAGAGTAAAATATTTCTACAGTCTATCCTCTCATTTCTATTTTTTTGTTTTACATCTCCCTTCACTAAAACATACCTGCCTATGGCTGTAACTACCTAGACACATTATATATGTATACAGACACATACATAATTTTATCACAAATTTGATAATTTTCTTCCTATCTAAGCAACTGCATAAGGAATGTTTTATCAGATGTCTTAAATCTAATCCAGCCTCTGAGCCAGCACTGATCTTATGGTCATTTTTAGATAACATATCACAGTTCTGCATAAGGTCATTCCCGGACATGTCTATTCTAATGATGTTAATGTTTTAGTGATGTCACAGACAGCTTAGACCTCAGCCTGCAGAAACAAAAAGGAAGTGCTGTGCAACTGTATTTCTGTACAGTGAGTGTTTCATGAACATTCCATTACAAGCACAATAGCAATTAATGAGATTATTTCGAGCATTCTTACAAGCAGGCATAAAGCTTTTGTCATTTTTTTTTTCTTCCTTACCAAGTTGCTCTGCTAAATGTTTTCCTCTCTCAGTGAAGATTACCCGCTCATCCTCCATGTCACATTTGTTACCCACCAAAATAACCTGGGCATTATCCCAAGAGTACGTTTTGATTTGAGTTGACCTGAAAAGAAAGAGAAAGAAAAGAGAGAGAAAAATAAGTCAAAGCAAAGCAAATTCTTCCTAAATAAATTTCAAAGAGAACTGTAACCAGAAAAAAAAAAAAAGACAATACTGATTTTGACATCTAAGGTAACATGATTTAATTCTGAATCTCAAATAAATAAAAGGATTATCTTTTAGGAATTATAGCTTTAACTTTTGATGTTAAAACAAGTCAATCTTTCAGTATTTTCCCGTCATCAACATTCTTCCTGTATTTTTAGAAAGAAGCAGTGTCACTTTCTCCCATGCAATTAAAAAAAGTGTTTTCACGTTTTAATGCAAATCTTATCATCTAAAAGCATAGCCTTGAAACAAAATCAGCAGCTTATTAATATCTTATCTTTCACCTTTTAAAATTAAGATCTAAACTTATCAGCAAAACTTCAAAGACATTTTGTCTTCTGATATTTCTCTGCAGCACATTCCATAGCAGCTCTTTGATTTCCTGGTAGGGCAGCAACATTCATACTGTACATTAAGCTATGGTCAGGGGCTGAGACTGAACTTTAACTTATGCTCCATTTAAATTATTCAAGCTCCAATCTCGTCTACAGATGCACTGAAGCATCCCAGGCCTTGAAACCCTATGATGACCTTGATCACTGGTGGGGAAACAGCACACCCTACAAAGATCTCTTCTGCGATATGAATAGGACACAGCTAAAAGGCAGCATAGGAACATGCTACTTGTAGCACCTCTCAGCTGCTCTGCTGACCCTCAGACCTTCTCTGTAAGAAGGAAACCTTAATGCCAAGACTCCAGACACAGTTGGGAGTGATGATGCTGGCAGTCTCTACTAACTGAGAGCAACATCTGTTTCTGAATACAGCAGCACAGGGAGCAGTAATATTGCTTTAAGTGCTCTAAGTTTTGGAATTGGCTGCACCTGGCTTTACATTCTGTCTCAAGTTCTTGGTAGGGTGTTAATATTCTTCTCCCCAAATAGGACCAAAGGAGAGAGAAATAAAGAGCATCCCTATCTCCTTGGACAACACAGTGTGCTAAGGAAACCTGCCCTAGAATAGAAAACAGCCTGTTCAACCACATGTAGGGGATACATGTTGTGTACCAGGGCTCTAGGTCTCTGTAAGAAAAGATTAGATAGCAGCAAAAATTTGCCATCCAAACATTTGGAAGATGGCTCTTGTGGGTGCTGGTTCGCTAGTGTCCCCTTCTTATAACGTAGCTTTTTCCTCTGTATAGTGAGCCTCAGTCATGGCAGAATTATTCATACACAAGAAAGGACCATGGTGTAGTCCAATTCTCAATTACAGTTAAAGAGAGATATGGATCGTATCTTCCCATCTGTCTGTGCTTATCACGAGTGGAGAAGGATGGATGTAGGCAAAAGCTGCCTCAGGCTGTCTTTGTACCCATGCCCAACATCGATGGCCTGCTGGCATGAGCTGAAACAGCCTGCTGCAGCTGCCTCCAGCCACGTGTGATGCAGGGAAGAACAGTTTGGAATGAAAGGGTCATACTGACTTTAGTGTGTTCTGCTTCACAAGAGTGGCCAGAAAAAGATGAAGCAAGCCCTGCTCCATTTCTTCTTGCTGCAGATTGTCCCCTTGGACCTGCCCAGATCTTTCACTGAAGAGATGCACACTGTGGTATTTTAACTCTGTTAAAAATCTGTAATAATTTGAGAAAGCTATCTTAAGGTACTGTGAGGTCAGACTTCCATTTACACTTTTACTAAAGATAGAATTGCTCAGAGAAAAGGGCACTATGCATTCATTTTGGTACAAATGCTCTTATGAAACCATGCTGAGCTCTTCAGAAATTTGTGGTTAAGGAAAAGAGGATTATTATTATATTTTAACTAGAATTACATTTGTCACCATAGCAACTTTGCAGGAAATTGAAGTAGTTTCTGAAGCAAAATACACAGTAAAAGTATTAAATTTCACAGAAGGAATCGATTGCATATTCTGTAATATTTTTATATTTTCTCTTTCTGTTCCTTTGAGAAGGGAGAGTGAGAGAGTAGCATGGTGAAGCTTAGCCGCCATCACTGAGAAACCACCACATCTGCAAGGGTGAAATATCATAAACTGATGAATGAAGCATTATGTCCTGGAGAATATTTTCACACCAATGTAAAGAGAATTAATTTAACCTTGTTTGCAGACTTCTGTTCTACTTAACCTTCTCCAATTTCTTAATTTTTTTAATTTTTATTTTTATTTTATTTGCTTAAGAATATAAAACACTTCATTTTACCAAACCCAGCTGTGATTTTTCATTATGTGAATTATTGTCCTGTGCCTTCAAATGCTTCTCATTACCAAGGCCATTTATTTTATTCTCAGACATATCTATCTGGTTTTCTTACACCTCATCTAGTTGTGGATTTTTTTTTTTTAAGCAACAGGAAAGGAGATCTTGTCTTTGATAATGATTCCAAGGGCTCATGTTTTGAAAAGGACTCTGTAGTGCAAGGATACATCTGACTGACTGTGAAAATCAGGCAAATATATACCCACTCAATCTCACATCAGCAGGAGCATGGATTCAAAGAGTATAATAGGCTTATCACTGTTATGTTTTCTTTTAGACATACATTTCCACTAATGGCTTCTATGGATTTTTTGCCCACAGTTCTCCACAAAAGCCAACACGCAGATCATTTACAAAAGAGATTCTGCTGTTCCTTGCATATATGTCCTTTCAAATGACTAAGGCTTCTGATTAATCCGAAACACAAAACATTGTCCTTGTAAAGAACTTTAGCCTCAGGAAGATTTAAGATACGAAAAGGCAAAGCTGATTTTTGCAGTTAGCTGAACACAGCAATTTTTGTTCAGTCTCACTGCCCTGATGTATGTCAATAGTAATTTACCCTGTAAATCTTTCACATTCTAGTTGTACGGTATGCAGACAATCTGCAACATGCCTGATTTTTTATAATGTATAGACACCAGAGAGGCAGATTAATGCAGGAATTCAATGATCCATTACTTTCACTGATCAACACAAGACTTTTTCTCCTGGCACTATTCTGCCAGAATCCTTATCAGAAGAGTAGTTGCTGAATGCTAAGTAAAGCAAAGCTATTTTTTCATCCTAAAACAGCACTGTATTTTGCTGTAACAGTTCAAAATACTGTAAAGTTACATCAATAAATCTCCAAAGTCATCTTGGACTACTGTGACAGAAGATTACCAAAGATAAGATGGAGGCTTTTTGCTTTATTTGATGGACTGAGATCCTGTCTGAAGAAAATACTCAAAAGACAGTTTTTCAGCCAGACTTTGTTTAAAATAAAGCCCAAAGGAAAGGCAGTGATAAACAGTTCTCGTTGCTTATATGTACATCCTATTTCTGCACCTAGGAAATACCTTGTAATTTTCACTAGTTCACAAGGTAAAACACATCTTTTAAAAGGTAAAATCTTTCAGAAATATACTCAATATTGTTTATTAGATCAATAGTGTTCAACAGGATTTTGTATTGCTGCCACTTCTGTCCTTTACTGGAGAGAATAAAAGCAGTGTTGCCTAGGCAAAGCCATTTATCTACTATTACCTCATTTTTAATGAGCATACAGGTTTCAAAGTGAGTATTACAATGCTTAAAATGGTGAACACAGTTATTAATACTCAAGACACTATTATCATGCACAACCTGCTCCAAGTCTGGCAAAAAAAACCTAACACCCTGCCAGTCATTTATAGCTATTACCAAGCATAGTGAAATGCCTTCATGACTGAGTCTGTAAAAGATCTACATTGCAGCACACTGTATGACAGGTATGAGCTTAAAGGGACATGCCCATTCTCCAGTTAGACTCCGCTTGAGCTCTGCAAAAGAATCAGCTGAATGAAGAACTTGGTCCTAGTAGGGATACTGAATACAACAACAAAAGAACAGACATTTCAAAAAAAGAAATCAGGAGGCTAACCTTTGAGAACCAGGGTAATCTTGTGCCTCTGAACATGCAAGAGCTTCATATGATTGTCCCAGCACCTGTGTTGTGTGTGTGTGCAGGGAGTGTGCTGGGTGTATTTGCACAGTGTGATGGAGTTTGGTTCACAAACACCCAGCCCCGGTCAGATGTGTGGCTGCAGTGCTGCAAGGCAAAGTCACTAGCACAGAGCATATCCACTGTGAAGTTACTGTTGTACAAGGTCATTTGTTAGTGTTAAATTATGTGATAAAAACTCATCCGCACATTCATGAAGTAGCATGGGGAAGCAATGGAAGCCCAAAGGGTATCCTGGCCCTGGCTGCTCACAGGCCTATCACAGGAGCCATCGGCCTGTCACACACACACCTACTTGCCCAGAGGAGCACAGGTATACAAAGACAGGCAGTAACCCAAACGAGGGACTCAGAAAAAGATACACTAGCTCCAGGCCTCTCGCAGAATTGCCTCAGCCCTACTGTCCTGGCCTGAAATCAATCCCTATGGGCTGATGCTTTTGGACTCATGTGAGTGCAGAACACATGATAGGACGTGGAGGAGGAGGTGCAAAGAATGCACTGGTGAAGTTTGAGCCAGGCCAGCTGGCAAGTAGATTAGGTAGCCTGTGAGCATGGGGTATCTCTAAAGGGAATTTCACAGTGAGTCCTGGCCAGCTATGTGTCTGTCTCTGTACAAATGGTTTGTACCTACTAAAATGGGGCTGGGATATCAGAGCCACCTCCAAGTACCAGCAGCTGGGAAGAGCATGACCAGGAATAGCTAACACGCAGTTTGTGACTGCGCTCAGCTGACAGAGTGATATACATCACTCGCATACATATATGTATATGCATGCATCTACATACTGTTGCTAGTGGATGTCCATCCTACTTTGCCATGTGAGTGCTCTGTGTGTTGTCTATGATCTGTGTGGCCAGCCATGAATGAAAGCTGCTCTGAAATTTTATTATGCTGGCCCTTGACATCAGAGGTAGATGAAGGCAATACAGCAGTATCAGTTGAAACCTTCTGCTAATATTCCATTATATATTGTTGCTGTGTGACAGATGGCAGCAGAGGGGCAGTCTGACAGAACCCTGTCCGACATGGAAATGCTCATGAAACAAAGCTCTACAACTGAATTTCTCCATGAGGTACAAATGGCACCCACTGACTTCAAAGCTTGCTTTATGTTTCTGGTGGCCAAACTATGGATGTGAGCACAGTGATGTGGTGGGCAGTGCATTTCAGCGGTGGTGACAGCAACAGTGCAGATTTTTATGAACACAGCATGCAGGCTCTTATTCACACTGGCAAAAATGTGTAGCTAACAGCGGTGACTACACTTAAAAACTGTTTTGAGCTGAGAATTTGTTCTGGCAAATAGTGTTATTGTTCTCATTGTATCTATCATGCTTTCCAAAGAAAGAAGTAAGAGGCATTACTTTTGAAGCAACTTACACACACAAACACACGTATGTATATGTAAATATAAATTTATACATGCCACATATATGTTAAATATTTATTTATATATGTCATTATATGTATTAGGTTAGGAAAACTAAAACCCAGTTAGAATTTAGTCTAGCCAGAAACATAAAAGAGAACAAGAATAAATTCTACAGGTATATCAGTGTTAAAAGGAAGGCCATTGAAGATATTGCCCCTCTCTGGAAGGAAACTGGAGACCTGCTCATGAGGGATACAGGAAAAGCTGAGGTGCTCAATGACTTCTTTGCCTCAGTCTTCACTGGCAAGGGCTCTAGCCCCACTGACCAATTTGCAGAAAGAAAAGGTAAGAACTGGGGATGGAAAATGTACCTGCTATAAGTGAAGACCATCTAAAAAACCTGTTTGAGTTTGAGACCATCTAAAAAACCTGAAGGTGCTCAAGCCTATGGGATCCAATGAGATCTATCCATAGGGTACGAGGGAACTGGCAGATAAAATTTCCATGCCATCATATTTGAAAGGTCATGGCAGTTTGGTGAAGTATAGCAGCCTTCTAGTACCTAAAGGGGGCTCACAGTAAAGATGGGAAGAGACTTTTTATAAGGGCATGTAGTGACAGGAAGAGGGGAAATGGCTTTAAACTGGAAAAGGGCAGATTTAGAGTAGATATTAGGAAGAAATTCTTCTCTGTGAGGGTGGTGAGACACTGGAACAGGTTCCCCACATGAGGTTGTGAATGGCCCCTCCCTGGATTTGTTCAAGGCCAGGCTGGATTAGGCTTTGAGCAACCTGGTCTGCAGGGAGGTGCCCCTGCCTATAGCAGGGAGGTTGGAACTGGATGACCTTAAACATCCCTTCCAACCCAAACCATTCTGTGATTCCATGATCCTTTGTGGATTTATATTTACATATAAATGTACACATGCTGTGTGTGCATGTGCCTCCTGGAAATGTACCTTCAGCCTCACTAATGGTTGGAGATGGAGCACAGAGAAGCAGCAGCCTCTCTTCCCTAGGGCCATCACATCCAGCATGATTAATGTTCCCTGAACAGACCAGACTCAGCTCAGCTAGGTGTCATTTCATTGTACCATGCAGAAACTGCTACAGAAGTTAAACCTGCTCCCTATTATGCTTGATATTTTTCAGGATCTTCCCACTGATTGGCATACTGATTCACTCTGAATGTGTCTCCAGATAGTCACTTTTTAATAACTCTCATATGAACAGAACAAACTTTAACTCAGAATAGTCTCTGATATATTCTTATCCACAGACAGCAAGGATGGCAAGCAAGCTAGTAGATGAAAATATGTGCATATAGCAAATATTTCTCTCAGTAACATGAATTTTTTAGAGCCAACTCTAATATACATACTAGTGTTTGAATCCAGACTCCTCCAAGGATTCCTGCATTTTCTACAGGGGCTAATTTCTATGTACTTTCTAGATGAACTATGTAGTAAGCCATGTGCAATGACAGCAGAGAATGCCCCTAATGAAAAAGCTCCAGGGGGACCATGTATAATGTTTATTCCAGCAAGTTCAGGGAACATGTTGTACTCCTGATGTTCTGGTTTCAGAAAGAGCATGCAATTAATTGGAATGCATTATTCTGTTGTGGGAGGAGGGAAGGAAGGAAAACAAAAGAAAATGTCACCCTACATTCAAATAAAGAAAACTCCTACCAAATGGTTTTAATTTTTGAAGTGTCTGTTAGGTTGATTTTACTGGTTGATTCTACGTTCTCTCATCCCTGTTTCCAGTGTGCAGTTTCCAAAGTCCATTTGCAGAACTAACAGGGGCTGAAGGGTAGTGATGGGACATGAGGCATAGTCCAGGTTGTTTGTTCTAAAACTATCTGTCTCAGTTTATTAAAGTGTTTGGTGAGGTGGAGTGTCAGAAAATCTGCTGTAAGTTTGGAGGTATGTAAAAAATAACCTTGTGGCTTTATATAATCCTGCAAATAAAAGAGGAGAGTTCCTCCTTTATTTGCAGGAGGTTGAGTTGAATGCCCGGCCATCTCTGAGCAGGAAGGCTGGCTCATCTGCATTTTCTGAAGACTTTATTTTCTACTGTCACTGAGGCATTGCTGGTATCTTCTCCCAGTCCCCTTTTTATCAAGCAGGAAACATTGAGTAGGTGGTAATAGGAAGCTCTGCCACTCCCATCTTTCCAGGGGTCCTTTAGTAGCCCTGTCCTGTTTCTGCTGTCTCAGAGCTCTGGCACTCTCTCAGTTCAATCAGTATTTTCTTTGAGATAGATCTGAGGTTTTCCTCATGCTACCGAATGTCTAAAATTCAGTAGGAATCATATGTTCTAGTCCTTCGGTACATCTTCCTTTTTGTCTTCTAAACCCTCTTAAACCCAGCAAACCTGAAAGGTTACATCTCTTAAGAATACCATTTTGTCATGAACCTTTCCCATCTGCTTCTCTGTCCCACTCACCTTTAAGATATGAAGGAGATGGGAATTTTATAGGATGATTCTGCACAGCACATTAAAGGGCTTCAGTGACCAGTCCTGGTGGCCATTTGGAAGCTGGCTCTGTACCAGCTGTTCTGCACTTGGCACTCAGACCCTGCTGCAGGGAGGGCAGAGAGAAATGTGGCCTCAGGCCTTCCATCTGTTCCCCAGAATAACCCACTGTTAGCGGGAGATGAGCCATCCAAAATGTATAAAACCCCTGGCCAAAAACCCCAACTCAATCTTCTGATTGCCATTTTGGAAAAAAAAAAAAAAAAAAAAAAAAAAAAAAAAAAAAAAAAAAAGGCAGAAAAGTCCTGGAGTAGCCTCAGGCTTTGGAGTGCTTACTTGAATAATGGACTCTATATGGTCATTATTCTCCCATTTATAATGTAATAAAAAAACCCAAAATGAGGTCCTAGCGTTTGTTAGATCTTGGAAGAACTGCCGAGTATATGGGAGAACACAGCCCCAGGAACCAGAACTGCTTTGAGAAACAGCAAAGTATCTTTCCTCCTTCAGCTACTCACAAAGAAAGTCTGGGTGTTTGCAGCTTTTAAACTATTGCTACTCATGTTGTCATTCTGGCATGATACAGCTAAAGGCCATAAAAGCTCAGTGATTATGGGTAATGAAAATTCTATTACTTCTTGCCTGTAACTTTTTAACAATTATTGAAGCAACTAATGAAAGCCAAAAAAAGCAATCAATAAAAGAAATAATTATCAATACAGACTACCGAGGTGAACCGGTGATTGCAGCAGGGCAATTGTGCAGAAGTATGTCCTTCGAATGGATGATTTAGAACTAGTAGGTATCCTATCATTTCCACTTTTAATTAGAGTACATGACATGCATTCTGAATTTGAGATGTTTAATTTCATTGATAGCACCAGCACCCGCTGACTGGAAGTGCTTATTAACTACTTACAGTAGTGACAAAGGTGTCTCAGCAATGTAGAAGTATAAAACGTGGATGAAGGGACAAAAAAAAAAGGGGAGAATATGGGAATAAAATCCTTCCATTCTCAGTGCAGCAAAGCAGCAAAGGGAAAAGATCTAATGAGATGTGGATGTAATAATGGAATATACCAACTCCTTTACACTTGCAAAATATCTACACATACAAAATATGTGAATATTTGCCAGTGCTGTTTGGTGTGTCAATTATTTTTTACATAGTATTATATATTTTTCCCAGATTGAAATTAATGAAAAAAAAAATGCATGATGATTCTGAAATAAGCTGACATTTAGAAAAATCAGAAGAATACCAATGAGTCGTCACTTCCTTCTGAGCGGTTTTATCTTCCTTGTGCAGTGCAAAGTCTACACGTTTAGCCTTCCCTTGGAGGAAGATAAATTGATGATGCAGAAGCTGTGTGACAGGTGTGACACTGACAAATATCTGGTTAATTTTCTGACAACAGACTAATCAAAATGAGCAGAGCATTACAGGTCTGCAGTATTCCAGGAGGAACTAGGTCTGCTTTAAGCTAAATAAACTCAGCTTAGGCAGTGAACAAAAGAGAAAAGTTACCCTAACAGAAAACTCCACTACAGGCCACAAATTTATTTAGAACACGATGTGCACATTTTCAGTTCTGAGAGGTTTTAACAAGAATCAAAATAAATCCAATTCTTCTGGAGGGTAAAGCCATGCTAATCTGTAATTTATTATGTTATATAATACAATGAAAGTAAGTGTGACAGAAGAGAATACCTAAAGATATAAAGGCAGATATTCTCAGTGCATTTATGATATTTATTTTTATGCAGTTATCTTAGTGACAGTCCACTACCACTCTATGGAGGAAGTGTATGCTTACTCAATTACATTCACTCTTGGGAATGCCCTGGGTCTGTGTTTAACACAATGCAATAAGAACTGGCATGTTATTCATAACTATATAATTCTGGTGCCTAAGATGGGAGATAGGCATCACTGGGGCTCATCAATCAAAATTTTCTTTCTTTCTAATCAACCATTACTTTCTGTGTATTATCTTTCCTATGAAATTAGTTCTGGTGCTTATACATACAACACTGTTTCAAATAACAGCACCTAGTGTCTGTTGTCAGAAAAAGATTCATTTCTGACACTAAAACGCAAATCCATGGGATAATGGTAAATGATATCAAGTGAATATATGGAGGGTAAAAGATGTTCAGGTTCAAATTGTAATTCTTTTGTACTTCCATTAGAAGGATGAGAAACCCTCAGGGAATACTTAATTTGTATGAATCAGGTTGCAGATGTCCTTTGTTTTCTGCATCCTTGGCACGATCTCTGCATCCTGCTTTGTTCTCAGCTGTCAAACACACCTTGAAAGTACTTTCCAATACTAGAAAGCCAATTATGCACTTACTACATTAAAAACATACAAACAAACAAAAAAACAACAAACAAACCAGAAATCAAAAAACTATATGTTACTTCTATGTTCCATATCCTTTGTCCCCAGTAGGTCATGGCCATCTCTTTAGAAGAAAAGCCCACCAACTCAAATGTTTTCCTGTACATACAGTGTCAGCCTTAGGTGGTGTATGGTCACAGTATATATTATATCATGCAGACACTGCAAACCCTGGAGATGTTTTTTTCTTGGAGACAGATGACAGACAGATGCCCATCTACTCTTGGACAATATGGACTTTAGCTGAAGGTGTGCAGACTTAATAAAAATATTTAATTTTCTATGAAAGTCAAGTGTGATTTCTTCATTTCTTTTTTAATGTGTAGTGTATACCGCTTTCACATGCTGTGTGTTTGGAAAAGTTAAGCAGATATTTCCAGAGAGTGGAGATGGTGTTAATGCATTAAGGGCAGAGAAAACTTCCAGCCCACTTCTTATATTTTGTATCATGACAAAATCACACAGACTTCAATTTTTAGTTCTTGTTTACAAGAGTACAAAACTGTATCCTACAACAAGTCTTACTTATGAGTAGACCAACCAATGTGACACATTTTTCTCAGTAGGATACAGTAACGATACATGTTAATGAAGAGTATTTAAGTCGTGTATAATGCTGCAAGCTGTGTCATTCTGTGGGAGCTGATTTAGTAACTCACCACACAGACAAAAGGCTGTACGTTTTAATTTTCTCCCCACTGAGAAACCTACCGTTAAATTGTCATCCTTCAAAGATACTACTTCTCATGCACAGCGCGCACAGTCAAAGATTAGGGTTTGAAAGGGGATGGAACAAAGTATTTATAGGGAAAATAATATCCATGGAAACAATAAAAGGCAAAACATGGTCTGCATTCACGTATCTGTCCCCATGGTTTCATGTTCCAGATGCTTCGAAACAAGTGATCCTGTTAATCACCACTTTGTGCTGATTGCACAAACTGTCACTGGAACTCTGATTAATGACCCTAATCAATACATCTGGCCCAAACTTTTATATTTGAAAAACAAAGCTCTGAAATATGGGAATACTGAAGGCATTACTCAAGCAACTACAGTGTCTGAGTATATTACACTTATGTATGTAAATGAGTGGATTTGTTGTCACTGTAAAATATACATTCATATTTCCATATTTCTCTTGCCATTTTGTGTCCATGTAAATATATGTAAAGAAGCAAATATAAACACATCCTCACATTTTTTTCTTTCTTGCAGTGATAATACTTTTGATAATAAAAATAAATAAATAAATAAATAAATAAATAAATAAAAAAGGAAGACTGAAACTGAGCAAGTTCTGGTGCAACATGATTAGCTCTATTACTTCCCTCCTCACTGCATCAGCAGCAGTCTGTACAGCGCTTGGTGGCTCTAATCCAACAGTCTCTGCAGTCTCTTGCTCTTCTGGGTTTATCTGTTAGCCATCCACCACCAGTCCCACAAAGCAGGAACATGGCGATGGTATTGTAGAGCTGGGAGATTTTTTTTCAGGTACAGTGAAGTTCTTTTGGTTTGTACACCACTAATAATTCTGTAGCTATGATTTAGGTGGGCCTTAGAAGGTGATTTATTTTTCCTTTGTACTTTTATCTTTTAAATAGAAAATCTGGATTCATATTGTTGATGTATATGCAAAATATCTAGCAACAAGACTCTCTATTTTAGGAAACTTCCCATTAATCAATTCTCTGGAAATCTGGATTGACTCATACTTTCATACCTCTATATGAAACCTGATGCACATTTATGGCCCTTTCTGCCTATTTTGACAGAAATGCTTTCCAAGTTTCTTTCACTTCTCAAATTCATTCCTTCTGATTTTATTTCCTCTGTTATTTTTGCTTTCTTTTTCTTAAGTTTAAAGGAATTCTTCTATTGTTTCTGTTATATCAGATCTTATTAGATCATTCGGTGTTATTTTTCTCATTCAGCATTTGGCATAAACTTTTTCATAAGAACTAAGTCTTACGTGTGCATAAATTGCATTTTGAAATTTTTTGTCTTTTTATTTTTTAATTAAAAGAATAATAATAATAATAATAATAAAAACGAATCTGACCTAATTGTAATCACTGAGAAAGCTCACCAGGTCACGGAGAGCTACTTTTGACAGATCACGGAGTATCCTTAGCAAGGATTCATCCAACATGCAAGCCGTGTGTCAGAGCATGTGTTAAATTCACTAGACTTCTTGTTGATGAAATAGGTGGGATTGTTCTACTAAAACATTAGGAATACACAATTTTCAAAATGCTATGTTTTACAGAAGAATTAGCATAAACCAACATTTTATCTCTAAAGTTACTTATCTTGTTAATTTCCAGAAGGTAGAGCAAAGGAAACAGTAGGAGCTACACATGGACCCTGAAGGCACAAAACTGAGATTCCTTGCACAAAGACTGAAAGTAATTTCCTTTCACGGCTATATGCTTGCAAGCACAAAGGATTTGAGCTCTGAAATTCTGAATCAGGCTAGGCAAGGCTTTTTCATAGAGATACCTGAAATTGGATTGGCAAAATGGCAGCTGCCTTAATCCAGCTCCTAGCTGATCCAAGTTAGTCAGACAAAAAGAGTTATATTTTTATTTTGAGGCTTTGATTGTTAGTTTTTAACTACTTCAGCCACACTTTGCTCTTCAGACACTGCTTTTCAAAATTAATTTGTAGGGATTCTGGGAGCAAAAGCAACCATTGGTATTTATTCTGCCTCGCACAGGGTGACAGGATTGTCCTACTGACTCATTGTACCAGAAAGGTTTTTACATCAGGTTTATTTCTGCTGAATTGCAGAGCCCGATGGGAAACATTAGACTTTAGGTTTTGTTTCTAATATAAGAAATAAAACAAGAAACAAGAGGCATGTGTTTTCAATCAGAAGTTCAGTAGTACTACTACCTGTGTATACACATACATTTGACTCTCAGTCGTTAGCTTTTGTATTTGAATTGCATTTGTATTGAATTTTTGTTCTCCATCACAGTCCTTAAAAAACAGAAGTATAGTGCTTGTCCCTGGCCTCAGATGCCAGATATAAAAGAAGTCCTGAATATGGTGGAAGCTATTGGCAGCATATTCAAGCATGAATACTTCTTAGCCAAACACTGGAGGGGAAAAATCTAGAAATTTCCAGAAGTTTTGAAAACCGAGGACAGTGGTATTTCAATACAATACAGTCTAAATTACCTAGGGATCATAGGGATTATGTAGAATGGTCATAAATTAAAGCTTACCTCATACTTCCTAAACTGCTTAAACTACTTCTTAACGCATTTTTAAGGTTACACCTTCTCTCCAGTGACAAAAACTATCTGTTGAATATTGTCTTATTGACATGTTGTCATTGACTTCCATATGTAGAGACCACTCTTGGAGGACATGACTATACACAACATACAGGTCCTTTAGTAGGCAGATATCTTGGGACAGAAATTTGAGAAGGGCTGGTGTCACAAAATGGGAAGCTCAGCAGTGAAACTGTTCTGCATCCTCAGTGGTCTACAGGTCTACAGGAAGAAAGATTTCTGAAATAATGTACCAGAAAAAACAGGAGAATAAATTATTTTTTGTGCACTGTTCCAGAAGTGAATGTCTACCACTGAAAACCAATAAGGGTGAATGAATAAGCTGGACAGTAGGACATTATAAGGCACGGAGTACTGGTGATAACTGCACCTGAATGGAGAGTATTTCCAGTGTGCACCTAACTATATCAACAAAACTCTATTTATCTTAGGAATGTAACAGACTATCTTGCACTGCCAACTCTGATCCCATAGGAGAACAGAAAAAAGAAGTAAATTTTTTCCCAATATAACTGCATCTCAATTAGAGATTTCTCTTGGCAGAGCTAGACAAGTTAAGAGTCACAACTCTTCACAGCTCTGACAAAGATAGGCTGGCAGAGCTCTTTTTGGGTGCAATTCATCTGGTCTGTTCTAGACAGCTGCTTTAGAATGAGATGACTAATGAGTTAAAAGTGTCTGTTTCTTGCCATTGACTAAAAGGCATGTGTTTAATTTGGATATGGGTGTCTGCAATACATCAGCTAAATTTATTCTGAAGCTTTGGATGTTGTCAAGGTCTCCAAGGTTACAGAATTCACTAATTGACTGTAAGATTTGTCTACAGTATAAGGTGAAGGTTCCCCATAGGCTTTTACTTCACAGATACAAACTAGCAATCACCTCCAATTGATTCATCTCATAACAGTGAAAGATTTCTGCAGAGCTGTAACAGTCAGGAGACAATTTAGTACACTTTGTTGGTATGAAACCTTTCTTACTGAAGCTGATTCTCAAAGACATGTTTGCTACCTGTAACTCTAGAAGAAAAAGCACGAAACCTGACTTGTGGCAAACCATGGAAACTGCTGAATACATCTGTGAATGTACCTCAGGATAGCAAAATGGTTAAAGTCAGGAGCAAAAGAGCTCCAAATCCTGCTGTCCAGCTTCCTTTCCCCTTTCGCAGTAGAGCAGAGTTTTGGATGTGTTTCCAAGATAGAGCAGATGAGAAAGATCAGTATGGTTTTCTTCTTTCATAGGGAAATCATATGGTCATAATCCTGACAGTTTCATGTCCAGCTTTGTCTTTTCCTACCATTAGAAATGTGTAGAGAGCCCAGTCAAGACATAGAAGGACACTGGGTGCAGGGACCTGTATTTCCATGCAGGTGCTGGTAGGGATTCATGAATTTAGTTAGGAGATCGAAATGGGACTGAAATGCTGTAGATCACTCACAGTCATTAAGAATTCCTTTTAAGAATCCTAAATGATAGCAATTAGCCACATATTGCATATGTATATATGTATTACATACACCCAGAAAGAGCTGTTAGATAAACACTAAACACATGCAAGTGTAAGCATTTGTACTTGAAAAGAAGGCAAGCTCTCATCTCTTTTGTAAGCCTAAGACTGCCCAACTGCCACTGAGGAGATATGAAAGAAAATGAAGCAAAAAAGAGAGAGAGAGAAAAGAAGAAACAGATCAAAAATACATTATTTCTTCCCTTATGCTTACTTGGTTGTTTTGGGTTGTACCAAGTCAACAACCACTTCTCAAGATGGTGGAACTCTATCCAATTGTTTTGGAATCTTTAATTTGCTACGTAGAATCTCAGCATCTGTTATCTCAGCACTCATTATTTTCTCAAAAAGATAAAGCTTTGGCCACTTTGGCATTTAAAACTACTGAAAATACAATGTAAAAGCAATGCTACTACTTGCACATGCAGGGAACCTGATGTTCAAGAACTCCTAGTAGCTTCAGTCAGCTCTTCTGAATGTAACTCAACTGGCATATTGGACTGTCCACAGGGAGAAGAATTCCTCCTTTATCTGTGAATGGTGCCAGAATGTGACAGATATTAGAAGAGAGACACACTTTTTTCTACTCTGATAAGTAGAGATAAGGAAGGCTAAAGGGAGGAATGGCATATCTCAGTAACCTGATGGCATTAACCATCATGTTCCACAGTAAAGAGAGGCCATGGTGGACTCCACGCAGGAAAGATACTAGATTTCAGTGAAGTTAGATTCTATCTAACATTTGAAATGACATATTTGTTTTTCACAGATGAATGGAACATTACAGAAAACCTGTCTTGGTTTATATGTACCTTTGTCAGCATCTAATGGGACTAGAAATAGGCATGTCTTCATAAAAAAAAACAAAAACCAAACCAAACCAAACCAAACCAAACCAAAAAACCTTAAAACTTAGCAACTTCAGGTACTGCTTATTGTCTTATTAGCGTGTAGTGGTCTGAGCTATTTCAATGCTATAGATATGGGAACTGCAGGTTCAGATTCAAAAAAAGATATTTAATTTGTTGGTTCATTGCTCCTGTAAGTTTTATTACAGTCTGAACTGTGATCCTGCTCTTCAAGATTTGCTCAAGACAGCTAAAAGATCACCTCAAGATTGTCATCTAACATGGAGACTTTCATGATAAATGTGCTCACAGACATGAGGCATTGTCTGTAAGTAGGTTTTTATGCCATTGGTTATGGAGTTGCAAAGTGGGGGATGGCCACTGAGATCCGTTAAATGGTAAAAGGAAGGTCTCTATTAACAGTATCCAGAAGTTATTAGCAGAAAAGAAGAAATGTCAAGCAAGCGGTAGTCTCATTGTGGTCAAACACACAAATGATGACTCTCAGATAAGCAGTCCATAAAAAGGAACATGTGTAATCCAAGGTAAAGTAATGCATAGATATGGGAAGTTTCAGGGGGAAGAGCAGAACAAATCATAATACATTTTTATTCTCTCTTGGAGAGCATGCAGAGTATTTCTAGAAGAAATAGGGCTTTCCATAGCAATCCCATGACTTCCAAGTGTGCATTCATAGCTTCAGTCTTCCATAGAGAAGCACAAAGGAAAACATGAACAAGATTTGAATCTATACTGCCTTTTCTGATTCTTCACAATAGTGCTGAATGGATAGATCACTTGGTAAACTAACTTCTGTCCTCTGGACATCTGCCAGGGGAAGAACTTAGAATGTGGGAAAGAGGATGTGTCTCAGAAAGAAATAATGAATTATCTGAAACCTGTCCAGTAAAAGAAAGTGGGGTATGCATGAACAGATGCTAAGTAATAATCAAGTACATCTTCTAACATTTATGGCAGGTAATCTCAGAAGGTAAGCAATTTAACACAGGAGGGTAAATCAGATTAAAAAAGGAGAGACCAAAGAAAACAACACAAAAGGTACCATTAAGAGGTTGTCAACTGCATGTTACCTATTTATATATAACGCAGGGGCTAGTAAGCAAGTCTGAGAGAAAAAAAAAAATAAAAAATTACTCTAACCTCACTAAAAGATAGAACAAAAATGTTATATTTTTGTTAATGGTAGCTAAATTTGAAAGTCTTTCCTCCCCCTGTTCAGTTTCGCCTTGATGCTTTTCCTAAATGTGTTTGAGCAGCTTTAGAAAACACTCACTGGATTCTAAACAATGGCTGCCTGAAGAGAAATCTGATGAATACCCAGTACCAAACAAAAAGAAGTGCCTAAGCACAAAAGACACTTATCAGTGATATAAATCCTCTATATAACCAAAGTATAGTTTGCTGATTCACTGCCCATGTATGCAGAACAAAAATAAATACTAAAAAGCAGAATAAATTAAGAACATGCTTTCAATCAGCGTGAAATATAAGCATCTTTAATATAAGCAACTCACCTGAGGAGAAGAGATATATGAGAAGTAGGTAGGTGCTACATTACACACCAAAAAGCAGCTGGGCCTATATCATACATAAGCAATATGCACAAAGCCATCTTTGGCTGCATTCAGAAGAAAGGCAGGGGTGCTACAGGAAGATACCACAGAATCCTTATATGGAAAGAAGACAGCGTGGAGCAGCATGCAAAGCAGGATGAATTAAATGTGCTGATTAAATGAACAGCTTGCTTTTTGTACTTCAGAGAAGTTCAAAGCTTTCTGGCCAACCACTTTAAGTGCACACAGCAATCAAACAAATGACTTACACTGTAAAACCCTCATGCAGAGAAACAGTAGGCAATGCAAAATTGATCTCTTCTGTGCTTCTATCTCTCACCTTTGTTCAGCGCTTTAAAAATAATACGTAATACTTTCTAATGTGGGTGTAAATGCAAAAGGTTGAGGAAAGGGAGTGACTCTTCACTGTATGTCTGTAGAAAGAAGCTGAGGACATCCTCTCTATCCTGATGCTTGTAACTGGATGCAGACAGGAGTCCCTGAAATTATACCTCAGGCATGCTGCAATCTCACTCATTGTGTTCAAATCTAAAGCTAAAGAAGTAGCGGTAAAACAGTTGCCTGCCCAGTTAAGTGTGTGATTCTAAGCAGCAGGACACCTGGGCTTTAATCCTGATTATAGGGGTATCTTATAGCTGACTGCAAATCCACAGCAGGTAGTAAGGCAGCACAGGTGGCTCTGAGGACCCACTGTGACGAACAAGAGAATTCAACACCTTCAATTACAAAGGACAAAGGAAAAACAAAGACTCCAGAACTTGAATGTTAACTCCTCTGACTGAGGACAAGGAGAAGATGTGCATTTTTACTTTACTGAACACTGACAGATAATAACTGTAGCATCCTACTGGGTTGTTGATATGACTTTTCCCTTTTTTTTTTTTTTTTTTTTTTTTTTTTTTTTTTTTTTTTTTTTTTTTTTTTTAAGCAGTGCATTTTGTTCTGTAACACTTTACATTTGTGAGAATGATTTTCAGGGAAATTACAGTTAAAATTTTGGAGTCATGCTGTCCTGAGTGTTGAATTAAAATGCTGAGTTCTGCTAAACTCGTCTTTTTGTTCAAGTGCCTCCATATGGACTTGTAAGTTTCTTTGCAGATTGTTGATTAAAAGAGTCACCAAATGTTTAGAGCAGTGCTCTGCTAGAGAGTTCATAGATCTGCTGAATGCTGTGAGCTCTATGCTGTCTGAGATTTTCTTAAAAGCAATGAGAGAAGCTTGAAAGACTGCCATTTTGAGTGTCTCATAAGCATCTCTAGGATAGCTCATGGTATTTGGACATCACATAGCCACACATTCAATCTTAAACTGAACTGGATGTGGACTGGATCATTCTTTGACTACCAAATAAAACAAATGGGAGAAAGTTGCAGTTTGTTCCCTGAAATCCCAGATGTCTACTTCTGGTTAGAATGTTTCTGTACAAAGAACTTCATCTTTCCTATATTTCATCATGCCACCAAACTTCACATCTGCTTTATTGGTAGCTCCAATTGGATTGCTGCCTTGTCTCATTTTTTTTCTTGCAGCAACCTCCACACATTATCCCAAGCTGTTCTTTGAAAAAAAGCTGCATCCTATTATCCTCTTTTGTATCTCTTCTGAAAAAGCAACCTGTGTAGTGATGTCTATTTAATGAGGAACCAGCTGGGGTGCTGTGAATGAAATTATTACACTAATTCTCACTGTTATACTGGTGCACTGTGTATTTTTGTTGGTTTATTTCTTTATTCCTTATACTTCTGTTCATGCTTACTCTTTCTTTCTTTTTATTATTATTATTATTATTTTTAATATTCCTGCACATTGATTAACACAACTGTATGTAACCTGCTCCTCCAGACTCAACAATAAAGCTGCAGACACTGAAGGAAAAGCCCCAGAGTTAGGCCAGAGAGCAGGTTAGAATGAAGCACGTGGGTTCACAACATCATTCCAAAATGTAGAACCAGATGAAGGGGGAAGACATGAAAATTTTATGGGCTGATATATATGAGGACTTCTGGCTCCTGCTTGTTTTTACTGAGTTTGGGTGAACACTGAACGTGCATTTGTAAATTGGGAACATAATATCTGAAGAAGAAAATTTATTTCTCCACCACAGAGAAACAGCAGTGCTAAAAGCTGACAGTCAGCTGACTGCATGGGACAAGAGGAAACAAAGAATGATATTAAAAGAGCAATTACATTTATATGTAAAGCTACTCCTAGTTATTGCTCCAATGGCAGCATGATACAGGGCGGTTTACAGGCATTGTGAAAGAGCACCTTCCTCCTCACCAGTCTTGTACACAGACTTCATAGCATTCTGACACTTTGGTAACAGAATAAAAACAGATTATAACTGTTGATGTTTACTGTACTTTCAAAGATATTATGTGTAATTCTACAAGGTTAAACATAATAGCATTTATTTTGCCCATAGGTATTAAGGACATATTTTACTCAGTTTGAGAGCTCTGAAGTTTTCCATAAAACTTAGAAGTCATTTTACTCATAGTTGTAAACTGTTTTGTTCTCAAAGTTTGCTGGCCCATTCACAAACCCATACAGAAGAGAATTTTGTCACATGAACTCCCAGTGGCCTTTCTGCTTTTGCTGCTACAGTTTTAGTCCATCAGATCTTTACATCACAGCAACATGTACACTCAACTGCTGATGAATTGCTCCAAGCTGCAGTCTGGTTGATAGGCAGGTACATGTTTTGTTCTGCAGAGTTTTGTATAGCATCAATGAAGTAGAAGAAAGCAGTCACAGATAGACAAGGAAGGAAACTACCATCTAAGGCTACTGCAGCTGCTTTTCTAGTAATCACAAGCAGAAAACTATTGTACAAGACAAGCACTATAATGTCATTTTAAAAAAGGAACCAGCTAGGGTACTCAAATGGGGAAAAGAACAGCATTTAATTCAGTGGAAAAAGTAGCAATTTTTGTGAAATGGTAAAAATAATAATAACATTCTGGAAAAACAGTTAAAGCTATAACACGGAGACATGACGGGATAGTAAGAAGTAAAGGTGTTTAATGCTAAAATGAAAAGACATAGTCATGGCTGCTTAAGAATCATGTTGATAAATTTAAAATGTGCACACTGGAAAGGATAATTTGAACTACTCACCTTCTTGAATGAAGTCTAAAGTAACTACAATCTCTTAGGAAAAACCTCAGGTGCAAGCTACTTAATGAAAACTGGTGCTCTACATGCCACAACAGTTGAACAATCACGAAAAATGTTGGCTGGCATAACATGATAGAATGCTAAAAATCTTCCTCCTGCACATGTGGTTAGACAAAGTAAGATTTAGTAGATAGGATTCTTCTTGTCCTTTTTCAATTTGTTTGTGTTATAATTTTTAGTAGGAGAAACACTCCTGTCTTTGATGCCTTGCTCCTAAATCCCCAAAACACACTAAAAGCTGAGGTCACAATAGAAATTAGTTAGGAGATGTTTGTCATCTTTCTTATACTTCCCAAGCCTCCTGAAACCAGACTATTCATCAAAGAAATCTTTGCAGAAATAACTTCTTGCATTCTCTCTGAGGAACAGCTTTCACTATTTTTCACTTTTGCCCTCTGTCTTTGGGTACATGGAATAGACCCCACATTATCTTACCTGAGAAAGCTGCAGTTTAAGTGCAGTACTGAATATTCAGTGCCCTGTGTATGTAAAGGAAACAATGGATTCATTTACATTTATTTTCAGTTCAGACAAGTGAATTAATTAGTTTCCCTGACAGAAGCGTGTCTAATTCATTCTGCGAAACTATTCAGTTATTTTTGAAAATTAAAAAAAAAAAAAAAAAAAAAGGAAGTACTTAAAATTATTTAGTTCATGTCTGTGAACTGAATTAAAAACACAGTATAGCAGCCTCGTTCTTGGGTGAAAGCTCATCCTGGGATTTCAGGTGTTGTAGATGAAAGCCAGAGTTATGATGAATTTAGGACATATGAATGCAAGAAACTGGAAGTTGTCATTCAATTTACTGCTAGTGATGGATGGAAATAATAATAATAATAAAAAACCTTTATTTCATATGTAGCAGAAGGGAGCCAAACCATAATTTTATCCCAGACAAATCATAAAAAAAAAAAAAAAAAAAAAAAAAAAAAAAAAAAAAAAAAAAAAAGAGTATTTAAAAATCTTTCCAGGCCTTAGCCTATTACACAAAATTAACTCTATTCCTTATGCTCAACATCTAATTTTTTACCATTAAATCCAATAATGATTGCCATACACAAATGGGTGATGTCTGCTTGGATACAGCACTGAGTCAATCAGGGTCTTCTGGTAAGTGTAGATAATAGAGATACTTTTAACCCTATCTTAGCCAAAACAGAAGTTATAAAATAAAACAACAACAACAACAAACAGAAGTTATAAAATAAAACAGCAACAACAAACAGCAACAACAACAAAACAAACTGAATGCACTGAAGGAAGAAGTCTGCAAAGAGTTGTAGGTCAGTAGAATAGGGTTTCTAAAAATCTTTAAATTCACATGTAGCAGACATCTGATGATCTCAGAAGATGTTACAAAGAACTTGAACAATCTTCTGTGACAGAAAATCTAGAGAGTATGTAGTCAGTCAGTGCTGTGTGCAGGTGTCACACATCTTGGTATAACAGGGAGCTATGGGAGTCGGGGTGACAGAATAAATCAGCTTTGCAGGGCCAGCTTATTGTTATGAAATTTTTACACAAGTAAGTGGCATAGTGGGAAAGGGTCATTTATTGTGATGTATTGCTTATGTAAATAAATGAAGTATGTTTTTTCTTTTTCCAGTTTTCCTTCCTTTACTTTTAAATTTGTAACAAATTTTAAATTTAAAATATATCTTTATTTTACAGTATTCTGAATTGAAACTGATTCAAAGCACCCCAAACCCTTCATAAAAATTAACATACTGATGTATTTCTACTTTTCAACAACACTTGTATCATTCCAGAATTCTGGAAAATTTGGTTTGTGTTTTGTATATAAAGGCAGAGGATTTTACTCAGTCCACCCTATCTTTCAGTTTTGACACAAGTGATTCACTAATTATATAAAGAACCAGGGAACAGACAAATGCATAAATAAAACAGACCTTCTGTGGGAAGACTGAGATATTTTGAAATCAGTATTTGGATGTAACATATGCAGTCTTTTTCCAAAATTATTTTGTTTAGGTTATAGCATTCCTACACCAAGAAATTGGAGGAGGAAGAATTGTGAAACTGGATAAAGAGAGGTATGGCACCAACTTCAGATCTGTCATAATGGATATGTAAACAACTTCAGTCATATTGGCTGAATTATCTTCCTTAAAACAGAAATAGATGAAGAGATTTGCAGAGCAACAGAGGATTCAGAAGTGTGAGCAAAGTGCGAGCAATATGTGAGCGCAACAGACTAGACAAGGCATTGCTGTCCTATCCATATCAAAGGTATATTCTCGTGCCAAGAATCTAAGTACAAAGCATGACCATTGTGAGTAGTCCTACTCAAAAAATCAGTATCGTTACAAGCATTTAATCCATTCATATTTTTTACTTTGAGAATATCTAATAATATGAATAACAAAATTCCATAGATATGGTAATCTTACAATTTAAAAATGCATATTGATTCACAAAATAGCAGAGGATGTTACTCTCTGTCACTCAGTCAAGTAGTGACCTAGATAAAGAGTAGAGTGCATCCTCAGAAAGTTTGCTGATGTTACAAAGTAGTGAGGAGTGACTAATACACCAAAAGGCTGTGCTGACATTCAGTGGAGCAAACCTTGTGATGTTCAAAAGGGTAAGTGTAGAGTCCTACACATGGAGAAGAATAACTATGCACATCAAAAGAAGGACCTGGGGGTCCTGGTGCACATCAAGTTCAAAACAAACCAGCAGTGTGCCCTTGTGGCCAAGAAGGCCAATGCTATCTCTGTTGCATTCTTGCAAGTAATCAGATATATGTCTCACAGTAATTGGAGATATATAGAAACAATGGAACTTAAAAGGTTGTACATATGTTGGAAGCAACAGGGGAAATATAGACCTACTGACTGAGAAGAATCATGATGGCTTGAGAAAGCCCAAGTGTTCAATATCCTGTACTTGATTTCTTACTCGGTCTTTAGAATTTTCACACATAACAATAGTTTATTAGCAGGAGAAAAGTACATGCCAAAATAGCAAGAAAAATGTTAATGAATGTTCAGAAAATTTAGACTTATTAAAAGTCAGCACAGACTGATAAAAAGTTCCATAAATAATTCAGGAAACTGTTGAAATAATCTCTAAACTGTTAGTGACAGGTGGGTCCAAAGAAGTTAAAGACAGGAGCTGTTTAAAAACAAAAATGAAACCAAACAAAAAGCATAACAAGCAAATGGTAGGGAGTTATAGACTAGTGAATGCACTTGATGACTAAAACTTTTAAACAAGGTAGTTTCCTGGCTCCTAAGGTGTAACGAGTTCATAAGACATAAACACAGTAGATGTTTCACTAGCAATGTTATACCAATGAAAAGAATGTCAGACCAGTCTAGCTGACTTCGCTGACAGGCTAACTAATCTGGTATGTACAGTTGAGAAAATGAATGTAAAGATAACATGCAAGAAAAAATTTCTATACAGCAGTGAAGATATGTGGAAAAGAAAAAGAGCCAAATAAAATTCTGCACTCAGATAAGTTATGAATGACTCCCTGTCAAACTAGATGTGGACAATGACTGTGGTCTGCCAGTACGTTTCTTTTTGATGCCATATTAGTGACTTGGATGACATAAGGAAGACTCTGAGCAAATGTAAAGACACCGCCTAGAGGGAAGTACTTGCAAGCACTCCACAGAGCAGGACCAGAATTCTACATAGTTTTCATGGACTGATAAAGGAATCTGGAGTCGATGAGGTGAAATTTAATATAGACAAGCACAAAGTGCTACCTTCTGGAAGAAGAGAGCAAATGCATAAATATAAGCTTTGGAAAATTAGACTGGTTGAGTCTGAGTCTATAATGATCCCTTGGGGGGAGGGGGCTTGGTGGTGGTAATGCACTGACAAGACAAATCTGACTTGTGTTAAGTGTTAAAAAGAATTGGAATTTTTCATTCTATTCAGCATTTGTGGGACTTTTGCCGTGTTTTGTTTGAGAAATGGATAGACAAATCAGGAATCAGAGAAACACAGAATACTAGATTGGAAGGGACCCACAGGAATCAAGTCCCATTCCTTGCTCTACACAAATTCCAGCCCTATGTCTGAGTGTTGTCCAAGTGCTCCTTGAACTCTGTCAGCTCAGGGCTGTGACCACTGCCCTGGGGAGTCTGCTCCAGGTGTTGCTCTCCCTGGTGAAGAACCTTTTCCTAACACTCATCTGACTCTCCCCTGACTCAGCTCCATGCCATTCCTTTGGGTCCCACTGCTGGTAATCAGAGAAGATTTTAGAGGAAATAAGCACAGGTGGCACACGGTGGAAGAACTGCCGCTTGCAACACCGGAGGCCCGGGTTTGAATCCCCCTTGTGGAGCAAGTGGTAGAAGTGCCGCGCTGCTACACAGAGGGCTCGAATCCCGGTGGTTGGACTCGATGATCTCTAAGGTCCCTTCCAACTCACAGGATACTATGATACTATGATACTATGATACTATGATACTATGATACTATGAAACAATACGTATCCAAGGTTTAGGAAATATGGATTTGTGAACAAATATTAAAGGATCAAAATTTTAATTCAGTAAGATGAATGGTGGCAGAAGAAGAAACACAGTAACAGCACTCTGCTGCTTGAAAAACAAGGAGGGTGGAAAAAAAGAAATGATGGTCTTTGAGTATAGACAGATCAAGAAAGCACACTGTTGCAAATCTGTCTAATTTTCAATGAAGTAAGCTTTTTGCTAATAGTTTAAGCTTCCAAACTGGAGAGATTTACAATAAATGAAACAGGAATTCATGGAAATTGTAGGACCTCTTCTCCAGTGATTTGTAGATTAAGATAAAGAGGCTGTATTTTTTATAGAAAAAAGCTGTTCCAGTGATTCCTTACCTCTAGTTTGAGACTACAGCAACAAATTATATAACACTGTAACTATGGCAGGTTGTTCACTCGGAGGCAGAGAAATCCAGCAATGCACAAAGCAATTAACAAGACAAATGTTTACTGACAAGTTCCAAAACTCCCACACAGTAAGAATTTACTGGAATTGAAGTAAATGTTCGACAACTTCTCTATAGTCTAGGTAAATAGAAGATTTAAAATAACACAACTGATAGGCCTTTTTGTGCGTGTGTGTGAGATGGAGAGGTTTGGTCACATTGGTCATGTTAAAGACTGCTAAAAAAAGACCTAAATGGAATACTGTTGTATAAAATCCTCCAATTAAGAAATACTGTAAAACAAATGCTTCAAAACTAAATATAACCATGGATAAAGAATGCCTTTTGATTTCCTGATAACTTCAACAGAAATGTTCTCTGACATGTTTTATGCCTATTATTATATGACATTTTCCAGAAAAGACAGGAAGAAAAATTCTCACCCATGACTTTCATAAAAGAAACATGAATTAATTTCCCTGCTTCTCCCTGAGCTGTGCACCATGTGCTGAGGCTTTGCAGAGCTTCTGCTACAGATAGAAATGCTGCTGAAATCTGCTGTTGCTAGAGTTACCCAAAGCAATCATAAGCACTGAAGTTTACCAGCACTGAAGTTTACCAGCACTGAAGTAGCTTTCATCTTCTGACAACAGAATACTTTCTACAACACCTTCTCAAGCATAAGGTGAAGATGGGCTTGGTTTTTCAAATTAAATTGAAGGCATTTGAATTAAATTAAATTGAAAGCATTTGAACAGTGCTGTAGTCACTCGCACATAGCTGAAGAGACCTTGACAGAAATGTATATTGGCAATTACCTGTTTCCTAGATATGGGACACTGTCTGCCAGAGGTAGTATCTTTAATTAAGACAATTTATTTAATTGACACTGTTTTGCCACTTTTCAGATAGCAGATTAATTTTTCAAAAGATAAATAGAAAGTTTGAATGGCTTACAAAAGACTTAAACAAGGTAACTAGGCATTCTTTTTATTAAAAATATTGAGTTTCATGATTAGTAGATAACTACAAGGGCTGCACTGGATGTAATGCCTCCTATTCTTTATGTTGGCCAACAATGTCAGAGGCAGATTTTGGTGGTATGGCAGTGGAAGCTGGATTAATATTCCATTCCATTTTGTTATGTCTGAGGTGGAAGTGCATATGTGGCAAAGGTGTGGAACTGAATTCTTCCATGCAGAAAAAATGGCAGCTTCCAACATTCACCAACACTTGTTGAGCATTTGTGGAGCCCAAGCAGTGGATGTGAGCACACTGTGGTGGTGGCTGCTGTGTTTCAGCAGTAGGGAAAGCAACTGTGGGTCACCTCTACTGGGGCCAATTTTTATGAACATGGTGTACACGCTCTTGTTCATTGCTGGTGAAATTGCAGAGTTACTGGAAGTAGCTACATTATAAATATTGTTTTTTAACTGAGATTTTTATCTTTCAAATAGTGTTGTTGTGTTCTTTTATCCATTGCAGTTTGATGGAAATAAACAGGATACATTACTTTCAGAGAAACCTACCTAAATCTAGAACATTTTTACTGGGGTATCATATATTGTGTCCTATGTCATTATTAAGTCTTTTGCCACAGTGACCTATATATTTGATACATCACCTATTGCAACAGAACGCGAATGGTTTATCTCTTGCAGCGATTGCTTTATTTTGCTCTGAAAGCTATTTAGGAAATTCTAAATTGTGTTTCTAGTCAATATTTGAATAAATAAAATGCAAAATTAATTGGACACTCTTTTTATAAAATATTATCAATATTCAAAGTATTTTTAATGAGGCATCATATCCAAGCTTTTTTCAGATAAAAGAATATATTTATTTCAACTTTCTTTATGGCCTCCCTCCACTCCCTGATTTTCTGTACTATCTTGGCATACATTTTCTGATCCAACCCTTCTAAAGACTTACTGTCTCTATAGAAAAAGTCTTTTCAAGAAAAAAACACTACAACTTGCAAAAAATATTTCAATGTGTGTAGATGTGTGGATCTCACAAGGTACCTTTTAAAAATAATTATTCTGCCTTTACCTGCTATTATCAGACTTACAGAGCATCCACCTAATGTAACAGAGAAGATGGCAATTAAATAGTATTATTGACTATCATTTCCCTCTATTGACACATCCTTATTACTTTCCATAAAATACAGTACCCTTCTCAGCCAGTGTAGAGAGCGGAGAACAAAGGAAACTATGGTGGCCTGAAGTCCACATACCATCCAAAATTAATCTGTCTTTCCTGTAAGAGCAATTTGTTCAAGTGCTGCTTGGCACCACTTAGAATACTTCTATAAAGGCACTACTGAGACACCTGCATTAACAGTTTAAATATTAACCACCTTTTATTTACTTTTGTTGTCTCCTTTGTTACAGCGGAGAGAAAGCAGCATGTGGTGTGTGTGTACATGTGTGTGTTAAAGTTCAAACTGTATCTCAGGAAATGAAAAAAGCATTCACCTTCGCAAAACAGGTGGAAGCATGGCAGAGATTTATAAAGGATGGGACTAGTTACCCTGGAAACAGGTTTGAATTTTTTCTTCAAATAAGATGCTCACCGTTGACCTATTTTTAACTGCTTTGTGTGGATTTAAGGTGCAACTTTATAGAAAGTTTCTTAAAAAAGGTTTGAATACCACTTAAAAGCATTATTTTCCCCCTCACTTATAAGTTTATAAAGTGAGACAGCTATTTGAGAATAATAATGCAGAAATAGCAATAATCTACAAATATGTGATAAAAAAAAATAAAATCCTAACAAGAATTTGTACTGAATGCATCTAAAGTACTTGTGAACACAAAAATATTTTGGCCTACATGCTATTTTCTTCAGAATAAGCTGCTGTTCATGGAAATAAGCCACCCTGCAATCTATTACAGAATGTACAAACCTGAGATAAATTTCCACCAGATATTTGATATCATTTTCTTTTCCACAGCCTCACCAACAAAGGTTTATTTTTGTAAGAACTGACACTTTACATTTTTTCATAACATTTTTTTCATGCAGCCTATTAAAATTGGCACTCAGTTCTGATAAGGTCTTTAATGCAGTGCATTAGCAACAGAGAGAAAACCGTATCTAAATCAATCTACCTTTCTCACCATGTTCTATTAAACTTTAGGGTACAGGAAAATGAAAACAGAAAGAATCATTACTGCAGGGATAATGCATGAAGCAGGTGTAGAGCAACATGTGTTGCTAATTTAGGGATACTCCTGAGCAGTCTGGTTGTCTAAGTGGTACAATACATTCTAGCATCATGCCCCAGAAGCAATTAGCATTGCCTGCTTCAATTGACTAGCATCATCTGACCTAACGCATTCTGGGGACATTTAGTCTCTGTTCTTTGGCATCATAGAAAAACAGTGTTGGGGAATGGGCAAAAAGAAAGGAAAGCCAAAAATTCATCAACTGAAATTCAACTGAATCTAGTGAAAGAAGAAAATACTTAAGTTCACTCTTAAGTTCACAATATACAGCCTTTCTTCTGAAGCCCACCATTTTTTATTAATTTCTGGAGAGAACAGATAGATTTGCTTGTACTAGGGAATCTTTCTTACAAGAAAATGTATTAAAGATTTATATGTTTGCATCATTCCAAGTGAAAAGATTTCATTTATCTTAAAATTTCCCATAAATATTCAGCATTTATTTTATTTTATTTTATTTTATTTTATTTTATTTTATTTTATTTTATTTTATTTTATTTTATTTTATTTTATTTTATTTATTTATTTATTGAGATATTACCTCTTGAGATTATGATGTTACATTTGTTTTTTAAAAGTAGAAAAGGAAGATTGCCTTTCATGGTCCTGGACAAAGGCCTGTGAACATTCAGGACATCAAAAGAAGTTGAATTAAATGAGCTCAAGTTTCACATTTCTTAGAATCCTAAACAAGTTCACATACCATTCCTTAAACTAGAAAAAGCTCTTCAATGGTTATTTTCTATTTCCCTGTTTTATGTTATGTCATGTAGCAATTCCTGACATATTTCTCAGTCTCCTGTCTTTATTTATGGAGCCTTTTAAATCTGACAACTTTAGCAAGACAGATCATCTTCAGCAGTGTAAACACTCCTAAGCATCAGCTTACTACAGATTATGTTGACTGTGTTGTGGACAAGAGACTGAACTTTGCATTCAATACTTATTTGTGAAATGAACCAGAGATGTGAGACTGCTTAGGTTTTAGATTTTGGTTTGAAGACCACTTTACCTTTTCAGGGAGTAGTGGTAAAAATTTGGAATGAGATTCTCTTCCCTCTCAGTAGGTAGCACTCCTTCACAACTACTGTTCTGGAGTTAACAGACACTGAATGATCTTCAGAGAAAATGACTAACCATGGCCTTATTTGTGGTATTTAAAGTAATATGGCAAATATCTTTGCACATCCTCCCTATGATGACAGGCAGTGTAAGACAGGAAATGTACAAATGAAAATGCCTAAAATAAGCCTGAAATATTTATTGGGATAACAGGTTGCTGAACAGCTTTCATTATAAATGCCTTTCTTCAAACTGAATTCATAGCAACAAAGAAGACTCATCTCTTTCGTCACTTGAAAAGTTAGAGCTACAGAGACACCAGGGTATATGTTCCATTCATTGATTCTCCTAATACAAAATTACATATGGAATGCATCTTATTAAGAATCACATCAAATTTTCCAAGGAGTATGAAAATGACCTGTGGAATATCCTCCAATATGACAGAACACACCACTGAGAAGCAGTGACATGGTAAGCAACATGGGCCCAAAGACTCTCAAGTAGAAAGGGGATGTAAATCCAGCTGCCTACAACTTGCATGTGCTCCACACACTACCCTCTGTATTTAAGAAAAGGGATCCCCACCACTGAAACTGTGAGTTTGGGAGGATTGCCTAATTCCCTCTCTTTATTTCCAATATGAAAATGCAGTTAGTAACAAAAATAACTGAGTTATTTTACAAGTCACACAATCTCTTTCACTAGAAAGTCAATTCAGTTATTCTCTTACCAGTTTCAAGAAAAAACAAGTTATTTTTTTACCCTGACTCTTATTTGGGTAAAATTTTTCTATAAACAAATAGAAGATCCTTGGACTGATTTAAATGCTTGGTTTTAGTTTGGCCACAGAAATAGGAGTTGCTCATCCAAATGATGTTGCTGGCTGCAGGTCAGATAGGATATGATGCCTGGTTGCAGGCAAGAATCTAATTTTTATCTTTAAAATGCTAGGCATGTATCAGGTAGACCAGATCAAGCTAAAAATGATTATTAGAGCATTTATTTCTAGGTCCTTCTTCAGTGTATGCTGCATGCAGACTAGATAATTATAGATCTTACAGTAAGCTGTACAATCCATCACAAAAATCATTCATATTGACCAACTGTCAACAATCAGGCTATTCTCTCCTTGCAGTTCATAATGCTCCTACAATTTCATTGTCTGCTTTCCCTGTTATATCTTATATTGACATATGAGTATCAGTAATATAATTTACAGACATCATTCTCATATCTTTCTATTATTATTATTAACTTTGCCTAGTTGAAGATTAACACTTTCCTTCCTAGGACACAGAAAGCAATTTTATTAGTTATAAATGTTTTGTAAATTAATACATTCATTCTTGTGGCTGCATTCTTCCCTACCAGTATTTTTCTTTTTAGTCGAATCTCAGTAAAGATCAACAACAATAAAAGTCAGGTTTAAATCTATGCAGAAAAACAGGCTTTGGATAGGCTGCTCACCCACTGTCACTGAAGTTTAAAAGCTGAAACCCAAGTCTTTATTCATTTCCTGCCTCTCTGGAAAACAGCATTTTATTTGGTAGATCTTCCAAAAACTGCATTAACAATCATTCACACTTGAAGAAAACAATAACACACTCTAATATATTGTTTGTGTGAGGTGTAGGCAAAATACTTACACATGGTTAATGCTGATCTAAAAATTACCTACTGTGAGTCTTGTTCAAAGAACATGGAAGTAATGTTCTTTTAATCACCAAGAGAGGCAACATATTCTCTGAATTTTTGTTAGTTACTTTAACACACATCTACTTTTTTTTAATGTGTCCAAGACAACAAGTGACAGACATGCTTTGCTTAACGCTATGATGATGGTTATGTTTCTGGTTTATACTATCTTTCCACCTACTAACTGAGTTACAGATACATGATTCCATAGGACTATGTTTAAAAAACCCTACAAATTAGCGGCTGCAATGAATTCACTTCAGAAAGCAATAAAAAAGCTCCAGCATATTTTATTTTCATTTTTCATCTGTTCAGTTTTGTAAATGTAAGAAGGCATATGTTCTGACATATTTTTACTGTGAATATGTCTCTTTAGCTTAGAATATATCTGTATCTTTTTTAAAGCTTGACAAGGTTATATTCTTGAACCCTGTTCTGTAGAGATCTGAAGTTCTGCTAACAACATCAAGGACACAGATGCTCCAGAAAGCCTGCTTGCCCAGCCCTGGCTTGTGCTTAGGTGCTCAGAGGGGTTCCTATGGTTTCTAAAGACAAGAGTTTTCTCTGGCTTTCAATTGGTCCTGGCCTGGAGGCTGAGCAAACCTGCTCTTCTGTGTCATGGTGAGCTAGAACAAGATGTGTGTTACTTGTCGGACATCAGTGTGGGAAGTTTCCCCAGATGGTAAAAAGCTGGAATGTGTATATGTAATGATGATTGCCTGATAAAATCTGTTTTCCTTCCTTAAAAAAAGTTGAATATTTCTTACCAGTCTTACCTATCCTTCTTGAGCATAACATCTCATTACTCAGAGTGTTTTCTCTCATTTACTTTGGAACTGTAAACAATTAAAGTTATATTTTCTACTTCATTATATCTTCATGTCTGCAAAATTAAAAGCTCAAAGAAATAATCTATAACTCCAAATGTCCTGATTTATACCTTTAAACACCAAGAAAACAATCAGAAAAATACAACAAAATAGTGAACTGATTTATGAAGAAATATTCCACCTCATTTGCTTCATTCCTTTCATTCTTCTTTCCCCCCTGTCCAAACACTAAGCAACACTGAAAGACATTCGCAGCAAGCTTCATTGTTATGGCTCAAAAGTAAACCACCTACTCCACAAAATAAAGTATGTATACATTCTTTTCAGATACTCTCTTTCTTCTCCCTTAGCTTCCTGTTGTTGTTGTTGTTGTTTTTAATGAATTAAAAATGCTAATCAAAAGGAATGCTGCACACGCTAATTAATTCCTGAATATTAAGCAAGAAATATTTCAAGCATTTTTATTTCTCAGGTACTTAATTAGGAAAGACTTGGTGACTTCTGTCTTTATAGATCTTAGCTGCGTCTGCTAATGAGAAAGCAAAAAACATTTTAAACTTGATTTTTAATATTCATCTCTGTGGCAAGTTCTTATATGTGTATGATCTTGGACATGGCTTAAAAATAAAGGAATAACCAAACAAGAAAAGATCAAAAAGAAGAGCAACCAATGAAACAAAGCAATAGTTTTCAATTAAATATACCTAGGAAAGCACCACAGTTCTTTTAGGAGAAAAATAAATAAATAAATAAATAAATAAATAAATAAATAAATTCAAAAAGCAATGCAGTAAAAATGAAGGTAATAAAATCTGTTGTGAATGATTGCCTTAGAAATGCTTAAGAGGAAATCCAAACACCTGTGATTATGAGAATTTTATGAGTTATAATTAATAATCATACTAAAGGCCTGTAATGAAAATAAAGATATTTCAATACTGGAATAGTTGTTTCATGATGCCATTTGCTTCCTGATATTTCTACTCCCTTGAGAAGATCCTTTTATTCAAGGTCTAAATGAAGATCTTATTTTCAGGTCAGCTCAAGTGTAGGCGAATGCTGACTCCAGTACAAGACAATCCCTCTAAGAGAGAAAAAGCATAGGAATTATAGGAATTGGATGTGAACATACATCACAGAATTAGTGATTCAATATTTTACTGAATAAGAATAAGCCTACATCATAATTTCCCTCCACAGGTAGCACAGCATGAAAAAAATTCATTTTTATTGTCAATATCAATGTCTTTGTAAAAGGAAATACAATCTAGAAAAGTGTTTTCATTATATTGTGTGTTTTTTTGGTGCACATCCCAATAAGCACAATTAAAGAGACGTGGAAAGTGAAAAGTTGGTCTTCCTGAAGTCAGAAAAGTTTTCAACTTTGCTTTGCAGTCAACACAAAATTGGCTTAGGGCTACGATGAAGCTAACCTGCTTAAAGAATCTGCAAATTTTGTTAATATGAAAATAAACAGGGAAGATACAGCAGAAGACAATAAAGCAGAAAAGGACTGGGTGTCCCACATGATCTCAGCTATGCTGGCAATACTCCACTATGAAAACAGCAAGGCAAACAACAGCAAATTCAGATTTATTAGAATACGAAAGCAGGAAATTACTCAGGGATAATAAAATTATTAGGGCAATGGAAAGCTACGGTACTGTACCCAGGCAGGAAAATGTAGAAAACTAGGCAAAAATCATTTGCATTTAATAAAGCTGTAACTAGCAGCAGAGCAATATTTAGGATTCTACAGTAATATTTAAATTCAACGTGTACATATAGTACAGCTTTATACTTCAAAATGCTCTTCTAGTTGTTCCCAAGCCTGATTGTCTTGGTATGGGTACAGGCAGCAAGGTCTGCCCACATCTGTGGAATAAGATGGATGCAGGTGAGGCTGCTATAAACTGGAAGGCATAAAAGCAAACTTAAATGCTTTCTCTGCATATGAAAACAAGATACAGAAGAATGGGAGAAAGTATCTAGCTCCTTCCCTTCATACACCTCATGGAAATATGAATTGTCTTAAACTACCCAATAATTTAACACAAGACTTTATTCTCATCACTTTTCTATAACTCACAGGATGAACTATATTACTTGGACTTCTTCCTTTGGGAAAGAGCATGGGTTACCAACCACAATCAGGGAGAATGTATGCCTGTGTTCTTATGTGGGGTGATGGCCACACAAGCAGGGATACCTGTACATTTCCATCCCAGTGCTCTTTCCTGGGTAGTACCACCCACATCTCTATTAAGCTGGCTGTGCTTAGAAAATGCATTCTTCCTTTAATGCTGAGGAAATGATTTTGTGGAGAAAGGGCTATCATTATCAGCTTCAGCTTTGCACTGTGAATATACCAGATCAATATAGATACCCTTGTTTTGTCTTTTGCTCTACAGTTCTCAAGATAACTTCTGCTGTCAGAAAAGTCAACTTCGGCAGATGAGTTTATAAAATCAGACTGAAATGGAAGATAATTGCTTCATAGACTTTTGATCAATATTTGTTCAGGAGTGAATTCTCCTTTGTGAAAATAGAACCACTGTAAGAATTGTTCAAATATATTTTTCAAACCCCTTTAGCTTTCTGTAGCATACTGAAACTACAGCAGCCTTTCTCTCCCCAGTAAAAGCCTTTGTTCCCTTCCAGTTTCATCACTCTCCTTGAAGCCTTGTACCACGTAAATGAATTTTTTGGAAGAACAGTTTCAATATGCTCAAGAAGAACACCAGTGAAAATGAAGATGTCAATAGGCCAGAGGGTACGGAAGATAGCTAAGCCACAGAGTAGTGAGAAATGATTTTAAAGAGCTTCACTAGAGACTAGAGAGATAAATCAGTATGAGGGGATGTATGAGTTCAATAAAGATCAATAGCAATAATACCAGATAAAGACAACCTTCCAGCAGCAGTTTCCAGGTTGTTTTGGTGTGCGAGCCCCCCTGAGCTGTTCCACTTGCACTATGAGAACTGGTGCTCAGGCTGCAGATGCTCACTCACTCCCTCCACTCACTCCCTCCCTCTTTGGGTCTCTCTGATAGCCCCCATACTCTGCAAATCCTTCTGTGAGGACTTTGCCTTTCAGCAAGAACTGCTGCCCTGCACCCACTGTAGAGGCTGGCCTAGGGAAATCACTGAAGGACATCTGATCACCTTCCAGTCTTTCCCTCCTAGAAACATATCTACTTTCCAACATAGCCATCACTCTTGTGAAACACCTTTGCTTCTCTTCAGAGAAAGAGTAATTCAGGTTGAATTTAACTTGGAGGTCATGCTGTTTTTACTAGTTCCCTCATTTAAAAGCCTCCTTTCTGTCCATTTCGGATGTTGCCATCTGTCCAAAAAGGAGGTGGAATCTCACATAATTTGCTACATGCATATGCCCTTCCTGCTTGCTGTGTGGGACAGTGCTTTCAGTAAGTTTAAGAGAGCTTCAGAATTGTAACCCCCTTACAGTTTCCTTCTGTCTCCTCGTTAATGCCTACAACATGGGACATTTCACATTCTGCTGTCAGGACATCTCTTGTTAGCACAATCAATTTTGACTGGGTTTTCCTGGTGTGATTCTATTGAGAAAGAGAGAAATAGTAAAGTGTAGAAATGGAAGGAAAATAAATTAAGGTTTAGCTCAAGGTTTGTGGTTTTGATGTACCTACAATAGTGCCTGCAACGTGCCCCCAATTTCTTGAAAATATCGGTCCTGAAAGTTCTCTCCTATGGGATGGCAAAAAAGAAGACATCTAAAAAGCTATTCAGATTTGAAAACCTCTGTTTAAATGTGAGGAAAAGATCAGGTTTTGTTTTTTGAGAAATGTGTATCTAGAAGATTGCTTCATTGTGATTGGCAGTACAGAAAGCACTTGAAAGCCCCAGTTAAATCCAGTCTTCCTCTGTAGCTGTAGTATTTGTGTTTTTATTTCTATGTCTAAGCTTTGACTGCAGTAACTTATGCAGCGATGAGTCTCCATGGAAACTGAAAAGTCATTTTAAATACCCATGATTTTTCCAGCATATGAATCTTTCTTAATAGCTGTCATATGAGTTTTCAGCTGGTGGCAACATTTGCTAATCACTGTTGGTTGCTTATGCATTTTACGTAACCTACTGACATAAATACTCATATTGACAACAAAACTGCGATGACTATAAGAAATGAAAAAACACTTGTATTTAGAACCAGCTACCAATATTGATTTTTTTTAATCTATGAAGGAACGGTCTTGAAATCTGCTTGGAAATATAAACTCAGTTGTTATGAATTTTGCATTGAGCAACTGTGGTATAAATACTCAGAAAAAAAAAGTACATTACAAAGACTGTAGTAAATAAGGAAAGAATCTAAGAGATGGAAAATTTCAATTTGAGTCTCTAAAACTACAATACGGAAGAGGCATTTATTATTTATCTCAACTTTCCCACAGCTTACACACATGCAATTTTAATTTATGCTTCGTTTTGTTTTTATAATTGCAGGTGCAAGTTGTTTACGGGTAACTTGTCACTAGGTCGTAATGAAATGTTTACTGGTTCTCACCCAGCAGCCAGTGAAAGGTCTGATATTAAATATTGCATCAAAGGAAGGTTTGTATCCCCATCCTTTCAGGCTGGTTTATATTTTGTTCTCTCCTTTTCTCCCAGAGGCCATAATGCTCAATTGTATTAGCTCATTGTTTTTAATAAAGGAGCTGTAGTATGCAGTCTCCTCTCACTGACTAGCAATAGAAACTGCTGGAGAGTTCCATTATTTCTTCAGTCTAGATCTGGAATCAAATTTATTTGTTACTTTTTTCTTTTTTTTCCTTTTTCCCCCTTCCTTTTGTTCATTTTGCCTCTGCTAATATCTATCAAAGTGCAAATTTCAGTTCAGTTAATATGGGTTTCTTAAAGAGTTTTGCCTTCCAGATACAAGAGCAAAAAAAAAATTCCACCTGACATGGTAGATACCGGTTGTACTATTTAGGGTAAATCTGAAAGGCACAGTTTAAAATTTAGATATGGAGAAACTGGTGACATCATGCAGATTTTTTTCTTTGTCAAAAGAGACCAGGCCTGAAAACAGAAGAAAAATGGCTTTCCAAGGCAGACATTCTATATCAGTTGTCTTTTAATTGATATAATTCCTTTTTGCTTGCTGTGAACAAAGCACTTTAAGAAGAGATTTATAGTGTATGTGACAGGAGATAATTCAAGATAAAATACACTGATTTATTCTTCCCCTTGTAACATCCTGCTCTTATGTGAACTCATGGCAGAGGATGGTTGCTGCAAGTAGGGGGGAGAGGAGACTATGAAAGGCTTCCCTGCTGTGAACAACAGGCAGTTACTGCTCTTCCCTTGATTTCACATGTGAACTAAGTCTTAGTTCCAAAGGTAGCAAAAAGGAGGGAAGGATGGAGAAAGGTCCCTGCTGTTCCAAGTAGCTAGAGCAGCCCTGAGATCTCTGAGCATTTTCCTTCATGTCTGCAGGAGTTACACACAGATCTTCTTATTGCCTCTCCACAACTCCATGGGAACCATACCTCACAATCTCCTGCTGAGGCAGCAATGTACAGATAAAATAGCTTTCACATGATGACCAAGCTGCCACTGACCCCTTCTGCCCAGTACTTACCAGGAACACCCCTAAAGTGCTTAGGCAATGCTTGCTGGGCTTTGCCACCCTACCCATGGTTAGAACTGCAATTATTTTGCAGAAATAACTGGCGTTCAAGGTCTGCACTGCATAAACTAAGCACTGTGCAGTGTTATTTTAGTTCAGCAGGAGAAAATTAGCAAAGAACTGGAAACAGTGTTATTCAAGTCCTGCTGGAGCATCCCAGTGAGCTCGAATCTTCGTTTATCACTGTGTTATACAGCAAAGGCAACCACAACATATTCAGCCACTCAGGTGGTCCTCCCTTCTTCATCAGCCAGCACAGAGGAAGATTAAAGAAAGATACGATCTCTCTGCTGGTTCCCCTGGGGAGTTTCCTAAGCAGCTTGTGACCTCCTAGGTCACTGTTTTCACTACATGGGTACGATACGATGCCTGGAGAAATTACATGTTGTAGAAGTATATTTTCCTGTAAAGCTTACTAAAACACAAAGCCTAAACATACAAAACCTTTCTCCAGTACAAGACAGGCTTTTCTGTCTTGGTTATGCTGAGAAAGATGGTGAGAAAGAAGAGTGAGCAATGGGTAGATGTTTTAGCTTCCTTTTCCTTATTTCATAATAACTTTTCACTCATAAACCTAGAAACACGCAAATGATAAAAACAGATTTTCAAACAGAAACTTGTTTTTGAGACTCTAGATTTGGATTTATTTTGCAATCATCAGACAGAGCAACGTTGTGAAACTTTTACAGGTCTGCTAGATTTGTAACAGACATCTAGCCTATCCAGAATATATCTGTTTTCTAAGCTTCCATAGAAGCTGAAATGTACAGTTCTTCAAGTATCCTGTAATTTGCTCTGGCTGCCAGCTGGAATCTATCACCATATGGCTTTATGGCCTGTTTTAAGTTACCATTTGTGTCTTCCTTGAAGCTGAAATTTCCAAAAGTTATATTTCATTGTTCATGTTCTTTATATTCTTTGTGTAGATTTGGCACTGGCTCAAACAAGAAATAGGACTGATTAAACTACACTTTTTTTTTTTTTTAACTTCTTTTTTATTTATTTACTTTTTTTCTTTCATTCTTTTTTTTTTTTTTTAATTGAAACCATTTATTATTAATCATTCATTATGAATGTCTTCATTTAATGGCCAGAGTCTTGCAATATTCTGATGATGGATACTCTAAAGGTTGTTTCTTTTGCAGACCAGACTTAAATAACATGAAGTTATAACTGGAAAACAAACAAACAAACAAACAAACAAACAAAAACAAGCCTGCTACTGGATTTTAACTGCAGTTTGAGTCTTGACATAACAACACTGATGGCACTTGTCCTTCTTGATTCGGGGGTTGAATTCCAGTGAAACTTGTTATACTTGCCCATATACAGCCCATGTCAAACACAGCTATCATCCTTATCAAACTGTGAATGTCTGACACTCTAAACAAGCTGTGTTGAAATTAGACAGAATTGAAAGGAGGAATCAAAATCAGATGTGCTATCAGGAGAAAGGAAGCAACCCAGGGGGTAGCAGAAGTGAAGGAGCAAATAAGGGAGATGGTACTCTGATAAACTTCCCTCACAACACCCACAAAGCTGTGCTATGGGCAAATACATAATTGTTTCTGTTGACTTGTTAAACAAACAGCCTTTAGCCTATGCAGATGAAACCAGCATTTGGTGCCATTTCCATTATCCCAACCCACAGCAGCCAATCTGAAATCCCTAACAGGAAAGGCTTCTTCAGGGTATCACAAGGTTTGAGTTTGATTCAGAGCCCCAGTATTCCTTGCTACAAATAACTGACTTAGACTATTAGATTACAGAGAAAAGAAAGAAAATGTTCTGCAACTTGAGCTGAGTATGGGAACAGTTTAAGGATATTACTGAGTCAGTGATACAACTCATATATTGTTGGCTGACAGCAAAGCTTTCATTTGGAAGTGCTGAGCAACAGTGTGTAACTTTGTCAACCTGCTGGGCTAGACGAAGATAAAAAGAATGTATTAGTTACTCTTCAGCCAATGAAAGCTATCATTGCCATAAGACCTTATGACATTTATTACAAGCAATATGAAATATTGTGTGTTGATGATAACATGCTAGTTTTTGCTTAATTTGCTGCTGCTTGTGACTCTTTGTAAATTAAAGACTAGTCTGATCACTGGAATCAGCATTTCATATGTTCCCTTCAGCATATGGTTGTATTATCAAATCAAAGTTTATTTTCCTAAAAAATTCTGACAGTTCAACTCTGGCATTTTCCACTTAAAATAAATAAATAAATAAATAAAATAAAAAAATTGAAGTGTCCTATAATCTAGCTCAGGAAAAAAATAAAACTGACCAAATGATATTTCTCATTAACAGTATTACAGCAGAGTTTAAATAGAATCATAGAATTACCCAGGTTGGAAAAGACCTTGAAGATCATCAAGTCCAACCGCAGCCTAACCAGTACCCCATCTCTGAAAAAACCTCTGCTAAATCATATCCCTGAGCACCACATCCAAATGGCTCTTAAACACATCCAGGGATGGCGATTCAACCACCTCCCTGAGAAGCCTATTCCATTACCTAACTACCCTTTCTGTAAAGAAGTTCTTCCTAATATCCAACCTGAACTTGCCCTGGCGCAACTTGAGGCCATTTCGACTCGTCCTGTCACTTGTCACTAGTGAGAAGAGACCTTCCTCACTCTCACTGTAAGAACCTTTCAGGTACTGGAAGACGGCAATAAGGTCTCCCCTCAGCCTCCTCTTCCTCAGACTAAACAGCCCCAGCTTCCTTAGCCTCTCCTCGTAGGGCTGATTCTCCGAGCCCTTCACGAGCCTCGTTGCCCTTCTCTGGACCTGCTCCAGTACTTCCATATCTTTCTTATGCTGAGGTGCCCAAAACTGGACACAGTACTCGAGGTGAGGCCTCACCAATGCTGAGTACAGGGGCAGGATGACTTCCTTAGTCCTGCTCACCACACCATTCTTGATACAAGCCAGGATGCCGTTGGCCTTCTTGGCCACCCGGGCACACTGTCGGCTCATGTTCAGCCGTGCATCAGTCAGTACCCCCAGGTCCATTTCCTCCACACAGTCCTCCAGCCACTCCGCCCCAAGCCTATAGCACTGCCTGGGGTTGTTGTGGCCGAAGTGCAGGACTCGGCATTTGGTCTTGTTGAACCTCATCCCATTGGCTTCAGCCCAGCTCTCCAGCCTGTTTAGATCCCTCTGTAGGGCCTTGCTACCCCCAGGCAGATCCACACTCCCAGCCAATTTAGTGTCATCTGCGAACTTACTGAGGGTGCACTCAATGCCCTCATTGAGGTCATCAATAAAGATATTGAAGAGGACAGGCCCCAGCACCGACCCCTGGAGAACACCACTCGTGACCAGTCACCAGCTGGATTTAACTCCATTTACCACCACTCTCTGAGCCCGGCCCTCCAGCCAGCTCCTTACCCAACCGAGAGTGTACCCATCCAAGCCTCGGGCTGCCAGCTTCTGCAGGAGAATACCATGGGAGACAGTGTCAAAGACTTTGCTGAAGTCTAGGTAGACCACATCAACAGCCTTTCCCTCATCCAGCAGATGGGTCACTAGATCATAGAAGGAGATCAGGTTGGTCAAACAGGACCTGCCCTTCATGAACCCATGCTGGCTAGGCCTGATCCCCCGGCCATCCCGCACATGCCGAGTAATCTCCCTCAAGACTATCTGTTCCATAACCTTCCCTGGAACCGAGGTCAGGCTAACAGTCCTGTAGTTCCCCAGATCCTCCTTACAACCTTTCTTGTAAATGGGAGTCATGTCGGCAAGCCTCCAGTTTTCTGGGACCTCACCAGTCAACAAGGAGAGTTGGTAGGTGATGGAAAGTGGCTCGGCTACCACCTCTGCCAGTTCCCTCAGCACCCTCGGGTGGATCTCATTCGGCCCCATGGACTTGTGGCAGTCCAGTTGGAGTAGTAAGTCTCTGACCGTTTCTTCCAGAATCACAGGGGGGCTAGTGTGCTCCCCAGTCAAGACTACCAGTTCAGAGAGAGGAGTACCCTGAGGATAACTGGTCTGACCTTTAAAGACAGACGTAAAGAAGGCATTCAGAACCTCCGCCTTTTCCTTATCCTCAGTGGTCACATTCCCAGCCTAATTCCCATTCCCATTCCCACTAATAATGAATATTAGTTACAGCAGCATTTAGACGTTAATCTGATTTGATTTGCTTTCACCTACTCCAGTGTAACCCCTAGTGCTATATCTGAAGAGAAGATGGATCTGGAACAGAATGGAAGACAGTTTCTCTGTGTAATGTCTGAATAGCCGAGAACCCATATTGTCTCATCAATCACACAATGAAAGTCCACTGTGACATTTCTGGTCCAACAAAGCAGGTTTATTTCCAGACTCTCACATCTGCACTATTGTTATTAATTATTGATGCTCAGTTCACTTACCAGCTGGGAAATAGCCAGCTACAAAGCAGGTATGTTCTGCTTCTTGCTGTGCAATCATAAAGAACAATGGGCAGGAACCCAAAAACTGCAGGGTAATTCTGCCACATGCTATGTGCCTTTGAGCATGAAAACTGAAGAATGTTAAGGCAGACCTGTCTTCTCACCAGGTGTGGATATCAACCAGGCACAATCTGTCATGTTTTGTCAACTAAAAATAAAACATTCTGGTGTTTCAAATTCATCAGGACTCCCATGTTTTCCTAAGTGAAGGAAAATGGCCCAGTGAAGGAGCAGTGAGGACATCCTTACAGCCACCCAGCTCTATCAAGAATTCATCCCTCAAACTGCAGCCCTTATTTGTAGGGGTGCAAGCTGCAGAGCCACTGGGCTGGTGCCCATAAACAGGCTGAAGTCCACAATCCTGCCCTCTGTCCTGCTGCCCTGAAGTAAGCTGAGTCCAGTGATGGCCAGTGGTGAGCCTAATCAAGTGCCTTGTAAGACAGGAATGAAAAAAAAAAAAAAAATAATAAAATAACAAGCAAACATTTAAGGTCCTCACATAGCCTGTTAGATCCAATGAAAGTTAAAGGTGGCTTCATTCTGCTGCTGAGTTCCTGAAGTATACCACTGACATTAGTTACAATGAAGAACTCATCAGCAAATCAGCAGGATTGGGATGAATGACTGTTACCACACATTCACAGCTATGCTTCCCCATCTCAGATTTGAGGGAGAAGAAGGAGATGGAGCATTTTGAGTAAATTCTGTTTAGACAATATTTGCTTCATTTTCTGATTAGACACCCCGCTTTCCTCAAAAATACAGCTCAGCAGAGGTGAACAAACACTCTGATTCTTGGTAGCAGATTAATTTCTAACAAGAAGATGGCACATACATACTGAAGTAGGTTCATGTGGGTGCAGGAACTTCTGCAGAAGTGCTTTGTCTCATGGCAAAATGAGTGAAAGAAGAGGCCAATAGGACCAAGAAGCAAATATGGATAACATCAAACCCGTAGGTATTTTTTCTCTTTGGTTGAACACAAAAATAGAAAAGAATGAAAAATGTCTTGAAAACTTAATAGCTGTCTTTTCTGATTAATTGCTAGAATGCAGGAAACAACTACTTTTTTTTTTTTTTTTTTTTTTTTTTTCTTTCCTTGTCTTTTTCTTTGTTTCTTTTTTTCTTCTTTTGGCAGTACATCTATTGAAAACACTTTCCGATGAGGTTTGAACTTTTAAATCAAAGGTCTACTATTTTCAAAACAAAAATAGTTGGATACATATTTTACATAAATTTCCATACATAATATGCATATTTAAATTCAGGATTTAGTGAAAAGTAAATGATAAGAAAATTATCTTCATCAAAGCAGTGTTGTCCAGACTACCATGCTGCTTAAGCCTACTATCAGATATGCTATCAGAAAGATGTTCTTTTTCATCACCAAGAGCTATTTTTCAGGCAGACCTAAAATCTTGCATTTGGAAACACCAAGGACAAGACAGGATAATGCATTCCTTTTTTCTACTTAAAAAATAAAGATTTTTTTATATTGCACACTGTTTGTTGGTCCATTGTAAATTTTAAGGATGATCTGCTGAAAACTGTAGAAAACTGAAATTAAAAATGGAAAACAATCAATTGATAATATTTTCATCACAGATTTCTTCTCACTTTAGGAAGAAGCAGCCACTGTACGCGCTGTTACTCAAATCCTTTATGTTGTAATATAGTGTACAGTACAGTACATCTTTTATCAGATGTACTGGAAGAAAAACTGCAGCAGACTTTGGAGTGGATCTGTCAAACTGGAAAGAATGTAGGTGGTTTAAGCTGTCACTAGCTTAGCATATGTGATCCAAATTATGTTTAATGACAAACTTTTGAAGAAAAAAAGACATCTTTACACAGAACTAAGTTCTGCACATGCAATGTATGACACCAAGAATTCAGTGCTGAACAATGCATGGAAAACTGTTGAGCAAACTGACTTGGAGTACAGAATATTTTTTAAACATTTTAAAGCACATTACCAAGAATTACATTTATTATAAATAAATATGTTCAGATACCACTGTTAGTAGGAAGATAAAGCTGTTTAAGAAGCACATCTAATTTTCCACTCGTCTTAATTCTTCCTTCAGAAATAAAAAGTTAAAAGGGAAAGTAAGATATTTAGTTTATTAGGAACAAAGAATTTTAGTGTTGTCCTGAGTGCAACAGAGTCCATTGCCAACAATGATCGTCAAAAGTAAAAGTCAAAATTTCATGTATTTTTGTTTCCTACACTTAAGTCTGTAAAGAATATGACCCCTTTTAATGCTCATTCATTGTTCACAAAGAAGACAAGTAAAAAAATACACTAAATTGATTATTCTGAAATATGCATATTTAAATTCCATCCTGTTCTTTTCATATGATTTAAAATAGGAGTGACTAGGCACCAGTGCACAACTTCTGGCATCCTCTTGGCTGAAAATGACCTCAAACAAGTAGAGAATCTACTAATATCTCTTCATCAAATCCCAAGTTAATATATGCACTACCAGAGAGTTCCATCAGAACATTTCCCCAGCTGGCTGCTGTGTGGAAGAGGCTGCTAGCTGCACAGCAGACTCTCAGTGCTGCACACAGATCACTGGTGGACATGCTGCAGCTCATGCTGGATGAAGCCCCATAGGACAGAACTCCAGGGACACACATGGGACATGGCACATGCAGCTTGTGTCAGTGCTCTGCACAGCAGGACCACGCAGGGCTGTCAGGTCATACTTCTTGGCAGATGAGGATGGACATTAACTCTTCCTGAAAGTCTTTCAAGGTTTTCTCCCCAGTACACAGCAAATAATGGATTTTTCTTAACTCGTAGAACTAAGTTCAGTACCGAGAGGTAGAAGAAAAATAGCCTGCCTGTAGATCAAGTATGCCCTGAGCAAGATTATTAGGCTGCAAGTTGAGAGGTGACATCAAAAAGAACACATGCCCTTCAGAAGTGCACATAGCAGTACTGACATTAACTTAATGGGCTTAATTTGCTTTGAGGCTTTTTATGTTTGTCCATTAACATGTTAATGTATTTTCCAATCTTTTTTCTCTTAAAGACAATTTAAAAAATGCCTTCATGTCTCTTATTATAAGAGAGATGTGTGATCATAAAACACAGAAAAAATAATACTAATCCTAGTGCATCGCAGCTATACCTGATAGTTTGTAGTTCATTCAGGATGCTGAAAGGAAAGTAAAAGCACTGTGTGAATGAACTGGGTTTTTTATTCCACAGAGCTGTCCAGGACAACAACTATTAGCGGCATATCCAGTACATTCAGTTGCCTAATGATGCAGTGCAGTGAATGTTCATATTTTTAAGCCATAATTCTGAATATTACACTGATACCACATGGAGTACCATAGTTGCTCCTCAAAGCTCTGCTCTTAAGATACCTCAGATGGCACCAGGACAAATTAATTCCAAGCCAAGTATCCTTCAGGAAAAAACACATCACAATTTCTGGTAACTGCTTAATTCATAACATTGCACAGCTCAGGATCTACTCTGCTCTTACCTAATTCTATTCTTAACCAATTTCTATTATATCGTCTTTGCCCAGACCCCACTCTTGATAGCCATGTCCACGTGTTATGGACACAGATGAATCACACGATATTTTATTCTGTTAGCTTTTACTTGAAATTCACTACATTTTTATGTTATTCCAAGCAAACGGGTTAGCACTAAGTTCTACAACAAGTTCCTATGGAAATATGTAATAACACAGCAGGACAGAATTCTTAAATCAGAAATTTCATGCTGTATGTTAAGCCTCTGTCTCCTTCATAAAGTAAGCACAATATACAGTCTGCCAGCTGATACTTTCCTTAAGGTTCTGAGCTTGGGCATACTGAAGACAGTAAGCTGTTTAATTCACACCAGACAGAAAACAAAACAAAACAAAACAAAACCACAAGAGAAAGAGAGGAAAGAGAATCATCTTTCATAGAAGACTCTCTCAAGTACTGAAGAGAAGTAATTGTACACCTTTCCAAAAGAGACACTAAAAATTATCCATACAAAGCTCTTTTAGTCTCCTTTAGCCATGTGGACTACCTGAAGATGCATCCCTGGATGTGAGACTCCAGCAGTGCAGTATTCTCAAATTTTGAGTTCACACACAAGGACCCTCTCCATGGCAATGCTTTCAGTAGTCACCAGACAATGACATACAATGCCAGACAAACACTTTGAGATGGGACAACCTTTTCATTGCCAGAGTACTGAACCAAAGTGGGTGTACTATGCAAAAACACCCTTATCTAGCCCTTGAACTGTGCAGAGCGTTAAGTCATTCAGCTGAGTTTCAAACTAGGACATAAAGGCCCAGGCTTTTATATGCAGTTTCTAACATAGCCAGAGACATCACCTTAGAAATGTTCTGGGTATACATAACTCCTCAACCTCAATACTGTCAGTAAAAGAACAGAAAGGTTGTATATAAAAAGCAGCTTATCTCAGACAGATTTGTTTCCTTGGCATTTCTATGGAACTCAATATACTGAGTTGACGGCATTTTAAAAAGCCATACAAAGCCTTCACACTCTCTTTTCTACCAAAAGGAACCAGAACCATAAATCTGTGTTGACTGAGTCACTAAGAGAAAAGAGAGCATGAAAGACCCCACAGAAATTAATGATGATAAAGGCTGAGAGCTGTAAATTCTGCAACTGGCAGCATAGAAGAGTAACTAAAGCATCTACTGTGGCACTATAACCAAACTGCTATAAGACACATGACTTGAAGTGGCATAGATCCACTCTTAACATTCACTCTTGTCATATTAAGATTTAACAGGAAAAAGAAGAGAATGTGAAAGAAAATCAGACTAATTACTTGAAATATGTGGGTGCTATCTAAGGGATTTACCTGAAGAGCATGTTTTGATTGTTCTCTGTTTCTAATGTAGGCTCTAGACATCAGCCAGCTAGAAAAACGATGCCCTCCAAGAGGTTCCTGTTTGTAGGAAGAAGAAATATATATTCCCCAAATCTGTGAATCGGCGGCATCCCTGACATGCATAAAAGCACTGTCAAGTACACACCTTGCTTTTGCAGGGCAAGCTGCTAAAAGGCCCCCTGCTAAAGGCAGATCCAAAATCTGGGCAGAGCTCCACGGGAGATTTGCTCAGTCAAAGCATGTTTGCTTTGGTGTTTCTGCCAGGAGACAGATTTTCAACACACATCCGCTCTCACTAAATAAACAGAAGCTGTTGGTCCTTGGGAACTTCTGAAAGTCTGTATCTACAAAGGATAATATTGTTCAGTGCTGTGTCTACTACCATGAGCTTTCCTTTGAAGTAAACAAATTCAGAGATTGACCTAGCAGTGTTTCCTTGCCAGCTGTACTGGCTTGTTTGGGCTGTCCTGGGAAAAGGTTCATGAAAAGGTTTGTGTATACAAGTTGTGCATCCAGCCTACTACCAGGGACAGAAGTGGAAGAAACTAACTTACTCTGAGTCACACCAACACTTCTAATAACCATTCTTCATGTCTGAGAAAGACATATTCTCTATCCCCATTTTGCCTGGACCTATAATGTTATTTTGGAATTTCAATACTGTAAATTATTACATTCTGACATTTTCTCCATGATGGAAAACTTTATGCAACAACAAAGCCTTTCTTTAGTCTTGATACATGAACCACTCAAAATATTTCACAAAAAAGAGGGTAACAAAAATCTTTTTAGTAACAAAATTCAAATCCAAATTCCTTCTTTAGTCTAGAACAGAAAAGTATTTTTGCCTCTGTAACTTTACTGTTCCCATTTCATTTTAGTTCTGTCTAAAGAATTCAAAGTTTAAAATTAAAAATATTGCAGTTTAGAGAAGAATACTAGCAGAATGCACAGCAGAGGTGAAAGTAGGTGACTGTTTCTTCTTCAGGAAAACTAGCTAGAAGATTAGCAATACTCCCTAAAATAAATTAGAGAAACACTTGAGTCCTTACACAGATTAAACCTGAATTAGCTCTCTACAGAGAAAAGGAAAAGGGTTATAAGCAATAAATCGCTGGGTTCACATGCAGAAAAACTACCTAAAGAGGGCAACTCAAGATTTCTCAAGCCAAATGTTTTTGGATTTATGTAAAAAATACTTATGTTACAGTTTTTGTTGTTACTACTACTTGTAGTCTTTAAGTTTTTCAGTTTTACCTAGTGAATGTAGAATATGAATGTATCCTGAAGTATCAAATGTTTGAAATTTATTAGACTTTCAAGTCCTTTAGCCAAGCTTTAAGACATAATGATTTCTCAGTCCCACAGAGCCATGGACAAATGCTTGCCTGTGGTGCTGCTGTGTTGTGTATTTTGGCGCTAACAGACTTAGACAAAAATACAGACACTAACTTTTGTATGTAAAATGTTAGTGGTCAGATTAGGTATAGTCTCTTTCACAGTTGAGCAAAGTCATGCTGATCTAGGCATGGCATACTTGGAAACAAAACAATCCATCTGCTGTTATAAATGTAAGATGTCAGCCAGATGTCAGACTGAAAAAAATGCTTTTCAGTACATTTCAACAGCTTCATATGAAATGCTTTTAGAGAATGATCTCTGCACACATTTTAAACTGGCCTTCTTTATCCAGATGTAAAAGGTACCTGTAGATTTATTCTACTGATTGTAATGTAGTTTCTAGATGAAGCCTTGAAGCTGATGGTCTTTGAGCTTGAATTTGGCCCATTGTGCACATACATGAAATGCCATCACTGCAATCAGAGACAGTTTTATAACAGGGAAAAGCATTTTAAGTTCCAGAGGGGCTTAAAATCTGCTGCTACTTTTTTGCCTCTATATTTTTCACAAGGGCACAGACACACACACGTACATCTGGTCCCATGCACCATTGGTAATTGTGAGGTTTTTAAAAATTCTTTCCCATTCAGAAGCAAGCTACAGTTTTAGGGCACGGACTAATTAATGAAAATCAATTATCAACCCTGAGAGAGGAAGAAAAAACAAAGTGAAAGAACAGCAAGGCAGCAACTGGGATCATGAAAGTAAAAATGAAAATAAAATCAAATCTGTGTCTCATCCTGATAATTGAGGCAGGACTGCCTCTCTGTCATCCCTTTCATCATGCAGACGACTACTTGGTAGCTCTAGGCATGTAATCATGCAATCCCCCATCCCCAAATTTCTACAGTTGCTGTCAACTGTTTGTAAATCTTCTAGATAAAAAGTGTGGGAAATTGAACTTAACAGACCTAAAAGATCCATAGCTTTTAAATATATTGTTTATTTCAATTTAACAGAGATTTTTGTTTTAACTGTTATGAAGCCTAGCTTCACCAGGGGAGAAGAAATGGCAATGATACTATATCTAAGAGGTTGGAAAACAAACAGGTGGTGAAAAATTAATAATAAGTAGTCATATTTACTGTTGCTATAAAGAAATCTTTGTATCAGAATAGACTAGATAATACACAGTATGCCATCTGGCTTGCCCACAGATTGGTACAATGAAATTTGCAGATTACAGCTGGCATCTCACAGCCACTATCACCCAGATAACCCAGAGCTTGAATGGAAGCAGCCTATGAACAAAGGGCAGCAGACCCTTCCTTTCCTGAAGGAAAATCTTCAGTTGGCAGGCCCAGCAAGCTGGTTGCCACATTTGCAGGCTCAGTGGTTGAGGGGGTATAATCCTTTATCTTGTTTTCCCTAAACTTTCAGAGCAGCACCTTTGAATAAAACTTTCAATTGCTTCTGTATAGGTAGGAGATTCTGTCCCATGCTGTTGAACAGAGCAGTACTTGCAACTCTGAACAGCAAGACTTCAGTACGATACTGCCAGCTGCTACAAAAGACTCAGAACATCCCCTTGTCATAACAAACTGCAGTATAAAAATCCATCTCCAATGTGAGCATCATGTAGAGTGGAGTCACTCAGATAAACTCTTTTGTCCAAAACCTAGTCATCTGGTCTGTACTAAACATGGCAGCTTACTGATTCACTAGAAAATAGGGACTGATCTTTCATAGTTCAGTGTGGAGCTGGACTTACAGCAGCAAGAAGGGGGACACACTCTGGAGCTGTTCTTCTCCCTGGATGACTGAGTACACCACTAGTGCTGAGACCAGTTAGGCAACACAAGATCCTATTTCTTGTAGAGCAGAATCAAGCTAAGCCTCCCAGCTCTCATCTTCCAAGTACTGAATGTCCAGCCTTAGCATACACAGTATGAGAAAATCTCCACATGTGGAGATGAAATGTGCTTCATGGGTTTAGTGGCTTTTTCTGCCTCAACAGGTTAAAAAACTTGAAAGAGAGAAAAACATTTATTGTTCAGAACTATGGCTGGGCAACCATACTCATTACAATCTGCCATCACAAAATCACTGCCTTTTACTTCAAGTGTAAAATGTTTTTGTGAACTGGCCTGCTGTGAAAATAAATAAATAAATAAATAAAATAAAATAATAATAATAATAAATACACAGTAGTACAAATCTTAACAAAAAACACTAAAAAGAAATATAGTGAACAAATCACACAAACTCTGAATGAAATCTGCCCTCAAACACAATTATCCATGGGGACAGAATGCAAGACAGCACACAAGACAAATGCTACACATATCACCCAGAGTACTGCTAGAAGGCTTGTAGGTATGAAAATACCTCTTGAAGGATATGACACAGCTGAGACTAATTTTCCTTTTGGGTCAGCTATTCTCCAAAAACCTTACTTTTTTTTTTTTTTTTTTTTTTTTGAATCCTCATTTGTCCGAGTCTGGTTAAAATGACACAGTGTTATGGAAACATTTTGACATTCACAAAATATATGGTAATATAACCATCCATCAAAAAGTTCTATAACTCTGATGAAAGTTTTCTCCAAATTTTTTGCACTTGAGCCACATGAATGAGTCATCTAACTTATTGAGGTTAAAAGCAACATAAAACGATTAAAAGACAGCTCCACTCACAGCATCCCATTTCTTTCACTGAGATACAGTAATGCTTTCTGGTAAGTTAGAAGTCACTCATCAAGTTGCTCATTTTAGTGGAATAGTCCACATTAACTCACATCACAGAAAATAGTCCACATTAACTCACATCACATTAACACATCACAGAAAGTACAATGGTTGCTATGAATCATATGCAAAGCATTTTAAAGTATTCGTTGTCACTCCGCAAAATCAAAAATCCTGCCTTTGGGCATAGGCACTATAACTGGAAATAAATTTTCCAAGATAATATACACTACCACAAGAGTTAAGTGATATCAAACATTACCTCTGATAGCTAATATAAATTCCAAGTTTTACTCACCAATCCTGCACAGCATTGAAGGATTCTTCATTTGTGATGTCATACATTAAAATGAAACCCATTGCACCTCGGTAGTAAGCCGTGGTAATTGTTCTGTATCTCTCCTGACCTGCTGTGTCCTGAAACAGTAATGAAAAAACTTTCTTTACATACTGCAGGTAAACTGACAAATTGTTTTTGTTTCTTTTTTTAATAAGGAAGAAAACAAGCAGTGGTCATTGTACAACTCCACAATCCTATTCATAAAATTAACTGAAAGAAGAGAAAAAATGAGAATAACAACAAAAAGGAGTATTCTGCTTTGGATCATCATAAGAGGAACATGTCCATTCTGCAACACAGGGACAATGGTGAAAGAATGGCTTATAACATAAGCTATTCATTGCTTCATATTGTGCAGTGTATTTTGGATGAGAACCTTGTGTCCTGCTCCTGCCTCAAAGACTCCCATTTTGATCGGGGGAAAAGGTAAAGTCTCATGCTCTGAAGAAAGAACTGTGGCAAATCCGCAGCCCTAAGACTTTCACTATAAGATCAGTATGGTTCTTGAAGTCAGTGGATGTCCTGGCTAAAAGTCAGTGTTTAGCTGTGTTATTTGTATGATTTTAAAACACCAGAGTTCATGCCAACTTTAGCACAAACAGAGATATAGGCTGAAATACTGTCCTTCTAAAATAAGAATGACATCTGGCAAATGAAAGATGGCTACAAGTCCCTTACTACAGATTAGTTTTTTTCCTCGTTCTCTGTATCTCTGCAAAGTAAGGAATAAAAGTTTTTCTTTCTCCTACTTCTTGCTTTTCTTATTTCCATCATGGAGTATTTGTTACTACATTTACATGCAGTGTCTAGCGTAGCTACCTGTACCGAGTCTGTACTGAGACTGTGAGACAAAAGCATTAGCTAGATTACAGGAAGAGCGTAACTATATCCTGTTCAAACAAACCTATTTAATGTTTTTATCTATGAACATTAGAAGCTTTTGATGAACCATATACAACATTTCAGCTCTGCCCTCTAATACTCTAATAGATCAGATGGATATCTTTTTTTTTTTTTTTTTCTTTTTCTTTTCTTTTTTTTTTTTTTTTTTTTTTTTTTTTTTTTTTTTTTTTCCTTTTTTTAGCAGACTTTGAATCACAATTCCATTATTTCAGATACTGTGGGTGGATAAGAATTAGTTTACAGTATGAACAGATTTATTTATTTATTTATTTTTCTTTCTGCTGAAAAAGAGATATAACTTGAGATAAATGATGTGTTTCTTGTGTTTCTTGTGTTAGTTGTACTGAAAAATAATCGGGCATTCTTTATGTACATCTTGAGCATTCTGTAATCCAACAAAGTAAAAAAAGATGATTCTACATATAGCAGAAACCACTTACTGAATAACAAATATAATAAGGCATTTGCTCAGACCAAACAAGGAGATGGCTTAAATGCATGTATTCAGTACATTCTGGTTTACAGTTGCTACTGCCTTGATGCAGTTTCAGTGCTCCAAGGCTGAAAGAGTAGTTTGACACAAAGAAGCCACACGGCTCTGCCTGGGCAGGAAACACCAGACAGGCTTAAACTTTTCCTGCTTATGTTCTGAGCTGGGTGACACTTCTCCAGGTGAGGTCCAGAGGGAGTACTAACTGCTACTGGTGTTACTCCTGATTATTAAAGTATCAGCCACTAAGCCTGTATACATTCTAATACACAGAGGTCAGTTCTCAGTATATCGTGCTCTGTAAATAAGAGGAAAATTAGCACTGAAATTTCAAGTAAAAATAATATTAGCAGGAAAAATGTCACTTTTCATTAAAAAAAAAAAAAAAAAGTAAAAAAAGTAGACCCTGACCACCAGAAGCTCTATATTGGCCTAGTCCTTAATTTTTTTTTACCTTCAAGCTTTTGATATGGTCATGGCTGTCACAATCTCTATTTGTTAACATAGACGGCATTACAACCCCGCCCCTCAGCCCTCCCCCAACTCCCTAACTCCCCTGCCAAAATATCCAGCAAAAAGTAATCAGCAAAGTTCTTCCATAAGTAAAGATCTTTACTAAGGCATATGTCTCTGTAGGCAGCAAAGGAGGACTGGCAGAGGTATAGACTGTGGACAAAATACCTGTTTCTGGCTCATGGAGAAGATATTAATTTGGAACATATTTGGCCGCCTGTCCTTTTCCATATATGTATCAAACAGCATCTGGAGCAAGATAATTCTAGATTACCTTGGCTGATAACCAGAATTAAAACTGTGAATCTGACAATATAATAAAGATTAAGGGGGAACATACATCAGTTATTTTTATGGTAACTTCATTAACAAGGTTTTTGTTTTTGTCATGTGTTTGTTCCTTGAAGCTAGTCTTGAATAATTGGTAAATTTCCTACAGATACTCATTACTACTATCTAACTGTCATGATGTTGGAAGCTTTAGAGTATGGGAAATGCACTTGCTGCTGACAGCAATGGGTTGCAGAGGTGTGGAGAGCGATAATGTAATACTCCTCTGAGCAAGCAGAAATACGTAGAGACAGCAGCCTAGCTGGCACAGAAGAAATAACAATATAACCTGTTCTGCACATGAAGATAAGCATTTATGGGGCTAGAAAGTATCAAAACACAAAACACATAAACCCAGTTTTTTTTATAAATATTTTGAAAATAATGACCATTTAGGCTTCCAATATAGAGTTAGCAGAACTAACTTAGCAGAAGTAAATCCTCCTTACTGCCAAGGCCTGCTAAGGCAGATGTCATCCAGAATGTGTGCCACGTTAGAATATATACCTCAATTATACCAATGATATTGAGCAATGCATTAAATCTGTCCCTTTCTGAATTAATTTGCTGAGTGTGTGCACTCTATCCCTTGCCTAGCTGCTGACATGAAGAATACTTTATGTAAATAACTTCTAAGTGGAGCTACTCGTTATTAATGCAGACAGTTTCAAAGGTGAAAGCAAACAGCATTTGGCAGCAAGAAATTTTAATGAGTTTGTCATTATGGAATTCAGTCTGGAAAATGCAAACTGATTTTACAGCACACTAGAGTGACTCTATGCCTCTGTATTTCAGCACTGTATTGTGTGTAGAAGTGTCATTTTAGATTCACTTCCCCACATTATAAGTTTTACATACGTCAGAGCAATCCCAGGCATTTATACAAACTGGAGGAAGATCTCCTTGAGAGCAGCCCTGCAGGAAAGTACTTGGGGGTCCTGGTGGATGAGAAGCTGGACATGAGCCAGCAGGGTGCACTTGCAGCCTGGAAGGCCAACTGTGCTCTGGGCTGCATTAAAAAAGGGGTGGCCAGCAGGGAGAGGGAGGTGATTGTCCTCCTCTGTTCAGCTCTTGTGCAGCCCCATCTGTAGTACTGTGTCCAGACCTGGGGCACCCAGCACAGGAAGGACATGTAGCTCTTAGAACGGTTCCAGTGGAAGGCCACTAAGATGATCAGAGGGCTGGAGCACCTCTCCTATGAGGAAAGGGAACAGGGCTTATTTATCTTGGAGAAGAGAAGGCTCTGGGGAGACCTCATTTTGGCCTTCCAGTACTTGATAGGAGCATATAAACAGGAGTGGGAATGGCTGTTTACGAGGGTTGACAGTGATAGGACAAGGGGGAATGGTCTTAAACTGAGACAAGGGAGGTCTAGGGTAGACATCTGGAGGAAGTTTTTCACCCAGAGGGTGGTGACACACTGGAACAGGTTGCCCAGAGAGCCTGTGGATGCTCCATCCATGAAGGCAATAAAGGCCAGGCTGGATGCAGCTCTGGGAAGCCTGGTCTGGTGGTTGGTGAGCTTGCACATAGCAGGGGGGTTGAAACTAGATGATCATTGTGACCCTTTTCAACTCAGGCCTTTCTGTGATTCTATGATTGTGCCAGAAAATTGGAAAGACTGGGAGATTTCTTCAACAGCATCTATATCTCTGGTGCACGTCAGCAGCATTTGAAGAGAAGCAAACAGGAAGATAAAATTAGAAATGTGAATTGGGTGAATTCTCACTTTACAGGTCAATATTTTCTGTGAACTTAAACAAAATTGGCAAGGCGATCAAGAACTGCAGATGCTTTATGAGTTTCATGTTTCTTTCCTGCTGTTGCTTCCCAGTGGTTATTTATATATTCCATCAAAGAGACAGTATGTTTCCCTCTTTTCTCATGTTTTTACATGAAAGGACTCGAGGCAGTAAGTGAATGAAAATCTAAACTGGCTCTTTTCTGAGCAGCTCAAAAGACACATCTCTGATCTTTCCTCAGGGATCTCTATGAGCACAAAGAATAAAGTATAAAAGGGAAACAAACACAAAATCAGTATGCACATTTTTCAGAGAGGGACAGACTCTACAAAAATCATCTTCCTCTGGGTATGGACAGATGCAAACCCATCCAAAGCCTGCTGCCAGGAAGGCTTTGGCAGGAACCATCCAGGAAATGTAGACGCAGGTCTACAGCAGAGAAATAACTGAACAGAGCACAAAGAATGAGAAAAGAGAAGTATTACAGCAAAATGAGCAACTGTTCTGGGAACATCACTTTCCTGGAAACAGCACTTCCAACAGAAACCATTGGGCATAGAGAAGGGCACATATGAAGACTTACTGATAGGAATAGAAAACTTTCCAAACCTGTCTATTTAGCTAAAGTATGCAAAGAAAATATAGCACTGTGTACTGCCAATTCAGCTCTTGATTCTGTATCTGTCTCCTCGTGGCAGCTCCTTCCAGACTTCTAATGGCTTTGGTTTCTCTGGAATTCTGCTTTTATATAAATATGTGTGTATGTTTGTATCTACCTAAATTTGTATATATTAAAAAAGAAAACAAAAAAAACCAACCAAAACAACAACCAAAATAAACAAACAATCAAAACTATTTGGAACTTTAAAAAAACAGCTATTTGGTCTGCCTGTACACATACATAGAGCTGTATGCTAGTCCCTATAACTCACCCTGAAATCAGATTTGGCAGGTCATTCATCATATAGGAAGGCTATGGAAGCATGGCAGTGCCAGCTGGAAATAACTGGATCCAGAGCTGAGGAAACAGGCAATATTCCAAATGTACACAGCAAAAGGGCTCCAGGGAGTTTCTTCTGGTGGTGGAAGGTGTGGCAGAGTTTCTTCTAGAGGAACGGCTTGGCTCCCAGAAAACCCAAGCCACAGTTGTAATAACTTTGTTAGATTTGCTTTCTCTCACAACATCTCTGCAGCTGGTAACTGTGCCTAAAGTCCCTATCTGTTCAGATTTTCCTTCTTTCCTGTTCCTTATTTTTTTTTTTTTTTTATTATTTTTATGATCTACAGAAAACTTTTATTCTCTGTATTCCAGCTACCACCCCTTCCTAAATCATGTACATTACAAAAGAACCACTGCCTTGTTTGTAGCTCAGCACAGCTGCCATTTGTTCTGGAGTAACATTTTGAGTCTCCCTGCCATATTAGTAGCATGTCTCTGTCTTTCCTTACCACTGGGAAAGCATTTTCTTCAAAAAAATAAAAGAGGTTAATTTGATTCAAGTACCACTTTGTACTTTAAACAAGCTTCATTTTATGGCCTACAAAGTACTTTTCTTTCTATAAAGGCTCAGGTTTTAGTTTTAGAATAAATTTTCTTCTATTTTAAGGAGAGGGTTGCAGAGCCAAATTTTAAGTTTAGCTCCAAAAACATATGGTGGAAATCAAGAATATACTCTAATTTGCAATTCATGTAATAATGCATTTATTATTTTTCTGAATACAATTACAAGGCAAATTCATATCAGTCTAGCCTGTAACTATATCTAGGGAAAAATCAGTTGAATGCTTTCATATTTTTAGCATAACATTTAATTACTTGTAATTCAGGCTGTAGAAATTTCCTTGTATTTAGAATAAAAATAAAAATTAAGACCATGGAGAACCATGCTGAAATAAAATGTTATATTAAAAAAAAAAGATCAGCAAAGCTTTGATAGCAATCCTTATTCTACAGGCAGCTATTATCACTGTGGAAGGAAAACAATATTCCTAGTCTTGTCATATTTGCCTTTTAGAGCCTCTGCTCCTGCAGATCTGTGACTGTACAAGAACAACAGCTGAATTAACAAGCTAATCCAGGAATACTAACATCTAGCACTGATTTCTGGAGAAGCTTGAAGGGGTCAGAGCAATCTGGTTTTGAATGAAAGGAACACACAAGCTTTATCAACAATAATGTTTCAAGAAACAGAAATCTTAGAAATTTGACACTCGAGCACACTGTTGGTGATTTTCAGACTTGCCAGTAAGTCTCCTTATCTTCCAGGAGTGTACTTGGCAACTATGAAGCTAGCCAGTGTCCATCCTACATACACTGGCATAAGGATGGTTTGCAGCAGACTCAGTCCTAATGATAAGCAAGTAATGCCTAATTGCTATCTAAGAGGCAGAGCTGTTTCATGCACAGATGGAGACAATAAATAGTCCTAATCTCTGCTTTGGTGACTGCTATTTGGTATTTATAGTTTGACTGTTTGAAAACTGGCTCTTCAACCCACAAAGCAACTGGTGGCCTAAAAATGGTTGTGTGCCTGCCCCATGGCAAATATGTTGTTATTTATTTATTTTACAGTTGTGATAAAGCTTTTACATCTTGCCCGATTTATCATCATGTTTGCCTTTCAGTGACGGTAAAAAAAAATGGTCTAAGATATACATTCAGAAACAAAGCTGACTGTTAAGACACAAGCAGACCGTATCACCTAGATATATTGGAATGACACTACCTTCTGCCTCTTCTCACTTCTATACTATGATTTGATACTTATCTAATATATACATCTTTGTATAATTCACAAAATATGAGCAAGAAGATTTCAGATTAATCTCTCCTTTGTCATTATATCCTATTCTGCACCTTGAAGACAGTTTCCTCTATTAGTATTCATTACTCACAGTTAAATTAACTTGCCCTTATTAGTCAGGATGAGGGTGAACTCCATGGATACAGAGAATTTTGGCCAGCCATTTTGATCATAGCTCTATGTCAGCAGCTCATTGCACTGCACAAATTTGCACAACGCCATCATCATGTTACAAGATTATGCAAATCCTCATTGACTGATTAGCTAACAGTACCTCAGCTATTAAAAGCTATGGACATAATTCTATCCTCATGGCAACACCAAGCTTAGCAGATTTTCGTTCTGGCAGGTTTCTTTTTAGGAGCAGAGTTTTGTAACTCATTCAGATAGAATTCTGCATTAGTAGTTTAAAGGACATTCTTAAGCCACAAACTAAGCACACTTGCCAGAAATTGTCCCTTCACCTCTGCTTTTCCCTGTGATAAACCCATGTGTTTAAGTCTACGGGAATGTTCTTACTAAATATTAATGAACTTTCAAACTTTTCAAATTAAGGGAATTTTTTTTTCTGTGCCGAATGTTAGGTTCACAAAATACATTTAAATGGTCAGCAGAATTACTATCAATTCAGGCTTTTTACACAAAACTTTTTTTTTTTACAGTTAAAAAAAAAAAAAAGACATTTTGTATCACAGAACAAGTCACATTCTACACATTTGAGGCAAAAGATTGCAAATGTGCTATTTTTGCAAAAGTTCAGGCATGGTTCAAACTCAATCCCACTGAGATATTTTTTGAAGTTTCCTTGTAAAGAGAACTCTCTGGGTAACATCTCATTCAATGGTTGTGTCAGGATGCTGAGATACAGAAGGAGCACCAGTGACTTTCAGAGAATCATTTCCTTTTAGGGCAGACATCAAAGTTACCTGAAGAAGTTCTGGTAAGTCTTGGTATATAATATACTAGGAAGATACTTTATGATTTTAGGGCTGCGTTTAAAAAAAGAGCTGTGTTTACAGGACAACCTTCATCAAACTCTCCTTTCTTCCATTCAGTTTTAACTCATTTGCACTCCAAAAATCTGTCACCACCAAACTTCCTTAATATGTGGCTGTAAGTCAGACTGTTGAGTTTCCCATCAACAAAGCATTTTCTGGTGGTCAGCTAGCCAGAATCGTTAGAACTCCAGAAAATCTGCTATTACCTGCCTTGAAATTACTTCACATTAGTTGTGGGAAAATTAACACAAAGATATCAGTCACTAATATGCTGATCAAATCCCTAGGTAGGATTTGTCTGTTAATTTGGGGAATCTTTAAATTGTATTGAAGTCACAAAGAAAGATAAGTATCATCAAATCAAGATGCACTTCTTAGATAAAGCAGAAGAACTGTGAGAATCTCATCAAGATAAAAAAAGGTTAAAGATACTAAAAAGAAAAAAGAATGCAATCTGCTATATAATTTGGTATGGAGAGCTTTTGTTTTTCCTCGTATTTGATGAAATATAATTCAAAGGAGCACAGGTCACTCTGACAAAGAAATGTTTATCCTGAAAACATCTCACAAGCTGATATAATGTAACACACATCAGCCAACCATGAACTTTATGTTGTTCCAGTATAAAACAGTAAATTATAAAGAGAGAATTGTAAGTAGATGTTAAAAATGTCATGGGGAGTTCTGACATAAAGTGGAATAATTACAGTAGATTTCAGCTAAATTGCTTTGTAATTTGGCCCCAATCTCTTTTCTTTTTTAGCTCAAACTGGTTGAGAGTTATGTGTTTAGCATATGTATAATCATATTTAGCAATTCTAATGAAGTCTTTGTAATTTTAAACTCAAACTTTCAAGAGGAACACTATCTCACCAGAAAGCATGACTACCACATCTAATGACCCATTAATATTTCATGCTTTTTCTGACTAGAAATTTAATCTTTTTACATACCACGTCTATTTCAGAGTACTGATGACCACAACAGACAATGATACTATAGCTGGTATCCATACCAGCATTATGGCTATAGAATATATATAGTTATAGTTCGTATAAGAAAGGGAATTCAGAATACGATATTTCTGTTTCTCTCTCAGAAATGGTCACTATCAGTCACATTACTTTTTTCTTCAATATAATTCTGAAACAATTAGGAAATTTTCTACAGATTAGAAGTTGTGCCCTTGATTAGTGCAAAGCTATTTTGTGGGTTTGCACAGTTATTCTGACTTTTTTCTTTTTTTTCTTTTTTCTTTTCTTTTTTTTTTTTTTTTTCCTCTTTCTCTTTCTTAAGTACTATCACACATATCAAAAATACTATACAAGTTTTGTTAATAAAGATTTGGCCCTATGTGCAAACACCTCTGACAAAAGTCTCCTCTGACAAGAGTGGTCACCAAGATGGATTCTGATTTTACTGAAATAGAAACATGTAAAGGTACTAAAGATATTTATGGGGACATATTTGATCCAACACATTTATGCTGATCACAACATGGACAATTGTATCAGTTCTGAAATCAATTACCAAAAAAGAGCATACAAAGACATTTGGATGCATTAAGGTAAAAAGCCTGATGTAAATGCACCTTCCCTCTAGAAACATTCTAGAATTCTTATATTTATCACCAGATGAACTGATTGCCATCAGTTATTTGAAAAGATCTCTTCGCAGATATTTTAATGAAATACAGCCCTAGTTATAAATAATTTCTAACAGTAAGATTTAGACCACATATGTAGTACTATAATTAGTGCTTCAGCTGAGATTTTCAAACTACAGGTATTTTTCCAGTAATTAGTTATTCTGTTGTAATGCATCAAAAAGGGATAGGAAATTACAGTCCAACAGAAGCACAAAAATGACCAGCTGTGAAAACTGTAGCAAGTATTACAATCAGAACTAAATTAAAGCAGTAACTATTACAGAACCAGACACTGGGATTATACGTAGTCCAAGAACAGTCTAATAATTTTCAAAGGGCATTCCTGCCTGCAGTGAAGCACTGACTGTGTAGATGATGTTTGATAACAAGAACTCTGCTGTAATTTACACATGGTTCTATTTCTTCTTTAATTTAAAAATTCATCAAAACAAAGATGCAGCTTCCTGGAAACCATGATATTCTAATACAGCTCTATTCCTTTTTTTTTTTTTTTTTTTCTTTTTTTTTTTTTTTTCTGGTCTTCTATCACACAATAGTTGTTTTAAATTTGTAGTAGTTTTTATTATTTTTAAGCAATATTTTCACACAGCTGCATATTTCTTTGTATATACACAAAAGTACAGCTATATATATATATGTATACAGTATGACCATAATTACATATAGTATTCATATGCAAATATACCATATATTTGATAAATCTTTTGTAAGTACTGTATCTTTATATCAAGGATAATGATAGTAAAATTGTGACACAGTGAAATCTTGCCTATGCTCCCAGAATTCTGACTTCCCTTGTATGGTCACAATTGCTCCCATATATATTTACATTTCACCAAGCATAAATTAAGAGAAAAATCATTTTACAGGAGCATTAAGCTGTGATTCATTCTATGATTCTTGGGAGTAGGAATAGATAAGGCAAATATACTAGTCTATAGTTATTCTAGATTCATATATTCTCTACTGAAAAGATAAAATACAAAGTTAAACATAAAAGATATCCAATCGAAGGAATCTATTCTAATAGCAAATTAGACTTATTTAATTTCAAAATCCAGCTGTCCCTCGATAGGACATCTGTTAAGTACCAAGCAGTGTTAACATCATTCAGGTTCCTTAGCTGTGCCTCTCCAGGCCTCTTTCAGTGGAGAGGACGTCATTTGGGGTGGATGAGTACTTTCTCTGCATGCAATCTCTGCCTTTGGCTGCTGGAACCTAAAAAGAAGCCCCAGAAATCTTTTCATTGAATATAACACTGACCAGCATGTTAACTGGAAATTGCATTATCAGACTCTCAACCAAGTATAGTTTGATCTTAGATAAAAGATAAGAATTATTTCTACCCTGATTTGATTAAGCTGTGGGACATGTTCTCTTTTTGTGCAAGCATAATTGAATCATCATCCATCAGCTGACAAAATGCCACTGAGACAGACATGAAAGAGTGACAGCAAAAGAGGAGACTTGAACAATGAAAATGAGGACTTTGTCCCAAAGAAGAGTTTTTTCCTGGAGTATCCTAAAATATACTGGGGGGAAAAAAGATTGAATCCTGATGATTTAATCATAGAATTATTTATTATTTAATAATAGAATTATTAAATAGAATTATTAAATCATAGAATCACTAAGGTTGGAAAAGACTTCCAAGATTATCCAGTCCAACCACCACCTACCACCACCATTTTCCCACTAAACCATGTTTCTTAGTACAGCCTCCCCGGGCAGCCTGTTTCAATGCCTAACACTTTTGGAGTAAATGTTTTTCCTAATATCCAACCCAAACCTCCACTTGGGCAACTTGAGATCATTCCCTCTAGTCCTATTGCTAGTTTCATGGGAGAAGAGTCTGATTCCCATCTTGTCCTTTCAGGTAATTGTAGAGAGCAATAAGATCTCCCCTGAGCCTCAGCTCTGTTTTTCCTTCAGCCACTCCTCAGAAGACTTGTGTTCCATACACCTGACCTTGTTGCCCTTCTCTAGACACACTCGAGGGCCTCAATGTCTTTCTTGTAGTGAGAGGCCCAAAACTGAGCACAGTACTCAAGGCCTCAACAGTTCTGAGTTCAGAATGACAACCAATTTACTGCTCCTGATGGCAACACTATTTCTGGTACAAAACTGAATGTGGTTGGCCTTCTTGGCCACCTGGGCACACTACAGATTCATGTTCAGCCAAGTGTAAAGCAGCACCCTCAGGTCAGTTTCTTCCAGCCACTCTGTCCCAAGCTTGTAACGTTGCTTGGAATTGTTGTGGCCTATATAGAAGACCCTGCATTTGGTCTTGTTGAACTTCATCCCACTGGCCTCAGCCCAGCTATCCAGCCTGTCCAGATCCCTTTGTGGGGTCTTCCTACTCCCTGAAAGACTGACACTTTCTCCCAGCTTGGTGTCATCTGCAGATTTACCAAGGGTGCACTCAATCTCTTCATTGAGGTCATCAATAAAAATACTGAACAGGAATAGTTTCCAGCTGGATTTAGCTTCATTCATCATCACTTTCTGGGCCTGGCTTTCCAGACAGTTCTTTACCCAGCAGTTTGGGCGATGCCACTTGGATACTGTAGATTTGATTGCACACCAAAAGTCACTGCACTAAGGGAGAAAGGCTATGCACCTCACAGAGCTAGACTGTGACCAGATTCTGTTTACTAGATTGTCCATTTGTTCATGTACAGAATCACCAAATAGAATCACGGAATATCCTGGGTTAGAAGGAACCCAGAAGAATCATTGAGACTAACTCCTAGTTCTACAGAAGATCACCCAAAATCCAACCCCATGTTTGAGAGCAGTGTCCAAGTGCTCACTGAACTCCAGCAGCTTGGGGCCATCACCATTGCTCTGTGCAGTCTGTTCCAGGGTCTGATCACCCTCTGGTGCAGAACCTACCCCTAGCCCCCACCTTCCCCTCCCCAGGCACACCTCTATGCCATTCAGTCAGGCATTGTCATCACCAGAGAGCAGAGCTCAGCATTGCCCTCCATTGCCTGTGAGGAGAAGAGGGGATAGCCCATCCCCTCACCCGCTGAAGTTCTGGGCCTGTGGCACCCCAGGGCTGCCAAAGCACTGCTGGCTTGTATTCAACTTGATGTCACCAGAATCCTTAGGAAAAGGACAGGCAGTAAAATCCCTAAACTTAATAGACTGCTAACCTATATTAAAAAGAAATAATAAAGAAAATGGAGAATAAATGTATATAAACACAAGCAGTAAACAAAGTAATAATAAACTTCTCTGTTGTACAACTCACCAGCATTTGATGCAGCCTATACCCTGGAGGACAGACACTAAGCTGCAGACAGACCTTGTTCACGATAACTGTGTAAAATTGGCAATATTTTCCCCACATATGAGTTGCGCTAATAGATCCCGATTATTTAAATTTAGAATAAAAGCAGAATGAGCCAATCTGCAATTTAAGGCTGTAATTAAACAAAACAAAACAAAACAAAAAAAAACAAAAACAAAAACTAGATCTTGAAGTTTTTACAGTGATGCACTGACTTAGAGAGAAGCAAAGCAGTGTATAAAATGGACCAAGATTTTAACTGTTTGCTAGGACATTAACTACCATGCCTGAAACTTTTTAGAATGGCCATTTGGGCCCAGTCCTAGTGTTGAAATTCACAGCTCTGTAAACAAACTGATTACATAAGGCTGGACCTCACAGCAAGTCAGGGAAATACAAATAGCACATAAAATATCTGTTTGATCTGCTCTTCCAATAGAAACCTTTTTCCCCCTCCTTTTCTAGAAGCTGACCAAAAATACATATACTAGAGGACAGATATCATTTCCGAGAAGCTTAGCAAATACAAGGAAGCAGTGGCAAAAAACTGATCAATAATGACTGTAGCTGGTTTCAGGCATTCCTGCTGTTAAAATCTGGCCACAAGGAAGCAATGGAAAAATAGTGATCAATAATGACTCATTTAGATCCAAGCATTCCTGCTGTTAAAATTTTGCCTGAAATTATTATGCTATCACTTTCTTAAAGTAAAAAAAAAAAAAAAAAAAAAAAAAAAAAAAAAAAAAAAGGAAAAAGAGGAAAAAGAAATAAACAGAAAAAAAAGAAAATGCTTTTCAGATAAGATTTTTTAAAAGCACCTTAAATATAAAGAAACAAAGAAAATGAAGGAGAGATTTAATGACAGTACAGACCAGAACACACTGATTATTTCCACATGAAAAGTATAAGCCCCAGTTACATGAAATGCAGCTACTGTATCAGAAATTCTGGATTTGCACAGAATTCTAATACCCATTAGAATCCCTCATTCCTTTTCAAATGCCTCTTGCAACTTACGCTGCTCCTGTTGGTCAGGAAATCCAGGCTCTCAGGGTGATTAGTTGCTAAATCATCCCTTCCAGTCTTATTCAAGCATTAGCTTTTGTATTACAGTTTGTAAACAAGTTAAATGCCATGCTGGAGAAACAGCATTTTTCAGATTGAGGAATAGTCACAGAGTATGCTTCTTTTGATACTGGAAAAGCAGATTCTTCTAAGCATAATTCAACATCTTAACTGGATTTCAAGGCCAGGTTGGACGGGGCCCTGGGCAACCTGATCTAGTAAAGGTGTATGTTTGGTGGCCCTGCTAGGCAGGGGTGTTGGAACTACATGATCCTTGAGGTCCCTTCCAACCCGGGTCATTCTATGATTTTGTGATATGAGTCTATGATTTGTTGTCCAGCAAACAGGAACAACTGAATTCAGTTCAAAGACCAGAGCTTGAATATGGAGTTACTAAATAAAACCCACAGAAATTTCCATCAGTAATTTGGATTCTTAATTAAATTGTAGCTTTTAGCAACAACAAAAATGGACTCCAAACTTAAAAGGTACAGCTAAGAGTACTTTTCAAAATACTGTTAACAAGCATACCAGGTTTTATCTATACCAATCTTTGTTAAGGTAAATATGGATCTGTTAACGTGAATGGTTTAACTCATATTTTTCAAACTTTCTTAGACCCTTCTATTCTGCACTGTACTTTTAGTTGATTTTGAAAACACAGTGCCTATGACTCAATCTGCCCATTTTCACGTTTTTCTTTCAGAGCTCCCAAGCCTATAATTTCACAAAAGAACTTCTTCAAAATTCTGAAAAGTCAAAATTTTATAACTGGTTGCCATTCTCAGAAATTTCTACAATAGGTTGTCTGCCAATTTATACATGCATTAGAATTTTATATTTACCTGGTTTTCTTATATTTAATTTCTGTTTGACCTCTATTGCTTTCTGACCTAGAGTAGATATTCATTAGCACAACAATTATTCAGCCTGACCTCAAGAGCCTTTACTTTGTAGAGTCCAGTAAATCAGGTAAAATAATGCAGATTACTTCCTGAATTAATTTCATAATTACCTATAAAAGCTATCCTATGACAACTGTGAAGACTGCTCTGAAAGTACTGCCTCCGGTATTATTTTGTAGGCCCACAATCTCAGAGGCAGATGTTCATGATATGAACATGATTTGAGGCTGAACCTTACCACCAATATTCCATGTTGTTGCTGTGTCACAGATGGCAGCAGAGGGGCAGTCTGACAGAATGGTGTCTGATATGGAAGTATGAGTAAAACAAAGGTGTGTCACTAAACACCTCTTTGTGAAACAAATGGTACCCATTGACATTCTTTGAAACTTTCTGAATGTTGATAGAGTCCAAACAGTGCATCCGTGGCAGTGAGACTGTGGGTGTTGCATTTCAGCAGTGATGACAGCGACAGTGGGTGACCTCCGCTGGCGCAGATTTTAATGAGCACGTCATGCAGGCTTTTGCTCATCATTAGCAAAAACGCACAGCTAACAGTGGTGTTTATGTTGAAAAATGGTATTTTGTAATTGTGAATTCTCGCTATCAAATAGTGCTATTGTACTCTATCTGATGTAGTTTGTATAGAAATAAGCAGAAAGGACTAAGTTCGAAGCAACTGAAGTGCTACGACTTGTTTGATTGAAAACTTACATTCTACATTATTATAAACAGGTACTTTTCCACATCATATATGAAGAAGAATACTATATGAAAAGCAAATATAGTGGCCTATTTAATTTATCCTGTATGTACTCTTCTGTGAAATTTTATATAGGAAATAATTACACTTCAAACCCTCAGAATGACTAAGTGTTTCCAAATTGAAGTAAGCATCAAACTGACGTCTTGCTTTTGTTTGTGACTCTCCAGTTTGGTCTTTAATGTTCTAAATGTGAAGGTTTTCACCATTCATATTCAGGTATTTTATTAATGGTCTGCAGAGTTATAAAAGAGGAAACTGCATGTATAATCTTATGACATGTTCCCAGCATAGCACAAAGTTATCAAAAAAAAAAAAAAAAAAAAAAAAAAAAAAACCTCTACTAAAATGTACTGAAGGGAATTTTCTTCCTATCTAGTAAAAAAATAAAAATGTCATGAATTAAACCATACACCTAAATTTTCCTAACAATGACTAGCCACATTTGCCATGATTGGAAGTATTAAAAAATAATACTTCTGTTTTCAGAGTTTGTTTTTTTTCTCTTTGTGGAGGCCTTAACCATTCTTAAGTACTCACTGCTATCATTTACATTTGTAAACATGGCATAGCCAATCTCTATCAAAGATCTGTGTTTCTCATTTGACATTTTGTCCACTGTAAGTCTCCTGTTTGCTTGTTTGGATGAAATAATTCAGGGTTATATTCAGACTGTTTTCTAGCAAGACACTCCTCTACTCCACTAAAATAGAGATGAAAATTTGCAAGGGCTGTAAAATTAGGTTTACAGCACCTTCAAAATAATGTCTTTTGTGTTATTTTATTTCATTTCATTTTTCTTTCAGGAGTTAGTCCTTTGTTTTCTCAAAGAGATCACATGAATGAGAACTCTAGTGTAAAGGCACACTAAGGTTTTACTTGATTTACTTTCCTAATGGTGGCTTTAAAGTGGGAGCTACATGGCAACAATTGCATTACTAAGATTCAAATACCTATTTTAACTTGACAAGAGCACCCTTTATTTACTGCGTGTTGAGTAAATCACTGTGGAAATCATCTTGACATCAGACACTTAAAGAAACAGCTTTTCATGTCCTTTACACTAGCTGTAATAGGCAAGTTACCAGTTATCAAGATAGTGTTATCTTGATAATTGTATCTGACAAGAAGAAAGAAGAAAGCATCTTCAGAGGAAGACATTCACTTATCTGTATTCTGAACTCATTAAGAAACAGTTCAATTTCTATTGCAGGGTTTTCTTAATTTGAGACACTTAATGTTTAGGGTGGTGGGTTTGTTGTTGTTTTTGTTTTTGTTTTTTTAAGATAAGAGGAATTCCTGGATTTGTTTCAGTATTTTTTCAGAGTGAGCAGGATTAATTAATTTTGCAATATATATATATCCAAAGCTTTCTAGTACAGGAGTGAAAATGTCTTAGATGATCTTGATTAAACAGAAGTGATTTATTCCAGATCATCACCTACGCAAAAGCTCTTATGTAGAAATCTAAAAGCTGTTTCAGTTTCCTTCAGTTTCCTGAAAAGCACATCACCACAAATCTCAGCTTAAATATTGTGGCTATTCAGTTGTATTTCTGTGTATCTAAGGAATACTGAAACAACAGTGCAGTTGCAGCTTCCACCCCACCACACACACTTTTTTTTTAAAAGAATTAGTTTTTTAGAGAAAACTCACGAAGGTCATAATCAATTTGCATTACAGTTCAATATGAAAAATAACAGTCTTCTTTGCATCTGTTCATGTCTCAGGTATATTAATCTACACATTTCCATTAATTTCCTCAATGAAACTAAGATTGCAAACGTAGTCTTTGGTTTTTTCACCAAACCACAGATGATCCCGAGAAGCCTGAAATCTGTTCATTTTACCATCTCTTAGTCTGGAATAGCTAATTAGACTTTGCACTTAATTTTTTGTCTAAATAAAGCTTTCAATTGGACAGATGATGGCTGAGATCTGATTCAAACTGAAAGGTTCTCTTGTATGGGTCCTGCTGGGCCTGAAAGAAACTGTACAAAAAATAATCACAATGCTTATGGATTTGTTCCTGTGAATGCAGAATAGGCCTAAAGAAGATCTGAAGAATATCCAGATAATGAACACATATATGCTTTCGAACAGTTCTTTACCACTCAAATTTGTTCAGCTTACTTCACCAGTGGTCCTGGATTTAGGACAGAGTGGAGAAGTGGAGTAGCCTGTGGCCTGATCAGAAAAGGTAAAAAAAAAAAAAAAAGAAAAAGAGTCAAGCAGGAAAGTGAAAAAGAGAGGTCTGGCTAAGGTGGGAAAGCATAGATATGCACATGTAGAAAGTCTGAAGGCAAGAAGGCAAGCAAAACCTTGTTCCAGGAACAGAAATGACATAGAAATGCAGAGTCCACATCTAGAAGGAGCAAAAGCAAAGCTAAGAAAGCTGTTAAGAAAGTGGAATCAGGATCAGGATGACCAAAACCAAAATCAGGAACAAGGGTGAAGATAAGAACTAATCTAGTTTATAAAATATGGTGCAGACATTGATAATACAGATCACGTCTAGAAAAGATAGGGGCAAACACAGGAAAAGTAAAATAAAAGTTGAAGATAATATAGCTCAGGAACAGGCTGAACAGCAACAAGTAGCAGAGATTCCCTTATATAATAGCAGGGAGAAAAAGTCCTGTGTAGGCCAATGCTGAGCTTACAGGGGTTTGTGAGACTCTCAGTTAACTGAAGGATGCTCAGTTGACAGCTGATTTAGAGTCTGATGAAGACAGTCTTTAAATAGAAGAAAAAATATAGCACAGAGCTTTCATGTTCCACAAAGTGTTGCAGAATTATTCTTCTGAGAGCTTCTTTTTATTACTGTAATAAAACAAGGATGCTTTAAAAACAGAACATCATATCCCATTATTAAATTCACTTCAAAGAGCAATGCTGTTTCATCTTCAGTCCTGCATATTGGCTGCCTTGTGGGAAATGAATGCCTTGCACTAACTACTCATTCAAAAGCAGCAATGAAGTGCCATAGCTTCCCTGGGACAGCTGGCAGAAGAAATTCTGCAGAGAAATTCTGGTGCCATTGAAATAAGGACAAAGTTTTCACTGACTTTAAAGGGTAAGCATATGCCTTCATGATAAATTCAGCTGAGAAGTGTCGCATGTGCCCTGATATTGTAAAATATGTGGAGAGAAAATGTTCACATAGTATTGGCTTCTACCCTTGGATAACTCTCAGGCTTGTTCTCAGGAAAAGTTAAGTTTCTGTGGAGACCTCATCATGGCCTTCCAAGTACTTGAAGGGACCATATAAACAGGAGTGGGAATGACTGTTTACATGGGTTGATAGTGAGAGGACAAGGGGGAATGTTTTAAACTGAGACAGAGGAGGTTTAGGTTAGATATTAGGAGGAAGTTTTTCACACAGAGGGTGGTGATGCGCTGGAACAAGTTTCCCAAGGAGGTTGTAGGTGTCCCATCCCTGTAGTCAATCAAGGCCAGGCTGAATGTGGCTCTGGGCAGCCTGGTCTACTGGTTGGTGAGCTTGCACATAACAGAGGGTATGAAACTAAATGAACTTTGAGGTGCTTTTCAACCCAGGCCATGCTGCGATTCTATGACAAAATGATAATTGCATGCATTTCTCCTTCTAGTGTTAAATAAGCAATATTGTCTTGGCCATAAACCATTGCAAGAGTATGACTTATTTTTCTATATATATTTGAAAACATGTCAGTAATTAAACATAATAAAAAATTATAGGTTTTTAACCTTTTATCTTTGCTCCAGGGAGTCATGCTAGACCCTCCTGAATCTCCAGCAGTAGTAGAGTGCCCAAGGGACTAAAATACATGACAAACAGGCATTAGCAATTGCAAGAAATAATTTAGTCCATAAAGTGGAAAATGACCAATTTAATAAAGAAAGCAAGGAAAACCTGCTAGGGCTCATGTGCAATGCCTCACAACTAGAAGTTTGTTACATTCACTTAAGCATCAGCTATTAAATAGAGTTGACTATGAGAATTAAGCACTTGTGATGTATGGTCCTATTGTTTCCCATGCTACTCAGGAGTTAAAACAACAAAACTGTGAAATGATAGAATAACATAGATGAAAAATGTTTTGGAAGAGCTAAGTATTCTCTTTGTTCCTGTTCCACAGGGCTGTAAGAAGCTCAAAATTAGGGTGAATACAACCAACGATTAAGTGTTGCAGCCATACCATTACTATAGTTAACAGTCAGTCTGTCCAATTAAGTAGGTTTCAGATGACCTGTGGTTAATACTCTCATATATAATTTAAAAAAAACTGCTCAGAAAAAATGTGCTTACTAAACATGGTGAAGAAATAAGGCAGCAGCTCATACAAAAATGGATAGTGAACTCTAAATATATTTCCTCTAATTAATATCATATTGCTAAGATTTAATCTCTCTCTTTTTTTTTTAAATGGTTTAAATCATGCCCCTTTATATTCTCTACAGAAAAGGAACCTAAAGTTAACATTGACACAGGATAAAAGAATCTCTACTGGAGATTTCCTTTGCAAGACAAAGAATACAACTTCACATTCTTTGCAGAGCACAGCTTTCCTGTCACATGGCAAAGGAGGCAAAGGAGAGAGGTATGCCGAGATTATTCATCAAGAAAGATCAGAAGGACGTGACTCGCAGAGTATGCACCTAGGTGGTGTTAGGAAATCTAAACCTCAGCTCACGTCAGTTTTGCAAGTTTGAAAACTAAGGGCAAGTAAAAAGTCAATTGACCTCTGAGACCTTCCTTCTCAGATATCAGAAACAGTTTCAGAATCTGCTGCTTCCCATTCATCTCAGATGCTCACAGGACATGAATAATTAGTTTTACATTCCTCTCTGCCAGAATAGGCAACTATTTTCTGTAAGCTCATTTTCCTCAGAGACATTTAAATTCTGATAGAGTTATTCAGTGTTTTTCCATTGAAAGTAAAGAATATCAGTTCACAACAGAGATGGCCATATGTACATGCAAAGGCAGCATTTAACTTTGCAATATGCACATATATTAATTAAAAGATTAGGACCCTTCTTAGTTGTTAATGACTGAGAAGCAGATTTGGATCAATACTGAGAACAATTATTGAAATTAAATCAAATTGGAATGCTATTGTTTCTCTCTTTTCATCACAGTTTTCACTAATGTCCTCAAACTATTTTTTTTTTATTTTTTATTTTTTTGGAAAATAAACAAGAAAATATTGCAGCATCATGTGCATACAAGTTAGAAAAGAATACTCAACTACAGCAGCACTCATTCAGCTAGCTTTGTGTCTTTGGGAATGCCTTCATAACAAACTAACCATTTGGGAAAAGCAGCAGTTTGCCACCACCTCAAAAGTAAATAAGTAAATAGATAAATAAATAAACAATCAAACAAAAGAAAAGGAAACAGAATAAGTTCAGAGAGAACCTGCACATAGATCTAATGATTTCAAGCATAAGCCAGAACTGCTCAGACAATTATCTAAGAATTCAATTCATTTTGCTGTTGTAGATCTACAGCAGTTGATTTTTAAGCAGTGATGCCTCATGGGATGATGTTTGCCAAACAGAGAGTAGAGGTCACTTAGAGTATACTTGGGGTATTTGAAAACAGAAAGCACTGTGCAAGAAATGAGATTTAGTGTAGCCTACAGCATGTTTCCATTCTTAGTGAATTAAGAACATCAATTTCACTGTGGATCCAGGGTACCTTCCAATTATTTACAAATGGGGCTCTATTTGTGGGTCAGAAAACCAGATGCAAGTATACCTTTTGAAAGATACCATTATTCTGCATTGTACACAAGAACACTAACAATTGGTGTTGGAAGCAATGGAATAGTACAGGGGTTGGTTTTCTGCACCCCAAATAAACTCTCTCTGCAATGCTTATCTGCAAGAAATGTCTCTGAATCTCAATCAACACTGTCACAGATGAACCAGCATGAACAATGCTGGCCTAATTAAAAGCATAGGTTTCATGAAAGTGAAAAAAAATATCAGATCCCCAACAGAAATATTGATAATGAAAAAAAAAAAAAAAAAAAAAAAAAAGGAAATTAAAAAAAAAAAAAAAGAAGCAAACTATATAATCTAATAATCTAATCCAAAGAGTCCCTTGTAAGAGCAGAAAAAAGGGAAAAAAGGGAAAAAAGGGAAGAAAAAATCCATTATCAATTGCTTTTTATTTGGCCAGATAGCATCAATACAAAATAGACACTCTACTCTTAGTATTTAATTATTTTTATGAATTAAAATTCCCTTCATTTCTAGAACACAGATACAATCAGAGATTTAGAGTATAATTTTATCTGACTGCACTGAGTGCTGCTTGCTTGGTGTGAATACTGCCTCAGAACAGCTTTCTGACATACTGGGATTAGCTTAGCAAACATTTAAATGCAAAAGCATTTTTACATTTTTAGTTGCAAGGCGTAATCAATTACACTTTTGTATACAAGCACGTAGAGCACACAACATAACTGTACTTAGAAGTACAAAATCTGAAGTAAGTCACAAGTCTTCAGAAAATGCATGAAAATGAGGAGATTAGAAAGAGAAGGAAACAGTTATCAAAAAAGTAGGCTTTTGATAGCCAGAGACATTAGGCAGACAGTTGAATCATTCCTTGGTACTGCCTGCGCATTCATAACGAGATTTTGGAGTGTTTAGTTCTTATTTTCTTGCTCTCCCTCTTCCAATCCCTGTACAGACATACCTTTTGTCAGTGTTTCCCACTATACTACAGTAACATTAGTGTTCTGCAGCAATAAAATGTCATAGAACTCCTTTGCATACACACAGCAACCCAAAGGGTTTAACTGCTGGTATACTGACTATTTCTTCAAAGGAATAGTTTTCAACATAGAACAGCTATATCTAGGATTGGAGTACTGCTGCAATATGGATGTTAGCTGAAAGTGTGGTAATAAATAATTACTTAAATTCTCAGCCAATAGAAATACATCATGAAAATTTTATATTATACAGTCCAGGGAAATAGAAATAGCGAGGCACTGCATTTCCAGTTTTACACGAATTTGTTCCAAAAATCTAAGCTTTGCAGGAATTTAAATCCAGTTGCAGCAACTATTTGGCAGTAAATCATAGCTACAGGCCGGTGGACTGGAGTTACTGTTGACAACAATTGGTTTGGATCTTTTTAGGTATAACCAGAATGCAAGTTGCATAAAGTGTTAGTGATTATGGAATAGTGCTTAGTTTTTCCTTAATGGTGAATCCTGCCAGGAAAACTTACTGTTATTAAGATGAGCAATTTTTCTGGTACATTCATATAATTCAAAAGAATCTATAAAAATTAAATCTTTTTGCACTACTAATGGAGTTTAAGAAAGATCCAAACCATACCAGTCATTCATGTTGATACAGTGAGCTCCAGTTTTATAATGCAATACATGAAAATGTATGCAAATAATACATATTCTTCAAATATCTTATTGAAGCTTAGCCAGACACAGTCTAATTAGCCAACACAGCCTCCAACAAGTTAAAACAGGTAGATTGGGCTGATTTGCAAGGAGAGTCAAATCTGCAGTTTGACTAACATTTTACACCTTAAAACCATCAGCTAAATTTTACCAGGAAACTAGAAATTATGAGAGAAATATATCATTTTTATCCACCATAAGCAATGAATTACTTAAAAAGCTTCCTGAGCACATCCCAATAAAACCAAAAAACCTTAAGAAAAATTTATGTTGAAAAACAACTAAGCAAAAAACACAAAACAAAAACAGGAGAGAGAAAAAAGAACACATGGTTTTAATACAAGAGACTAAGCTGTTTACAGAATGCTTTGGGCTTTACTAATTCTTTATTATGGACAGCAACTTTATGTAGAACCTCAGAAGCCTTCTTCAGCCAAAATATAATCAGAAAACTTTAGCTTCAACAGAGCAATACAGAATTCCTGGCACTTGCTGTTCCTTGGATACTTCTTGTGTTTAATATCATTTACTGTACAGCCCTTATGTCTGTTCACATTCAGATTCTGAGGAGGAAATCAAAGTTCACAAGATATCAAAAGCTAAGTGTGTTTCTAAGTAGAAGAGATAAAGAGCAGGGATAGGTGTCATGATTACTAAAGTTGAAGTTCTCTTACTCTGTAGAGGATTTTATAATGTTTTGTTTTCTGGTTATAAGAGAAAACAAGACATTGGAGTATAAAGTCAAGAAATAAATGAAGAAAAACTAAACAAAAGTTTTAGTTGAAGTGATAGGACAGGGAGCTATGACCTGAAACACAAAAATGCAGAAGAACTTGTTTATGGTAAAGGTGACAGTGCACCGGAATGGGTTGCCTAGAAAGTCTGTGGAGTCTCCTTCTATGGAGATATTCAAGACTCATCTGGATGCCTACCTCTGTGACTTATTTTAGGGAAACGGCTTCAGCAAAGGGTTTAGACTCCATGATCTCTTGAGGTCCCTTCCAACTCCAGCAATTTTGTAACTGTGAATTCTTAGTGATTTGCTATTACTAAGAATGCTTGCCATTACACCTCTCATTTTTTAGATGAACTGTGAGCAAAACTGGAGAGCAAAAGTTTTCCAGTATGGAAACCAAATACACGTATATACATATAAAGTAGGCTCTACAAGCAATTTCAGGACATGGATAACAAAGACACACTATGCTTTCAGTATTAATCTGCTCCTCAGGCAGAACCTGTGTTAAAGTCCAAAATAACTTGTCTGTGGTGGTACATGCCCAATAATCACATCAGTAACTCTGTTTATAATCTTCATCTTTGCAGTTTCTATGTTGAAAGCACACCAAATCTGACACTGCAAGGTTATTCAGTTTCACTTAACCTAACCTGTAAAGGCAGAAAAAATGGCTAAACTAACATGTACAACTATTAAATGTATCAAAGAAGAGAGATCTTTCATTTTTATATTAACATGATAAATCTACACTGTCTTTTTTTTTTTTTTTTTTGTTAACAAAATTTGAATTGGTGATAAATTTGTCCTTTCAGTGACAATTGAATGCTCCCTTCCCAGGTGTAATAATTATGTCTAAAATAAATTGCCCCTTTTGAAAGTCTGCTCCCTGCATAAATAATACACACTGCTCCACTACAGAGAATTATCAACTTTAACATCCATAATTTTTGGAGTAACAATAAAGAAGAAGGTAGATCATGTTCAAGAATATTAGCTGATTTGTTAACTGTTATTGGATTAGATCTTATGATCATGTAGGTCAGGATATTTCCATAGAAGTCAAAGGAAAAACATATTTATCTCAGCTGGTTATCTACCACATTACTGTAGAACTGTGTGCTACATAATGTAACAAAGCAGTCAAAATCTGCCTCACACTTGGACAGTTGATGAAAGAATTTTTGGGGGAAATAGAAAAAAAAACAACAACATAATAAATCTGCAACTAAAATGTTTTGAAAGAATTTGAAAAGAGCAAGGCTGAAGTGATTTTATAATTATAATTAATAATATGAATTGTAGCCCCAAACAATTCATAGTGCTGTGTGTATAATGAATGGATAACCAATCCACTTGTCTGGATGGATATATTTATTCATTTATTTATTTTCCAGTGAGATAATACTTTTTATAAGGAACTTATAAGCTTAAATTCTTTTGACAGAATAAGCATTGATACTCTTGCTGCACTGATGTCCTGAAAGTTGATAAGGGATCTGTGATGCCATAGGGACGTCAATGGATGCCTCTTATCTACTCCAAACAGAAGGGATATTTGTTTATGTCAGATGATAAAAATAATTATTTCCTGTCTGTCAGTTGCTTTGCACTCATCTCTGCACATCACTGTCCCAAGCTCAAGAGTTTTATAAAGATGTCCTCAGGCACAACTGAAGGGTCTGCACACTAGGCTCTTTCCAGTTGCTGACTCACTGAAAGCAATTCAAAAAGGTACCTGTAGTTCACAGTTCACACAGACAATCATTCCACATCTCACTGACAGAGGCTTTAAAATAAAACCAAAGAAAGCTGTGTTTTAAAAGTTGATGTTATTTCAGAATGAACAGTTTTGTTGGGTTTTTTTGTTTGTTTATTTTGTTTTTTTTTTTTTTTAATCTCTGTTAGGTAATCTATCTAAAATCTCATCACTGCAAACACAGAGACCATCAGAACAATGACAGAAGGAGGAAGCTAATGGGCTAATTAGTGCAACTGAAGCAGACTGAATCAGCTATTCCCAGAATCCATCCAAGAGGAGTGATTAGTGCTGCTGTTTTCATTTAATTCCTACCACTGCAGAGTTTGACCCTTAAGAATAAAGATGTGAGGAACAAACATCACATTTAATTTATAATGAACAAAACAAACTTACTCTCTCACTATTGAAGTCTTCAAAGGTGTAAAGGAAAGATATATACAAAATAAAAGCAGAACAACTACACATTGCATTTTTATTTCCTTATGTAAAAATAATGTTTTCCTGTTTCCTTATTGCCCTTTTTCATAATTATTGGAAAACATGGAAATCTGTGTTTTGCTTTGTGTTTAAATTTAGTGTGGAAGTAGTCTGCTTAGCCTGAAAATTTATGTAAGTTTTGTCATTCTATGGGAAAGATGCTTTAGAAATTTAGAATTTCTCGAATTTTAGGAATCTAAAAATTCTCCACTAATCCTAAATTCTTCTGATATCAACCCACCATTTTAGGATGAAGGCTGGCATCTAGCCCTCTGCAAGGAGCACAATATCTACAACATATTGCTCCTTTTTATATCAATAGGATTGTCATATCTGGCATGTTCTTTACAGCAGCAGCTTGCAGAGAAATGTCCCTTTAAGTAAAAAATTTAAAAACATCTCTGCCAAACTTAGTGTTACTTCCTCATTTAATTCTTTGTTTTCAAATGCTATTACAGTTTTTCCTCACTGCAAAGTTATTAAGTTAAAGAATTTCATAAAGTGTTTGTAAGTGATTAAAAGCTGAGCGCAAAGTAAAGCAAAGTCACATCCAATTGTAATTTTGTGCTTCAGTGTTTAATAAGCTCATTAAGAACTACAGAGGAAGGCCATATGCTGATTACTTCACAGATGTTCTGAGAAATTAATGGAGATAGGAGGCAACGATGTCAAAGAGCAAGAGAAAAGTCCTGGAATGACAGTTCTGCTCTATAACCCTGAGCTAATTTTGAAACATACAGTTTTTCAGTTACCTTATCAGAATAGCAGGGTAGATACCACTATTTATCACATCAATGAAGTCCTGCACCCAGAAACTATATTTCCAGAGTTTCAGTGATATTTGTTGTCAAAGTAGAAAAGCCATTCTGACTCAGTTTTTCACATCTGCTTAGTGCTGAAAAGAAAATATCACCTTTACACTTTAAATTAATGTTAGCATGCCTGAGTATATTTTAATAGTGAAAAAAAAAAAGAAAAGAAAACAAAAACAAACAAAACAAACAAACAAAAAAACATATAGCTACCTTCTGCTCCTGAATATGGCTTCTCTTTCAGTTATTCCACCCTACTTAGCTACCATTCTGATTTTCTCTGCCTCTTTTTCTGGTGTTAATAGTTCCCTAGAATGAAGGTCCCAACTTAATCCTCCCCTACATTAACCAGTGATGTGACAGCAAATAAGTTTAACACTTCCTGAAGACATGACAGCCTGCTATGAAAAACAGTAGGTGTCCCCATCCTTTACCTACATCAGTTAACACTGTTCTTCCTTTTTCCTTTCTCAGATGCTCAAACGGAACCTAAGAAGCATTAGCAGACCTCACAAAACATAGTAGTTTTTTAGGATAATTAAAATAAAGGAATATATACATTCATTCAGTATAAAATTTAGATTTCAGACATTCCACCAATAGACAGGACTTACAAATTAGATACCCAAGAAATAAAATCTCAACGCATTTTTTCCCATTTCTGAAGATTTTTAGATGTTCTTGTCTTTCACAGAGAAGAAAGTAGATCTTTCTCAATGCTAATTCTTCCTTAATTATTCTTTATAAAGAGACTCAATTCTGTATAGATCATACTAAGTAGACACTGTAGCCAATGCAGGTAGCCTTGCATTAAATTAATGGGGGTCTCTATGTGGTTGGACTGTAGTATCATTTCCAAGTTCTCTATCATATTTACATGGGCTGCAAGCCCATGGGTACACAATGTGAGTTGGGAACAGGCACCTATGACCAGGAATTAACTGTTACTTGCTAGAAATACTATGACTCAAAGGAGTTAAGCTGATGGTCAGCTTTGAAGGTGAATGACTGCAGATTCAGACTTCTCAGGGAGATATAATATGGATGTGGTCTTGTAGTCTTCATTTGCCTGAGAAATGTCTTCAAGTGGTCAGAAATCACTCACATAAGGACAGCAGAACTGAGACCTATGACTGAAAATGAGGATTTTTAACTACAAATTATTTCAGTTTTGGAAGTTCTTCACAATAGAAGGAAGTACAAAGTCAAAGAGAATGATTTATCTTGAACATTTTCTTGTTAATTGCAGAGGCAAACTTGCTATTTTCATGAGAGTGAGCAGCTTACTGGTATGGAGGCCAAATCACAAAAATGAGTTACAACTCTCCTCTTTGAAGAACCCCAGATATCACTTTGAAAGGCACATGAAAGTACAGATTTGTGCCAAGGCATATTACAAACTGACAAAAGAGAAATCCTAAATGATTGATATCACATGCGGCTCATTTACTTAAGACATATCCTACAAAATCCAGGCTCGCCTACAAACTGCCTGGCTTTAAAAACAAACAAACAAACAAGCAAACAAACAAATCCAAGAAACTCTACTATTTAAGATTTATAACGATGAAGAATGTGATACATTTGAATTACAGTTCAAGTGATTATCAGTTAAAAGAATGGCTGTGTGCATTATACAGTGTTCTCTAGTAAATATACAGACAGAAAATGGCTTGGTGAGTAAAAATGCCATGTGAAAAATAATTATATATACTGTATATAACAGAATTGCTCAAGAAACTTTAGTACTTGTTCAGCAAGTTCTTTACAAAGCACTGTGCCACTGACTGTAATAAAATTAGTTTCTTCTTAGGAAAAACTGTGCCCAGAATTGCTTGATGAAATAGAACATTTAAGGAACCACAGCCTCTTTCTCGGTGGTAAATATCTATCACAAAGAACTCCAGAGATGAGGAGAAGTGCACAGGGCATCTTAAACTATCAGTCTGCAGCAGGTATTAAGATCTGCCCTTTCACGACCTTTATTTATGTAAAAATATATCATCAGTAACATTGTCTAGACAAAAATATAGAGAATTTTAGAGTGCTCTGGATCCTGCCACAAAATTGAGATACATAACTACAAGATTATGACAAGCATTTTGTCTCCAGAGGGATATCAGACGAAATCAAAGGTAACTCTTTTCCATAAAATGGATGAAAGTACTTATGCGTGAAGAGAAGGTTTTACTATTTTGTTTTAGAATACTACCATAACCCTTCTCAAAAATTTAACAAGTCTGGAACAGTAACATCCTTGGTCTCTAAACCTTTCCAACTTATAAATATTACTACTCATCTTCAGTTTCCTGCAAAATGATTTTCTTCACCAGAGAGTGAAATCCAGAGTGAGAATACAGGAAGCTGGTTCTAATAAATAATAAAATACTTCAATGTTTTTAACCACTGGCATCATCTCAGCAATGATGTCCAAGAGGCTACTGCATGCATAATACTGATTCACTGGCTAATGTCTACTTTCTTAATATAATTTGTGCTATTCACATCTTGTTCAGGTTTTCTGGGGGAAGGAAAAAAAAAAAAACCATCACCACCATTCCACTGAATCACATCCCTAAGTACCACATCTAGCAGACACCTGGGTTGCCATAATTTGGGCCTATTACACTCTCAGCTTAGTTGAGCAGTCATTTCCAAAAGGGAAATTTTTAGTGAGATATTTTCTTTTAGCGAGCTATTTTAGCATTGAATTAAACACCTTCTGGATGACCTAATTCTATAGCAGATACCTAAATCTTACCTAAGATCTTAAGTTTCTATTTCCACTTTTCTGTTACATCTTCCTCCCTCATTTTCCAGTAAAAAACCTTGTTCTCCAGCTTACCATGCTCAGTACATTTTTCATTGCAGCAGAATATCACTAATGTAGATCAACTGACAAACTGTCCCTAAGTATAACAGTTGCAGTTCTAGATGAGAGAAAACAAGAGATTGCTGTTGCATACATTACTGAAGGTTTTCTTTCTTTAAATTACTCAGGAGTAAACATTCAGCTTGGAGTTTCTGTCCATAAACCTACCAGATTATAGAAATTAGAAAGGAAATCTCATCAGAAAAGGTTCACAAAACCTTACTCTATTATGTAGGAGGGAATAAATTCTTTTGTAATAGTCAAGAGCTTAACTTTCCTACAAAAACACTGCTGCCAAAAGTCACAGCACCTGGTAAAACCAGAACTTACTGAACTTCATATAATATTGCCAAGCAGACAAGTTTCATTGCTGTAGCAATACTGAAATCTTTCCTAGCTCCTTACTTAGTTTTAATGAATCTGGCTGTTTCTGTACAAGAGATGAAAATGACAGTTTAATTGCAAACTTTGATTCACAGGTGATTCTTTTCTGGAATTCAATTCTGGAATTGTATTCAGTTTTTCTACTGGTTGGCAGCCCTGCCCTTGGCAGGGGCTTGGAACTAGCTGATCCTTAAGGTCCCTTCTAACAAAAGCCATTCTGTCCTTCTCCAAAAGTATTGCAACACTGGAATTACAATTTGGGTTACCAAGAGGATAATTCACAGTAATTCAGCATTGTTTCTGTCAAACTTGGAAGTGGTTTGCCATAGAGAAGGGTTTGTTCTATTAGTAAATATGATTTGTGATTAAAAAACAAACAAACTACAAATCAGTCAGCAACATAAAAAAACATTTTTAGATAGAATTCACAAAATCCATATGCAGTCAGATACAAGAAGCAGACAAAGGAACCAACAGAACAACCAAACAACAGCAAAACAATTAACAAACAAACAAACAGATAAACAAAACCCAGAACTGTATTACTTTGGTGGGGGGTTAACATTTAAGCAGACAAATCAAATAAAGTTATACCTATGGACATTCTATCTACGTCATGTTTATAAACACACTAAACAAGATACATTTTGTCTGTAACTGTACCTGTGGATTTAACTACATGCTTCCAAGTGAAAAAAACATGCTAAAATATGAGTGCTAATCTTGAAAACTCAAGCTCCCAAAAGAGCCAGGCACATATTTTGGTCTGCTAAGATTTGTATTTGGGCAAAACATTAACACAAGACTCTTTTCAGCACAATCAGAAAGAAGCAGCTGTAGGAAGTTAATCCTTTTGCTCTGCAGAATGATTCTACTTCTACTCTAAAAAGCATCTGCATAAGGAGGTAAAAAACAAATTTCCCTTTGCATGAAGCAGATTTTATTTGGAGTTTGTATGTAAATTATGCAAACACAGAGAGTATTTTTTATGTTCTTGTGGAATTAAGTTAGGTTAAAAATGATAAAAGAAAAAAGCCCCAGAACTTTAAAAGGTTTAGAAAAACACTGCCTGTTTCTACCATGCCACTGTTCTGTGCTCCTGCCATTTCACCATGTCTGAAACACTTTGTGTGGTAACAGACCAGTATTGAGGAAAAAGCTACATCAATCCAAACTTGTATCCATCACTGTTAGTGGTCCCTAGTATAATTCCAGAAAAATGTTCAAAATACAACCATCTCCTAATCCAATATTAAACCAGACTTTTCACACTCTTATCAAGAAAGTTATATAATTTTATAATATCCAGAGTTGGAAGGGACTCAAGGATCATTAACTTCAAATCCTGGCTCCACAAAGGAACCATAGGAAAATTCCTATTTCCCTGGATCCTGTTGTTTTGAAGCTTTCGTACTCATCTGTACATGACAGAGGCCTAAATGCAAATATGAAAATGAGGGTGACTGAATTTTCTTGCAGTTTTTCAGTTAGAGAATATAGGATCACAGAATCATAGAATGGCCTGGGTTGGAAAGCACCTCAAAGATCATCCAGTTTCAAACTCCCTGCTATGTGCAGAACTGCCAACCACTACACCAGGCTGCTCAGAGCCACATCCAGCCTGGCTATGAATGCCTCCAGGGATGGGGCATCCACAACCACCTTGGGCAACCTGTTCCAGTGCATCACCAACCTCTGGGTGAAAAAATTCCCTCTAATATCTGACCTAGACCTCCTCTGTCCCAATTTAAAATCATTCCCCCTTGTCCTGTCACAATCAACCCATGTAAAAAGTCATTCCCACTCCTGTTTATACACTCCCTTCAAGTTCTTCAAATTCTGGAAGGCCACAATGGAGCCTTCTCTTCTCCAAGCTAAACAAGCCTTGTTCCCTTTCCTCACAGGAGAGGTGCTCCAGCCCTTCGATCATCTTATTGACCCACCTTCAAACCAGTTCCAAGATCTCCATGTCCTTCCTGTACTGAGGGCCCCAGGCCTGGACTCAGTACTGCAAATGGGGCTGCACAAGAGCTGAGTAAAAGGTGACAATCACCTCCCTCTCCTTGTTGGCCACCCTTTTTGTAACGCATCCCAGAACACAGTTGGCCTTCCACGTTGCAAGCACACCCTGCTGCTCATGTCCAGCTTCTTGTCCACCAGGACCCCCAAGTCCTTCTCCACAGAGTTGCTCTCAAGGAGATCTTCCCCCAGTCTCTATACATCATAGATAATCATGGAGTCCTTAGAACTAGGAGGGACCCTTAAAGGTCATCTAGTCTAACTGCCCTGCAATGAACACAGACATCAACTGCTAAATCAGGTTGCTCAGAGCGTGGTCCAACCTGGCCTTCAAAGTCTTCAGGGTCAGTGCAATGTCATTTAGCAAGCACTTCTACTGCTTATTTATGTGCATGGGACTGACAGAATGAATGAAGGGATTCCTGTTTCTCTTCTGTTCCTTTGAAGTCACAGGTTCAATCCTTTCCTCCAGACCAGCCCTTAAAATGCTAGGTTTATGAAATGATGGTTCTGTAATTGGAATTAGTCTTTCAAACAAAGGAAGGAGTTCTATAATCTCTGCTCTAAATAAACATGGGCTTAATCTCCAGAGCTATTGTCCAATTAAGGGTGTTACATACAAATGTCATTTTTTATCTTTGTTTCTTCCATTTAGCTTTTAAGATTCCTTTTCCTGTGTGATCATAATGGCATTCATTATCTTCAGCACAGAGGCATTTCTCCTGGACTATCTGAATTTTCCATAAGGTCTTTTTATTCTAGGCTGTTAATTACTCTTTTGCTTCAGGTCTGACACAGGAATTCTCGTATATTCTCCAATAACATCACTTTTTTCTTTCTTTCTCCTTAATTAGCACAATGCTGGCTTTCTTAGACTTTGCTCTTAACAAAAAAAGCAACTCTAAAACCCTTTGCCACTAGGAGATCCTTTTAATATATTTTTGCCTGGCTAGACAATATATACTCCCAGCAAAACTACAAACGTGTATAATCACATTCAGAACTTATTTGTTGCCAGATTCATCATTGTCCAATGACCAAATTGATTTCCCATTGATTGCCCTTGACTCATGCTTCTCTTATGACTTCCACCTGCCAGCAACACTATTTTATTGCATGTAGCTAGATAATGACACTTTTCTGATCCCTCATTTCATTAAACTTCCTGGAGTGCTGTGAATACAGCATTCTTAGCACCTGCACGGATGGAATTGCCAAAAGAAATTTAGCCTAAATAAGCTCTGGAGATACCATAATTAAGATTGTCATATTTAAATAACATTTGTACAAACATAATTCACTGCAAGTCTGAGGAGGGAGCAAGTGAGAGCACTGAGAACCAATTATCAGCCTAACTCCATGCATATCTTCTAAGGCAGTTCATCATAGAATCTCCAAGGTTGGAAAAGACCTCCAAGATCATCCAGTCTAACTGTCTGCCTATCACCAATATTTTACAGTACAATGTATAAACCCAGTACAAAACAAACAACGTACCTCAGTACAACATATAAACATTTCTTGAACACAGTTCATGAGTGACTGTCTTTTAAACAGCTCATCAGTGCATATTCAGTTCATTTGTAGCAGAGTACTTCTTATAGGACCGCAGTGTCACATATATAATTGGTTTGTCTCCATGTTTTTCCTGTCTAAACTGTTTCTCAGTGGAGAATAAAGTTTTCTTTACAAACTCAACATATTATTGATTGAATATGCCAACTGAAAAAAAAATACTTATTCAAAAAACAAGGCACTGCTCTTTACTTTGTTTCCTAGAGTAAAAATGTCAGACTTTCAGTTTCCTTCTATTTCTTCTTGTTCCTATACTCACTACGATACTGCTTTTCTGCACTTATTCCTATCTCCAGTGCAACTGATAATGGCCTGGTTCGGTTTCCTTCACCAGGCATATGCAAGTCCAAGATTAACTCCTTTTCATTGCACATCACATGGGTGGCTGGCAGGAATTCCTTCTCTTTCCAGTGTAACCAGGTTATGTTTTTCTTCAGTGATTGCTAACTGAATAGTTTTTAGTATGTAAATTAACCTCTTACTGTTGTTCCTAAGGTGAACAATCTGCCACTACTAAAATAAATCTCAGTTCTTCTACTGCACACTTGAAAATCATCATCTTAACTGTTCTTCTTTTGATCTTTTGTAATACTTCCCAGCTTCCCATCACTGACAAGTTTTATTATCATATGAGTATTAAGATTGCCAACTAAATCTATTACTAACTAACTAAACCTAAGGTCTTCCTACATCTGTCTAAATCTGATGATATCTTCTTTTGAGACAGCTTGTCCATTTCTTACTCATGTGTTTGTTTGGTTTTTTTGTTGTTGTTTTTTGTTTGTTTGTTTTTTCTTCTTTCTCCCCACTATTAAACTCTCATCTTCAGGAAATTCCCTTGATTGCTTGATACAGATAAAAAGTCTTAGATTTTCCTGTAATCATGTGGGAAGCTTCCAGATTTTGCTCTCTGGCATTTGAAGTCCACAGTTAGCACAAGTGAAGCTGTCACATATGTGATCAGACTTACCAAAATCTAGGAACTATAGTCTTATATCACAACCTCACCTCACTAGTTACTGTTCATGGAAGACAAAAGGATTGTTCCAAATAAATTACACTTAAAGGAAATTGCACTTACTGTTGTTAAAGTATCTCCTCTGGTGACTATAATTAGAATATCCTTTGGAAAAAACATCAGAAATATGATGTTCCTGGAGATATAAGATAGGAGACCTAATTATAGACAAATATAAAATTATAACACATTACTCTTCCAGGCTCCTTTTTTTTTTTTTTTTTAGCTCAGCTCATCCTAGGAGGATTATTTATGCTGATTACATAAAGGCTTTTCTATCACAGTGACAGACCCTTACAAGTGGTTACTTCATGTTGGTTCCTGCAGAGTTGGCTTTATTTCCAAATAAAAGTGAATGATATTCAATCTAGGTGGGCCAAACAGCTACCAGAAATCGTACTGTCAGAAACAAAAACCTGACTTTACATAATAGACCTTAATTTATTTTCTCTTTCTATAAATACATCTAAATGACCTACTAGGAGGAAAAGTAAGTGCTATTTATACCTAGGCACCATCCAAATTTTAGAGAGATCAGCCTCATTAAGTTGTACTGCTGACATCTTCCATCTGAAATGGTGACTAAGGTAAGGCAGAATTCTTTGTATTTTTCAAACTGTACTTAATAAATAAATAAAGCTGTAACAGCCATAAATTGTAGATGTTTTTAATTTTAATTTTTTTTTTTTCTGGGGGGGGGGGAAGGTGGAATGGAGGAGGGTGGATTAAACCAGAAAGTTGTTAGCTGATTATAGAAAACAACAAATTTATTCAGAAAAGATTGAAGGAGTTTAGCACTATATTGCACTGAAAAGAAACAGAGGTGGAAAAAGCAGTTTCTCCAAAAACAAATGAAAGCAATATCCTAACTAATTTTTATTCATTCATCATTTCTCAAGTAGAATCTGTGTGCATTGTTCCTACTAACGTTAGCCACTCCAGATATTATCCTGAAGTGGCACAGAGCACAGAGTCCTGTATGGCTCTGATTTCTTATCATGTGCGCTTAAGTTTATTTCTACAATATAAAGCAAATTCAGTGTTAAAAAAAAGTTGCTTTCATGTGACCCTCAGTCTCCCTTTCTCACTTCTGACCCTCTCAATCCAGAACAACTTCAGAAGGATTTCAAGCCACTGTAACAGAGTATGGGGAAACAACTTGCACTGAGAAGCAGAATGCAAAAATGAGCTTTAAAAACCATTTCTACACTCCCTTTTCCATAGCATTTACATCATGGCTCCCATCCAAGTCTCTCTAGTTCTCTGATTGCAAAAAGACAATTGCATAGCAAGAGTACAATGCTCCTATAATCTTCAACACAGATCTTATTAAAACGCAGTGAAGAACCCATATAGGCTTGCCTTTTCTTTGTAGATTCTCCACAGATGTACAGATGTCTTAAATGTGCTATTAAAATGCCTCAGAGAAGCTGTCAGCACAGCTGATTTCACTTTAAGAAATGCTGTCAACATTAATTCCATTTTAGAAATGCTTTCTCTTGATTGGTAAAATGATAGCCTTAATAACTTTCATCTCTCATTTTAAAATATACTGTCAGATTTCTCTGGATTTTATAGAGCTTTGAGACTTAAAAAAGCTTTCCCTCCCTCCTCCCTCCTCCCCCTCTCCCCCACCCCCACCCCACTGTTAGTCTAGGATTATTTTTCTTGCTTCAGTCACCTACTACAGTAAAATCTTTCCATCCTCCTTTCCCTTTCCATCCTGAATTCTCACTTCGAGGGAGTCACAAATCTTGCTCTTCAGAGACACAGTAATTACTCTACTGGTACAAAGTTGCGTGTGTGGGAAACGCTCGGGACGCAGATGACAATGTGGAAGGCAAAGACAGCTGAAAGAAATGGTACACCAGAACTGCTTGATCACCAGTTAGGAAGAGTTGCAATTACTCTGGCTTTGGCAGGATGATGATTTGTTGGTGTAAATGATGACAGGATGCATTTCCCAGTAGTCCTATTGCCTAAGAAGCACTACAACAAAATGTTCCAGAAAGTGCCTTAAACTATCTCAGTTTCTCCAAAAGAATCTCCATGGAAATTTCCACTTAAACAGATGAGCATTATTTAAAATTTTAATTGTGTTAAATACCACTTCCTTTTTCCAATCAATCTTTGAAAAGGGATGTGTCATTTTAGTGATACTGGGCCTTTCCCAAAAACCTGTGATGTACACATATATATATATTACTACGCTGTTGCAGAGACCTGATCTCCACTGCAAGCAGAGCTATACATCATGTTTGTTGAAGCAGGCAATAACGGGTTTTTCCTATTGCAAAGACCTCTGTAAAAAAAGTAAAATATTTTTACCAGTGTTACAGATTCTATTTCCAAAACCACTGAAATACTGAGAAAAACGCTGAAAATCAATACTGTTTGCTAGACTGATTCTACCCCACTTCCTATCCAAAGATACCTGTGACCATGATTTTACAGTCACTTTGGAGTGTTGGAGTACAAGAGCAAGCTAGCTGGATCAGGCCACAGGGCTCTTTGGCCTAGTATTCTGCCAATGGCCAAAAGAAGCTGGTTAGGAAAGAACGTAGACCAAACCCACATGATATTCCTCTAAGAATTTGAGGTGTATTTTGACATACATTGCATTAAATGTAAGGCTAACAAACAATTTTGAATCCAAAAGATCTAGGGGGATATGGCAAGTCAAGAATGTACAAAAATATTCATAATGCCAGAATTCCAGTTAGTTTTAGTAGTTAAGAGAACCAAAGTGGACAGACATTAATTATAAACTAATCTAAGACCAGTGAACACTTCTCATATAGATCAGTGAAACATCCATCCCATTGAAACAGCTACTGATCATTTTTGATGTTGATCTAAATCAAAGGCCTGAGGCTAAAGAGCTATGTACATGGTTAGCATTGCCTAAACCACGTAATACTATAGTAGCATAACTTTATTTGGGAATAAGAAAAACAGATGGCCTGACTCAAAGACAATCAGAAGTTTCTAGTATGCATTCGCCTAAGTAGAGGGATTTACAGATGAGAAGCAAAAGCAGCAGAAAGGGAAGGAGCTGAAAATGAAGAAAAACTAACCACACTGTTCATAGCTAAGCAGTAATAAAATCATCATGACTTAGTGTATAATTTAAGCAACTGGGGGGCTTTACAGCATCTAACATGATATATATTGAGTTTCTTCTGAAAGAGATAACAGTGTGTCTTTCAGTCCATCAGTAAAAGCTGTTGTTGCAACAGCAAAAATATGAAAGAGATTTTTAAATCTCTGTAAAATAACAGTTTCAGCAGTGAAAGCCAGGGATACTGGAGTGCCAGGATAATCATTTTTCTAATCTGAGTTTTGAGTCTGAAACTCTCAAGATATGTGATTTTTATAGAAATTAAGAAAAGTAAATGTAACATAAACAATGGCATTTGAACAGCCAGTGTGATACTTTTCAACTAAAAACACATCATTTTTAAAAATATGCCATCACTCTCAAGTATGCAGTCTCACATAATACAGTCTTTCACTGAAGTCCTAAGTATGCCTTGTACTGTACCTGGATCTCTGGAACTTAAGACTGAGTCCTGGCTCTATACAGTACTCCAAGTAGTGGTAAAAGAAGCAGATACTTTATAAGAGATACATCTATCCAGATTAGGTTCCAGAGCAGTATTTCTCACGCATTATCACAAAGTTCTGTTTTGACTCTTCCAGTAAAGGATTGCAATGTCACGTCTGTTTCTGCTTTTGTGGAGTCATTTGCAAAGAACAAATACAAGAATTCACCTTTAGTATCTTTAACTGTTTCTGAATTTTTACCACACTTGTGGTGCCATCTATAGTGCTCTCATGGCCCCAATCTCATTGAAATTCACTGAGTTGCTTTATCTCCCATCATATCTTATTGTATGGATTCAAACTTCAAATAGCCACACAGATACCATCTTTTCAATCTCTTACTACACTTTCTTTTGTTGCGATGATCTTATAGTTATGTACAAATTATACAGATTATATAAACCATTAACATCTGCTAATATTTACAGAAAAGTCTGTCTTGCTGCAGGCAAGCAGCTTTCTTTTTCTGTCAAATATATTCATTAGAAAACCCTTCCCTTTTGCTCATTCTCACTCTACTGCCTGACTGCAAGCATTTCTGTCATTATTTTCTTGGCTTTTTATCTAACACGGTGGGAATCTAAGCTGACTCAGATCCTGTGGCACAACTTTAATAGAAGGATAACAGGTGCAATAAAAAGAATGCAGAATAAAGAGTAAATATTAAGAACACTGAGCATCTCTGAATATATGAAAACTTCGAACTTCTTCTGGAAGTAACTGAGTGGCTCAAGCTATATAAGGATGACTTCCTGGAAGTTATCTGACTGAGATCTGAACACAGTAGTAGTCTGTACAGCTACAATACTATGGTGGGCTTTCCTTGGCTGTGTGAATCCTTAAACACCAGGTGTTTCAACAAAGAAACTACTACAAAAAATATAATGAATTGCAATTTTTTCTGAGAAATAAAGTATACCAAATATGATTTGCAGAGAAATTGAAAGGTTCTTAGTAAAATTGTAGTAAGCACTGCATGAAAAAATACAGCAGCATGAAGAAGGATCCTACTGTGAAACTTTCAGATAAATACTTTTTATTTCTCTTCAAAGATATGCACAGTGTAGGAAAGAGAAATAAACAAAGGAGAGGAAGGGGAATATTTCAGGATGTCATTCACCTGCTAGAGTCCAGCTTAAACCATGACATTCCAGATTGTTTCAGTTAACAGGGGAGGTCCAGAAAGCATTTTTCTTCTGACCATCACAATCGTGCTCCTAATAAACTATTTTTGCCCAGGAATGACTCGTTGTGAGCCTCCTTACAAACCAGCATTTGTGAACAATTTGCATTACTTATCATAGCATCTCAGCCAGCCTAATCCAATGTTGGCCAGAGCTACTGCCCTTTTCAGGTATGCCCTGAGCAGTGGATTAATTTGTGCCAGAGTGTATTTCTAGGCCACGAAATTGTCTATACTGTGAAACAGACAGCATGTTTTACAGCATGGCTTTGGCCCAAGCTTGCTAGCACTCAGCCAAACAGTTTCTGGGCAAGGCTCAGAAGTTAGGAGAGGCCAGAGAACATACCATACAAAGTCTGGATGCAGCCATCCTCTTTCGGAGACTAAAAGAGTTACAACATATGGACAAAAACTGTTCCATGCCAGCTAAACTCAGTGCCAAAAGATAAATCTTTGTATGTTTAACTTACTGCTACATACAGATCCTGAGAAATCCCAAAGCCTTGCATTTCTCAGCTTTCCATCTTGATTCATTCAAATCATTTACAGATTGACTAGGTAGGTACACGTTTGATTTTCATTCTTAGATGGCAAAATCTTAGTTTCAATGTTATGCTTCCTATTCTCACTTAAAAGGGCTGTGTATTCTAAGCAGCAGAAATGCTGTCACCACCACCAGAGAAAGGAATCAGGAAATCATGGAATCATAGAATGGCTTGGGCTGAAAGGAAAATTGGGGATCATCAAGTTACAGCCCCCATCCCATAGGCAGGGTTGCCAACTGCTAGATCAGGCATTAGATCAAATTACCTAGGGCCCCATCCAATCTGGCCTTAAACAACTACAGAGACGGTATGTAAAAGAAACTTTGATATAAAATAATCTTTGATATATTTTTCAAATAAACTTTTATGGGGACTATTATACCAAGTCAGATGTGGCAAAATCAGGCTGAAACCTGAAATTACTGTGATGAAGCACTTGCTACTTTCACTCTCGTTTATCTCTACACTCTAGTCTCAACTCTGGAACATATCTTTGTAGGTTCATTTTTCACCACCGTTCTTCTAAACCAGTGTATCCAGTGACAGTTGAACTGACACTATAGCCTTAGTCAACTTTATTACTGGAATAGTGCAACTTTATTACTGGAACAGTGCCTCCACACTTCCAAGGTACCGTAGGAGTCTTCTTTAGGACTCTAACATCAAGGTGATTTTCATTCATGGTCCTGTTTCCAGGGACTACCTTGACACATAAGAGAAATTATTCTTTTTTAACAGAACATCTTTTTATTGTGTCAGGGAGTTATCTAGATCAATCTATGTCCATGACAAGGGAGGGTAGAGAGGGGGATATAATACTATCTAACTAAAACTGAGGCTAATAAATCAAGTAAAATAAGAGAGATGTTTCCAAAGACCGAGAAGTCTACTTTGAAACTGAAGGCACCACAGCTTGGAAGCACAACCACACCCGCTGCCAGGTAGTGAGAGAGAGAGTGTGTCACTGCTGTGATGTGTTTCCCTCTCTGACCATGAGGTCCTCTGGGACATGTAGTTCTTCTTCTCTGTGCTCCACATGATGTCATGGTGTGGAATACAAAACCATGACATGTTGCTAGAGAACTAACCGGGAGATTTTCAAGTAACAACAATAATAATAATAATAAATGATGAGCCTAATGTTTATTGACTTTTTTGTAAGTCCTATAAGTTAGTTATTGAATGATGATTTTGGCTTTCTGAAATTCAACACTAAGGCATTAATTGCCTAAATAATAATAATAATAATAATAATAATAATAATAAAAATCCCAACAAAGAAAATATCTGCTACATAAGATAGCAATTACTTTGACCTACTAACCCCTTCTAGTTCATATTGTAGTAATAATGGTAAATTTAGTAAAAAATAAGGACTCTGTTTACTTGAGCGTCCACACTGACTTTCAGACCTCTTTACATCCTTCCCTGGTAAACATATTAGAATCTCATTCTAAAAAATATTGATGATCTAAGATCCGAAAACCTGAACATAATACATAGTGCCAAAATGCTTATTAAACATGAAGTTTTAACACCTACCCAAAAAGCATATGTGCAGAATTGTAGCTGAAAACATTCTAGGTCGACTGCATCTCTAGAGAGGAAATGTTAGGAACTTCAACAGTTTTACTACTTATGTATTTTTACATTTTACTGCCAGGCAAGGATATTACATGTATTTCCACACTACAGAATCTGAGAAAGCATTTCAGTTCTGATCTCATCAATCAGAGTATGCACTTCATTTCCAGTTTCTTCTAACTATGGAAATCTGTGAGATTTTACAGAATACTTTATTTCATATTGACTTAAAATTGTTTATCATATGATGTTCCCAAATACTTTGTCTCTGATTTTGAAAGAAGAAGGGCAAGTTCATGCATGTTTCTATTCAGACGTAGTATTAAGTCACATTCACACTGACTATCAGCTTTATATGTAATATAAGTGGTCTTTCATAGCTGCAGTTTGAAATGCAAATTGATTTTAGAAATGCATTTGCATAAACAAAAAAGTGATAAATATTAAAATTGAAAGGTGTAACATATGCAGATACTGCACAACAATAATAATGCAGCTGTTGATACAACTTATAAGATAGGGTAATAGTGCTCTATTTCACATTTTGGGTACCGCAACAGCTTTCTGAGATGGCTGACTTTGTCTAAGTTTCCAGGAGTGCTACACTAGATTTACACTGGCAAGCCAAACTGCAATACAGTATCCTAATACCTCATCTAAAAAGTGGGAACAGAAATAGTGAGCTGTTACAGTTTCAGTTCACTTGGCGATGACAAGGCTTTTTAAGAAACAGCATTAAAATCTTAATGGGGAAACAAACAAACAAACAAACAAAATAAAAACAAAAAACAAGCAAAAAAAAAAAAAAAAAAAAAAAAAAAAGAAAGAAAAAGCAACTCATGAGGCAATGCTGGTTGGGGAAAAAGCTTTTGCTTTAAAGTCTTGTTCCTAGCCCTCCATCCTGATAAGTGCCTTCAGGAAAGACCTTTTCATTATCTCTGTCTCTCCTCCCTCTTCTCCGTGGGACATGAAAAGCTCATGTTTGTTCACACATTTCACTTTCAAGTGTTTTTAGGCAAGGATTCTCCTGTACTGTTTTGTCACTGCAGAACAAAGGGGGTCATTCTCAAAGCAGTCCATATGGTGTTGCTGTCATACAAAGACCAACAAAATGTTCATTTGGCTAGAACTGGAAGTATATTCCAGCTGGCTAAAATACAGCTGCTATATCCTCTGTATGCCATGGATGGCCCTGAATACATTTAATTAATAGAGTGCTTTGAGCCAAGCACATATTTGTAGTCTGGTGAGGAGAGACATTATGAGAAATATCCTGATGTCAGACCAATCATATTAATATAAAACTATAAACTGATGCTGATTTTGCTAGGAGATACATGAACCATAAAGGCTGCTTAGTGATTAAAACAAGGACTGTGTAAAAACAATAAAGAGAACACAATTTTATTACTCTCTTATCAAAAAAATAAGGTAAAGTCAATAAGAATTACCTTGTGATCATCAAAACTGAAGTGAAAGGACACATGATACATAGTTACTTAATGTGATGCAAAATCTCTTATGCTCTTGATAACAGTAAGTATCTAAGCTTAAAATGGTAGAGAAGTTGAGGGGAAAAGAGCCAGTGTTACTGTAACTAGAAGGCACAGACCGACAAATGATTTGAGATAAGAAGGGCTGTAGCCTTGTTAAGATGACATGAATGACATACAGCCCAGGAAACAAGAGCAAATTCACCTTTGGCTTTACCTTGATGATCACAGTCTTCACATAAAAAAATGAGACAGCCGGCAAACTATTCCACATTTAAAAGAAATTCACTTTGCCATTTACAATGTGTTAGATGACATAGTCACATCTGATCCAAAGCTTCCCCAGATTTAATGGCTTCTAGCATTAAATATACTTTCTAAATTACATGTATTCAGGCACACAGTAAGGCTACTTTGGTTAATAAGGCAAATTTCTAACAAAGAAAACACTGAAAATCTTCATGCACCCAAGGAAGATGGCACAAACCTGAAACTTTAACAGCAGTTCCTACATTGTTAAAAGCTCTGCTAACACCTCTCTAGCTGAGCATCACCCTGCAACCCCATAATTAGGATATGTAAGCATGACTAGCTGCTGCATGAGTAAATTTTTTGTTATCTTTTACTTTTGAAGAGGGTAGTTTGCAGAAAAGAACATCTATTGCCTAGCAACATTTTTTCCTCATTTGAGAATTTTTATAGCATCTTTGAAGTTTAGGAAAAGAAAAGGGGTTTGCTTCCTCAGCAGAAGAAGGAAAAGGGTTCAGGTGATCAGAATGACAAGCTTAGCTGACATGGCAAAAAAGTATGCCTTCTCTTCTGCATCTACTACAATTTCTCCTAAATTACTATTTTTTTTTTCCATTTTTTATTTTTTATTTTTTGGGGGGAGGGGTGTGAGGGGAGCAGCGAGGGGAGGGGAGACAAGAAAACAAAATAAAATCCTAATGGGCACTTTGAAATTCTCTTTAATAGTATAACTTTATCAATAGACTCCATACTGCACCTGGCTGCAGAGATTATCAACATACATCACCCTGTGCTATCTCTTAAAATAATTTAATTCAGAATATATACTCTGCTGAATTTGAATGCCTAAGCAATATTGTCTATGTTCAAGGATTGAAGGCAGCAAAATGATGGAGGAAAGAATTTCTTCATTACTCTGCCATATACACAGATAATATATAGATTAGATCCAGTAGAAACCCACAGTAGTTTAAACGTTATCTATCAGACTTCTACAACTTGCTTAGTTAATAGAATTATTATTCTTGGCTTACCCAGATCTGTAGCTTAATTCTTTTTTCATTTTTGAAAACTGTTTTTACTTTGAAATCAATCCCGACTGTGCTCACAAATGCAGAAGTAAAGGAATCATCAGCATATCGGAACAGGAAGGAGGTTTTCCCAACACTGCTGTTGCCAATGATGAGCAGTTTGAACATGTAATCAAAGTTCTGGTCAGATGTATCTTTCTGGCCATATCTGGAATCTTGAGCAGATGCCATCTGTAATATAAAATAAAAAGAAACAGTTTATCATCTTTCAAGTCATATCAAACAAGAAAATTGTAGATTCTCTGGAATTTTTGGTAAAAGGCATATGGAGCTAAGAAGTTCACAGAAGTTAAAGGCATTTATAATTCTTGTGTTCACGTTAATAGTTGTAAAAGAGGTCTTATTAAAGCTAAGCATCACTATAATGGAAAAAAAGATCCTTCTAAAAGTCCAGCTCTTGAATAATGGTTAAGACCTACTTTCAGAAAATGTAAGGAATGAAATAAATTGTGAAAATACAGACAAAGATACTTCACCTTCACCAGGAATAAATAAGAGATCAGAGGTAAGTTATTGCAGAGGAGGTACAATTCCGAGCAAGAACTTAATACCATTAATGTGATATAATTCGTGAATAATTTATTTTACTATAAATATTCCACAATCATTTCTAATTCCTATCACCTTTTGTATATATTTGCCATTACTAGCTCTCAGTTTTCATACCATCAAACAGTGAGTTCAGTATATACCTCTGAAATAAGGTCTAGATATTTTTCTGTTCTCATATCTTGTACAGTTTTGGAACAGAAATAATTGACAGTTGATAACATCTTATTTGCATCCTTAAAATAAGGCTTCTAACTCATATGGAACACCTGAATAAGCACATATGACAAAAACTGAATACTACTTAATATCAAGTTTGTTTTTCTTAGAGACTTCAAAGATAACAGGTTCGATTATACATTGTACACCTTACTCTCAGACGGGCCACAGAGGTTAAACTGAAAACTCAACCAAAATTTTACCTGCAGTGAGTAAAAAGCAAAAAATGAAAACTTAAAATTAAATAGCTTTTCACCTTTTACACATACTAACAAAAATTTCAAATATTTTTGGAACCTGGCAGTATTTAAAATTCTTGCATTTGGGCAATAATAAGGGTAATACATTTGCACACCAATTTCAGACAGCAAGACCAACAGCCTATTCTAACATAAAGGTATTCAGAAAAGCATCTTGTGTCAAAGCTTTCTAAGTTAGACATCTCAGAGTGCATTCAGGCAGTCAGAAGGACAGCTGGAACCAGGACCTTGCAGAAGGATAAAGGATATACACTAATGCAGTGAAATTCTCTCAGAATTTCAATCACTGCATAAATTCTGTTAGCCATTTTTTTGTCATCTAATACAAATAACGCTATGCTAGCTTCTCTGGACATATGGGAAATCATAGAGAAGCAGGGGAAAAAAAAATCTGAAGGACAAAATAGAAATACCAAGCTTTTGATGGGAAATGCAAAATATGATTTATATTTCATAAATAATGCACTAGGGACTGTTTTATTTCAGAATTACCCATTTTATTTGGTAGTGACAAAACTTCTTGACTGAATGTGGTCTCAGTTACCTACATCTTTGCATCCTGAGTGCTTGCATTAGCTTTAATATTTATTCACTTATTTCTTAAACATGCAGCAAAAGTTTTAGAATGAAAAAGTACAAATTAACAGCTGTGAATATCACTAATATTTCACCTTTCTTATTTCTACAATGAAATATAGAAACAAATCCACCATCACCACTTTCCCTTATTCTAAAACTATAGTTGGGTATTTTGCTTATATATTTTGGGTATAGTTTGGGTATTTTATATATGGGTATATATAGTTTGGGTATTTTGCTTATAGTTGGATATTGGGGTATTTTGCTTGGAAGATGTGCAAGATAAAATTATATTGTGCTTATGCCAGTCTAATCTCAGCAAGCTATTAAAATACTAAAGCACTAATGTATTGCACAACTTACAAAAAGAGGAAGTCAATAAAATCCCGCAAACCAAAGGCTGTGCAGTAGCTGGATGTGTCAGTGAGTAGCCTTGATGCTTTTGCAAACTGCCTGTTCTGCTGTTCTTCAGTGTTTCTTCCATAATCTAGCAGCTGGAACCTTAAATTACCACTTCTAGAAAGAAGCAGCACTTTTTTTTCTTGATTTTTCCTTCCTAAGGAGGAAACTTTCATGTAGTTTCTTCAGCTTACCTCTCAACAAAGTCTGCTGGTCCCCGCCAGCCTTATATTTAGCTTGCTGGATCCCATGTGCATTACATTAAATCCCTAAGTATTTCAGTGCCTCACACTTCTTCAGAAAGAATTATGATTTAGTGAGCAGAATAATCAAGATGCCTAGTTTCTAATAATAGTGATAATAGTAGTCTAGCTAAAGCTTGTACTTCATGTTCTTAAGTAAGAACATTTCCTGTTGATGCTTTTAAACAGCATTCCTCTAGGTTAATGTTTATGTGTATTATCCATGCAGTACTTTTCTTAAATGTTCTTCACAATAATTAAAAAATAAAGCTCAGCAACTTCAGTATGCCTTGAATTTATGGATTAATTACTTGTAGATTTTGGGCATATGCAGAATTAAGAGCATGTGCAACACAGAAGTGCAGCAAACTTTTATTTCAGTATTTCTGTTTATTATAGATAGCATAAAGTATATGAGAAAGGCAAGGGAAAGGATTTATTTCTCCACCTTCCATCTAGGAAATCATGAGGAGGTTAGTGAGTTACTGATAATAGTTCAGATTGTTTGGAGAGATTTTCAGCAAAGAGAAGCAGTCTTCTGAGAGTACTACTAGTGAGTGATCCCTTCCTGTATTCCAAACTCAGATGAGTTTTAGAGTAGTATTATTGCCAGCACCATCCTGAAGAAACATCTAACTCAGCACTGGGGTCATTAATTCCCAAAGCTCATTCATTCCATAATAAGCTTCAAAGTGAGCACCAGGCTCTCACTCTAAATGATACTATAGAGGAGTGTCTATTTTTCTGCTAACTGGAAGAGAGACCTAGATGCTTGACCTTGCAGGGACTTGTGCATGCTCTTACACTGTTTCTGTTTCTTAAATGCAAACTACCATTTTCAAGCATGAACTGCACTGTAGCCCAATTGCAGAGAAATTAATATCACAATTCACCTTTAACACAGTTTGTCTCAACAGTGGAGGCATTTATCAAAGAAATGTGAAAAACCTGATGTGGATTCTTCCTTTGGAAAAAATGCTGGAAATAAGTAGCAGAACAGCCATGCTCAGGCATGTTAATTAAGTACTACATACATTGACGGGAACCAGATAAACATGCCAAATTTGCTAATGCTATAATCTTCTGATTCCAAGAAAGTCAAAACCTTACCTTTATTTTGACGGAGTTTTCTTCTCAAATGATTAAATGGATACATTAAACGTGCAAGACATTCAGCAAAGCACACTGAATTTTCTCTCCAATTAAAATTCATCTGTATTTAGTAACATTAAAAACAAGATGAACAAAGCTGTTTCCATTAGCTCACTTCATGCACCATTTTTTTAACAGCTTGAGTGCCTCTTCAGATCCTCACAGTCACTGAGATTTCATCAGAAAAATAAAGCAGCCTTGGGCCACCTCCTAAAGGACTCAAGACAGACCTGAGACCCAGACCCAACCCACAGGGCCAAGAAAACAAATCTGAAAAGGTCTTCATGATAATGATGAAACACTTCACTATGTTTCTCTCTATGGCCTTAGAGGGCCTTTTTCTTTAATAGAATTAATTTGAACAGCTTTCCCACTTAAGCAGGGCAGTGTGCCATGACCTTCCTGGCCCACACATCACTTCAGCTTGAACTTATACATCAACTATGCTCTGGATGTCTATGCAGATTGAATTGCTCTTGGAAGCAAGGATGCATAAAGAAAAGCTGTGATTGAGAATACTAAGGGTCATTCTTTTGTGTATGCTACAACTTCTTTCTATTCTGTTAAAAATTATAACAACAAGAAAATTGTAAAAAAAAAAGATTAATAGTAAGCCTGGGGAAAATGTTCTCCTTCTACCTACAGTAAGAATAGATGGACACTAATTGGATAAATTATAGTTGTTTCTAATAGTTGGATTTATTTTCTATATATAGTGTAGAAATACATACATTTACATTACTTTCAAAAAAGATTAGCTATTTTAGCAAAAATACAACTCTCTATCCAGGCAGCTTTTTGTGAGATGATTCTTCCTGTTTGTCAAATACTACTAATCAAAGATAGACAGTTGAAATGGAAACACTGGAATATGGGTGGAAAATTCAGTATTTGTAACATCTGGGACTGAGTGTAGTATACACCGCAAGTATCTTGAATCTGCAGATCAAACGTCATCATCAGTGTAGTTAGGATATTATCAGTCTCCTTATATAGAAGAACATTTCATTTATCTATGACTGTATGACCTACTCATGAAGAAAAAAAAAAAAAAAAATGATTTCATATGTAAACTGCCAGATGAATAATCTGGGGATTGAGTTTTGTTTCTGACTTTTTCAGAGGTATGCTCTGACTCTCAATTTCCCTTTTTTCCTCATATCTTCAGCAAGATTATTAACCTCTCTTACTTGAGTGCTCTCTCAACAGTTACATGATTATCCACAGATGCAGGCCACAGCCAATTCTCACAAAGCTTTGCAGATCATTCTTATCATCCCATTTTTTAACTGAGTTCAGTGGACAACCATTTATTTGGAATTACGGATCACTAGCCATCTGCAGCACACAGCTTGTCAAACAAGGTAATTTGCAGCATCAGGAGAAGCATATCTACTTCAAGGTATTATGAAGTTTTATTCATGAATATCCGTAAGCCTATAATATTCAATCTGAAAAGTATTGTTAGAGATGATTTATTATATAATGAAATGCCAAGTTGGGGAATTTGAGACACGGAGAAGAGAGAATCTAAAACAAGCTCAGTTTACTTTGTATCAGCAGAAGTAGCATGAATAAGGCCACAGTGCTGGCTACTGCCCAGGACAGCAGCATGCAAGGCACAACAGAGAATAGTTCTGGAAAAGCTTTAGCACATGAATTCTGATGATCTACTTTTGGTGAACTAAGCATTATTTCTCAGCCATTTTTCTTTAACCTTACTTTCTCCTGTGAGTGAAATCTAAGAGTAAAACATGCACAGATAGTAACCTTGAGTAAACTTCAAGGAGTGAAAACTATTCAGACAGATGTATACTGGAACAGACACCGGGCATTGAGAAGAACTGAGTGTATGCTAGACCTATGTACATTTGAGCTGCATTAGAGAATATAGAACCAGCAAATAAGTGACTTCCAAACAGAAGTGGTTGCAGAAAATGACTCCAAATGATTAATTAATGGAAAGGTAAGTATGACTTGTCCTATGGACTCAGTGATTTGACAGGCTCTTCTCCAGTGCTTCTGATCTTAACCAAGAATGACACAATTATCACATGTCATATGACATTATGATTTTTTCATCATAACTGTATAAACTCTTAAATATCTGGAAAGATTCTTTTTGTTTGCTCTCGCTGTTCTCCACTGTGCATGTGTCTGTTATAAACCATTTCGTCCAAGCTTAACTATTGTCAGTGACAACAGGATGTGGAATGTTCTGAAAAAAAAAGTTCCCATTTGTTCCTTGACAAAGCATAAGAAATGCTTATATTGTCTTTACAGATTGTTCCCTTTCCTTACTCTTATCTCACCTCTATGGCACTAGTGATCTTTGAAATTATTTGCCCCAGGGAGTGACAAAAGTAGTCACAAACTCTGACCCAGATCCAGCTCTCTAACAGATGACAATAGCCAGTTTTTATGCTGGTTAACTCTTTATCTGGAAGGACTGTTTGAGCTGCCTTTCTGGTAAGTTCTGGCTCTTCTTGTCTAATGAGAAATGTCATAAGCCAGAGCTTCAAACAAAGAATTCATAAATATATATATATATAAAGACGGGGTTAAAGCATAGGCCCTCTTTCTTATCCTCCGACAATGCTTTAACTTCTTTATTTTCTTCTTAATTATTCTTTCAAGGAAATGGAAAAAAATAAAAACCACAGTGCTTACACATTCCTCTGACTTCTTTTTATCTGGATCAAAAGACATGTTCTTAATCACCTTTTCTGTTGCTCTACAGTTCAGAGAGATGTTAGCTCTAGAACGGACTGTTCCACAAAGCTATTGTGTACAAAGAAGCAACAGTATTTGTTTCATGGAAATCAGGCAATTAGTCCAGCCAGTTTTAAGCCACGCTTGAACAAGAAAGCTGGAAAAATAAAAGATTCTTAGGCAGAAGAGTCCATAATAGTATGTTGTTTTACTTGAATCTTTAATAAGAATAGTAACTAAGTACACATGGAATGGTGTAAGTAGAAGAAAAAAAATAAATGTACAGAAACTACAAGTGAAAATCAAACTTCATCTGCCAGACTACATTTTCACACAATTATCATTTTGAATCAAATATGTTTAAAAACAAGCATCATTTGACTATCTCTCTAGCACTGAAAAACTGGAATTTAAAGTGGTTTGTTCTTTTTCTTTCTTTGTTTTAATAATTCAATTTATACTGATAACTAGATATTAAAAAAATAAGCAGCAGTTCTCTGATATATGACAGTTAAATATGTTTTTAAATAAGGACTTTATTTTCCTCAAATTTTATTTTAATACTGAATGACCATTTTGTTTTTTCAAGTATTTATCAATGCCAGTGACCCGTCAAATGTAAAATGCAAGAGTGACCAATCTGTATTTTTCATCCTTTATTAGAACAAGCTGCTTTTAATTAAATGCTCTCCAAAGTCTATACATGCTAAATATGACTTTGATATTTCGAAGACACATGTAAATAAAAGGCAAATTTCATATAAATATTCCTAAGACATGCAGGTAGCATGCAGAACTAGACAGTTTAAAGAACAGACTAATTGTTGCTGTTCTCCAATAGGAAAACTGGAAGACATTCTTAGTGGCTTTGATTGAAATGTTTCAGCATATGACATCCAAGCAATTTCTCTGCAAAAGGTTTATGAAATTATCATCCTCTGTCCAAAACCAAAGAAACCCAACCCCACTTCAGTGTAACTTACTTAACACTTCAGACTGCTTTCTGAGCAAACACATGAAAGTGAATGCAGACCTTCCCTTCAAGCTGATATTACAAACAGAAGATATCCACTGTGAAAAATATTTGCTAACAGAGCTGCAGTTCATAACTTAAATCACCACTGACTGCAGAAGTGTTCTTTGCACTGAACAAAATCAGCAGGATTCATTGCTACCAGTTCACCAGAAACATGACCGATCTTCTATTAGAAAGCAGTCATGTGTTTGAGTGCACAGTCTAGGGACCCAGAGCTCCCACAAGAGATCATCAAAGAGGTCATAAGAAAAAAAACTAATGTACAGTTAACTGAATATCACAAATTGCTTTGAAACAACTACTGAGAAACTGCTTTAAACTGTGCAGTGTTACTTGTATCTGCATGTCCTCATTTGTTTCTGATGTACTAAGGGCATTATATCCTCCCATACGTGAAATGGTTGAAAAGAGGCCACCTCCTCACTGCTCCCAGCTCTAATGAGCTGAGTATCCCCGCTGGAGATGGACAGCAGCTCCTCACGCAAACAGACAGCTGGAGACAACTCGACAACTTCTTGCGAGCCCAGACACCAATTCCTCACACCATCCCCTGAAAACTTACCCTCACCTACTCCCAGGGGACTGCGATCAGAGCTCAAAGGACATTAACGGTACACCCCTGCAGATCCAAAACCCACAAGTGGGATCGCACTGCCAGCTTTCCTGCTCGAGCAGCCTAGGGCCACCGAGCTCTGCACAGGATGGGATATATCGAGCCCCGCAGCCGGGGCTGCCCACTTGCCCGGAAGGGTCACGGCACGCCCGGGGACACTCGCCCACCGGGCCCTACACTCGCCACGCCCGCCGAACCAGTGAGCCACCGCGCTGCTGAACGCCGTGCCCGTCAGCCGACTGTGAGCCCAGCCCGGCGGCGCCACAGTTCCTCCTCAGGTCTCCTCCCTCGCCGTCCCGCAGCCACCCGCCTCCCGGTCGTTCCGCACCCGCCGCCTCCTCGCCCCCGACCCGGGCACAGACCTGCATGGGCGCTTCGTGCCTCATCACCGGGCGCGGCCGCCGCTCGCCCCGCTGCCGCACGCCGCCCTCTGCACACCCGGACTCTGCCGGCAAACCCGCCTCGAGATCAGCACCGGAGCTGTCCGCGCTCCGCCCACGGCACCGCCTCTCCCTCCCGTGCACCCCAGGGACATGTAGTCCCCGCCGCGCGCTGCCCTTCTCCCCGGTGGCGGCTGAGGACTACAGCTCCCGGCACGCTCCGCGCTAGGCGTCCTGCCGCGGAGGCCGGCGCGGGGGGTGGCGGCGCAGCCCGCGCGGTTCTTTGCGAATTAGTAGCAGTGGGGGAGAGCTTCGGGCTGGGAGAGCGCCGGTAGGCGCGGGGGACGCGTGGAGGCGGGGAGCCGGGCCCAGAAGAGAGGGCGAAGGGCGCCGGGCCAGGAGGCGGCGGCTGCGGCCTGCAGGGGTCGCCATGCTTCCGTGCAGCGGTGGGCTCTCACGCCGCCGCCCCGGCCCCTCCGTCTGCCGCGGCCTCGCTGCCCGCCCGGCCCCGCCGCGGTGCGCCGGCTGCGCGGGGTCCGGACCTGCAGTTCGCGCCGTGGCGCCGCGCTGTGGGCCCGTCGCCCGCAGTGATACCGCACTGCTTTGTCGGCAGCGCGGTGCTGTGCGTACAGCAGCTCCCGGGCTTCCTCCCCATAGCTCTCGGTCACATTCTACTCTCCGTGTCCCTTCGCTGTGTCCTTGCTTTGCTCTTTGCGGGGCTTTGGAAAATGGTGGTTGCTGCTGCACGGTAGAGGCAGCCCGGCTCTGAAATGGCGGCCTAGCGTTGGGTGGTGGCATGTGCTACTAGCAGCAGTATTGGGGCCGTCAGATGGGAGCACCACGCCTTCAGATATAAAGCAGCCGTCAGATATTAAGCAGCTCGCCTTCCACGTGCATTTCCAGGCTTTGTTTTCCATGAAGTTGCTTTAGACATGTTTGTCAGCAGGTTTCCCATAACTCTCTTCTATTGAGTCCCTAGTTATGATGGGCCCAGATTATACAGGCTCAAAGCAAGTAGGAAAATGTGTAATTGATTTTGGAAACAGATTTAAGATTTGATGTTTTCTTCCTTACTGAAGCACCAAAGATAAAACATTGCTGTGTTCAGCAAAAACGAGCAGCTCCGGGGATGTTTGCCAGAGCTTGCACATTACCAGGGAGAGCAGAAGGGAAGTGGTTTGTGGGAATGAGTCTGTCCTCTGGAGTACCCCTTTCTGTATACATGGTGCATTTTGCATAAAGCACAACACCTATAGGAGCTATAACCTGGGCAAACTGTATGAAGGAGACGTGAGTATGGATTTAACTGTCTAACAGATGTAATTTCAAAGAAAGGTATTTAAAACTATATCACTACAACATGAAAACAGGAATTAAGTGCTGCTGATTTTTATTCCAAAACATGGTGTGTGCCATTATGCATGCTTTCAGCTGTTTCTTCTTTCCTGAACAAAACTATATTTGACATTACTCTTTCTGATGCTACAGTCGAGAAGACATCATGAATTTCCTCAGTACTTAACATTTAAAATCTTGTCTCAGTGTGTGCATTAATGGTTGGATTTTTATGCCTGAGATTTATTGCCTTTATCAATTTCAGTTGAATATGAACCAAGAAATAACTGAGTAATACTTCTCTCTGAAAACAGAGCACATTATATTTATTAACATCTGCAATTAGGGAAAATGAGAAACATTCCCCAAAATGTGTTGGTCTAGAGTTTTTTTTTTAAAAAATACAGTACTCAATCTTGAATATAATAAACTAAACTTTACATTGTCAGTTCTCATTTTGGAATGGTGTTTTAAATCTTAGCTGAATAGATTTTGGAAGCAGAAGGTTCAAGTATTCAGTAAGCTTCAGACTATAGAGTTTTGAAAACATAATCTGAATTTATTATTCTACTAAACTTTGTAGAAAGATACAGAAGATACTGTGTTAAAAATTACAAGATTTAAATGGTGTTGGGTACCCAAATTTATCCCAAAACAATGATCTTCAACATCTATTTGTTATATTGGCATTTCTCTTAGCACTGATGTGCCCAAGAAATCTCACGTCTATAATTTCCATACAGGGTACTACCAAATAAAACATTAAGCGGGATTCGTTTTATGATTGTCGTATTTCTTTAAACTATTAAATGACTATTTTTTTAATGAAAACTAATAATATTAAGGCAAACAGCATCTCTGCATAAACAGTACTCTTCTAGTTCCTTGTTAATTTTTACAAGGCATAAAAATTTAAGTAATGCTGAAATATTCCTTCAGGTGTTTGCAGAGATGCTATTGCCCCCCCAAATGGACAAGGTTTTGTCATTTAAGTTCTAGCTGTACCTGTGCACTTTTCATTTTGTCTTGTTTTTCAGAGAATTATGAAGATGGGAAAGAAATGGATGAGGATTATATAATTTCATGCTAGACACAACTCACATTTCTCCTCTATCCCAGTCCAATTTTATGCTCTGACAGTACTTCACAAAGCACTGTTTTCATGGAGCTAGAGTTTCTGCTGATTACTAAGCAGAGAATTGTAGAATATCCCCAGTTGGAAGGGATCCACAAGGACCACTGTGTCCAACCCCAGACTCCACGCAGCACCACCCAAAATCCAAACCCATGCCTGAGAGGGCTGTCCGGCAGTTCCAGACTGTTACCACTGCCCTCTGCAGTCTGTGCCTGGGTCTGACCACCCGCTGATGCAGACCCTGTCCCTAGCCCCCAGCTGCTCCTCCCCTGGCACAGCTCCATGCTGTTCCCTCAGGCCCTGTCACTGTCACACAGAGCAGAGCTCAGTCCAGCCCTCATCTCCCTGTGAGGAGCTGCAGCTGCCATCAGGCCTCCCCTCAGCTCCTCTACTCTGGGATGAACACACTAGGGGCATACCTTGCCCTCTAGATCATCCACCAGCTTTGTAGCCCTCCTATGGACAGTCTCTAATAGCTTTGTTTCTCCTTATATTGCGGCACATAAATCACACCCAGTGCTGGAGGAGAGGCCACACAGCATAGAACAGAGGGGACAGCCCAATCCCTTGCCTGCTGGCAGTGCTGAGCCTGGGGTGCCCCAAGGTACAGTTGGCCCTTTGTGCTGCCTGGGCACACTGCTGCCTCATGTTCAATTTGCCGTCAACCAGCTCCCCCAGATCCCTTTCTATCAAGCTGCTCTCCAGCCAGCCTCTCATTCCACAGTCTGTACATATATCCCAGATTGTCCTGTCTCAGGTACAGAATTCAGTACTTGCTCTTGTTATCTTAAAAATACATTAAATATGACCTTAGAAACCGTTAAATAAGTTTTAATGATAGAGCTCTTGACATAACCTTATGCCTGCATGTCCTTAATTCATTCCCATTGTTAGTTGACTGAACTAAATGTAGACCAGTAGCTGTTGCAGGGCTGGAGTGCCCTAGAACATTGAATGAACACAAACAAATTGATATTATGCAGTATATATTTTTGTACTTTACAAGGCTGATGGGTGAGTAATTATGAAAGGAATCCTGGTGACAAATAATTGAACCAAGAGAAATCTACATTTCATGTACTTGAAATTATTCCGTCTGACCTTGTGATGGGTTTCTAACTGGATGAGAGTAATAATGTACCACTCTGAAGAAGGAGGTACAGCTGAAAATAAATTGTTTCTTATGAGAGTGCCTATTCCAAGAACGTAAAGAATGACTAATAAACTAGAAAAAAGTTTAAGCACAAACCATGAGGCTCTGTCGAAGCAAATTGGAACAGTGTGTTCCAAGGAGACTTTTACTTCTCTTGTGCAAGACTGGTAGAGAATCAACAAGAAATACCTAAGAACTGAACTGTCCTGATTTTATGAGACAGGGTTGACTTTCTTCATAGTATCTGGTGTGATGCTATGTTTTAGTTTCAAGAAAAAAAGTGTTAATAACACACCAATGTTTAAGTTGTTGCTGAACAGTGCTGTACAAAGCTAGGGACTTTTCTCTTTCTTCAGCTTTTTGTACTGTCCTGCCATCAATGGTGCTGGAGGTGGGCAAGTTGCTGGGAGAGGACTGAACCAGGGCAGTTGTTATAAACTTCCCAAAGAGACATTCCAAACCATATGAAGTCATATGAAAACAAACAAACAAACAAAAACTGTAAAACCAAGGGGAGCTGCATGGAGGGGACAAGGGGATAGGTACTGCTTGGGAACTGCCTGGCATCAGTCAGCAGGTGGTGAGCACTACTTGTTTTGTAATTACATGCACATGTATACATACGTACATCTTTCTCTTGGGAAGTGTACAAGGACATTGCTAGGATATGCAAAGAGAAAATTACAATGGCAAAAGCCCAGCAAGACTTTGGCTACCAATGCTAGAGAAAATAAAAATGTTTTCACAAATACACCTACGGCAAGAGGAGGACCAAGGAGAATCTCCATCCTTGATTCAGTGTGTTGGGGAACATTACCACCAAGGATGAGGAAAATGCTGAATTTCTCAGTGCCTTCTGTCTTTAATGGTCAGTTGTACTCAGGGTTCTTAGCCTCCTGAGCTGGAAGACAAGGATGGAGAGCAGAATAAACCCCTTACAGTTCAGAAGGAAACAGTTAGATCTCATGGCATTTGCAGGACAACCAGGGAATCAGACCTAGCCAGCATAGAATTATGAAAGGCAAATCCTGCTTCACCAACATTCTATGAATAGGTGACTTGCTTGGCAGATGAGGAAAAAGGCTGTGGATATTTTCTGCCTAGACTTTAGTAAAGACTTTGACACTATCTCCCATGGTACTCTCCTGGAGAAGCTGGTAGCCCATGACTTGGACAGGTACACTTCTTGCCTAGTAAAAAACAAAACAAAACAAACAAACAAAAAAAACACCTAAAGGGCCAAGCCCAGAGGGTGGTAATGAATGGAGTTTAGTCCAGCTGGAAACTGGTCCCCAGTGGTGTTCTCCAGGGGTCAGTACTGAGGCCAGTTCTGCTTAATAGCTTTATGGATGATCTGGATAAGGGGATTGAGTGCACCCTCAGTAAGTCTGCAGATGACACCAAGTTGGAAGTGTTGATCTGCCTGAGGGTATGAAAGCCCTACAGAGGGATTTGTATACATTGGATAAATGGGACAATTATATGAGCTTCAGCAGGACTAAGGACTGAGTCCTGCACTTTGGCCACAGCAACCCCATGCATTGTTATAGGCTTGGAGCAGAGTGGCTGGAAAGAAGCATGGAGGAAAACAATCTGAGGATATTAGTCAACAGTTGACTGAACATGAGCTAGCAGTGTGCCCAGATGGCTAAGAAGTCCAATAACATCCTGGCTTGTATCAGAAATAGTGTTGCCAGCAGAACCAGGGAGATGATCATCCCTCTGTCCTTGGTAGTGGTGAGGCTGCACCTTTAGTGCTGCATACAGTTTTGGACCCCTTACTACAAGAAAGACATGGAGGCTCTGGAGCATGTCCAGAGAAGGGAAGTGAAGCTGGTGAGGGGTCTGGAACACAAGTCTTATGAGTGGCTGAGGGAACTGGAATTGTTAAGTCTGGAGAGAGGATACTCAGGGGAGACCTCATTGCCCTCAAAAACTACCTAAAAGGAGGTTGTAGTGAGGTGGATCTGGCCTCTTCTTGCAGGTGACTAGTGATGGAAAGAGAGGAAATGGCCTTATGTTGCACTAGGGGAAGCTGGGTATTTGGTATAATTTCTTTTCAGGAGGAGTATTAATGCACTGGGACAGGCTAGCCAGGAAGGTGTTGAAGTCACTGTCTCTGGAAGTGTTCAAGGAATGTATAGATACTGCAGTTATGAACATGATTTGGTAGGAATAGTGGTGATGGGTTGACAGTTGGATTAGATGATTTTAGAGGTCTTTTCCGACCTTAATGATTAGATGAGTCTATGACTATTATTATTACTGTTATTTCTCTCTTCATTTTTTGTCTTACTGAAGTTTTTATCTCAACATATGAGTTCTACATTTTATTATTATTATTATTATTATTATTATTATTTTAAATTCTCTCTTCCATCCCACAAGGGAAGGGGAAGTGATTGAAAAGCTGTGTGATGTTCTGGTGCATGTGGGTTAAACCACAACAAGAACATAAAACATTTTCTAGAATGTTGCATCTTTCTGAAGGAATATTTTACTGAAGTTATCTGAACTGACAGAAAGAATACTGCCTGTGCACATCACCTGCAGAAAAACTGCAGAGAATATTAGCAAATCCAAAGGAAGAATGCAGTCTGTTGCCAGTGCAGTAAAATCCTCATTTAAATGCATTCTGATAGAGTAACTAGAAATACAGGAACAAGCTCTTGATAGCATAGAATTACAATTGTAGAATTAATTTCTCTGAGTTTGGAAAGTGTATAGATAAATACTGCTTTGGGAATCAATTGACTGGTTATTATTACAGAAGTATCTCTTTTATTATATTAATCACTACTTTCAAATAAGATCTCTTTTCCTCATGTCTTTCCTCCTCCCAACTGCTGGGTTTTTTGTTGTTGTTGTCATTTGTTTGTTTCATTTTGTTTTGTTTTCTCCCTAATATCTCCTAAACTGCAGCCAACTAAGATATGAGATTAAAATATTGCATTTTACAGACGAGGAAATGGAGACAAATAGATTTCCTTAAAGCCACCTTATGAATCTGTAGTGCAAACAGAACCAAAACCTACTTTCAAACAAATTTCCAGACCACATTTCACAGAATCACAGCTCACAAGCATGATAGGATACCATGTATACAGCAAAGAAGACATTGAAATTACTGAATATGGAGTAAAATGGAGGCAGACAATATGTCATTAATCATAGAATCCTTGGAGTTGGAAGGGACCTCTGAAGGCCATCTAATTCAACTCCCCTGTAATGAACAGGGACGATACAGCCAGATCAGGCTGCCCAGGGCTTTATCCAGCCTCACCTTGAAATCTCACAGGCATGGGGCATCAACAATATCTCTGAGCAGCCTGTTCCAGGATACAGCCAACTAATCAACATCTCCAGTGGAAAAATGAGTATGCTTTCAGAGATTCCAAATTATACTTATGAAGTTAACATAATACTTAGAGGCAAACTGGGGCTCCCTCCTTTGGTACAAATTTCAACCTAAGATCTCAGACCTGAAATGTGGATGCCTCTAACTGAAATGTAATGAGATCTATAGGGGATCAGCATGTCTCAGATTTGCACCCTTAAATTTGAGCTCCAGAAGCTTATTCTTCTTCTCCCTGATGAAACAGGACTGGTGTTTGAGTAGGCCTGGTGATTGGAATTTTAAGCACTCAGGCAGAATAGAAAATCAAGTAATGATTCTTTTCTTCCTGAGTCATGCATAGCTAAGGGACCCAAAAATAGCTATTAGGTTGTTTCCTGCCACAACAGCCTCTTCTAACACAGCTGCACAGCATTCACAGGAAGTACTTGAAAAAGTCACCATGATATCATTAGTAGCAACTCTGCTTTTATCTTGAAAGGTTTATCAGATGAGAAAAACAAGCAAAACTTAATAATATTAGAGCTAGATGTGGATATACTTACTTTCTCATGCATTTTTACATTTTAGGCTGAAAAATGTGCAATCTGAGCAGTTGCACTTCTTTTAACTAGATGTCTCTTCTCTTCACCCTCACCACCACTTTTTTTTTTTCTTTTTTCTTTCCAGCCTACAGTTACAGTATCAGAAACTTTCAAAAGAAAATCTAGTGTGTTGCACAAAGACTAGGCAACTGCATCAAAATCACTCGCTGTTATTTCCGCTGGTTATTGGAACCTTTGTGCTAACATCACACTGAGGAATGACCGACGAGTCAGTGGCAAAATTAATGGATGAACACAATACCATAGAAACTTCACTGGTAGTATGCATATCTGATAAAACTGATAGCATTAGTTCCTTAACCAACTGGCCTTTCACCAAGAGTAGACAGCCCATTTGGTCTAACAGCCTAACACCTGCTGTCTGCAGCTGCTGCTTTGCTTGTCTGTTCTGCAGAACTTAATACAGATGAATTTATTACACGGTGCCATGTATGTTGTGCTCTTTTAACAACTATTTTAACAGTGCACACATCATTTGACAGCAGGAATTGCATAAAAATTCACACCAGAGCAGTAGACTCAGAACCTCTCTCTAGTCATCTGATCAGTGAACCATCAATGTCATCTAATGACTATCCAGAACTCTGACGTGGTATATTATTGATCTTAAAAAAAAAAACAAACCAAAACAAAACAAAAAAAAAAAAAAACAAAAAAAAAAAAAAAAAACTGTACTTTGCTTGCTATGTTTAAGAATTTCCATGCCTGATAAGACACTAATGCATGTTACTTTCTCTTGTAAGAGCTTTCTCTCATCTAGGACTCATCTTTTGATGAATGCTATAGGAATGCAGAGATAGAGCCTTTCTTCTAAAAATACAGAAAGCTTGCAATGATACTTTGCCATGAATAGAAAGCTTGTTGCAAATGCATTGCATAAGCAATATATTTAATCTGTAATTTAAGTGCATTGTTTAATTTGATGATGCATGCACTGCTACTAGAAATCTCTACAAATATACAATTCCAAGCACAGTTCTTAGTTTCGGAAATTTTGTAACCTTTAAAGCCTACCCTTTACGATGGTCATTTTCAATGGTGCGCAAAATTGAGCATAAAGTCCTTGTTTGGGAAACAGCTGAGCAGATATTTCTGAGATTTTTGAAGTTAGACTTTGAATCAGTGTCTCAAAGTGAAACACTTTAAGTGCTCCCGCCCTCATCTCCTGGTGGCAGCTTGTTCCTATCACTGGATTTGCAGATGCATAGCTGTGAGAGTGCTCAGATTTGGTGGTGACTGGAGTCAAAGGCTTAAGAGGCTGTTTCCTGCAGCCCCAGGCATGTATCAAAAGGAGATACCTTCACTAGTATGAAATACAAACTCATTTGTTCTCCGTGTACGAGGATGAGCTTACTGGACACAAAGAAGTGTGCTATGCAATTAAAAAACAGTGTTACCCTTTCTATCCAGTGAAACAATTGCATGCAGTATATGAGGATGCAGGCAATGTGACAGCGTATATGCTTCTGTGACCCAGTAGCCATGGCAACTACAGTGCAAAGACAGATTATCCTGGTGCTCAATTCCATCAACAGCAGAACTGCAGTTATTTATGTTGGTCCCTTAACCAAAGAATGAAAAGCTGCATTTCAGTCCTGCATCACAGTTTTAGTGGCTGCAAAGTTTCGCAGGGAAGAGTCTATGACTGCACCTTCTACAGTGAAAAACAGAAGAAAAACATTTCACTGACAGAAATCATTTATTTGTATTTCATAGTAATATGGACTTGTCAAGTCTCATGCACTGAGTACCAGACTTGCTCTTTTAGCCACTGCTTTTTCATTCCCCACTGTGGCACTCTAGTTCATGCATCAGTAGCACAATGTCATGTGACCTGATGTGAGAGTCTTGTCTGTTGGGATTACAGAGACTTCCAGAATCTGGCAAGGTCACCAAACCAAGCATCGATGAAGTGGTGAAACTTCTTCATCTGCTGCAAATATAACAACCTCCATCCTTTACTGCCTGACATTCTGTTTAGTTTATCTGCCTTCTATTTTGAATAGCTATACCTACAGAGATTTTCAATCTTAGAGCTATACTTCAGGCAGATTTTGTTGTTTCAGTGCCAAGCCTGCTCTCATCTGAATTTCTGTACTCATTTCAGAACCTTATTTTGTTAATTTGTGCTTCTCGTCTTGATTATATAGTATCAAAAACTGTCATTCGAAAGAATATTCCTGAAATATTTAGTTACCGTTTTTTTGCCTTAATGTTTACATTTTGCAAGCGCAAGCCAAATTTGCAAAACTAGCAGAGTCATGGTGAATGACATTTATTGCTTTGTAAAAGGCCCATGTCTCCCTTTTTATATTTCTTTCCTCTGCATCAAAATTCCAGTCCCAGTATAAGTCAAACGGCATGCAGTAGTAGAAGAAATACTGTGTTCTAAAAGGTCAGAGGAGAAAAGAAAGCTATTTGACATTAAAGAAGAGAATAGAGGAAAACATTGTCAGCATCTATAGATGCTGAAAATGGCCAGCACCTTGCACCTAAGATGAATATCTGTTTAGTTAAATTACAAATTAAGGAATTTGTATTTTGATTTAAAAATTATAAGAAAGGAACAGCAATCACTAATGAACTGTCCTTGCCTGATTTCTCTCTTGCATAGCACAGATTTATCCTACATTGAATCATACTTGTTAATTTTATGGTATGGTCTACCCTTCAAGTTTCAAATCACAGAAGATATTTGCTCCCAATACATGCACTGAACTTGTAACGTAAAAGTTGAATTGCACTTATATTATCTACTTGTTGCATACACCTCTAGCAAGAAATTGAAACAGCTTTGTTAACAACATGTCTGTCATTCCAAAATTCACTCATCCAGAACCACTCGGTTGGATACAAACAAGATGTCTCCTGATGCCTTTGCTAATACAAGATGCCTGGTATTTAGTTCGCAGTCTTGAAATTTACTGATTATTTTCTGTGTACTTTAAGATTGATGGTTTAGGCAAAATAAAATTAGTGCTACAAAAACACATACTAAAGTCACACATCAAGATAGGACAGACATTTTATTAGCTATTTCATAGACAGCAGGTTAATTCGGGATTAGATTTGGCAGTGTCTTATGTTACTCATTCAACCATTTGCCATCACCAAAAGAATATGAATTCTCCTCCTGTTTTCAGTATTCCATCACTAAATAACAGCTTTTTCTGTATATTATGCAAAGGAGTATTTGGTATGAAAATATATATATTTATATTTATATTTAAATATATATATTATATATATTTTACACTTGTGTTAGCAAATGAAAAAGTGATACCATAATCAAAGTAGTAATTGAAAACCTTACCTGACTGACGTTCATGGCTCTACTGTAGTATTTTCCTAGATTAGTACTACTCCTGGTTTAAATGATCAGATATTTAACTAAAACAAGCCTGTCACATGTAAGCATTTTGTGAAAACAGCTAATTTATAGTAATTATGTACAAAGCAGAGCTTTAAGCACACTGTGTCCCAAACTTATTTCACATGTTGTAACTGAACAAGAGCAAGTGCTGAGTTCTACAATGGTGAGAGCAACCATGTGTACTCAGGAATGAGAGGCTGGAGAGCAGCTTGATAGAAAGTGATCTTAAGGGAGCTGGTTGACGGCAAATTGAACATTAGGCAGAAGTGTGCCTGGGCAGCACAAAGGGCCAACTGTACCTTGGGGCACCCCAGGCTCAGCACTGCCAGCAGGCAAGGGGTTGGGCTGTCCCCTCTGTTCTGTGCTGTGTGGCCTCTCCTCCAGCACTGGGTGTGATTTATGTGCCGCAATATAAGGAGAAACAAAGCTATTAGAGACTGTCCATAGGAGGGCTACAAAGCTGGTGGATGATCTAGAGGGCAAGGTGTGTGAGGAACAGCCAAGGCCCCTGAGTGTGTTCAGCCCAGAGTAGAGAAACTGAGGGGAGGCCTGATGGTGCCTGCAGCTCCTCACAGGGAGAGAAGGGCAGGGCTGAGCTCTGCTCTGTGTGACAGTGACAGGGCATGAGGGAACAGCATGGAGCTGTGCCAGGGGAGGAGCAGCTGGGGGCTAGGGACAGGGTCTGCATCAGTGGGTGGTCAGATCCGGGCACAGACTTCACAGGGCAGTGGTCGCAGCTGGTTGGACACAGCGGTCCTTGTGGATCCTTTCCAACTGGGGATATTCTGTTTTGCAGCATGTCCCTCTCAGATGGGAGCCATTTCACTGCATGAACAGCTACCTTTAGAGCTAAAAAAACATGCTGGTTTCCAGCACCAGTGCATCAGGAAGCAAATATGTAAGTCAGCAGGAGCCTTAATTATACATAGGAAAAGCAAATATATTGATTCACATTCTTTGCCTATGCAGCAGGTCTTGAGTCAGACCTCCCTAGTGACATTCAGGTTCAGAATCAGTGCATATGACAAAGATGTCACCTTCAGCTCTTCTATAGCAGAAAGTTGTTACATATTCTATTTTACTTGCAAAAACAATTACAACATGGTTGTCACAGAGAAGAATTTCAGGTTTACCAGAGCTGCCTCCACAGCTCAGGCAAGCATATTGATATCGGTGCTGTGCTGAGGCTCAAATACTAACAGAAATGCCATCTTCAGATCACTTTTCCACAATATAAAGAATCTGGTTACTCACTATGCACTTTTTTGTTGTTGTTCTTCCTGAAGTTTTTAGCTGTCTGAAGTCTGCTTTTCACAAACCCTTGGCTCTATTCCAGAATTAGAATATTTCATCAGTAGCAGTATTACAGGCACTGATCAATGTAGGTAATCTTGTTTTGTGTAATCAGTAAGAAAGAACACTTCCTAAAGCAGCGTAGTAGGCAAAGGGAAGGACAAATTACTGATGCCCTTAATATTATAATACTAGCTTTACTCTTGATGGTGTTTAATTCTAGACATTGTCTCTTTAGTTTTCCTCATAAAAAACTTCAAGGTCTTATTTCTCTAGGCTTTCTTTCTGTAATAACTACATTCAGCTGGTTCTTCGTAAAAGCTCTGAGAACAGATCGCTCTGAAAGTATCTTCATTGTGGGAGATTTTCTCTGTGACAAACAGAATTGCATGTAGGTCACATGTACTTCTTTTTTCCCCCATTTACATCCATGTTGTATATTTCTGTATTTCAGATTTCAGTTTAAATAATGGTTCATAGTTCGCAGCAATCTGTAGTAAAATACTCGTAGCTGTGCTGTATCATCTATTCTAACATTGGAAGTAAAGACAATTCATAGTATCTAACTACTCACAGCTACTTTCATATTATCAGTAATGCTTGAAGAGAAGTTTACATTAGGTAGAGTAGCAAAAACCATACAGCACACAGAAAGGATGCATAAAAGAGTTCTATCTTACAAGATAAAAATACTTACTCTAATTTAACAAAACACTGATAAATTTTAGCATCAAGTCCACAATACCTTTCACAATAAATAAGTAGGTATCATAAGATATGTCCTACTCATCATCTGATATTTTTGGATAAATTGAAGACAATATCATTAACTATGTATAATTTAAATTGACTTGTCTTTTAACCAATCTGATGTTTAATTACTAGATAAGTGAATACATTGTGTTTCTTTTCCAGAGTTATTTTTGATAAGATCAGTATTGTAGATGTTTAATTATAAGGGCTTTAATTTGTGGCCAGTTTTAAGCCATTATACTGAGGTAAACATGCAAGTGCTATCAATATATTCTATGTATGAACAAAATTGTTTTGAAAAATAGAGATTGAAGATAAATTATGGATTATGGGGGTGTTGCAGGAAGATTTTCTTTACGATGCTTTAAAGCACAGACTTTATTCTTCACGTTCCTTTCCCACCATCCTTTTCCCAGAAACCTGGTAAGGATGATTTCACTTTAGGTCTGAATAAGGTCATGGTCATGATACATCTCTCAAGATGCTCTCTTGGACTGTCACTATTTCAGTTCTTCTACCACCTCTTTCTGGCATAAAAGATTTGATATACTGTCAGACAGGTGCAGAAAAAGATGGGAAGTCACTTCTCAAATATTTTTATCCGAAAAAAAGACCAGTGGTAATAGTTAGAGATCCTCAACTACAAAAGAAATCAGAAATGATAAGCGCTAGGTTTCATATGCTGCCTCTCTTTAAATATTTTCACCTAGCAGGAAATGAGAAAGTAGCTTAATATTACCATTCCTGAACACTCTAAGATATTTGTCTGAATCTGCTTTACCTTAACTGTTGCAAACTGCTAAGCAAGGTCATGTTTGTATTCACCAGTAATTCAGAACTGAGCAATTGGAATTGACTGCTTACATGTAATTATGTCCACAATAAATATATATAGGTTGTCTGTAATATGCCTTCTATGGCTGCAATTCTGCCTCACATGCTGTACCTCTTACTGGTAACTGACCGAGGGAGATTAGAATCACAGAATTATCAAGGTTGGGAAAGACCTAAAAGATCATCCAGTCCAACCATCACCAATACTTCCCAGCTAAATCATATCCCTCAACACAACATCCAAACGTTTCTTGAACACCCCCATGGTTGGTGACTCCACCATCTCCCTTGGCAGTGCATTCCAATGCCTGACTACCCTTTCCAAGAAGTAATATTTCCTAATATCCAGCCTGAATCTCCCCTGGCGCAGCTTGAAATCATTGCCTCTAGTTCTATCACTGTCTACACGAGAGAAGAGGCCAACCCCTAGCTTGCTACAACCTCCCTTCAGGAAGTTATAGAGAGCTATAAGGTCTCCCCTGAGCCTCCTCTTCTCCAGGCTGAACAATCCCAGCTCCCTCAGTCACTCCTCATAAGACCTGTGCTCCAGACCCCTCACCAGCTTCGTAGCCCTCCTCTGAACACATTCCAGGGCCTCAATGTCTTTCTTGCAGTGAGGGGCCCAAAACTGAACACAGTACTTGAGGAGCAGCCTCACCAGTACCGAGTACAGGGTGACAATTACCTCCCTGTTCCTGCAAGTAACACTGTTTTTGATGCAAGTGTCCAAGATTAGCTGGAACAATGGCAAAGAAAAGAATAAGCAGCAAGACTAAATTTTAAAAATAATTTGCACTTTCCTCACGCTGTTTGTTCTCTCTTTGGCCAGAGGAGGTTCTTCCAGGTAAGCAGACTAGAAACAGTTTTTCACTGAAGTTTGTTAGAGTCTTAGTCATAAATGCCTGTGGTTGTGAAGACACATTTGCTATAATTGGTGCCTTGATTTTTAATTTGCTTCAGTTCTCTTGCTAAGCTTTTTGAATTACAGAGATCCGGCCCTTAAAAAGGTCAATTCAAATCTGTTTGGAATTCTGCAATAGTCAACCTACTGCTTTTGAACTAGTGAGAGAATATCTTCAGATATGCATCCTTAGTATTAGAGACCTGCAATGAACTTCAGGTCCATGAAAGTCACTTTTTGTTTTTTCCACCAGTTCCCATGAGATCAGCATTTCTTTACTATTGAAGAGCATCTTTAGGAATGTGCTGTAGGACTTGTCTTCTTTCACTTCTGAGCAGCACTGCAAAAGGATTTTACAGGATTAACTAATCTCTGCTTCTATGTTGTTTGTCCCTCTGAAGCCACAGGGATCTATTACTCAAGGGGTTTGCTCTCACATCAACACCTTCTGTGGCTTCACATTTGATTGCTGTATACAAATCCCTGAACGTTCAGGAAGGGGAATGAACACTCCCCATAGCCTCAGATTATATTTGGCTTGATCTCATTATCTAGCTTGTTTACATTGTTTCAAATTAAGCATTTGTTAAGTCAAAGCCCAGTGACTCCAAAACACTTCAAATATATTTGCTTCCAGTGCAATTTTATCTACTCCACAAATGTATCTTCTCATCAAAGTATACTCTGAAAACACTGAATTCTGGTGACAGATGAGATCATTAACAATTTCATACCATTTCTTGTCATGTATTACTTCTGAGTGATCATGTTACCTTCTTCTCCTGAACTTTCCCTAATGTTTACTTCAGTTTGTTTCCTGATATTTTGATTCATCATGGGGTAATAAAAGTTTATTACGAGCACTGTAGCATCACATCATATTTTGAATAGATATATACAGGCAGCCTTTTATCTTACAGCAGCTGTTAACTAGCTCAGTGATAAAAAGACCTAAGCAGAAATTCTCCCCTCCACCTCAGGCTGTAGATCCATGAGAAAATCAGAGGGGGTGACATCTGTGACACTTTCATCTCTGGCATATTAGAGTTTCATCTGAAGTTCATATTCTTCATGTTCACAGGCGTTTCATGTAGTCATTTTTAAACAGACCATTATATTCAGCCCTCAGAACTTGTGTATTTTTAAGACTTCAGATTTCTTAGCTTTGTGTTCACTTACATCTTCTGTGACCAAATTAGCACTGTGTATCAGCTGTAGCTATATGATACCAAGAAAGGAATGCCAACAGGGAAATTTCATTTGCAAGGGAAAAACATCACATTAAAACAAAACCTGGGTGAATATTTTGGCACAGTAACAGAAGCGAATTTCTGGCTGGGTTACTCTTTCCCTTAATTTGTTTTTAACTACTAAGTTTTGCTGCAGTGTGATTTCTAAGTAGCTTCCTGTTATCTCTCCTCTTGCAGGATGTCTGCTGCCTAATTTCTGCTGTGTGAGTAATCTCTGCTCCACTGGATCTTGAACTAGGTGACTGATTTTGCTTTGGCATGACATAGACTATTGGAGGAAAGTGCTTTTCACACATACACGCCCTCAGTTCTGCATCATTATCACCTGTTTACAGACATGCAGATAGTGCCTCCATTTATCACTGCCCTTCTCTGAGGTGTTTCAAATTACATCTTCAGTTAAGAAGGTACTGAATTAAATAACTATTCAAGAACAGACTGCACTGACCATAGTCATTCCTTGCATTTCTCAGAGTTGGCTACTTTCATCCAGTATCTCTTCTCTATACAATTAAATTGCATAGTTGGAATAATACAAGTGTATAGTAGTAATTACAGAGTAAATAACCAAAGGGTATCTAAGAAAAGACTCACCAGTGCCAAGGCTTTCAGTTGAGATGGATGGTCATTAATGCAAAGACTCCACATTAATCCAAAAACTCCACAAAGAAACAATCTCCAGAAAGAGATGCTACTATAGTGGTGGTCAGCCCTTAAATGGGATCTAGGAGAGGTGGAGTCAAGTTCCACCCCTTCTGGGAGCACAACTGAATTACTTTCACCTGTGCTCTTGTTTCTTTCTTACTTTTATGGCAGGCCTAATTTTCTTAATGTCCTGGGTGCCTGACCTTCAGGAGAGAGAATAGATATTTTCTGAACATGGATTACTTTTGAATGAAACTTAAGTACGCATTTTATTGAACTTTTATTTATTTATTTTTTTTTAATCTTAGTCTCTTCTGTACTGTACATTTAATAACTTTGAAAATGCTTATCCTGCCATCATGTTTGTCCCATACTATTTTCATCCTTTTTCAGTCCTTGATTATCTCTTATTTTCTTAATTAAAACAGATTCTTGTCCTTGCAGTATCTCCTCCTACATCACTAATCTCTTTACTTACTGCTTGCATCAACTCACCTCTGACAGTAGACCCTGACATAAATTTACTTCACCCTTCCTGAGCTTTGTGTTGGAAGGTTTTTTGTTCTGCCATCCTTGTACGTTTTGTAATCCTCCCAGAACTTCAGGTCTGTGGTTGGATTAGCCTTAGCACCCAGAGAGAGACATAGAAGAAAAAGTTCTGCATAATTTTTAACAGCAAGAAAATCCAAGAAATCCGATAAAGAGAGAGGCAAAATGGATCAACACATATGTACAAACTATTCATTCAGATCAAAGAGTTGTGTACACATTTGGATGTCTCAGATACCCAGCATGTTCCACATTAGATCTTGAATCTTCTGAAGAAAGATTTCCTTGCAGGTGACCAGACTGCTTAGAAATGTTGTTCATTCGCTTTTTCTTGAGACATTTATTTACCTGATAACACACTTCCTTACTTGAAAGCAGACTTTCTGTGTAGACAACTCATTTGTGGGCTGCTTTTGGGTTTCAAAGCTTGCAATACATAGAGAAAGTGGCATACCTGCCTGCCTTTAAATCCCTCTTACTAACCCTTGGTCTCCCAGTTTTTTAAACTGGGTAAGCAAGAAGTCCAAGCCAAGGCACAAAAATATAATACTGCTCTTATGCTTCTGTCATGAACACATTCAGTCTTGCAGTATTCAAATTTTTAAAAGAATTTCTAGGCAACCTAAAGCCAGGAATGTTCAACTTAGTGGTTGCCAAGTACTTTGGTTTGCTGCGGTCTCATTCAGCAATAAGGGCAATGAACAGCTTGCACATATTTTCACCTATGCTTACATGTGTAACCCACTGCAGGTGGCTTTGCACAAGTGCACAAATTGTGCAGATGGTGAAGGAACAGAGAATCATATTCAGCAACCTTGGTTGCCACCCCAAATGTCTCAATTTTTCTCTTTGAGCTTGATTATATCAAACTTATAAAGTAAACTAATTTTTCTAGGAACACTTAGCATAAGGAGTTCAGTATAACCAGCATTTGACAGTACGTCTTGGTGTAGCTCAAAATTCACTTAGGAAAGCATATCTTCCATTTCAACCCAAAGGGTGTCTTAACTAATTCACGTGTAAAAGTGTACCTTTAAATAGTTAGCAGGGTCAGGTCTAGTTAAGGTCTAGTTAAATGTGAGACAGTCTGTCCATACACTGAACAATACTGAGGTGGACAGAAAACAAAAAAATTGTCAGGTAAAGGTGATCATCACTCCTCTTTATGCATAATTCTATCTTTTGCTACACTGATCAGGGATTTTGTCTTTTAAGACAAGGGATTTTCTCACAGAACAAAAACACACATACTCCAGAATCTGTAAATTTTGAAAACCAAAAGACTTAGACAATTCAAATACAGTCTTAACAAGACTCTGAAATTCCTCTCAGCTAAAAGAATTTTAAACTAACTTCTTTCATACAATTTTTCAAAGTACTGGCAGGGTTGTTGTTATTGTTTTTTGTTGTTATTGTTTATCAGTTTGCATCCTGGCTACAACAAGCATTACTTCATTTAGTTAACAAGTATTGTTGATCAGGAACTCTGTCCTACATTTTTCTTTATTGTTCATTAAATAAATTTCTTAAAAGACTGTTCCATCCAAATGGTAGTTTTATTGACTAAGATTAGACAAGACTTTATTGTTACTGAATGCAGGAATTCAGTTTTATGCCAAGCCATTCTTAATAATTGTGCACATTTCAGCACTGCAGAAAAGCTTATTAAAGTAATGAGAAGTGCTTAAAACAAATGCCTTAACACCACATGTCCCTAGCTGGAGAGGCTGTAATAAGTTATCCAAATTTGATTTTAGCAGATATAGCAATTTCAAGAAAGAAAGACTGGAATCTTGCATATAAAAGCCCTTCCATTTACTCCTACCAGAATATCTCTGGAATTCGCAAAAGGCATCAAGTCTGAAGCATTTGTTATATAGAAAGGATCTGACAAGACTGTGATAAAAGAGAAATCAGTTTTTGATTAGACCCTTGACATTATTCTTTCTCTGAAGAGAAGTTTCTATTCTCACTCTGCTTCACTTCAAGTCCTTCATTTTTAATAAGTGGGACTAGGAGCTTACCTTAGTACTGCTGGACATCCACCATTGTAAGACAGTTGTTGGAAGGTTCTAGGTTTTGTGAAAATGTGCTAGTTTTCTGTCTTCAGGCAGAAAAGAACCCAAAATAAGGCTGCACTTTTCTGTTGAAAATTAAATTAAAATGGAATATAAAATATTCATTAGTGACATGAATGAAGGATCTGCTGCCTTGCTGCACTGAATCTGGAGGAAATAGCCTCTGTTACAGAACTGGACTCTGGATAGTGCTACCTGTCTTTAAGTTGTATACGAGAGTCCTAGGATTTGGCATATTCAAGAAGAAAAGTGAATAGAGTGAATTCTTAGCTAATTTTAAGTACAAAATGGGAATGACTTAATTATACCAGTAGCTCTCTCTCTCTCTCTCTCTTTTTTTTTTTTTTTTTTTTTTTTCCTACCTTATTTTCTTTTTTAAAAATGAAAAAATTCTCAGGGACATAAAATGAATTGATAAGAATTATTGAAAAACACAGAGAAAATGAATACTGGTTGGAACAAACTGAACTATATGCAATATATATTAAATATAATTTAATTGACTGAATGCTGCACATCCTATGCAAGGAGTAGGAAAACCACAGTTAATCTGAAATAAAGCATCCACACAAGTTTGAATTCAACTGCACAGGCAACCTTACATTTTGTATCTTAGGGCACTTGGCAAAATATTAAATAATAATTTCTATCAGACTATTTTAATTTTTTTTACTAACTGATCTGGATGAATTAAAAGTCTATGAATACATCAGCTATCTACATTGTGGGAATACATTAAAGACTGTTCAGAACACTTCTTACATTTGGTCTGATTAGCTCAAGAACTCTTTCCCAAATTTTAACAGTCTTTCAAGGATTTGCCAAACTCATCAAAGGCTAATCTCGATCCTACACAGGGCATGAGTCATTTGAAAGAACTTCCTTCTAATTTAACTACAGTCTTGAAAAGTCATCCAGTCTCCAATTTGGATCCTACCTTAATTGCTGTATTAATATTACAAGAACACTAAAGACCACAAAGTAATAACTAATTTTCATAGAGACAATACACAGTCAGAAAAAACAAAAACAAAAACCAGAGCATAGTCTGTATCCGCATGGATGGTCAGGCCTCACTCTTGATATTCAGGAAGATTTGTAGAATATACCCATTATTTTATAAGGCAAAGGGACCATTTTTCTTCTAGCAACTACTGCTCTCTGTATACCAGTAAATTCAAGTCCCTGCCCCCTAGAGTTGAGAGGTGGGGCAGCATCTAATTACGTTTTACTATTTGAAAAACTTCCAGTGCAACAAAACCCTAATTCAGATTAAAGCTCCTGCTTAGTAGTAACATAAATAATTGTAATTCAGTTTGAATTTCCCTTTCCCAAGAGAATATTAGCCTACTTTCTACTCTGGTAAGTCATCAAATTACCCTTGAGTTTCTGGCTATGCACTTATATTAAATATTTGCAGGTCTGAGTGCCAATTTTGTGGCATATTGAAAGTCATGTACTTCATCTATATTTATGGGCTGCATCAAAAAAGGTGTGGCCAGCAGAGGGAGGGTGCCTGAATCACCTGCTTTCCAAATGAGATGACTTTGGCACTAACACCAGAACAGTATAAAAGATCTGTGTCCTTGGTTTAGTTTCAACTGCTGAGGAAATCAAATGAAAAGTCTGAGAAGGAAAGAATGAAAAGTAAAATCTATGCATGAGAGAAGAGACTGTACCCTTGTAGAATGGTAGTTTTTGAATGTTGTGGCAGCTGAAAAGGCTCAAATTCTGTCATCTGTGCTCAACAGGCTCTGTGAATGTTGCTTCTCAGTGCTAGTTATTCATTTCAATATTTCCTCTTTGGGTGCACTAAATCAAACCAGAAGGGTGGATATTCTGCAGCCTCTTAGCTCAGCCAGTCTCCTATACTTGAAGGGCCTCTAGTGGCTGATGGTCTCATTATATTAAAAATAACTCCTAAATCCTCTGGCTTTCCAACTATTAGTATCAGGCCTTTTAAGGTGTCAGTTTCTCTCTGCCTATTATATAGTCTTAATTAAAAAATAAGAAGCCCTTGGCAGAAGTATTGTATTCTATGTATGTTATTCTGTGGATGATAGTATGATAGTAGAAGAGTCACACCATTTCAGATCCCTGAAATATTTTATGCACATAGGTCTCTTCTTTCAGTCTTTCTTTATCCTCAGCATTCCTCACCTGTACTGGTATTAGAAGACGTTACTTTTATAAACCCTAAAAAATAAGGATTTTTTGTTTGGTTGGTTGGTTAATTGGTTGGTTTTCTTTTTTAACAACTGACAGATACATAATTGATTTACATTCTGAGAGGGTGTAAGCGATTATTTAATTTCACCCTAAAAGCATCACTATCAGGGAGCCAATGATAGTGATAAATAATAATAATAATAAAAAATTCTGAGACAAGTGTCACAACTAGTTGACTCTAAAATAACTTTAACCCAGCAGTTCAATCAAAAGATAGATAGGGGTAAAGCAAATACCACTGGACAAAATTCTCCAACCTCTATTTTTTAGGTCAGGAGAGTAAATGATAGTTTATTGTGGGGAATAAATAAATAAATGAATAAATAAATATTACCTGATGTTTTAAGGGAGAATGGTGATAAAGAGGGAGAAAGAAAGCAGGAAAAAAACAAAACAAAACAAAACAAAACAACAAAAAACAAAAAAACCCATAAGGGACACAAAGTACAAATTATTGGGGAACTAGCAAAATATGAGCAGGTGAACAAACCACTGGTTTATTTATCTCAAGAAAAAAAAAAAACAAAAAAAAACAATAGGCAGATTTTCATTGCTAGATGGCAGCTAGTGTTATATGAAGGTACAACAACATTCACTTATCTTCTAGACAGTCAATAGGACACATCATCCCGGGCTACATATGTCAGTGTCAGTTGTTAATGCTGTTTAAGTTGAAATATGGAATTAAAGCTCACCTCTAGCTTTTATTATTGACAGTACAGAAAACAAACATGGACTCTCATGCAGGATGATCCTTTACTAGGAGCTACTATGAGGCAGTATTTTGAAAAAACACCCAAAAAGAGCACTCAGAGAAACCATAGCCAGCGAAAAAACAGCAACCACTCTGAACCACTAGGTTCAGGCTAACCTTGTTCTAAATGTTCACCAGCTGCAGAAGGTTTTTTAGTTAAAATGTCAGGCTATTTTAAACATTTCCTGTTTCAGATCAAATACTTTGGTCAGTTTGGTTCAGGCCTGGTCTTTCATTTTAATGAGAAAAAGATTGCTGCTGACTACAATAATTGTTAATAAAGTATACACTTTACAGATGAATAAGGTACTCTGATAGCCAAAATGTGAAGGATTCAGCACAACTGTCTTATTCACAAGCAGAAATATTTTCTAAACACCACAACTGAAATATTCCAAAGTGTATTTGCTAACGCTAAATGTATGAGTCCAGATATCTAGAGTTCATATTTCCATCTGTGTTCACAGAATTCAGAGTACAAACATAAAGGACTTATATATGTATATAAATGTTGTTTTCTAATGTTATGGAAGCCGTGTTCATCCCAACACTCTTGTTGTTTCAGCTCTTCTTCGCAATGTCTGTTGAACTATCAGTGTTTGGAAATTAAATAACTATCATGGATCTTAATGGGAGTGACAGAAGATAGGTGATGATGCAATAATCCTCTACCTATTTCTGGGATTTTAGGTGGTTGATGGTTGCTAAATGCAGTGTTGCAGCAAATCACTCCTGGCTATTTTAGTCACCTGCAAATGCAAGGAAAAGCATGTCTTGCAATCATCTGCTTTCATGAGAATTGACACTGACGCTTTAAGTTGATTAAAGAACAATGCAGTGAACAACCTGTTGCTATCACATTGTCACTGTCAGCCCAGGCTAGCAGAGCATAGAAAGCTGACTGTATAGGATAGCATAAAATCTTTAACTATCAGAAGTTTCACTGTGGAGGAAGACTTAGGCTTATCCTTCCAAAACCAGGATTCAGGTTACATCTGTTCAGGTTCTTAGTCATGGCTAGCTTAACTGGGAGTTTGAGCAGAATCCTGTAACTCTTGATCAGGCAAGGTAGCGAAAACAAGAGGGATCTGCATATAACATCATCTTGATTCAACAGGGCTTGTTCAAGGGTTGGAGCACAAGAGTGTTGTCCATGAGTCCCAAGTTCATAAGATTTGCATACATCTGTATCTACTCTAAGGGTCCACCCCACAGAATAAACAAGCAATCTAACCAATTTGACTGAATCTACTGGGAAAATATTCTATGAGTGAGGGGAAAGTAGCAAATTCTATACATGGGAATAATAGCAATCAAGAGCATGTGGGTTTGAAATCCAACAACTGATTGTGCTGCATTTCTATGGGAGATCATCCCGAGCATAAACATCATTACTTCTCAGTAAGGGTAGTCAGGCATTGGAATACACTGCCCATGGAGGTGGTAGAGTCACCAACCATGGGAGTGTTCAAGAAACGTTTGGATGTTGCGTTGAGGAATATGATTTAGCTGGGAAGTATTGGTAATGGTTGGACTAGATGATCTTCTAGGTCTTTTCCAACCTTGATAATTCTGTGATTCTGCGATCATATGATTAGCATCACAGTATAAGAAGAGCAATACTTTGAAAAACTGAGTAGCTAAATTATGAAATCCAGAGCATAGCTAATGAGACATAAGACATAGTCGTCCCAGTGTGTGCTGCATTTGTGAAGTTCTCATTGCATTCCCAGCATGATAATCCTGTTTCAAGAGATGTATGGAGAAACTGGAAAGTACTCAAAGGAGACTAGACAGCAAATATGGGCAGTGGTCCAGAAGCTGTGGGAGAAAGAAAAAAAAAAAAAAAAAAAAAAAAAAAAAAAGATTCATTTAACCAAGAGAAGACTGAGAGAAGACTGAGAGACAACATGACATTCTACATGTTGTCTGTAAAGAAGGAAAGTAACATGTTCCATAAACATTAGAATGGAGTCAGGAACAGAGGTTAGTACTGCATCAAAGAAAGTTAACTTGAACTGTGAATAAAACTTGCAATCAGAACGGCTACTTTAGCATTAGCAATATCTGAGGGCAAAGGTCTGCCTAAAGGTTGGAGAGCAATCTCTGAGGAACAGTTCCAGTATCGATTCACTTAGTTATTACATGGGACTCCAGCTGAACATTATAATTATATCTACCATAAAGCACAAATCTGAAATGGGTCCCTTAGACAGTACCATGCACAGCACTTTTTGCTTTCTTTGACCTTAGTTTGAGCTTCAGAAGCTATTCAAACAGGCTGGTGCCTCACTAGAAAAGAAGAGCAGCTGATGCACAATGGCAGATCATGATTTCTCTTGTCACAAAGGGGAAGTACTCTGAAAGATGAGAAGTAATTGACCATTATTTCAGTTCATCATCTTCAGGCTAAAATGCTCAAGTCGGTAATTATCATGCTACATGTCTTTGCTGAAAACTGAAAATGAAGCTACAGATCTTTACTTGATTGGTCTTATGTTCAGATGAGAGTAGGAAAGAATGTATTTCAGAACTTGCTTTTAGTAGTCAGCCACTTTTGTTTTAAATGTCCCCTCTCTTTTTCTCAGTTCCTTTATTATCCAGCCCCATATTCTCTCTCTGGAACAAAATCTTTTCCTCAGCATGGTTTGCTTAAGGTATTACAGCTGAGCAGTTGGAAAACTTCACTTATAAAAGTGATGTTTTTATCACTGTTAAAGTCTTTGAAGCTTGAAAGAGTTCACTTCTGTTTTCCCTTACCCTTAAGGAATATACACAAAAAAGGAGCAATTGGATCAGCACAGTTGAAACATGTGTTCCAAGATGAAGTAGAGGGCAGGGGGTCAAATTATATATATCACAATTGCTGTAGAATACAAGCACATCTGTCCATGTCATAATTTATTTCAAATCAGAGCATCCATGTTACTTTATGAAAAACTGAGTAAAACAAAACAGATGTGCTTTAATTAAATTCCTGTCTAGAAAAAGCTATAAACACCTTTTTGTCCAATATTTCCTTTCACTTGTACATAATATGAGGACATAATCTTATATCAGCAGTACAACAAACATGTACCGTCTGTAGATGTAAATGTAGAAAGCCTAGGGAATATGTAAACTTCAATTCAGGGTAAATAATTTGGAAGCTCATTTTAATGCCACTGACTGTTGTCTGTATATTGAGCAAAACCAAACCACATAGCTGGCCTATTTTTCTTGCCCACAGAATGTTTTAAGTTGTAAAGGACCTCTAGAAGCCATCTGGTCCATTCCCCTTTCTCAGGGATGCAGAAGATCCTGAAGTTTCCAAAGCAGAACTGGAGACTTCTACACCAACTGCTGTCTGTCAGCTGCTCTGTTAGCTACACTCTGAAGGCAAAAGAGAAGAACAGATGAAAAAAAAATAAATTAAAAAAAAAATAATAATAAAAAATCAGTGAAGAGAAGGTCATGGAAAACAATGTCAGATGGGGAAAAAAAGGTCATGGAAGAGAAAACCAGAGAGCATAAAACTAGTCAAGGATGGAGAAGACAAATGGTCAGAGAGAAGTCAGAAAAAAAGCAGCTCCAGGAACAAAGAAAAAAAATATATAAATGAGAGACAAGATGCAGGAAAAGAAGAGAAGGTCATAAAATGTCAGAGAAGTTCAGAAAAGTTCAGAATATCAGAGAAGGACAAGAAAGTTTCTAAAAGCTCAAAGGTTGTCATAGCAAGCTAGATATTGCCAAAGAGGAATCAGACAGAACAAGGCAAGGTAATGCAAAGCAGTGAAAGACAACTCTTTTATTGTTTATGTCGTTCTATGTTGTCCATCCTACAGATGTGTGAGGACCAAGGCAAGCAGAGATGCACAGACTGGCACTCCTCCTGCAGGACGGGGCATTTCTTCTGTCCACAGAGAGGCCTGAGCCCTCTCCCAGGAGCCTTCAGAGCTGCACCAGCCAGCAGAAGCACTGGTTGCACCGAAGCCTGAATCCGAGCATAAGTGTTACTGCAAAGTGTCAGAATGTATTTAGGCATCTGTTATCACTGCAAAGGGCTCATGATCTGCAACAAACAGCTGAAGTTCTTATTCCAGCTCCCAGGAAACAGAAGCAATCCTAAATCTGGTGAGGAATCTGGGTCATTGCTCAGCTCAGTAAAAAGAAATCCCCAAGGAAATAACAAAACTGAACATTTCATATTCTCTAATTACGTTTCATCATAGTTGCCAATGACTTCAAAGTAATCTGAGGCTTAGAAGCTGCTTCTGAATAAACAACTGAGCCACTACAAGCCACAGAGGTCTGCATCAGGAGTCCAGCAAACCCACCAATTCCTCTGGGCCCCAAGTTTTCCCTGTAGAGAGCTTGTTACTGCAAATAAAGTTGGGACATGCATCCTTTAAACAGTTAGCAGAGTTCCTTAAGGAGAAAAAATAATAATAATAATTTTAAAATAAATAATAAATAAATAAAAAGGAAGGGGAGTGAAGGGGAAAGGGAAAGATGCTTTCTTCAAGCAATTAGTTGTAGATCATCCCTTAAAGGCAGTGTAGTCAGGGGTTTGCACCCTGGGTGCTTTAGCAAGAAGACTAGGAACCAGTAAAGAGCCAGTTCCCACCATTAGAAAAGGGACTATTAGGAAAGACACTCCTCATGACAGGACTGGATGTGGGCAAGTAAGAAAATCACCAAACACTGCAAAAGAAGAGTTAGCTTTTTATATAAGGTAATTGGCATTTGCGCAAGCTGATTGGTACTGTGAAAAATGCCCATGAAAGGGTGGTGTCTGGCAATACCTAAGTGCTTTAAAATGTTAGAAGCAGGAGTTGGGAAAGGACCCAGGCACAGGTAAAGTTACACAGCTCTTGAAAATCCTTGTTGCTAGACAAGGGCCTGGTGGAAAAGCAGTGAAATTTTGCTGTATACAAATTTTGGTGAGAAAGCCCCCTTTTCTTCCCTTCAAACTTAGTGTGCCCAGTCTTTTAAGTAAATATAGGTTTGTCTGAGCCCATCTGACCCTAAAATTGCAAAGTGATGTTCAAATAAAATTTAAAAGTCTGTGCTTGAGTGTATTTCACCTATACAGAGAATGCCAAAACATCACCAAGTTTGGATATAAGCATGTGTCTGATCTAAAGCCAGGGCATGTTTATACCTGGAATGTGAATCAGACAAATTCTGCTAGTCATGCAAGCTGCTACTCAAACCACTGCTGTCCTGAAGAGAATATGAAATGGCACCAAGACCCACCACAGATTGTTTCTTGCAGGAAAACTGTAAAATGCAGATATAGGAAGGTGGTTGGCAACAACACAGAGCCTGGCATGGCAGAGCACCAACTTGAGCGCTAGTGTGTGAGGCTTGCCTCTTGCACCACCTCCTGTCACAGTGTCCTTGGATGGTCTCTGCGTATGTCCAATCTCTCCAGTTGGGGACACATTCATTAGCAACCTACAAACTTCTGTCTCTCTTCTGTTGTCCCATCAAAACAGTGATAAAATTTCCTTTTTTTGCAAAGTGATGAAATCAGCAAATTTGAAATCCTGCACCTCCACAGAACACAAGTCTGTTAGCTGCACTCTGAAGGTGAAAGAGTAGAACAGATCAGAAAAAAAAGGACTAGGCACCATACTCTACCTGAGCTGGGTATGTGGCTTAGCTCTGTAAAGGACAGACTCTGGGGCAGTTCTGCAAGGGATTTCTAGCTGATGAGGATGCTGGAAGTCTGCATAGAATTGTTGCTATCCCAGTTTATGATGAAAATGCTTCAAACACTTCAGTTATTGAAGAAGAAAAATACAGTACCAGGTTACCTGTTGCTTTTTCAGCTTATATAGATACAATACAAGCATTGTAATATTAGGCAACAACAGTGACTGTGAAATGTAAAATTCCAGATAAGCCTGAATGCTATGTATAGTATAATATGACATACTGGTAGAAGGCATAGCTTGATTTGGTGACTGGTTTTAATATCTACAGTAATAGACAATTTCTAAAGTAGTCTTTTTATTATAAAAGAAAAAAAAAATAAATAAATTGAACATTTCTAATTCTTTCCTATCTAGCCTCAACTACACTATAAATGAATGGAATAAATTATTCTGTTGAATTAACAGTTTAAAGTATAAGCTGCCCAATGTAGAGGAAGAGCAGTACAAAGACAAAATATTGGCCTGGTGCTTGGGAGATAAATATGAATGTGCTTGGTTTGCTATATCCTTCCTTTCTACAGTTAGATAATTCACAAACTGTTGACCTTGCAGATGAGAAGAAAAAAATAAATTAAACTTTGCCATCCTTGGTGGGCTTTTTTGTTTGGTTGGTTTGTTTATTTAAAGTACACTAAAATGCTTGAATTGCTTAGGTCATAACTTCATACGCAGTCTGAAACAAGAATTGTGTTTGCAATCTGTAAGTATCAGCATTCAGGCTTTAACTGATTGTGCAAGTGAAGTATGATCTCCCTCTGAATCACTATGTGATGACAACACTGCAAAATCACACCCCAGCTAACATCTTATAAATGTTTTTTTGCCAAATCCTCATCTGTTGCTGCACAGGAGATAGAGTGATACATGTTCTCAAGCACTTGCTGCTCTAATACCAGGAGATGTGCTACCAGCCTACTATGTTTGCATTTTTGGACAACTGCCTCGAGGTTTGAACACAGTTTTGGAAGGAATTTGGACATTGTAGTAGATGAGGATTAGCTTCCTGGTGTAAAATTGCATTCTCATTTGGGCAGAAAAGTTAATACTCTTCCTCTAGGAAGTCCAAAGTGTAGTTTAAGATTCAAGTTATTCCTGGCTCCTAATCATATTCATCTTCCCTTGTTTACTTTCCCATTCAATCTCTGTTAGAACACCCAGTGGTTGTAAACAACTGGTTACTAGCAAAGAAATATAAAATTCAGCAATCTGTATATTTTTCTGTCTCACAGGGCAGATAAAAGAATTAAATAAGAACCCTTTCATTTGGCTATCTTATACTGATTATCAAAAAGCTCAAGGTCTCAGATTTTCATTAAAAATGAAATCTTAATTCTGTAGTCATTCTATGTAGCTCTTTTTCTTAGGAAGATTCCTTAATCTGAATCACCCATACGTGCATAAGATAGGATTTATACTTCAGTATAACTGTGTGGTTTTACAATAAAGATCCCGAGGGTGAGGTTAGGTTTCAAGGGGGAGAAAAGTCATTTTGGAGATGTTTTATGTGATCTCATGTATTCAGCTCTGATTTTCAGCTGAGTTGGATCAGGTGTTTTTAACCCTATCTGTTTGGAAGAGGAAGTCCAGACAAATAGATGCAGATCTTAGACTCGGAAGAAATCTCTTTTATCTTCTATCAAGTATTACACAGATAAGGCCTGCTCTGGTCATTTATTTTAAATTCTATTTGGGATTGTAAAATACCTTTGTTTTCTGCTCTTTAAATTCTGATCTCATGATAATTAAAAAATTGTTAAAGAAGCAAACTGGGACACCTGAATATTTATATCATTTGAAAGAATTTCCCCATGATCTTACCAGAGTTGCTTCCAAAAACAAGTGTTCTGTGGCAACCGACTGCATTTGGAGAGTTTTTAACTTTAATTCTTTACACAAAACATTCCTATAAAATACTATTTCTATAAAATCCTTATCTGAGTGAGTGATGCATATGAATGTATGGAAGACCCTGTTCTAAGTGGATGAGGACAGTAGGAAGAAAAATACTTTTCTAATTCTTCATAGTTGTTTGCTTTTCTTTGTATTTTCTTCTAAATATGAGAAAGGTTTGAGGTTGGGGGATGACTTGCTTTTCAGGTGAGAAGACTGGAATTCCTCCCTCCTGCCTGTTGGAGGCTGTTGCCAAAAAAGTCTTCACTTTTGAAAACTGCATCCATTAAAGAGATCACTACAAAGAAAGCTAAGAACTGCTTGGGAATTACTTCATCTTCAAAGAATCACAGAACCATAGAATCATCAAAGTTGGAAAATATCACCAAGATCATCTAAAGAACCATCCAGCTACCAGCAATATGTCCCCACTGAACTATGCCCTCAGTACAATATCTATATGTTTCTTGAACGCCTCCAGGGATGGTGACTCAATCACCTCCAAAGGCAGCCTGTTCCAGTGCCTGACCACTCTTTTGGAGAAGAATATTTTCTTAATATCCAACTTGAAGGCTTTCTCAGTTAAAGATTCTCCATAATAGATCATTTCTAAATTAATTTGGTTGCCCTTAAAACCTCGTGTACCTCTATAACACATCTTTTTGTAAGAACTGGAAGTGCCCCTTGTAACAGAACTGGTTAACTGCAGCAGTGGCCTTAATTCATTTCTAAGGCTATTTGTAAATGATCACCAACCTTGGGCTGTACACTCTGACACAAAATCATTATTCTTAATGTGGCATTACTGCTGAGATGTCCCTTAGCAAATATGGGGTTATTTTGGATTTTGAGTGCTATTTCCAGAGAAAACCTAGTGAATTTAACAGTGGGTGAATCCTTCGCCTGTGGCCATTCTTGTTAAATGCTGCCTGAGTATGTCATAGTATTAATGAGTTTTTCCGCTAGTAGGTGGAAATGATAGCCTGCAGATACATGGTTTAAAACAGAGCTGCAGGTTGCTTTGTATATAATAAATTATGAGCACTTGTCATTCAAACTTATGGCTTCAGTTTCCAGTTACTTTTTCATAAATCATACTTGCACTAAATCCTTTAATAAAAGTAGTTCATAAACTCCTATAAAAGTTACTCTCTAGTGTATGTGCAAGATGAAAGGTGGAAGCATTATTTATATGTTTCACTGCCTTGTTTTCAACAATTTTTCCATCTTCCCATTCATGAGCTCCATATACTTCCATCTGTTTTCCTGTTGCCAGTACAGTACTTAATGTAAATATTGTACTAGGTCCACCAAATCTCAAATGGTATCCTGGTATAGTTCAAAAAACCTGAGATCTTTGAGCAGCCAATGTATTCATCTAGACAGATATTCAAAACAGAGGAAGGGCTTTAGTGCTGCAACTAACTTCTTCGTGTACTGAAAAATGTTCTGGTACAGAAAATTATAAGCTAAAACTGCATCTGTGACACCAACCTACAGTTCTTAACTGTTAATTGCAAAATTTACCATTAACCTTTCATCAGCATTCTCATAAACATTACTGACTGGAAAGAAAAAAAAAAAAAAAATAGTGCAAATCTTCACATTGCTTGGGTTTCCATCAGTCATAATTCACTTAAGTAACTTAAGTAATGTTAAGAGAAGAATAACAGCAGTTGAGCTGATTGGAGATACTGAAATCAAAAGACTATTCAACCCGTGGACACTGGGACTGTAACGAACATGAGCTGCATGTTGAGGGCAGAAGATTATCCTCTTCTCATAGACTTCCAGCCAAAGAGCAGGAATAATGCAATGCTCTGCTTCCTCATGTGCAGCACTACACAAGTGCAGAGAGATGCAGCCAAGAAAAAGCCAGACTCAATGCATCAATTCATGTCCTGAAGTGGATTTGAATTCAGGTGGGTGAAAATGGTTATTTTTACCAATGGGACCAAAAGTTCTTCATTTCAGGAAGCCAGAAGGCCTTGCTCTGTTACTGGATTGATGAGTTCACTTGTGATTCACAAGTAGTATTGAGTCCAGTTTCAGAAACAGAAGCTGAAAATACATAGTCTTGTCTTATGCTGCCTTTCTTCTTCATCATATGCAGCCACTGGAAAGGTATTATGAGTTCATTGGCTTTTTTGCCTAAAAAGAAATACTGAGAATGAGAAATCTCTAGAGAGCTTGTCCTGGAAATGCTTTTCTTTTTCATAAACTGGAAAACTAATGGGCTGTTTCCCAGTTTTGCTTGATACAGTACTAATCACACAGATCAATATTTTGGTTGTTATTGGTGGGAGGGCAGGTAGGGTGGAGACAGAACAGCTGGCCTGAATAAGGCCAGGCTTACCAGGTAACATTATGAAGAAGGTCATAAAAGTGTGGGCTGACTAGAAAGCAGTTTAGGGATTTGCTGAGCGTCACTCAGTATGTATGAAGACCTGTGTTGCTGATGAGGCACTGGGTGGCTAGTGGCAAATAGCTGCATTCTGTGTGTGTGTATATGTGCATAAATATATATATATATATAGTTCTCATTGGTTTTTATATTTTTTTCTTATTTTCTCATCTTATTATGTTTTAGCTTGTGAAATACATTTTGTTCCTATTTCTCTTCCTTATCTTGTTAGGCACAGTCAGGGGTTGAGTGAATGGCCACAAGGTTCTGAGCTGCTTCTGGGTTAATCCACGTTGGGCCAATGCATGCATGCTCTTCCTCTGTTTGGAATAACACTGGGCAAGGAAACTAATAGAAAAACTACTACTGGTTCTGTTCTGTCTGCTTGTCAAATATACTCTTCTCCAAAGTGAACTTGAAAAGACCTGTTTGTAATACGCTTGTGGCATTCAAGAGAAAACGTCAACTCCCAGAACTGAGCAAAGCTGAATTTCTTGTGCCTGGGCACGTTTACACAAAGGCTGGATGGGGATGGAAGGGGAATGTTGTTCCAAAATCTGTAGTAATATCTAGTTGGGTGCTGCAAGTTGATAAAGGGAATGTTAATGGTTAATCCTTAAATAGTAGCTAGATGAATTTATTGGGCTTGTTTAGAAGCAGTATTGCCCAGCATGATACACCTAGAGTTAAAGATGAGCATCATGCTCTTTAGAAATACTGAAGTAGTGCCAGTTCAGCTCAATTTGAAGACATCTTTTCTTTCAAATGAGATTGATGTTATCATAGAACCTGGGGAAAAATCAGTGGGAATTGGTCCAATTGTCACTCCAAAAAAGGGAAGGTGGGAGGTGTAAGTCACACCAATTTGTCTTTAAGAATCTGCTTTTACCTAATCTTCTTTTCTTTCCCTTTTACATACGATGTTTCTTGCTATAAAGTACCTTCAGTATGCTCTTGGAAGCTGCTGGAGGCAGCGTAGGGGATGGTGCAGCCAGGAACCAGCCAAACAGCAGTGATGCCTGGTACAACCATAGATAAACACCTTCTAACTTTAATTCCCAAACGTATCCCTCATTTTCACTCACAGAAGAAGAATTTCTCATAATTTCTCAGAAGATTACAAAGCAGGTGTTTGTTTGATTTTATTATCCCCTCTCCCCTGCAACTAATTTGAACGTTAATGAATCAAACCTGTTGAGATAATGTGTTAGCTGATATTTATCTTCATGATTATTATTTGGAGTGTATCTCACCTCCCCTCACAGGCACTGTTTTGTTCCCTTGATGACATGGCTGTTTCATAAAGCACAGGATGATGCTCTTTTAATGAGCAACTGTATAATTAATGTTCATAGAACAAGGTATATTCGTCAGTTCCTGAGCCTTTGCTGTTCAAGGAGGTATGATCTCTATCTCTGTCATGCTCTTCTTTCTAACCTCCTGGTAATTCATTTAATGCTGCTTGATACATAATCTCAGTAGGACTGCTGAAAACATCTTCTCAGACAGCAGTACATGAGAAAAAGCTACCAGTTCATTTCAGAAAAGATTACCCAGCTCTGTGAAGGATTTGACCCCAATATGTCTAGTTTAGTGTACAGACATCAACTTCTTTTAAAATGTCAGCTTCTAAAACTGTCTGTCCTCTTGACTTGATACATTCTTGTGTTATTTCCATTGGTCATGTAACTTACTTATTCTCCTTCACCCTCACCGTAATCTTTTTAGTTTGTTTCTTTGCTTCTGCACATTGTTTTCTAATGTTTCCAAAGATGTTTCAAAGTTTTATTTTTCCCTAAGACTACTGCTATGACTTCCCTTCTACTTGAAGAATCCTCTCTGCTTTGTACCAGGGCAAAGCAGATAGAATGAATGAATCATAGAATGGCCTGGGTTGAAAAGGACCGCAATGATCAACTAGTTTCAACACCTGTGCTATGTATAGGGTTGCCAGCCACCAGACCAGGCTGCCCAGAGCCACATCCAGTCTAGATATATGTAAGAAGGAAGGTCCAGGCAAGTGTTTAAGAAGGCTTTGAGAGCTGCCCCAGAAATGACTGTGAAGTACAGCTACTTTGCTTTGTGGAAGCCCACCTTAGCTTCAGGCATGAGTGATTCTGAGGCTGTTACCAAGCTAAAAATAATAATAATAAAAAAAGGACAGAGTGAGTCAGAGAACACAAGGGGGAAGAGAGGGAGGAGGAATGGAAAAAAAAAAAAAAAAAAAAAAAAAAAAAAAAAAAAAAAAAAAAAACCAAAAACTCACAAGTGAAGGGAGAAGGAGAAGATTAGGGGATATCTTTATTAGGGGTATAATGATTGTGCAATAATTATTATCACTATTGAAAGTGCTAAGGTGCTGGAATAGGCTGCCCAGAGAGGCTGTGGATGCCCTGTTCCTGGTGATGTTTTAGGCCTGGATGAGTTCGATGGGCTCTGGGGATTCTGGGCTGGTACTGTGGTGACTGGCAAGGAGGGTGGAACTCAGTGATCCTTGAGGTCCTTTTGAACCCAAGCCATTCTATGATTATTCCCAAGGTTTTCTACAAGGTTTTCTAATGAAGAAGTCATAATATCCAAGTTGTTCCTTGTCCAAAGATATACTAGTCTAATGCAAATCCAGCCACCCTTTCCACAGCTCCTTCAGAAAGGAGTATAGTACAATGTGGTTTATTCTTCCTTTTGGTCAGTTCTTTGCTCTCATCTATGATGCGATTGTATCACTGAGAAGTCTGTAATTTAGGGATGTTCTACTGGGAATAGAGATATAAGAAACAATTTCTTGGTCTGAATTAGATCTGTGCTTGTGAATATGAAGCAAGTCCTCTGATGTGTTCCGGCAATGTTGCTGAGCATGGTCAAATCTATGCAGGATAAGGAATTCTTGGCAGGCTCCTGACAAACATTTCCATTCATTGAATGATGGAGGAAAAGGTATGTCCAAGTCTAGCAAGGTCTACTGAAGTCTGTAGTTCTTAATGCTTACAAACATGAGCAACTGCACCTCTTGGGCAGTCCTTGTTACAGTTTATCTGCTCTGTTTATTCTTGCAAAGGCACACTTTGGGTCGGGTCTGGCTGAACGCAGGGCGGCCCTAGATGAGTTTTTAATATAGTTCTCCACAGGGGAATGAAGTGTGTTTAAAAATGTTTGTTTCATTTTCAGTGGCTATGTATATTTAATGTTTTGATACATCTTTTTAAAGCACTCTAAGGTAGCTACAAAACAACTCACCACATTGTTTTCCACTTAGCTGACCTTTTCCTGCCTTTAGCAAGCGCGCTGAAGTGTAAACAGCAGTTCTGAGCGCAAAAAGGGCAGGAAACTAGACTTTGTAAAGCTGTCCATTCTTTTTGCCCATTTCAGCCATTACTGCTCCTCTAGGAGCAGATGTATTTCCTTATACACTGTACATCTATTCAGGAACACCATCACTGAGGAACTGAAGGACAGGAAACCAAAATTACATTTTTTTGAAGTAGGTTTGCCTTGCGAAAGTGAATATTGGAGGATTTCCTTAGAATCACAGAATCACCAGGGTTGGAAAATATCTCCAAGGTCATCCAGTCTAACTGTCCACCTATCACCAGTATTTCACAGTGAACCATGTCCCTTGGTAGAACATATAAACATTTACTGGTTGCCTCCATCTTGAGCAAACTTGAGCACCTCAATATGTTCCATTTATCAGATGGCTATTACTTGGAATCCTGATCGTGAGATTCTGTCACCATTTAACAGATGACTGAAAGATGTCCATGCCTGGCATAAACAGAAGTTTGACTCTGTTGTTTTTTGTTTGTTTGTTTGTTTGTTTTTTCTAAACTGTCACTTAAGGCTCACAGTGATGAGCCACTTAAAAACAAAACAAAACCTCAGCAAGTTTGTGGTGTCAGCATTGATGCTATGAGAACCTAAAAATATAATCCAGTCAAGGTTTCCAGTGATAGGTAATATTTTTGATTTACTCAAAGTGATGTGTCTAAAAAAAGATACAGATATTTCAGCACACCAGCCCTTCTGGAAGACTAAAATAGAAGAAGGAACTTGTAAAGCTATATGCAGACATCGATAGGAGAAACCTCACTGTTGACTCTGAAGGTCACTGCTGCTCAGAAGTGCTCTGCTCCACTTGAAAGAAGAGCTAAAATTAGCCCAGACCCATTTTGAAAGTCCAGTAATCAATGTTGTATACTGCACTATCACATCCTGGTCATAAACTTGTGTTTATGATACCTTCCTTTCAGTCAGCTTTGTCTTTGCCAGGTTCCACAGCTTCTCTGGGTTCTGCAGAGGCACAGTAACTATTTTGTTGATTTTTTTTATGTTTCTCTAAGTTCAGTTGAGCATATGCTTCTGTATTATCTCACACTTGTGGCCTAATACTATGTAGGTGCTTAGACGGAAATGTGATATACTTGTTAGGCAATATTTTTGCTGTGGTTTGAGCCAACAACAACAGTTCTCAAAGCTTAGAACTAAGTATTTCACTTTAAGAAACACAGAGCATTAAAAGCAGACTGAACACTCACAGCCCAAACCTATTAAAAATGGATATAGAACTGAAGTTTATATAGAACTACAGTTTGTCAAAACATTCTCTGTGCTAGACAAAATGCTGTAGCATGTGAGTAGCTGTGAAACTTGATTTTTGTTTTCACTTTGGTACTCCTGACTTTCTCTTAATGCAGGTATGCATAAGAGCATCTGTTATACTGATGGGAAGCACGCGTACTGCTTAATTCCTGGTGTATGGTCAGCCTGAGGGGTCAGTAAATACTTAGATTTTCCATAGATCTCTTCTGATTGGTAGATTTAGTCATTTTGCCAGCAAGTTTTTCTTCACAGTTCTGGCTTTATACACTGCCCTGGCTTTTTCTTCTTTCCAGGAAGGAGCTTTGCTTTGTAAAAGGTACCAGCTTACTTAGTTAAACAAGCAGACATCCTACTATTGACTGAAGCCTGTGGCCATTGATGGAACATGCAGGAGGAGGAAAATACTGTACTGGCTTACCTAAAATTGCTGGGTGGTTGATGCCAATAACAACTTCAATCAGAAAAGGGGACTAGAATGATCAGATCAAAATGAGTTCATGGAAAAGCATATGATTTTCAGTTTTACTCCTGGCAATTAAGAACATGCTTTTTATTAATTTTATTTTTCCATCCTGTCTTAACAGCTACCTGCTGTTACTGCTGTTTTTGAAGAGGCTGGTTGCAGAGTTACTTCTTACACAGAAGTTACAGTTACTTCTGTGTTTCTATTTCCTAGTTACTATTGATGTTGTTACAAGCCTGTTATTTATTTATTTATTTTCCTGTGACTTTGAACACAGAGATTTCTAATGACATTATTTAATACTTAGGATTAGTAATCATAGCATGTTACTCCAGTAAGCTAAATGTAGCGCTGATCACTTCTAAATGTGCACATAAATATATTTGAACTTGGGAAAGCTGTAGTGAAGTATTAGCTGGGTTTAATCTCAGTGGGAAAAGAGTGCAGGATATTGTTTCTTACAGGTGACATAGTTGTTTCAGTTGGCTGTAGTATCAGCAGCTTTTAGACCACTTTTCCCTTCTGAGCATTTGTCTATTTGCTCTGCTCAGGATTGCTTCTGCTGTGTCTCACTTGTGCCTCTGGAGCACCTGCAGTGCAGAAAGTGTTGGCTTGAGTCTAATTACCAAGTAACCCAGTTTTCTGTAAGCCCTCAACCTCTTTTACGTACAACTGTAACTTTCTGAAGTTCCTCTAGAACGCATAAGACAGACATCATTGGCTTGCTGAATTTGAACATTGTGTGCAACAGTTAAGGATTGTAAATAGTGATCTGTATTCCTGTCTGCTCGTGCATTTAGTTATTTGTTGCTGTGCTGTTTCACAAGCATACTTCAGTGTACTAAATAGGAAACAAATCCCTTCAGTCTCCTAAATACTTGATTTCCTTTTTTGAGCAACATGCTTATAGTATACAGGAAATAGCCTATGTACATGTCTGGTTACTGGTAATAAGTACATGGAAAAACAGATCTGGTTGTTCTGGAGTATCATGAAGACAGATAATTGGGAACTACAGATTTAGGAGTTCACAAACAGGAGGAGGACTAACCTTTTATGTGGTCTGACAGTGATAGGTTGGTGAGGTGCTGGCACAGTTGCCCAAAGAAGCTGTGACGCCCTTTCCCTGGAGGTGTTCAAGGCCTGGTTGGGTGAGGCCCTGGGCAGCCTGAGCTGGTGGGGGACAGTCCTGCTGGTGGGAAGGGAGGTTGAAACTAGAAAATCTTCAAGGTCCCATTCAACATAATCTGTGCTACCACAACTTGGCTATGGGCTCTTTGCCCCGTTTATTTCATAGCTCTGATTTTGTGTTGTCTGTTCAACCTGAGCACCAGTAACACTGACTTCTGCTCTGTGGATTCAGGAAAACACTTTCCTACCCATAGAAAGAAAATAAACATTAAGATTAACTGTTAAGAAACTTTTTTTTTTTTTTTTTTTTTTTTTTTTTTTTTTTTTTTTTTTCCCATGTCCTGCAGCCACTGAAGACAGATAATCGGAAAGGAGAACAAGAAGGGAAATTAACTGACTGAAGTACTAAAATCTTTGTTCTGTTTAGAGGATTTTGACTATTCTTTGGCATTATTTTATTTAACAAGGAGACTTTGTTTAAGATACTTGGGCTTTGAGAAGGGCCACAAATGCAAAAGAATCTAGACTGTTCTTCTAGGGCACAAAACACTTCTCTGATTGTTCCCCAGGTTTGAAGCCAAGTGTCTCTAATGCTGGGCATGATGCTTTACCATCACACAGATCTTTGCTCTTTCTGTTGGAGTGATGTAGTTGTATAGAATGTACAGTCTAGCAGTCTTTTACACTGGAGACAGTCAAATTCTGGGTATAACCACTGTATTATTAACATGCAGTATCTTAAATCTTGGTCTCATGAAGTTCCTAACACATTCACTAACATGCTGAAAATTGCCAATGTCAGCAAAAGCCATAGCTGGAGTAAGCTGCTGAAGGCAGAAGAGGTGACTCTAGTGTCAGGATGTCTCACTAAATGGCTCTGTGGTCTTTTATTTTGGCTAAGTGGGTATATAGGAGCCCTCACATTGCAGACAGAGGGGGCACAATTCTAGAGGACACTGAATGAATATTCTGAATTGTTTGTGTCACAAGGTTAAACTGTTTTGTTTTGTTTTTAAGGACAGAGTAATGTAGTTGGCACCTTTGACTGTCTACCTTGCAGCATATGGGGAAGAATGGAGGTTATACAGTCCTCCAGTGAAGGAAATTGCATCTGACAGTATTGTTTCTTCAAACACATCATCAGACACTAACCTTGCAAAGCTTTTTTTTTTTTTTTTTTTTTTTTTTTTTTTTTTTTTTTTTTAATAAATAAAAAAAAAAATTATCAACTTTTAGTGGCAGAAGTAAACATCTTCAACTTTCAGTCCTAATAGCTTTGAGGTTAGTGTAATCTTCTCTTAATCTGATCTGTACAAGAAAAACAAGTCAAACTCCAAAAGCAAAATATGAAAAATACCACAACGTGCAAACATGTGGTCTGACCTCACTTGTAGAAGTAGGGCATATGAAGACATTACTTTACTTTGCATAGAGCCTGGGCTAGTGTCTGAAATCAAGTGGTGAGACAGTACTCACCCCAAGTAGCACAGGGGAAGAGTCCGAGAGTGGTGAGGAGTGAGAGAAAGCAAAATCTTCCCCCAGCACATTCTGACAACTGATTGGACACTATGTTTCTTCCATTTATCTGCCTGTACTCAGTCTCTGCACTTCTTAGAGACAGCACATACAACCAATAAAGCCCTGTCTTTGGGGACCTAATACAGGAACTTATCACCACCTGAGCTGCAAAAACTGCTTTTCTGCTGGCCCTGGGAACCCATGTGGAACTAGCGCGGTCAGAACAGACCTAGTCACCTCTCCAAACACTAGCACAGTCTGTGACCTACTGGGCATAGTGCCTGCTTTTCTGGAGATTTTCTGGGAGAACTTGTGACTGTCTTAAGCTTTTGGTGGCCTGCCTGCTTTTTAATTGGTTGATCATTTTAAAAGGAACTGTACAGGCAGGAATTCAGAAGGAATACAGAAGGAATTCAGGTCTTTGGAACCTTTGCCAAGCTTCAAACAAAGGAAATGAAAATACATGAATTATAGCTGAAGCAAGTTCTTTGCCTTAGCTATGTGGTAAGTTAGGGAGGACACATGAGTCATATCTGTGTGGAAGGATGATCTGTGACACTGAAACTCTGCAAAGGTTTCAAGGGCCACACTGATAAACCTCATGGCAGCATCAGGTCAAAGGTTTTGTTCCTTACCGTACTCAGCTCCTGTGTTTTTTACAGGCTGTGAGTACTTTACTAGAAGCATAACAGATGGTGCCCTGGAGAAGAGGGAAGGAGTGGAACATAAAAGCAGAATGCAAAGCCATCTCTGGAGTGGTGGAGAAAAGGTGATGTGAAGCTACTGAGGTAGAAGAGGTCGAACTAGAGAATGAAATGAAGGGGATGGGGCAGAGGAGAAGGAAAGAGGAGTGAGACTCGGTGAGAGTCATACAGTGAGATTTGCAACATCTGCTTCAGACATAACTACCATCTCTTCTGACAAGCCATAGAGGACCCTGGAGCTTGTAAAAGTCTCCGTTTTAACAAATGTTTCCATAGGCTGATTTTCTAAAAATAAGGTATACTTTATCGTTCATATGGCGCATATTCAAGTGACAAATCTGTTCGTGGGGCTCACTACTTTCCATCTCTAAGCGGAGCACCCTTTTGATCAGACTGTCATATCCCAGCTTGCCCAGAGGAGGGCACTCCGTGACCGGCTGCGAGGAGACCCGGCTGGGTGACAGAACCTGCCCGGGCGGTTGTGCGGGGCCGGGCTGCTGGTGGGTGCGATGGCACGGCTGTGGAAACACGAACCACCCCGGCCCTAAACCTCAATGAGAAAACAAACTCGAGAAAACTTTCTGAAAGCTTAGATGCAAATCTTATTTTTCACCTTTTATTTTCAAAGGCATTCATTTTCCTTAGCTCAGTTTTGTCACTCAAACCCAGCAGTGATTTACTTGCCTATGGGCTGTGACATCTGAAGGAGAAGCCTATTTGGCAATGGAGAAAGGAAGTACAGGGTTTAGGCAACCTGGAGGCCAGGTGGCTGATGCAAATAATGACTTCAAATCTCATCACATTCATGGTACAGAACACAGCTGCCATGGTTCTGTAATGTGTAAGTGTTGGACACACTGCTTTCTGGAAACATAAACCCTGAAACACCTTTTTTCCAAAAATCTTGGTAAGAGCAAGTGGTTCCTGCCAGGACCTTTCCAGAGAAGCCCTAGCAGCTAGCCACAGGGCTGTAATTAGGCCAGTTGCAACTCAGTCAAATTCCCATTCCTCACCTGACCCAGAGATTTACGTCTACCCAGGCTTCCAAGTCTGTGATTATCAGGCTTTCTGGAAAGGCTGTACATGTCTGTGAGAGTGAAGCCATTGGTATGAGGAATTAGGATTTTGTTTGTTTTCTTTCTGGAACAGAATGCTAGGCCTGGGTTACGTAGTGTTACGTTGCCTTGTTTCTTGGCAGAGTAACTGCAGCTTGCTTACTGATAGGGCTGGAAAGCTTCTGCCAATCCTGCAAATGAGCTTCTGATGCAGGCTGCAGGTATGCTTGAGGACAATGTTGATATAATTTGAAGAAAAATAAATTACAGAACGCTACCTAGGATGGATTTCTCTTGTAAAATGCACAAGTCATTTTGAAGTTCCTGTGTTAACACTGACTATTTTATCCGAACAGTTTTAAAAGGAACAGTGACATATATTGATTTCAAAATACACAGTAGCTCTTCACAGAAGCTAGAATTATAATTGTCAGCGCATGGGCTTTTAGAGACTTCCACAGCTCGTAAGTACCGAGCTCAGTGCCTGCAGCTCCCCGAGGAGCTATGAAGGCAGGGCAAACTTGAGAGGCAGTGGGAAGGCTGGGGAAGGAAAGATGAAATGGGAGGCTCAGAAGTAGGAAAGGGCAGAAATGCCATTTTTGAAACACCTTTTTCTTTATGAAAACTCACATTGAATAGTGTGGTAAAATTGGCACCTTGAAGGGAATGTCAGTGCTTAAAGTCTTTGCTTCAGCAAAGTAAAGAGGAACAAATAGTCCTAACCTGGTTCTGTGTGTTCAGCTCCAAGCACATGTTCATGTCCTCTTAAAATCTATCTTTAACAGTCTCCCCTTTCCCTGACAAAGCCTGTTTTCCTTAAACTTAACCTCCCCCCCCCGCTGCCCTCTTGTAGTACCACTCCTAGCCAGTGGAGGGAAAACGTGCACTTCTATCCTGGCTATCTTCCTCTTCTCTCGTATGACTCTCAGCACAACAGACCAAAGCAACTTAGCGACAGAAAACAAAGAACCGTGAAATTATTTTTTACATTAACCAACTTATTTTTCAATTAGTTATACTAATTTGGACAAATGTAAGTTGTGTGATGGCAATACTGCTGGCCTGGAAAGCCAATTGGTGAGGGGCTAAGAGAAAAGTTGGCACAGCACCGAGGAGTGAGACCTGGGTATCTTGAATTTTACCTTGTTTCAGTTTTTGTCCCCCACCCCTTTGGCGCAATCCTAACAATACTATAATGACTTTAGAGAGAGGGAGGAAGAAAGAGACGTCTATGCAGGGGGAGCACATGGCTGGAGCCTCGTTGCAGATGTGCAGACCATGTAGAGTCCACACAATCAAGAGTATGTGCACTCAAGCACTAACTTCATGAGGCAAGACTTATCTAGAAAAGCTTAAATGTATTTTTTTCACTTTTTTTTTTTTTTCTTTCTCTTTATGGGGGTTTCTAATAAAACATGTGTACATCTGTTGACACTGTAAATTGAGTGTATATTACTGTTATTTTGAGATCTGAAAGAAATGCCCAGGGGAGGATACCATGCTCTTTTATACGATCATGTGCTTGCACATTAATTTGTATGGAATTAACTGGACTTCTGTTTTCACCAGCACTGTAAACAAGCAGATGTACTCCCAGTGTGTATGAACAAGCAAATGCCTTTTCAGAAATGAACAGCAACTTTCACACTTTATAACTTTCCCCTCATGTGGACCATTCACTCTTCAAAGACCATTTCTTTTCCAACATCTGTATCAGAGCTCAAGGACTGTGCACCCCAGTTTCTAATGTGAAGCTGGGAGAAATTTTAATGTCAGCTGCAAAGCAGCATCCTGGAAGGGGGGAGAGAGTGTTGCAGGAGCTGCTTCCAAGCAGCTATCCTTCTGCCCCCGGCTGCAGCCTTTTAGTGCCATGCACTGCAGCACTGCAAGCAACTGCTAATAGGAAAAGCTCTGGGCTGTCGGGAGGAGGTGTCTGGACGAAGAAGAGAATGGGATGTGATGCTTGAAATATCTTTGGGGAAAAAAAAACAAACAAAAAAAAAACAAACAAAAAAAAAAAAAAAAAAAAAAAAAAACGAAAGTAAGAGGGATGAGACTCACTGCCCTGGACAGACTGCAAGCTCAATGCAAAATGAATGCTGCCGTTCTGAGTAACAGACGAGGGCTGCCCTATATGGCAAAAGTACCGTTGTCTTAGAGGTGTGTTTGGGATGCCTGAAGAAAAGTCTTTGTCCGTGGAAACAAAACATCAGTGCTGCCTGTACCTGCCCCGCTATCAGACGGCTCCGAGAGCCCGGGGAATGTGGCTGGGCAGGGAAGTCTCCCCGTGTGAACAACAGCCAGGGCAGCAAGGCGCGCACAGAGCTGGCCTCCCCCTCCATCCGGGGGTGGCTGCGGGCGGCCGCATTGCCCTGAGCGCTGCCTCCGAGACTGCATAGGGCTTCTGTCCCGGCGCTGGGCCGGGCCGGGCAGTTCTGAGCAGCAGGAGGCGGGGCCGAGCCGCGGGGCGGGGCCTTCCTCGAGATATAAGGGCGAGCCGGGGGTTGCTCGGCGTTGTGTGCACGTCGGGAGTGGGGTGGGGAGAGGAGCTGAGCGGAGCGGAGCTGAGTTGTGCGGCAGGTGGGAGGCGGGCGGGACGGCGACGCAGAGATGGAGCTGCTGCGGACCATCGCCTACCCACCGGGCGGCAGCGGAGCCTCCAGCACTACCGCTGCTGCCAGGGGCTGCGAGGCGGCCGTGGGGAGGGCCGGCAGTGCCGAGCCGCGGAGAAAGAAAGCGGAAGAGCAGCCCCACCAGCACGCACACCCTGCCGCCGAGGTGTCCCGGATTATAACAGACCCCACGACGGGGAAGCGCTACTGCCGTGGAAAGGTGCTCGGAAAGGTAATGGCCGGGCCTGCGCCTGCAGCCCTGCTCCCGGGGTCTCCGTGCGTCTGTCGCTGCCGCGGACACTCTCTCCCGTGCGCCGAGCCGTGCCTCCTGCGCCGGCGGGGAGCGTACGGGTGTGCGCTGTGCGCCGGCCGCAGCCCTTCGGGAGGGAGCTCTGAGCACCTCCGTGTGTTAGCCGGCTGTCCTGCCCGAAGGAAGTTATGCTCATTGACTAATGTGAGAGCTGGTGAATGACTCAGTGCGGGGCTTCTTTCCTACCTGCTCTAATGGCTTTTTTTCTCCTGTATTTCTTCAGGGTGGATTCGCCAAGTGCTATGAGATGACAGATTTGACGACAAATAAAGTTTATGCTGCAAAAATCATTCCTCACAGCAGAGTAGCAAAACCTCATCAAAGGGAAAAGGTGTGTGTGCATGAATGACTTCTTTTCTTCTTCTTTTTTTTTTTTTTTCCCCTCAAACTCTCTTTGTGTGCTGGATTGCCCAACCCTTTTCCTGGAACAACTCCAGCAGAGCTGTCTGTTCTGCGCTTCCCAGGCTTGTGGTCACACGGCTAACAATGCTTTTTTTCCTCCTCTCTTATCTCACCAGATTGATAAAGAGATTGAGCTGCACAGAATGCTTAATCATAGACATGTTGTGCAGTTCTACCACTACTTTGAAGACAGAGAGAATATTTACATTCTTCTGGAGTACTGCAGTAGAAGGGTGAGCATCAACTGGAAGAAATCCAGTACTTACTTGCCTGGAATCTGTAATTAATTTAAAGGCATAATGTGTAAAAAGTATTTCTCAGGGCTTCTTTAGTTCATCCATGCGTTAATTTTTGTTTACTGGATGTGAATTGTTTGTGAGAATGCTGAGTGACACGTCTGCCTTTGTTTTTTCCTCTGCAGTCAATGGCTCACATCTTGAAAGCACGGAAGGTATTGACGGAACCAGAAGTACGATACTACCTCAGGCAGATTGTGTCAGGGCTAAAGTATCTTCATGAACAGGAAATCTTGCACAGGGATCTTAAGCTAGGTAAGTTCTGTTCCTCGATGACTTCTGAAAATACATACTTTTCCAGCCCTGTCAGCCTTGTATCATGTTAAACTTGTGTGCTGATAGCTTAATTAATAGCTTAGTCTGCCTATACAGTGGGAAGCTGGAGTGTTTGAGAAATGGTATTAAGTATCTGTACTTTAAAAAAAAAAAGTCTTGAGTAGCTTCTGGTTTTGAATAAAGTATGACTCAGCACCTGTGGCAAATGCATTCCTGCTTTGCAAGAAGACTAACCAGAATTTCTTTCTGCTAGGTAACTTCTTCATTAATGAGAATATGGAACTGAAACTAGGTGACTTTGGCTTGGCAGCGAGGCTGGAACCACTGGAACACAGGAGGAGGTAGGAGCATTAAAGGAAAAAAAAAAAAAAGCCTTGTAGATTACAAAACCAAATTCACTAAGAAGTGAGGGATGGATGGTGATAGAGAGATCTTGTTCCAAAGGAAGAGCTAATTGTGCTCTGGAGTCGAGATTTCCCCTTCTAGAAGAGTTTGCTGTGTTTTGACGTTTGCATTCCTCCTCTCAGCATTTGAATAATAGCAAATGCCTGAGGCAGGATACCTGACTAATAGTGCAGATATGAGTCTGCTTTTCCTGTATCACAAAGACACTGTGAAACGTGTCTACACTATTAGCATTCATAAAAGTCTTCTTTAGGAGTCTCTGGGCTCTTGCCTGAACTTGAGAGTAAAACCTGCCCTATGAAAAATAGCTTCTTTCCTCTTTCTCCCTGGGCTCCTACCCTAACCTGCCTCTGTGGCCCCTTTGATTTACAGAACAATATGTGGCACACCAAATTACCTCTCTCCAGAAGTCCTCAACAAACAAGGGCATGGCTGTGAATCTGACATCTGGGCCTTAGGCTGTGTAATGTAAGTACTTTGCTGCCTTTGAAATAAAATATTTCTGTTGTTGGCTTAATTTTAAGAGTTCAAAGGAAATGGATGCAGTACTGTGTTGATTTGCAGCCCTTTCTAGATGCCTAACCCAAGTGCCAAAGTTCTCCTTACTAGGGGACAGATAAATGTTTGCAGTGGTTGCCAGCTTGTGTTGTGGGTGCACAAAATGAAGTTGGCTTTTGTTTTTCAACAGGTACACAATGTTGTTGGGAAGACCCCCATTTGAGACCACAAATCTTAAAGAAACATACAGATGTATAAGGGAAGCAAGATACAGTCTGCCTTCATCTCTCTTGGCACCTGCAAAGCACTTAATAGCTAGCATGCTGTCAAAGAATCCTGAAGACCGGCCCAGCTTAGATGAAATAATGCGACATGATTTTTTTGTACAGGTTTGTCTTATTTAGTGTTCTGGCTTAAACCTTATCTACCCTTACAAATGCGCCCTGTGGTTTGAAAATTGCTTTTTGAATCTCATTTCCACAGGGCTTTACACCTGACAGACTTTCTGCTAGCTGTTGTCACACTGTTCCTGACTTCCATTTGTCAAGTCCTGCTAAAAATTTCTTCAAAAAAGCAGCTGCTGCTCTTTTTGGTGGTAAAAAGGAAAAAGCCAGATACTTCGATAATCACAGTAAGTGAACTATAATTGTGCTTGAAACTTATCTCTAAGCCATCAGTTCTGTGCTAGTAACATATAGCTATGAGATAGTAGTGAAGCACCTGTATCTATATCTCTGCTTCTTTAGATTAGGTTTGACCTCTTTATCAATACGTGTAGATGGCAGGCTGCAACCTACACCAACATACATAAGTAAATACTTCTTCTGGCATACTGACAATCTATGTGGGCCATCTGTTTGCCGGTTTACTCTCATAGATCTGTGTATAATGGCGCTGCTGTTCTGGGAGACTGTGGCTGGCTTATAAGTACATCTGGAAAGAGACAAACTGCAGCTAACTTGTTAGGTTGTCTAATGCAGGATATTGAACAGCACTTCTAGATACATCATCAAGACTTTTTTGGTTTTATTTTCCCGTGTTGCAGATAGACTGGCTAAAGAAGATGAAGAAATTTACAAGCTCAGGCATGATTTGAAGAAGACATCGATAACCCAGCAGCCCCACAAACACAGAACAGATGAGGTAAATACAAGCAAAGTTCAATTCAAATCCAATAACAGTTGGGTGGAGTAGATATAATTAAGTTATATTTGACCTGTTTTTCAAAGCTGGGGCCGTACACAGCATAATCAAGCTTAAATGATTAGCAGAATTGCTTTAAGAGAGCTTAACCAAGCTTCAACAAAGTATAGCAGCCTTAGTAGAGACTATTTTGTCTTTTGAGTAATTACAGTATCTGCCTAGCATCCATTGTTGTCTGTGTGGAAACTAGTCTACCACTCTTTCCCAATATTCCAAATGCAAGGCTTCAGTTCATGATTAAGTAGGGCTTCTTAAATAATAAGTTGCTGGGTTATAAGTCCTTCAGTGTGGTGGTCAGGCCTGCATTCAGCCATTCAGTCTTCTGCTTTTCTGCCGCTTTTCTGCCCTGTTTTGCACATTAGCAGAGTTTAAGGTTTAAACTGAACACTGGGGGAATGGGAAGGACCTGACATGATTCACAGTCTAAGAGCAGTTCTTTGTATTTTGTAGGGAGATTAATACCAGTTTTCTTGGAACTTACTGTTTTTTTGTTAGTAGACAGGAGAGCCATGTAAAACCTTGTGACCACGTGACTTGGCTCACATGAACATCAAATATAACTTGTCTGACATCTGTTCTAGGAGATCCAGCCTCTTATCACAACAGTAGCCAAGCCAGGAGCATTACCAGAAACAAAGCAGATTGGTGACTCTATTCGGATGATTGTCAGAGGAACTTTAGGGAGCTGCAGCAGTAGCAGTGAATGTAAGTGCAGCAAGATGTTGTCTCTAATTCCACATCGCGCACCTACTTTCTTCATATCTCAAACGTAGAAGCCCGAAAAAACAGCTGTTTCCCTCCCTGACCCCTATTTTTGGTATTTCACATTTTACAGCCTGTATCTTGGAAGAAATGAAACTGGAAAGCCAGGAAGGCTGACCATCTTAAAGTTACAGTCTAGATAAATTAAGACTTGGAATTAAAGCTTGCTCTGTATGGTCACGTCAGTCTAATAATCCCTCTCTTTCAGGCCTGGAAGACAGTACCATGGGAAGTGTTGCAGATACAGTTGCAAGGGTATTGCGTGGATGTCTGGAGAACATGCCAGAAGCAGACAGCATTCCCAAAGAGCAGCTGACAACATCCTTCCAGTGGGTTACAAAATGGGTGGACTACTCTAACAAGTATGGCTTTGGGTACCAGTTGTCAGATCATACTGTCGGTGTCCTTTTCAACAATGGGGCGCATATGAGTCTTCTGCCAGATAAAAAGTAAGAATGATTACAAAACAGATGACTAACTTGAGATAAAACAATTTTAAGTTCAAGTTGCCCATCTCTGACCTCTCTATTGTGTTTTTGTGTTGTTTTTTTTTCCTGCTCTTACAGGACAGTCCACTACTATGCTGAGCTAGGCCAGTGCTCTGTCTTCACAGCTGCAGAGGCTCCTGAACAGTTCATTAGCCAAGTGACAATACTCAAGTATTTCTCCCATTACATGGAAGAGAACCTCATGGATGTAAGTTCAGCACATTCTGGATTTTGAGCTATAGAAGTGAGCCTTAACCTAAGTGAATGGAGTGCTTAATACAGTATGTATTTCCTTTCCTAGGGAGGAGATTTGCCCAGCCTAACAGATATACGCAGGCCCAGGCTTTACCTCCTACAGTGGCTTAAATCTGATAAAGCACTGATGATGCTCTTTAATGATGGCACATTTCAAGTAAGTTTGGTACCATCACCTGACAAAATGCTTCTACAGTACTTCATTGCAAAACTAGCTAAGCAGCAGTCACTGAGATGAGAAAGTATACAGACAGGTGCTCTCTTCTCTTTTTCAGGTGAACTTCTATCACGATCACACAAAAATCATCATCTGCAATCAGAGTGAAGAGTATCTCCTTACCTACATCAATGAAGACAGGATATCAACAACGTTTCGTCTGTCAACTCTTCTGGTTTCAGGATGCTCACTGGAACTAAAGCATAGAATGGAATATGCTCTGAACATGCTACTGCAGCGATGTAACTGAAGGGACTGACTCTGTTAAACCAAACAGACCCTCTTGTTCACTGTGAAATCTACAGTGGGGATATTGAAGCAACTAGTATGTTGATAATGGGGATATGTGGTGGTACGAAAACTTGACTGTCAGTGTGCTGGGCACACTTCTGTTACAGACGCCTGAACCTACTGTTGGACTAAAATGGTGTGACAAGATGTTCTTCGGACCATAGTTTTCCTTGCTTCATGTGTGTGTTAAAGATATTTTTGACTTGAATTCTGAGCAGAGTGTGACTTCTTGCTCCCCTATAAGAGAGCATTTTTGGAGTTAAACTGTGAATATGCATCTGGAAAGGGAGGGAAGGGCGAGATCCATGGTTGTGGAATAGCTGTAATAAGCAGCTTCTGGCTGCTGAACTGTGAACTATGGCCATATTTTTCTTTTTTTTTTTTTTTTTTTTTCTGGAAACTGTCCACTCTTGTGGCTGGCAAAGTGCATTCCCTGTTAATATCTTTTTTTATTTATTACAGCCCAAAGTGAAGTATTTATTACACTTTTTTTTTTTTTTTTTTTTTGGACCTTGACAACATTTTGAATATAATTCTGTTGGAAATAAAGTTAATGGAAAACCTGAAGCACTGATGTCCACTCTTTTTTTCAGTACAGCCTAATATCCCTTGCTTTATCTTGCCATACAACTGGCATGCTTGCTTTCTTAAAGCCACTTAAACTAAATGAAAGAAATTGGTACCAGTTGGGATAGGAATGATGAGTCCTAGAACTGAACAGTCTATACATGGCTGTGCACACAAGCATCAGTGTTGACGGAGCTGCAGGATGATGGTGGAGACACTGACACTTAAGTTATTGTGAGAGAATAATAGAATAATTCAATGCTGGGACCAGTACAAGGAGGACCTAGCTTGTAGTGCAATCCTATTGCTCCTAAGAGTACAAATGTAAAAGCATTTGCCTTCCTAAATGGAAGGGAATGCAATATGACTATTAAATTATGCAAATAGATTGGATTACTGAGGACTCATGACTTAGTGTGTGGGGGAAAATGTCTTCTTGTGGCCTGGGTTTATTTGTCTCTACAAGTAGTACAGTGCTTAGACTTAAATGCATGCCAGTCCTCAAACAGCTGATGAAGCAGAAAGCAGTAGTTCAACTGTTTATTTGGATTAACCTTCGCATAACTGAACCAGATCTGTTCAAAAAACAAAATTTCAGTCAAAGCAGCTGAATGCAAGGAGCAAGCAGTCGATGTACTAAGGTGCAGCCTAAACAAAGTAAAGATGGCAATCCAAAATAGGGAACAGAGGCTGTGTAGCACTGACTTTCTTCACTGTGCATCAAGTGTGTATAAAAGTGTTTTGCCTGTATCGAGTATTATGTAGTAAGTACTATTCATTTGCTTCTCAAGTCTAGACAGGAAGACCTAATGGAGATCTTCAGATTGGCTCATTAATGCGGCTCTAGACACATGAGTGAAGTTAAATATGTACATGCTGTAGTGAATGGAACTGAGCTTTCTTTGGGGGACAATGATTGATTTTATTCCTGGGAAACCATGTCTTACTTCATTGTGGTGCACACTGTTGATCCCTTTCCTCTTACAAAGGAAGATCTCACTTTTTCTTTGACGCCAGCAAACTATTTAGGACATAGCTTGTTCTGTAGCAATCAATTTATCCAAGAAAAAAAAAAAAAAAGTTCTTTTTTTTTTTTGAATGTGTGTGTGTTGGAGAAACCATGAACATTTACTCCAATTACTATAATTTATTTGAGTATAAAAATTATTTTCCTGTGGCTGAAATTCAGGCTGCTGTAAACAAGTAAACAGGCTTCATGTGCAGGATAATTCAAAGTAGGTGTAAAAGACCCTAATCCTAACTAACTGGTTGTGGACAGCTGAAAAGCTCTACACTCAGTGCAGCTAAGTCAATCAGTTGTCTGTGTGCCATACATATATGTAGCCTGGAATTATTGGTGTTTTCTAAACCCTTCCATGTCTGATCAGTGTTCTGTAATCTCAGCTCTCTTTTAAATTTCATATTGTCAAATGAGAGAGGCTTTTGGATCAGAATAGGGAAAAATACCCAATTCAAATTACACTGCCTTTGTCCTAGTGCCTTCTTTAGAGCTTGTAACATAAGGACTAGTATCTAGAACAAAGGTTCTGAAATTCTTTCCCAGGGTGGATCAAGTCTTAAGACACTGTAGTGCAGTAATTGACCTCCTTTGCTCGATCACAAAATCCCTGTTGTAATTCTTCATTTGAGAAAATAAATATTAGAGACATACTTGTCCACTCCTTGTTATAACACGTGTCTTATGTTCTCCTGGAAGAAAGTCTTATGTTGTGGATTTTCTGCTTGTCAGGCACTAATCCTAATTTTTCTATTGAAAACAAGAGCAAACATAACAGGAGCATTTACTTTGGGAGCATATGTATTTGAAGGAAAATATAATGATTAAGGGTGAAAGATGACACATAGGTTTCCCTTGGCTGAGTGGTGGACCCAGGAAATAATATTCTCACAAAAAATCAAATACTCTCTTGTACTCATATCAAAACATTTATTGGATCTTAAAATACCATTTTGCAAATGTACACATATATTTGCATTGTGCAGTGTGGAGGTCTGGCCAGCAGACAGATCAGGGAAACAATTCAAATACTTTATGCTTTAACATCAAAATCATAATGCATTATGCAGCAATGCTGCTACTGTCTCAAATGCTGTGGGCCATTCTGTAATTCAACTACGGTGTTCTGAAATTAGCCCATTTCATGAATTCACTTCAACCACAGAAAACAAGAATAAAAAAAGACATCTTGCACTACACACTATTTTGCAACATAGAACAAACATCCATACATTGCTCAGGCTAGTTATGAATCAAAAAAAAGAGATTCAGTCCCTTTAACCAATTCCATCACTTCTGAAAACAATCAGATTGGAAAGTAATCCTTCAACTGCCTATCCATAACAATTTCCTGATTGATCAGATGGATTTAAATTCAGGAGTGAATTTTCAAAAAAGAATGTGTAGATTCTTAAAGACAACTGTTAAATCTGTTGCAGTTTTTTTTTTTTTTTCTTTCTTTCTTTCTTTGGTGTTGGGGTTTTTGTCTGTTTTTAAACTCCTTATTCCGTACTAGCGTTAATAGTCTTTAAGTGAATTGCCACAATGTTAGAGCAAAGGGTTTGAAGAAAGAAGTTAAACTGCACATATACATAATGTATTGGAAATGAATACTGTGGTTCAACCCTTTTTGGAAACTGGCATATAATTAGCCTCCGAGTTTTATCTGTATAGATTAATTTCAGTATTCAAACAAACTTTATTTGAATGACTCTGCTATATGATATAAAATTAGGCTAAGCTTAAACCGTTGCTTGCTTTTTTTCTCTGACATGTAATCAGGAGTAAGTAAACATTTTATATTGTCTCTGTTATGCACGTGTGTTTCAAACAGGAGTAAAGCATTATCCAGATTGACTATTTACTGTCCTTTCCTGTTTATTATTTAAAGAGACATCTAAAACTGGCATGATGGCAATGGCTGCCTGAGGATGGTACAAGTTTCCTATCCCTGGAAGCATTCAAGGCCATGCTGGATGGGGCCCTGGGCAGTCTGATCTGATGCGTGGTGTTTCTGCCCATGACAGCAGGGCTGGAACTCGGTGAGCTTTAAGGTCTCTTCCAATCCAGAACGTTCCGTGATTGTATGATGGATGATTCTATGATTCAGTGATTGGATGATTCTGTGATTCTGTGCTAGGAGTGTTAATGTAATCAACAGTAGCTTGAACACATGTATTATTGATACAAAACTGGTCCAGGTAATGAGTTACTAAACACTTTGGAACTTAAATGGCAGTAAGGTTCTTTATAGTCACCTCCACAAAGGAGTTTGGCTGAATGAACTTCCCAGCACTTTGTCCTCTCTTGAGGCAAGCCAGAAATGAAGATTACCCCATGGTCTGCCTCCCTTGCTTATCTTGAGTGATTCATGAAAATCACTTCTTATTTTCCACTGATAATCTCAAAGGCACTTAAAGGAGAAGGTGTAACAATAGTGTTCTGTAGGTGAATGTGTGGGTGTCTTTTCATACATGAAGAACTGTAGGCAGAGGTGGACAGAACGTAGAGGCAACTGGTAAGCAGCCCAAGCTGCTCTGATCCAGAGCCCCAGGCAGACAAGCCCTTTCTCCTCATTAAACCTTCCCAATGATCTCAGCACAACCTTTAGCCTTCCTACCACAGAAAACCCCATCTTTCTTCTTATCTATTACATTTTGTCCAGAGGAATATTTGTAATCTGTCTGTGAGCACTGAATGAATAGATATCTCAGACTAAAATTCCTTTTTATTCAACAATTTACATTTAAGAATAAAGCTGAGCCTTGGTGCAAAGCCTGTTTAGAGAATTACTGCTGCTATTACTAGAGATCTTAGTTAATACTTTTTCCTTTCTTGGACACCTCTACTCACCATCTCCCATTTTTTTTTTTTTTTTTTTTATTATTATTTTTTTCCCTTTTGTTTTTCAGAGTTCTACTCTGAAGAATAAACATCAAACAACTTATTTACCTGTATTTAAGATCTTTAGGTATTTTAGATCTTTATTCTAATAACACATTTAGAACCCAGCCATTTTGGATATCTTTCCTGTGGACCATTCTTCTGACTGACTCAGTTTGCAGTATTCACATTAAATGACCAACACATCGACACTATTAACAAGATAAATAAAGTGAGGTCTGAAGTCACCTTTTCAATCTTAACACAGACTTAGGAAGACCTCAGCTTCTCCCACTCATGTTTCAAATACTAATTTCTGATTTCACAAACACAGCAGTTAGCATCAATTTAATGGGTAAAATTGCAATTCAAGAAAATTCAACACATACATAGGAATTTTTCTCATCTTTAAAACAGAAATTCTGAGTTGTGACCATAAATATCCTTTATTTTTCTTTTTCTTTTGTTCTCATGTAGTATAAATAAAGACAGTGAAAATCTGTAAGGAGATTTGTGTGTTTGAATTCACTGGAGGGAGAAAGTGATGGGGATTATGTAGAGGGACTGGCAAGTTTCCTCTTCTACCTCTTTCCTAAAGACAAGATTATGTGATTATGTTTACTGGGAGCTGAGCACTTCAAGGAGGAATGGATTTGCAAAAGTTAAAATGGTTATTTATTTATTTACTTCTCTTAACACCTTTTCATTGCTAAATATGAACAGAATTTTTGGGAAGAAATGCAATTCCTGGGGACCGCCTCCAACAACAGGCACAAACACAAGTGTAACTACTTGTAGCTGAGAACTAAGAACACCATAATCCTTGTCTCTCAAGACAGAACCATCAGAACCAGGGTTGTTGAGACTTGATGTTGCTATCATTTAAAAGGTAAAATGTGAAGAAGTAAATAAATCTTTCAAGATATCAATTCTCCCAAGGCCTTCTGTTCTAATATATCATAAAGAAAATAGGAAAGAAATGTGTGTATACATGTTCCACACTCCTCTCTCCACCACTTCCCTCTTTTATGTCACCTTTGACTGCAGTATGTCTAATATATTGTTATTATTGTAAAATAAATAAAAATTAGATGTGAATTTGGAAATAAGCATTTCTGGTTCTAATGAATGAAAAACTATTGCTTCTGATAGAAGTGGAAGAGGAGAAGTACAATATGTGATAAAGTAGGCTATGATAGATGAGGATAGTCAAGGAGAACAGAAGTAAGGAAGCAAGGTTGTGTCATCAAAGCAAGTTTCATCTTCTAAGAAAAAAAAAAAAAGAAAAGTTGCTTATCATCTTTAAGGCCAGCTTCTCATGTCTACCATCACATAAAGATGTAGACTGTTGCAGTAAAAAAATGCTTGAGAGGTACAATAAATGGATAGAACAGGAAAAGCTGGACTTTTTAGTACAAGGCAGTTGAGACAAATTCATGGTAATTTAAATTCCTTTTATTATATATTAGCATGGGCTGAAACAGTTTTGTATGAAGCTTCACTTTGCAAGCAAAGAAAGCTGGCCTGATTTTCAGACACACCAAACTCTGTTAGTGCTGAGTATTTATGGAAATGAAGTGGATGGTCTCTACTAACAGTGGAGGCTAAATATCTCACAACATGACAGAGTGAGGTGGTGTTAAACAGAGGTTGTGGAAAGGTGAATGCATGCAGAGAGTTTACAATATAGTATATGATGCTTTTTATGACTCTCTAAGTACTGAGCTTCTCATCTTCACATCTGTTCGTCTTTCCCATCATGCCAGTTCCTTCTTGCTACTGCTAATTACAAATAATTAGATGGTTGGCTCAAGAAGGTGAATCATGACATGGAGGTTATGTAGGAACATATTGGTTTTCAAAAGGGTTCTGGAAAAGTTGAAAGAGTCTGTAGCATCCAGAGGAAGGGAAGTTATTAGAAGGCCATATGTCAGTGGAGGGAGCTCTGGGAAGGAAGCATGGGAGAGGGCTGGTGAAAGAATCACTTTTTGAACCCTCTCCTATCACAAATATGTTGTGAAAGAAATGGAGAGCTGAAAAGGCAGATCAGAAGGAGGCACTGAAGGGCAGGCCTAGAGAAGGCTGTGACATGCCTAGAGGAGAGGGGTCTCACAGCAGACCTGGGCAGGACCAAGGAAGACTCACAGTTGACCTTGCAGGGGAAAGCCCACTTTCAGCCACCTCATCTCCACATGAGAACCACAGGACAATGGGAAAGGGGGGAAAAAGAGTGTTTTTGTTTTATGGAGGTGAAAATATTAAATAATAATTTTTAAAAATCTATAGTGGAAATTAGATTGATCCATAAGTCACTAAGGGGGAAGAAGAAGCAAATGGGAGCTCATGTTTGGAGCAAGGGAGTGAACTTGAATGTCACCTCATGAACTTGTGTTGAAGAAAGCTGTTAATAGACAGCACTCTGAGGAGGATGGAAATGACAGAAAAGGCAGCTGGCATGCCATTCTGGTGATAAAAGCAGGCATGAGCTGGGGGTGAAATACGGAGGGAAGAAAGTGATGTGACTAGGGAAAAGACAAAAAAAGAAATCAAGGAAAAAAGAAGGGTTGAGTGCAAAAGTTCAAAATCCAAGAAAAATCAGAGCCCTTCCCCATTAAGAGGAGCTGAGAGCAGAAGAAAAGTATTTGAACTTAGTAGCCTTTGTGTATCTACGGCCAGGAGAGCTGGAGAGCAGCACTGAAGTGGGTCAAGAGGAATACCAGCAATGAGAGGATGAAGGCAAGAGGCAAGCAAGGTGCCACTGGAACATGGAAGAAAGAGACTGGTGTGAAGTGGGATGCTAACAGGGAGCACACATTCCCCTCTACCTGAAGGAGAAGGTGCTACGTCAGGAGGCCTGGGGCAGAAAGCTTAATACACACAGTATATGTGTCTGAGAACATTAAAGTAAGTGCTTAGAAAATGTTCACATTCTCAGTAAAACAATGGATTAAGAATGATCCAGTTAGATTAGAGGTGGTAGCTTTGGGGACCAGTATTGCAAGACAATGCATTGCTCCTCTGAGTCACTGGTTTCATTCTTCCACAGGCCTTTATTAACTGCAAATCTTTACCTCCTGACAGTTGCCTATGGACCATGTGAAATGAGTTGGTGGCTTATTCCTACTCATACTGAGCAGGTATCCACATTACAAAAAAACATCACTGCTAATTACAAGCCATTTGCACTAATTGGTATCCTTGCTGGAAGTCTTCAGAGGGAAGACTAATGACTAAACAACAGGTAAGGCAACTAAAACACCCTGTTTCCATCAAGCCAGGTCAGGAACTATATTGGGTAGGTGGCCAATCGTTGCCTTGAGATGTGACAGATTTGTGTGACATTTTTGGAACTAAACATTGGGGGGGGGGGGGGGGGGGGAAGAAAACACTTTATCTAATCTAAATATTAGCAACAGCTAATAGTAGGCTGCAGAAGCCTTAACATTTCCTCTGCAGCTGAAGATCACATTTGACATAAAGAGCTCAGATAGTCTGAAACTTCTGGAACAAACAGAGCATGGTGCATGGGACAAGTAAATTTCAGAGAGGTGTGTGGAAGCTGGAAATATAATTACCTAGAAAGTTAAATAAATCTCCAGATTGAAACAGGAGCCTTGACCCAAATAAGAATCTTTCATTGGCTCTGTATCTCACAGGTTCTCCTTCTTGATTATTGCCTGCACCTGATTTGTCCCTCGAGTACTGGTTTTCCCTGTGGGAATCTGTTTAGTATGTGGGGGCCCTTCTACAGGGCTTCCACTTCACAGATTCTTCCAGGATACTAACGTATTTCTATGTAGAACCACCCTGTCGAATGTACGGGGCTAGTGGACTAGCTTTACAAAAGTAGAATGGAGTTCAGAGGATTCTATTACCATTTTGAGGTCTCTATCACCAGTGGTCAGAGTTCTTGTTGACATTAATTGCTCCTCCTCAAGTTCTCTTTATAGAACCTGGATAATGATCTTGGCAACTAGTGGTGACCTTGCTTTTGCAGATGGAAAAATGATACAAACTCATGAAGGGGATTCTGTAGGAAGCCATGGCCTCTTCTACACAAATTCATTACTCAAACACTGAGTTTATGCTGAGTGCTTACAGAAAATAGAGTCTTGGAAAACGGCAGATGATACTGTGATTTCATTGACCAATTTACTAATAAGCTCCATTCTGACATTTCATAAGGCTGAATATTTGACATTGGAGTTGTAATTATGTCCAATAGCAGAGATTTGTAAGTATAGTTTTTCATTTAACCAGTCTGAACTCCGCTAAACTAGAAGATGGAACAAAATGTAATCATTGTATCCTCTGCCATTTCAAGGACTTCCTGAAATTTTATTAAAGTAATTCTCCCTTTGATAGTGCAAAGAAAAAGCATTTACTTATTTGTAATTCTCAGAATGTTTATGAAAAGATTTCTAATTTCACTAGAGAGAAGGGATCTGTTCTTCAGTGTTTTCTACTGATGAACAGATATAAAATAACCATGAAGCTTTTAAAGGACATACTTTCAAGAACACTCTCTAAGTAGGATTTTATTAGACATAGAGAACAAATAAGATAATATTAGGTATTGTCTAGGAATAAATCCAGAATGTGGTTTTAAGTTGAATTTAGAATAAACCCTCATCATTTCAGATACTGCAATACAGTTTTGGCTTTTTATTCTTTTCCTAATGGAGCTAAAAATAATCACAAAGTTATTGTGTTGTTTATTCTTTGATTGTTTGCTTAGCGTTTGTTTGTTTGTTTGTTTTGATTTTGGCTGAACTTGACTGGTTGACCACATTTTAGAAAGTAAACTCTTACTTTGCCCGTAATTAATACTTCCCCCAAATTGAAGGCGTGTGAAAATCATTCTATTAATTTAGCTAGAATATACGTTTCTTATTGCCTTTGATGCTTATTATGGATAAGAGATGCTCATCTGTGTCATGTTAGTAATTCCACCGATACAAGAACTTTTTGCAGTGAGAGATGGAAGCTGTAGTTGTTGCCAGACCTTTAGTTACATGAAGACCAGAGATAGCCAATCCAGATAGGCTGTGATTAGCGCTAATGATTTCTAGAAGCGACTAAGCGACTTTCTGAAGAGGAAGGACTCGAGATCCTTTCTCGAGGAGGTTGCCAAGAAGTTGCTACCAGTAGCTGCAGTCCTCTGCGAAATCCTCCTGACTTCAGAAAGTGTTCAGACAAGCCCAAGGAGCTGAGTTAGTATCTTCTGTTGCCGCACTGCATACTAATTATAGACATAGAATAATTGTTGAGTAATAAGGCAGTAAGGAATGACAGGACTAACAACAATAAGATTATGTGGTCACTTGACAAGGGATGGTGCTTGGTACAATGCAGTTAAGGGGGGTTGGTTTTTTTTGTTTGTTTTTTGTTTGTTTGTTTTTTAATTCTAATTAGAGTGCATGTCCTATTTAGCCAATGTTATTAGGGTATTGTGAAAGGAGTGTGTCTGAGGAATGGACTTAACAGAATTCAGGACAATGAACTTGCAAAACAACTAAGGACAGGTACTCTGTGCGGAGGGTATGGTGTGAAGAAAAACTGCTGTAGTATGATAACAAAGACAGTTGACACTGGTAAATTAGGAGTAACAGGACATTGCAAAGTGGTGATATAACTTGATCTGTTACTACTTAAATCAGTGGGCCATTAACCTAAATAAGAAGCACAGTTAAGTTCACAGACATCACTTCTGAGAAAATGTCTCAACAGGCAGAGGCAGACTGGCCAGAGCTCTCTCTCATAGTGCCCCAAGTCAGTCAGCAGCAAGAGCCTCAGGTCCTTGCAGCTGTTATACAGAATATCCCCTGAGAAAATAAACCTTTGGTGTGGTATTCATATGGGTCCTTCAGATGGAATCGCTTAAACACAGAATGGCTTGTGTTGGAAGAGACACAGTTCAAATTCTCCTGCCATGGGCAGGGCTGATCCCACCATCTCAGGGTGCAAAGGCCCCCATCCAACCTGGCCTTGACACCTCTAGGGATAAGGAACCCTCAGCTTCTCTCAGTAATCTGTGCCAGTGCCTCACCACCCTTTTACTAAAATTTTTTTCTTCAAACATCTAATCTAAATTTCACCGCTTTTTTTTTTTTTTTTTTTTTTTTTTTTCTAAAACTGTTCCTACTTGTCCTATCTGTCTGTGTAAAAGCAGTCTTCCACCTGTTTATGAGCTGCCTTTAAGCACTGGAATGCTGCTATGAGGTCTTTCTGAAGTCTTCTCCAAGATGAACAAGCTCATCTCCTTCAGCCTGTCTCCATAGGAGACAGACTTTTAGACCTCTGATCATCTTTGTGGCCCTCCTAGGGACTTGTACCAACAGCTCCATGGAGCTGACTTAGATTTAGGCTTACAGGAGTAGGCCTTGGTGGTCACATGTATTGTGCCCATCTGTATTAACTTACTGACCACCGCTGATGCTGAGATCTCCAGCTCTAGATCTTGAGTGTTTTCAGTTGGTGTTAATATTTGCTACAAATGAGTGAGCTCTAAACATGTTTCGTGAAGTGCGAATTTCCCTTTGTGCTTTCTACCTGGGAGCACATTTCAAAGAATGTCCCCTTCCCCTCCATTTGCATGGCTTGAATGTGCAGTGAGTGAGCTCTGGAGCAAGGATTCTATGCTTCATATGAAAGACTGATTTCTGAGCATGACATTTGTGACTGGAGCGGTGACCCTCAGGAACAGAAAATCTGTCACCTCTAGTGTAGCCCAATACTTGCCTGTTCTGGGCTATGGAAAGAGAAGGCAGCTGTTTCTATTTAATGCTTGAGGGCATTTACTAGTCCTCTTAATTTTTATTCTTTCTTTCCAAGCATGCAGAGATAATGTGGAGAGCTTCCAAAGTCACACAGAAAATAGTTGTCCAGAATTTCTAATAAGAAGTTTTGTGTGATAATACAAATTCAGATTCAGATCCAAACTCCAGATAGGTCCTATTTTCCTTTCAGTGTCGATTCTGATGTTAAACATTTTGAAGCTTGGATTGAAAAGGACCTCAAAGATCATCTAGTTTCAAACCCCCTGCTATGTGCAGGGTTTCCAACCACTACACCAGGCTGCCCAGAGCCACATCCAGCCTGGCCTTGAATGCCTCCAGGGATGGGGCATCCACAGCCTCCTTGGGGAATCTGTTCCACTGTTTCACCACCCTCTGAGTGAAAAGCCTCCTCCTAATATCTAATCTGAACTTCCCCTGCCTCAGATTAAAACCATTCCCCCTTGTCCTATCACTATCCACCCTCATAAACAGCCATTCCCCCTCCTGTTTATATGTTCCCTTCAAGTATTGGAAGGCCAAAATGAGGTCTCCTTGGAGTCTTCTCCAAGCTAAACAAGGCCATTTCCCTCAACCTTTCCTCATAGGAGAGCTGTTCCAGTCCCCTGATCATCTTAGTGGCCCTCCTCTGGACCTGCTACAAGAGTTCTATGACCTTCCTGTTCTAGGAGTCCCAGGTCTGGATGCAGCACTCCAGACGAGGCCACACAAGAGCTGAGTAAAGGGGGACAATCAGGTCCCACTCCCTGCTGGCCACTCCTCTTTCAGTGCAGCCCAGAACACATTTGGCCTTCCGGGCTGCAAGCACACACTGCTGGCTCATGTCCAGCTTCTTATCCACCAGGACCCCCAAGTCCTTCACTGCAGGGTTGCTCTCAAGGAGATCTTCTCCCAGTCTGTATAAATAACTGGGATTGCCCTCACCCAAGTGCAGCACCTTGGACTTGACCTTCTTGAACCTCACAGAAAAAGTGATGCTACTCAAATCATAGCTGGTTCCAGCAAGAAACTTCATTTAAAGAGATAGAGATGCTCTCATTCATTATTCTCTTTTGAAAATCCAAGAATGCTGTTATTATGCTGCCAGGCAATTTAATACTTCTCATAACACATTATTCAGCTTATCTGCAGCTACTCAGCTAGTAAACTCATTAGCTTTTACACGCTTTTTAAATATTTCCCATTTGCTTTTTGTGGATTCTACTCTATTGTACACTTCTACTTCTATCATACACTTCTTTTGTACATTTCTACTCTATTTCCTAAATTAATTTTACATTTTAATGGATGGCAATGAAACCCTCTTAGGCACTTTTATTTTTTTCCTCTCACACAAAATAAATGCAATTTATTTTCATTTGTCCTATCCCATGAAAGTGAATTAATTCTGTGCTTAAAAATAAAATGTTCTATCCCTCTTTTATTTGTGTGAATTCACAAAAATAGATTATATCTGGGAAAAATACAAGTAAATAAATCGAACCCACAAACAGCGTACTGATAATCTACAGCCAGGTTAAACTGAGGAGTTAAATTCTGTCACCTTTTTCTGTTTGAGGTTGTAAATTTTGATGGTGTTTCTGTTGGTTCTTGCATAGTGGAAGTTCTGTGACCTTTTCACATCCTTTATAGATAATTCTGGGAAGTGCATATGGAGTGATAGTGAAGAAACCTTACTGGGAAAAAAATAAAATAGAATGCCTTGATAAAATACTCTCTCATGTGGGAGCACAAATAGCCACGCTTTTCCTTCATATTATATTTAGCATCTTTTCTTTGTTGTTCATTTGTTTGTCTTTCTGTTGTATTGTTGTTGTTGTGTTTATTTGTTTGTTATATAGGATCATCCAAATAAATCTGAGTACTTTTCAGTCAACACAAGCCCTATTATTGTTGGTACCCAAGCAGTTAGTTCAAAGATTAGAACTTAGTAGTGGGGCCAGTTGGCACGAGGATCTGAGTTGTGATTGTTAGTATATTAGTGAAAAAGAATTGAGGAAGTTTACAACTAATTGATAAGATTCTGGCATATATTGAGTAGATTTCAGATAATGATGAAAAGGAGCACAGCACATCACATCTCCCTGTGAGGCTGGGGAGGCATGCCATGTGTGCCATGACTTACAGCTTCACTTCCCAGCTCCCTTGTGGTAATCTTCTGAGACACTGCCCTTCTGTGCAGGCATTCTGGGTACAAGGCAAGAATTTCTCACTGAATATTTGTACACACAGACACCATTGTTTCCTACTTGTTTAATCAGAGCGGATTTTCTCATTAGGTCCTCAAATATTGTTGTTTGGCATAAAAGTGACCACAGAGTACTTTTTTTTTTTTTTTTTTTTTTTTTTTTTTTTTTTTTTTTTCCCTCTATGTAGAAAAGTAATCATTAGGAGCACATGTTTTTTTTTATTTTTTTTATTTTTATTTTTTTTTTTTTCCCTAGCATAGACAAACACATAATGTTACTAATGTGAAGAAGTATTGCAAGACTAGAGGTCTGATAGAGTTTATCCAAAAAATTGTGTTGTAACACAAAATTTATTCTCATGCAAACTTCAAATGATTGAGGGCTTTCCATGGGAATTCAGTGAATGGAACTAGTTCATACCTGAACAGTTTTATGGGACTAAGGGTGGAAGAGACTTCTGTAGAGCATCATAGGCAGAACTACCTTAACAAGCAGATCCAGTAGCTCGGGACCTTGTCTGGTCCCATTCTGAAACTCTCCAAGGACAGAGATTGTACAACTTGCCTGAGCAATGAAATCCAGTGCTAACAACACTCACTATGAATATTTTTTTCCCTGCTTACAACTGCAATTCCACTTCTCACATTCTTGTCCTTCCATTGTATATATCCATAGGTGTTAGGCTTGTCATTTTGCCATTATTTTTGGATATATACTATATCCAGAAGAGTCTGTCTCTGTTTTCTCTATAATAATCATTTGCATAGAGGAAGATGGCAGCCAGATACTATTCTCCTTGTGGACTGATCTGTGCCCTAATCTAATGTCATCCACAAACTCACAGATGGTACATCTCCTTCCAGTGTCTTTGTTCTTGATGAAAATGTTAAACAACATTAGCCCCCATATCAACCTCAAGGAATGCTGCTTATAGTCATCAGTTATTCTTTCAGCAATAAAGACACAGCAATGGTAAAACTGTTTATCAGACAGATTTTCAGCTGCCTTGCAGTGTATCTATCCAAAACTCTTTTCCTCAGTTTGTCTACAAATGTACTGTGGAAGACAACACCAAAAGTGTTGCCAAGGTTGAAATCAATAACATCCACTGCTTATCTCTCATTCTTTTCTAAAAGAATGACTATCAAGCCTGTCACACATGATTTACCACTGGTAAATCCATGCTGTCCACTCCCAGTATGTTGAACATGGATATTATCTCATGCTGAAGCATAAAAACCCCTGCCAGTGTAAGGGTTCCTGGATACAGACCTGTGCAGTTTCCAGTACTTCTTGCCAGTCAGGTAATGTAACATGCATATTAGCTCTCTAACAGGAAAGAGATACTTTTTCTCTGTTCTCTGCCATGATTTTTTTCAGCTAACTAACTAACTGTAGCCCTAACTGTAGATTGCTCAGTGATTCTCAACTGTATAGGGCTGTACCTAAGCTGGGCTGGTAGACCATGCTCCACTGAGTTACAACATTTATTTACGTTTAGCTGATTTGCAGAAGTAACAGTTTATCCAATCCATGTTATTATAGCTTACAGTTCTTTCTGCCAGTGATGGGTAGAGTTGGTCTTAGAAGGTAAGACCTCCCTCAGTGCATAGAAAGTCACCTGATGAATTCAGAAGAGAAACTTGAAATAGATTTGGTAAATATCTGGAATTTGACAGAATCTGGTCTTGTCTCACAGAGTTCCTGGTGTGGAGAGGGAACAGGCTGGTAGGTTTGGGGGAGAAAGGCTGCTGTAGGCCTCTACTGTGAAGTGATATTTCAGATTTTAACTTTAAAAAAAAACCAACAGAACCACATCTTGGCAAGTTGGGAAAAAATTTGTCCAAGCCCTTCAGAAGTTTAACACCTGCCCTTTTCCCCTGTGTTTCTTGTTGCAGATTTTTTTTTATATCTTCAGCACTGTGTTTGGCAGAGCTTTTTGGAGGTGTCTTGTCCTCATGTTTAACCTAGGACTCTAGATTCCTCTTGTAGTAAGCAAGTAACTTTAGTGGTCAGTAATTAAACTTTAAACTGTTTCAGACTTCTCAACTTTAGCCTTCTTTGGACTTGCTTTGATGACTGCCGTTTCTGAAACAATACAAAATTACATTTCTTTTTCCATTTCAGTGATCCGAGATTTAATGTTCACTGTAAGATTAGACTATTAATTTCATTTATCTGCCAGCTATGAAGCTATTTGCTATAAGGAAAAGCTTCATTTTTATTTTACTTTGTATTTAGCAACAACAAAATCAGGGACTTTAGTGCCTTTTAGAAAGCATTGGTGTGGGTTTTATAGAAAACTCTATACTCTTAAGCTAAGGATAATAAATAAGTGCTTTACTGCCAAGGGAATATTCACTGTAAAATTGTACTTCCTGTGAAAATGCAGCCTATTTTGATGTTCTGTCCAGTGTATGCATCTGTTATTAAACAGCTTGAATCTTTTGAAATTGTCATTTTATACAAATTAAATACTACAAAAGTAATGCTTCCTGTATGCTTATTAATTTCTTTCCACAACATCTTTTTCTTTCATTTGTTTTCCTCACGAACAGTTATTCCTTAGGAAGATGTAAACTATTTCATGTTGTACATCAGGTTTTTAAAGCAGATTTACCCATTTAACAATTCCCCTATGCCAAACCTCCATCAGCATGAATAATGAAGGGTGTCACACTAAGATAATCCTTTCCCGGAGCAACACCAATGAGGTACTTTTCCACTCTGACCCATTTACTGCTGTCATCTTCTGTATCTTTCTGTAGCTATAGTTGCAATTCAAATGAACATTATACTGTACCAAATGGGAGACAATTTCTGATTATTTATTTGTAATAGTGGATGGTGCAGCCCATTATTTTGATGTGTGTTCTTCAAAAAGAAAAGATGATCATTTTCTATCTGTCATACTTGATACTGTGATTTCTCTTATGCTTAAGCCATAGAAAGGGGGAAATAATTTAAAGAGCAGGAAATACTAAGGCTAGGCTTACTTGTCAATATTCCTTCCTGTCATAAGTCTAAATTGCTAAACCTTTTTCAGATTTTAGTCAGCCTTTTTCCAGACAAACTCCTCGTGAAGACCACAGCAGACACAAGAGTCTTAATACTCTTAACAGGTATAAATGATCAGAGTTTCAGGATGAATTTGGCACACTTAGGGGATTTAGTGACAAAGGATGCTGTTTTTGGGAAGGCTGTGGGCTTGAACCTATGATTTATGAACTTGTTACGTAACACTGTGAAATTTCTGTGATGGCTGAAATCAAGAGAAAACAGAACCAATCTGTATCTGTTCTTTAAGTGCTCTACCTGTCAGTGATACTATTTACATAATAAATAGTAACAATTCAGATTTGACAAGTAAGGCAAACAGCCTTTTATTTTGTTGATATTAGCCTCAGATTTTGTTTCTAAAAATAATTTTAAATATCGCAATTAATGTACTCCCCTTAACACAGGCATTCATAGATAAAGACACATAGAGTAATGTGATTTTAAAGTCAATCTATGTTATTCTGAATAGGTTATAAAGCCACTGAGGGAAAAAATATACTCTTTTTAGGAAGTACCTTATGTTTACAGGAATTGGTGTTGGGAGGACGATGATAGCAAGGGGTGATAGCTGGATTAGAAAAAAAGAGTGTAGCTAACTCACTCCTGATTCATAGGAATGAAAAATGGACAGTAGGGGTAAAAGGAGAAATAAATACTAAAATACTAACTACTCTAAAAATCTATTATTATTATTATTTATTTATTTATTGGCAGAGGCAGTGAGAAAACACCAATTTACGAGTACATTTAATCTCAACAGATCACCATGGCAAAAGGGTTTTAGTTGAAGTGGAGAAGTCCCCTGTTTGAAAATTGCCTCCAAGGATTTAATTTCATTTACATTCTTTTATGCATGTTTAATGAGTATTCCATCTTATTTTAAAGTATAATGATAAATATGCTAATGTCTTTTTTGTTCTCCCCAAAAGTAATTGAACATCTTATTGCTGTGCTCTAGGCTAACACAATGTGAATATCTAAGACAGGATGTAGTTCATGTATGCTTTTATTTAAAAAACTTAGGCTGGTCACTGCTGTTTTGTTTTGTTTTGTTTTGTTTGTTTTTTGTAATAAAACCAGACCTGGAACCCATCTGATTCTCAAACTTCCTACAACTACACTGAGCTCAGTTCCTACATGGCTAGACTGAGATAAAAGTTTACCACAGTAGGCAAAATCTCAGCAGAATAATCCTGAAAAGGCTGATGTGTACAAGCCACAGCAGAGATGGGAAAAATTTAAGAAGCCAATTCATCTGTCAGCTGATAGCAGTAGAAGTATCTTGCAGGTAGCACAAGATGCTGTGATCTAGGCTGGGTCTGCTATGCTTCAGTTCTGCACTTCCATGTTTGGGCTGTTTGGTGCTGTGGCAGCAGATCCAAAGAGCAGCCATGGAGCTGCTGTGCACAGCACTCTTGGTGAAGTTGACTTTTTATCAGTTCCCATAATGCAAGCAGTACTAAAGCAGATGGGTAAGTCTCTTTGTTATGAAATTCTGTGATTCTGTGAAATTCTGGAATAGCACATTACTCTAATTTCAGATAATTTTGGAATGCTACTAAACGGGAAGATAAATATTATTGCCTTGTCTGTGACCAAGATTGTTTCACCAGTTTGCTTTATCCTTTCCTCAGAATTAGCACTTCCTAGTCTGTTTTTCAGATTTTTTTTTTTCTCTCACTGTTTTTAAAACAATATAACAAATCTGAAGTCCAACAATAAATTTGTCTCATATGCCCATAGTATATTAGCAGCTATACAGGAAAAGCTGGGCTACCAAGTTGCTTGTTTAATGTTGTTTGTTGTATTTTTAAATTGACATTTGACTATCAGCTCTTAAAAGCTCCTTTTGTAAAAAAACACTTCATTTCAATATGTGATTTACTCATAATATGCATATGGTCTCTATTTTATATCATTCAAGCACCATATGTGAACGGACACATTTTCTTTAACTTCTCCTCAACGGTACCCCATGAGGTATTTTTTTTTATTTTTTATTTTTTATTTTTTTCTCAGTGAACTGTCTAAAAATATCCTTCAGCATTTTTTCCCTGATTACATTATTCTCTTCTACCCTTAGCACTTCATTTCTCAGCTGACTGATTTGACAGTTTTTGAAAAGGGCAGAAATTATCAACTGCAACTAACAAGCTCATGTTATTTCACCAGATTTTGCTCTCTACAGAACAATGTGAAAAGGATGACCCATTTTTCCCTCTTCCCAGGATTAAAGAATGATACATCAAGCATCCTGGAACTACTTCTAATTTGTAGTGATTTCTCTGGGCCAGAGATGCTTCCACTTGTATATTCCAGCCTTTAAATCTTGCTTCCTTATTGACAAAGACTCCCATGGCTTGCTTTGTAAAAGGTGTGGCTGACAAAGACAGGAAAACATGAACTTTTTTGTATTTGTATTTGTAAGAACACTATGAGTTAGTAACATGAACAGTCCTTTTTGGTACTCCAGATACAGATACAGTCTTTGGCTAATAAGGTCAAATCTTCAGAAGCACCTAGTGCAGCATCCATGTAGTTCCTCTGTCTGTTCCATCCACCCATAACAAACACTGCTGATATTATGTAATGTACTACTTAATAAAGACTGTTTGCATCAGTGATTTCCATGTCTCACAGGAGCTTTGAAGGCCATGTTGTATGGTGTGTAGTAGGGCACTGTATTCCATCTGAATTCTGATATCACCAACTACACAATGGTAGTCAATGAAATAATTTGGCAGTTGGCAATATCCACAATTTGGGAACTGCCTGCAAGGCTGTTGTTGATGATGAGGTCTCCCTTGCAGATGTACGCAGTCTAATATAAATTGTCTTACTTGGATATCAGTAGCACAGAACTCAGCACGGGCTGCAAAACTCAACTGAGTGTTGGTTATGTTCTTTACTGACTTAGTCTGTTTGAATTCCACATTGCTGGCAATGCCTAATCGGGCTTAGTGTGCCTATTAGAGTTGCAGTCATAGCAGAGCTTACAGTCATACTCAGAATGTCCATTAGTTTCACCCTCAAATGCCTAACTAATGAGATCTGTTTGAAATGATTATTTATAAAGGTTGAAGAAAGATCCTCCCTTGTATCTTGGACTTAAGGGGTTTTATGCCTTTTCAGAAGACTGTTCTGTGTAAGGAAACTGACACTGTCTTTGTGCTTATAATGATGATATAATTTAATGCATAATATTGAGGAGGACAAAAAATGTTGTGACTTTATTTTTCTGTGATGTTAGGATAAATTTTATGAAATAACAGCAAACTGGGATAAAACCACACTAACCTCTATGCACATATAATATTGATTCTGTTGACCTCAGAGCATATGTTTTGGCGTATCCTTCATACCAAAACTTTGTACAGTTAAATAGGTGAAAAATAGATAGCCATCTATTTAGACATAAATATCTATTTTAAAACAAGCAGGCTGGTTTGATGAATCATAACCTTCAAACATTCTCTATCTCTGTATCACCAAACCTCCCCCTTCTCTGGGTTTCAAGTCAACACCTCATTCCTACTTAAAACAATAAAATCCACAGAAATCTTTTTAAATATGGAAAGTTACAATTTTCTTCTGTGAAATAATCTTGTCCCTTCCATTTTTATGTACTTGTCATTATTAAACTTTCAGTGATGGTTTGGAGTTGTCTGTATTATCTGCCTACAAAGACATAGACAAAACATGACAGAAATTTTACTTATCTGTGGAAAGTCTGAAATTTGTAAATACTTCTCTGAAAACAGAAGACTGAAGAGGACCTAAGTGGAGAGAATGCAAGAAATTACAAATGTGAGTTTGTTCCTGGTAGGAGAATATAAATCACTGTAAGTATTAAACCTTTGAGTTGCCTGTATGGCTGTATTCACTGACAGGGCAGAAGCTTTTCCAGAAGTTTCTTCCTCACAGAATACAAAAGGATGTATTTTCATCCTCCTCAGAAAAAAATAGGGCCCTTCAATTTCTCTTACTGCGTCATCATCTCTTCTGTTTTGTTTCTGTTTTCAAATGCGTAAGATTTTCTCCTAGCAGATATCATTCTTCTTTGTGCAAGGCATACTTTTTCAGTATGAATTCTGCCTCTTTAGGTATTTATAGAAGAACAGATAGCCATGGAACCAAAATAGAGATGTCAATATAAGATGTTTATGAGATGCTGTACATGCCTCAGACCTTCTTTCTCTTGGTACTGCTCCCTGCCCAGGACACATGTACATTTTTTCCAGCTCTTTGTAAACATTATTCACCTGAAACCAGATTCTGATCCTCTTGCTCATACCCATAAATGCCTTAGCCTTATTCTGAGAATTGGACTGCTGATGTTTCTTTGTAGTCAAAGGAACTATGCTGCACTATGAAAGTGACCTAAAACTAACACCTCAAGGGCCAGTTTATAAGATAAATTCATAAGACAAATCTAAGCATATCAAGTTAAATTCTATGATAATTTGCTCTCTGGACTATAGATATTTGAGACTGTTTTGCAATTTCTTACACACTTAATACTATTAGTATAGATGAATGGAACAACATATCTTGCCATTTAGAAGTTTCTCTACTTGCAGAAATAGTCCAAAATAGCCATGCAAAGAGGTGTGTGTAGGAACTGACTCAGCAGGAGGGTTGGATTAGAGGTCCCTTCTATGATTCTTTGAAAGGAACAGTGCAAAATAGCGCTTGTGGAAGAGCATGCTGAGAATATTTTTCTGTGTCAGCAAAATCCCTTAAGGTTCAAACCCAAGCAAAGTTTGCAGCCTTCTTTCTCACTGTCACCAGTCCTAAAGAGAAGAAAAGGAAGAAATCATGCTAGTATACTGTTTTCTTGTTTTGAGGCAGTGTATAACTGAATTTGTTGGGAAAGGATTTTATTTCCTCCCCACTTCAGACTGGCATTCAGATCATGAAGATAGACATTGCCATAAATTTGCATGTGGACAAGTTAACACATTCTGTTTCTCATGCACGTTTTCTCCTTAAATGATTATTGACTGTTCATTAATATTATTTCTTCCAATTATTTTTAGTCAAAAAACTTTAATAAGAGAGATCTCTTTTTTACTCCAGTACAAAATTTTCCAGTATCTATAAAAAAGAAAATCAGTTCAACAGCCTGGATAAAAACTCCAAGCACTTTCTGAATTATTACAAATGTAGAGACATCCATGCAAATGGTATTTATTTTCAAATCTTCTTGATGCAGAGCTGCAGGGAGTATGTGACATATCCTATTAGATATGTATTATTGACATAGCTTCCTTCTAGAGTTAGGAAAAAGTCAGCAAGACTTAGGCAAGAAAATAATAAGAGGGAGATGGTAGAGATAGCAGTAGTTGAGTGAAAGTAAATTGTGTGGTCCTATTTCCTAATCAAGAAACATGCCACAAGGAGAGAATCCAATGATACTGAAGTTGCAGCGTACATTAAGAAGGGAAAAGATATTCATCCTGGGAAACTATTTTCTTAAAGATGCAGGGAAGCCAAGACTTGGGAAGAATTCAAAGGCCAGTTGACACTTGTATAAGCACAATCACCCACAAAACCAACCAACCAATCAGGGTTTTTTTTTTTTTTTTTTTCTTTTTCTGGTGAGAAATAAAGATTATTGCTTTAGAATGCAAGTCAATTGATAACTGCTTGAGAACAGAGTGAAACTTCCCACAGGGTATGTTATTCCTCCTCTATCTGTTATGAGGTTTCTCAAACCTGTTTCTTGAGGCAGCACCCAGTGCTGGTCATTGCCAATGACAGGGTGTAGACTACATAAGTTATTTAATCTTTGCTACAAATATTTAGGCCAAAAAGAGTTTTGGGATGATCAGTGAAATATTTATACAAACAGTACTGGATGGCACACTTGCAAAGGGACCTTTTAAATTGCCCAGCTAGATGCCCATGTTGCTAACTTTGTACTGCTGTGTAATAAAGTACAGCTATCTAAAGTGTTTAACAATCTCCACAGGACTACAGTGTCACTAATCCACTCTAGTATGATCACAGAATACATAAATGGATAATCCTCTGCAGAGAGCTTGACTTCAATTGGAACTGAGGACATTTTACATAAACTGCCTTTTTATTTCTTTGTCAGGTAAAAAAGGGCAAAGCTGTAGGCACTATAAATTTAGAAAAATCTCTGTGTAGATACATGCAATGTATCATGGACCCAATCATGCCATAGTGTCTTTGCAATTTCCTTTCAAACAGTGTTTGGATCCTGAAGGGAGCATATCTTATATACACAATGGAAACTTACAATGCTGTTAAAGAACTGCTTAATTAACAGCTCTGTTGCAGCACCGCCTGACAGAAAAGTCAGGGTAAATACACTTGTCCAGAGGTCTGCGTTCTCACTGGCAGATTGTTGGACTCATCTATACACCTAAATTAAAAAGTGCTAGACAGGATTCCTGGGCATTGAAACTTGATTGTTTATACTGTTAGATCATTAGACTTGAGCACAACTCTAATATGAGCCAGGGCCTTTGGGCCAAACAATTTCTGGGCATGGCAGGGAATGTAACATGAATTGAGTAGTGTTCCGAAGAGGCACCATCACGGTTTTGTATTTGGAGTAGAGGGAGGATTTAAAAGTCTAGAAATGGGCTAATTTTTAGCTAGTGTCTCAGCACTGGGAATGACTCAAAGTCTGTAGAAGTTAACACTGAAGATGCAGCCTTATTAGCTGTTGGGCCAACACGTTTAACATTTGAGTCCTGAGTATACATATCCTGCAAGGATGTCCATGGTGTGGCTATGGAGAGTGATTCTTCAGAGAAGCAGTTAACTTTGGATTCTGAACATCTTTAAGAGAAAGTCTTTCAAACATGGCACTTAGGATGCACACTTGTGTGTTTCACAAAACTCTCATCCAAGAAGACTTTTGATACAAACTGCAAGTCTTCCATTATTGCAAGTGGTGTAACTTGTACTAAGTGGAGAAAAAAAATGGTGGTACCTGCCATGCTCCAGACTTCTGATATCAGTTCTGACATTTCTTGTCACACTAATATTAATACACAGCTCTGTGGCTTACAGAGAGAAATCCTTCACTGGAGATTGGGGGATGTAGTCTGAAAATAGCACATCAAAGTGTGCTAGGAATGCTTTTAAAATTGAAGGGAAAATAACATTCTTTCTTGAAGTGAATTAATGATACTGTTAGGACAGGAACATTTTTCTGTAACTCACAGAAGTAAAGCTTTTTGATGCAAACATCTTTAGTGAAGGTAGACAAAGGCTTTGCACATGACTCAGTAATGACAAAATTTGTGATTACCCCATCTCTGGAAGTGTTCAATTTAGATGGGGTCCTGGGCAGCCTAAAATGGTTAGTAGCAGCCCTGCCCACAGCAGGGGTTTGGGACTAGGTGACCTTCAAGGTCCCTTCAGCCCATCCTAAGATTCTATAATTCTGTGATTCTGTGTCTTTTTTGCATCTCTCTGTTTGATGGACCGAAGATCGATACAGGGGGAAATGTTCACATTGCATCAGAATTTAAGTACGTGTTAAGATTTTTGGTGAATTAGAAATTAAGCATTAGATAATGAAGAAAATTACAACATTCTCTAGAAATGTTTTTGGAGAGTGTACACCCCACCCGTACCTGGCAGAGGTGTCTGAGCTAACTCCAGTACTGGATATGAAATTGTAACGTCAGCACATTACTACCTCCTAATTAATCATCATGGAAGAGTTAGGTAAATTAGCTCAGTTAGCACTACACTAGTGCAGCTCTGATTATTCTCATCCTTATGGTATCTGTACTGCTTTGGATGGGGTAAATGCTCTGACTTGTTCAGAACATGTAACATGGTCCTAAATTTCATGTTACACAAAGCCTGTTGGGTGCTTGACTTTGATTATTCCTGTCTTTGGAAAAGTAACCTAGTTTGGTGATCAAACATTAGAAAGGGGGGGAAAAAAGAAGTTAAAAAAACAAACAAACAAACAAACAAAAAAACGGAAGCAGAAATCTTTTATGATGGAAACAGAAAAATATTTTGACTTTTAGAAATCAAATTCAGAATGTATGTTTATGTGATAGACTCTGCATTGGGGTCCAAATATGCTAAAATGTGTTTCCAGTATCTACACTGACCCATTCTGTTCATTCAAAATCTGCAGCAGAGCAGCGGCTCTTCATCTGGATGAAAAGCACCGAACCAGAGCAGGGGGAATCTTCTTTTGTTTACTGTGAAGAAATAGAACCTTCTGCCGTAGACCAAATAGGAGATCAAGGTAATGCTCAGGTAATGGCTGGATGACAGCAGCTTTTGAATGATGAGTCAGGAAAAACAAAACACTTTGAAAGGATCATGGCTCTTTTAAACACTTTTAAATCCTGTAAGACATAAAAACACTGGATAGAGGTTCAAATTTTCCATTCTTCATTATAAGATATGCTAAGACACACTCTAAACCAAACTGTATAATGGATTTATAGACAAAATATGCACTGGCACACTTGGGATTCCCATATTTAGGTATGTTATACACTAGTTTGCAAAAAGCTTATGTCTTTAGTGCACATGTAAACACTGTAGCTTGTGAGGTGACACAGTGAATTATTTTGAATCCCCTTAGCTGCAGTTTAAATATTTCTTGGAAATTTATTCTCTTTCAATTTCTGCTTCTTGTCAACAGATGTAAATTTGAAATATCTAGCCATATGGAAAAACAACAAAGATATTAATATTGTATACGTTTCTTGCCAGAATTCCAAAAGAAGTGTACTTTATGTATTTCTAGCCTATATATTTCTACCAACTATTAGCATATCGTGGCCAGTATCTTTGGTGTTTATTAGGAGTACTGAAGTCCTCATGTGTCATAAAATAGCGTCTAAAGTATGTGGTGAGAGACAGAATTGTAGAAACATTAAGGCTGAAAAAGACTGTTAATACCATCTAGTCCAACTATCAACCCATCAAATAATGAAATCAAACCATCAAATAATCCCATGCTCTCACCGGCAGAAGTACTGCAGTGTCACCTAATTTTTGGTTTCTGAGAGTCTACATGTCAGACATTTTGATTGCAAGAAAAGCATCAATCAGTGCTTGCATGCTCTTGGAAAGAAAGTGGGCACCTTTCAAGAAACCATGAGAGACCACTTTTCAGTCTTTCTATTGCTTATAGAACTTGCTTTATCAAAGTCTTGGTCGTTGTTATGGAAATGTGTCCACAATAATGTCATTACCTGATTTTCAGGTGTTTGCAGTTTAACAGCTGATGATTTCTTAAGTATTTGTGTATTTGTGACAGAGATCATTCTAGTGAATTAATCATCTAATAGGAAGTTATTGTTTCTAGCTATTGATGAACTGTTCACAGAACTGAAAACTTAAGGGAAGGCACTTGATAGTACATTATGTTGACAAAATCTCCTCAGGCACCTGCAGTCTAGTGAAGCAGAAAGGTATAAAAGAAGCTACGCTTGCTACAGTTCTAAATGTTTGCATCATGTTGTCCATTTCTATTAGAAAAACTAGTCTTACTCATATTTCTAATGTCATATTCTTTGTTCTTAATAAATAACTCTGATTAAATTACAATAGCAAGCTGATCTTTGCAGCCCTTGTTTTTGCACAGGTTGGGAAGAAATGCTCTTGACCCACCCTCTCCCTGTTTCCTACAAGGAAGACCTACAAGGTCTGCTCATCATTTTGTCTGCCAAAGCTTACTGTATTGTGATTAAAATGAAAAATCATTCTGCCCTGTGAACTGTTCAAGATTATGAGAACAATCCTTAACTCTAGCTTCAGACAAAGGACAGGATGCAGTCAGTTGTATTCAGTAGGCAGAACCTTCGCCAAACGTTTATATCGTCTTATAGGAATAAAAAACTGTAGAACCTCTGCAGAAGGTTTGGTTTGTAAACTGACTATGACTGAAACTGAATCACACAGCCAACTGCCAGGTCTTGACTTTTCTAGCATGTCACTGTCACATTTCCCTGACTGGGATCTGTGCATGCATTCTGCATTTACATGTGGTACCTCTTGTAATCACTGGTGTAGTCCTTTGGCAAGTTACAATTTGTTTTGGCACTATCTGCAGATAGGAAAAATGTCCCAGAGCAGAACTCCTCTGGGTATTGGGTGCAACTCAGCACATCACCTCTCCTATTATATGTCCTAGGTGCAAAATCTTAGGGAGTAACCATAATCTGGAGCAGCTGTACCTGCTGCAGGGTATGATGGATGCAGAAAGAGATCATGGCTCTGTGTTGCATAAATTGAGGATGTACACTTTTCACTATGTGCACATTAGTTCTCAGGAACAGAAAACTTTTTATGTGCCACTGTCTTGACATCCTAAACAAGTAAGCAATGCCATAACTTTCACAAGAGTAAATCCCAGGTCAAATGGCAGAAAAGCATTGTGTGGTTCTTTAGAAAATGGTGGCCATCCTCATAATTTCCTTTGAGCTTCTTTGAGCTCCAGAAATAAAATTCAGTATAACATGAATATGGTCTGAGATGCAACAGTCATTTATTGTTGTTAAGTCTTGCCCAGGACAGGGTTAACACGGCCTGTTCTTGATGGCCTCAGTTGTACAGCTCTCCTCACATATCCTCACTTAGCTCCTTTCCTCCTGACATTGTCACAACAAATTAAAGCCCCCATCCTGCAAGCACTTTATGCATGTGGGTAGTCAGAGTTAATCACATGCATGAGCGTTTGCAGGCTTGCAGCCTTAGAGATTAGAATCTAGAAAAGCGACCACATAAAATGACCTATTTTGAGGAGGAGAAGAAAGGCTCTCAACAGAAGTTCTCTACAGCTTGCTTAGATATGGTATCAACATACTTTTTTTTCAAAACATCATTCTGTCCTACAACATACATACCTAAAGACATAACAGTAAAGGATGAAATGTGATATTGGCATCCTGCCAGCACTTTTAAATCTGTTTACATGGCCATGACACGAAAACCCAGACGCAGGGACAGCTGCCTGGCATGGAAGTGCCACAGACAGGTTCGTTAATAAATTCTTAAGCAACATTTGTCAGTTGTGAAGATTAGGAATTGTGATTATGGGATAGTAGCATAATGAAAATAAAACAAAGATAGAAAAACAAAGGGAGATTATGTTACTTGCTTATTGCCATGCACTTAGCAGCTCGAATACCAGTTGGCACCTGCCTCTCTAATAGCTTTTAACAAGAATGCTGGAACTGGACCCTTCTTTGTTTATGAGTTAGTTCGCAAATCAGCTCTACTGGGTTAGAAAAAAGTGACATTTATCCTGCTTACTTTGAAGAAGAAATGCTAAACAAATGTCTTTTTTTAAGTATTTCTCTCTCTCTTTATATAGAAATTATGTATTACAAATACATATGTAACATGTACACATTTAATATATATAGTTTTTATATATTTTTATATATGTGTGTATATACAAGTAAATATGCACTTTGTGGCCTGTTGTTGCATTCCCTACATGTTACTTAATATGCTACAGCATGGTGCCAGACAGAAAATAATGTGTCAGGAAGGAAAACTAGACATTTTTCAAGCAACTGCCAAAATATGTTTTTCTCCCTATTTTATGCTTTTTGGAATAGTGCTTCATTTTCACTTTTAGACTAATTTGATCAGATGTCTTTAAAAACCATCACTTGACAGTGGTATTGAGATGGAAATCTAACACTTAAGAGAAATTAATTGTGTTGGCCAATATAAATTCTTCCTGCACTATCTTCTTTTTACAACAAAATATGAGTAATTTTCTATCAGCTATGGACTACGGAGATTTCATATCTTTGTATAAATTTCCATGCATTAAAAACAACAAGAAGCTCTTTGTTCAGATTATGCAAGTAACTGGAGTCTGTGAATGCACAGGAGTGCTACTAGTTGTGCTCTAGCTCAGAAGTGCTCTGTGTTCATGATCAAATCCTCTGAACAATCCTTTTGTTACTGTTATTTTCAATTCCCATGTAGCAGACAAGTGAGCTTTGCATGATGTTACCTTTTGCCTGATTTTCACTCAAAGGGTTGAAATAACTAATAATGGATAGGCTTCAGATAATGACTAAGCTCTCAAATGTTCAGATGGCTGGAAACTTCATTAAAACACTTTAACTTGTATCTCAATTTAGTTCCTTGGAACAGATTCTGAAGATATTTTTGTATGAGTTACGTCTGAATCAGAAATATGGCAAAAGCAACATTTTTACCTCCATTTGGCATTTCATCCTCTAGTTGCAGAAGGAGAAAAGAGAACAGAAATTAAAACATGTTTACCAAACAAGGACAACTATCAGTCTAAAGCTTCAGCACTATTTTATTTATTATTATTATTTTTCAGCATCAATTTAGTATCTTGTTTAAGTGCTATTAATGGAATTGACACAGCAAGAATTCCACTGTGGTTAGCTAGCATGGGAGATGGTGCTTTTAATTTGAATGTAGGAACTGGGAAATCTGTTGTAACTTGCCTTTAAAAGAAAAAGGCTTCTGAGAAAAATCCCTTTTCCATCCGCTGTGCCTCTCAGTACCACTGTAGTGGCACACAAAGACTCTGTAATAAAGCCTCAGGGATTTCTCCTTGTGTAAATTGCATTCCAGACTTGACAGAACCATTTTATGTTGTCCTTCCTCACGGCACCCACAATTAGAGGGATGTGGCTGAAAAACTGTAGACCGGGGTCATTTTGATTGAGAAGCAGCCTATTAAGTCTCTAGGGAGACACCAATGAGATGCCTTGATGCTGACCAGATGGGTAGGGCTGCTTAACACTGGATTTTCTTTTCTCAAGCCCCTTTGGGCTAAGCTTTCTATCTTGTGTCTCCTAAGTCATGCAGTAAAAAGTATATTCATCTTTCAGCCATAGATACACACTGCTGGAAGTACCTGAATATATCAGAAACTGTACCTCAAGCAGAAAAATAGATGGAAGCAGACACAGGTCAACTAAATCTGCAAAAGAGACAGAGAAACAATCTTGCTTGTAAACTGTATAAACAAACCAAATCCAGTGGTTTCACTGTGGCAATTGGCTGCCTTTAAATGTGATTTATTTATTATTTATTTTTTAGTAATCACACCATAATATAGCAGGGTTGTGTGCTGCATTTACATGTTGAAAGTAAAACCTGCTCTTAAATGGTCAGGATTTATTTTTCTAGGCAACTCATATTCATGAATAAGCAGTAGCATATTCTCTAAAAGCACCTATCATTTCTTCACTTGGATGGGCCAATAATGATACTTGCCACTGAAAACACAGTTATTTTTTCATTCTTCAGAATATGCTTGTGATACAAGAAGACCTGTGCATCAATATGATTTGTGCCCATCATTATGTTTTGTGAGCTGATACTAAGGAAACACCACTAACAACAACAAAAAGATAACAGAGTCTAACTGTTATCACCCCTGAAACTGGAGTTAACTATATGTTTTATAGATGCTTAAGACTTTGCAACTTAATAACTCTCTATTTGCTGCTCTTTCAATAAATGCTATAGAATTATAGAATCAGTAATATCTCATCATTCTTGAGGTTGTTATAAATCTTTAGTTGTAATGTGAAAGGTTGCTTGGATAGCTTTGAGTACATTTCTTTAAAAGCTTGCTGCACTAGGCACATTTTAATTGCAATTAATGAGGTCTATATGAAATATCTTTTATTTTAAAAGCCACTGTCCAAGCCATTATGTAAATTAAGTGACAAACCTTCCAGTATCTTCCTCCATATGCTTTTTCAAAGACAAGTCTAATTCTCTGAAGGCTCAGATCTACCCCACAGGTCATACAGCACAAGTATGGAAGCCTTATGTGAACAGCTGTGGATATGACAGTGTGAAACATATTGAAGATGTCTTGCAGGAAAGCTGAAAAGGTTGGAAGCTTGCATAGGATATTGCTTAAGAAATCTTGCCCAGTTTATGTCCAGTAAATCACAGATCCCCAAAGACTTTGCTCTCAAACCTTTGTTTTTTACTTACAAGGACAACCTGATCTGCCTGGTTGTTGTCTTTTGCTCATAGGTTTTGACCATGACAACTCTTTAAATAGAGATGCGTCATTAGGAAATGGCTACAGTCAACAAGGTGGAGAAGTGCTTTAGACATTAAAGGAAACTAAAGATGAGAGCTCTGCTTAGACAAACCTTCACCCGCAGTCATCAGAGTGCTCTTCCTGTCTGTGTTGCATTACATGCAGGATCCTTGGAGTGTGTGTTTGCAATAGAAATTAGAATAAACAAAATGAATTTATTCTATTCTTTGTCATCCCACTGTGCCAACCAGGTGGAGCAAAAGAAGTAGACCTTTTCCATCTGGAAAGATGTTGGGGTCCTTGTTAGACACATTGCTGGCACAGCTACTAACTCTTTCTTTGCCTGCAGACTTCAGCACAGACATGGAAAAGAAAAGCACCCAGAAATGACACTTCATAGCACATTATTCTGTGTATTATGGGTCAGTGCAATTGCAGACATTTCTTTGCTACACTTTCCCAAACTTATGAAAGGACTTTAGCATTCCAGTGCCCTTGACAGTAGATCTGTCTGCTGCTAGATCTGCTACTAGATCTCCTTCACTAATAGGTCTAGTAAAACGGGTCTTTTAGAATCTATCTGTATTAGGCAAGTGGTAAGGAAACAGATGCAAAGATCAGCCTCGTTCTCACAGGCACATGTGGAGAAACAGAGCATAGCCCAGCCCATTCCAGCTTTAATCCATGTGTACACAGTGAAACACTGAACAGGAAGATGGTCCCTGCAGGAAGCTATTTCAATACCTTAGCACTAGATGTGGCATTTGACACAAAACATATAACTTTTTTGTGTAGATTCTGGTTCTGGGTTTCCTTCCCAGAAACTGGGTGCAGTACTTCATTTCATACCCATGGTTGATAGTTGTTGCTGTTTTGTTTTTAATTTTTCTTTTCTTTCTCTTTTTTAAGGTGTTTTTAATTTTTGGTGTAAGCGTGGAGATGAGACGTGTGCTCAACACAGTCTCAGACTTCTTGCCAAATGTTGGACTGCAGTGAATTTTTATGTCTGAGCTATAATGCCTGAGAATGGAGATTTATAGGAGAAGCATGACAGACTGCTAATGAAAGCCAAGCTGGCGAGTAGTTACAGATTAGAAATAAATTCCTTTCGATATGTATTTCTGTAAAGTACCGGAACAGCTTTGCACTGCATGTTCCCTCCCACCTCCAGGAAGAACCAAATGCAATGTGAAAAAGGAATTCTTACTATTTTAAAAAGTGTTCAGACATGTCCTGCACCTTCTACTAGGAAATCATCCACTCAAGTGCTTACTAATACACGGTGACTAACCTTCCATTGAGCTCAGTGTGACACAAGCTTTGTGTCAAAGCTTTCACTGTGCAAGCATGACCTATCATTGTCACGAATTCCTTCTGTGAACTTTATCACTGACTTGACTTAATTATTTCCGACCACGTTTAAATAAGGAGTTCCCCTTTTTGATATAACGTTACTTTACAGAGCATATTTTTTTCGATGCATTTTTTACTGTGCACTGACTGACCTATATAGAGCTGAGCATCTACTAAATGGATAATGCTTAAATAAAGGATCAAGACTGTTATAGAAGAGGTCCTGTTGCCCTGAGACTGTCCTTCTCTCTTAGCAATTGCGCACAGATTCCAAAACGTTCCCTGAGTTAGAAAGCTGTAGTGGCTAATACTATGTCAGTTGTTCACTGAAGCATTGCAGCTTCAAAGTTTTGCTGTCTCATTTCTTCCTGGTGGCTGCAGCTTTAGAGTTGTCCTGGTTTAAACTAAAACCATTATATTCTGCAAGCCTGAAGCTGTGTTATTTTAGATTCACATACCAGAATTCAAAGCTTCACAAATACTGTGTAGCACATGGAAGCAAAAATATGTACACTTTTAGAAATTCTTACTGCAGTGAGGTATTTTTTATCCATCTAGTCACTATCATCTCTGTACAAACCTACTGCTCTGTGGCATTCTTTAAACGAGTCTGAGGCTGATACACTTTTCATCATTGTAAAATAAAGCTTTTTGTGCATGATGCATGGCAACCCAAAGTGTTACCTGCAGCTCAGGGCAGTTTATGTGGATGGGGATGAGAATCTGCACAGGGGAGAGCTGAAAAAGGTTCTTTGAGTGCTCCCACATGAAGCAGTGACAAAAAAAACCAAAAACATTCCTTAAATCCTATGCATCACTAACGCTTGTCCATATTGGTGCTGTCTGGCATACCTCTACTCATGAAGAATTCAGAACCTGATAACCTGGAGCAAGGTACTTAGCCTCCTTTTCTAAGCCTATTGATTTGGAAATACAGCATTGCGGCAGTGTGCATATAGGTCAGTGGAGAAAGTTATGGGTCCCAGTCCTGTTCTAAGAACATTTCTTACTGCATGTTGAACAGTCCCTGCATAAAATACAGTAAGCTATGTTGGCATCCAGGTAGCACAGCTCACCTCTGCTAGGAGAGAGCCATCATGTCCTTTCTATGTAGTGACAGAGGTTCTGCAAAAAGAAGGAGCCCCTTTTTCTCCCAGATCATCTTGCAGTCTGTTGTTGAGAAAATTGTTTTTGAAATGAATTTGAAATACTTGCAAGCAGGGGACAGCTTAACTGCATAATCTATTAGTGCCTAGACAATGAGTTTGTGCACCCACCTAAAGCTTCAGTCCTTCCTATTGTCAAAAGCACAGTTTGAGCAGAGGATGGGGTCAATCACCAGATCCCTAGGCTTCTCGTGACAATTCTTTAATTACAGATACATGGGTTTGTTTTATGTTTCATAAAATAGAATTTGCATGACTGCTTCTGGATATGTCATGTCAGATGGCTGGCCATTAAATAATCTAAGGTGAGTGAAAAGAATTAAAAAGGAAACCATTGGCCTGATTTTGTTATTCATTTCCAATTTAATTTAATAAAGTCTTAACGTTTTATAGCTCTGCAAGAGCTGCCATGTGATTACCAGCCTGTAAACAAAGAGCTGCAAACATGCAGCTACCAAAAGCATACAGCAAGATTTCTTAGGGAACCTGGGGGCCTCAAACACAGTGCGATTGCAGAGAGCAACAAATTTCTAGCTTTATGAAAAAACACAAATACTTTCAAAACCTGTTTGTGTAAAGAAGCCATGCTGACAGAACATTACAGATGTTTATTTTTCTTATTTTAATTATTTAATGACTTTTTTGAGGGTCTGAACTATTAATCATCATCATTAAAAGCTCAAATGCCCTTGAATTCCTCTTTGACTCTGATAGTGACTAAAGCCTTCAGGTGACACTTGCTGGTTAACAATTAAGTTAGTTAACAATCTCATTATATCTCCTTGTATTCTAACCAATTGTAAAGTGTCAAACAGCAATGTTAATCATTGGATTAAATAGATGATTGTAAGAAAAGATCACTTCCAGAGCTTTGTTTTTGAAGAAAGTAAAATTTGAGATGCTTTGGGAAAAGGACATATTTTGTATGAGTCTCAGCTGAGCACTCAGATTTTTATGATGCCTCAAAGTATTATGAATAGGAGTCTATGTATGCTTGTGGTTAAAATGTGTAACTACTTAGGAATAAGCAGTTGTCAAAGAGCTGCTTGAAGAGTGCTGACATGCCCCAAATTTGGACAGAGTCTTCAGTTCCAAGGGCCCTGGGTGTCTGGGAGGTCTGCAAACTGGAGTGACTGGTAAGCTGCTGCAGCCTTTGAGTACAGGAAGGAAATTATTAGGCACATAATTTCCAAAAAGTGAATTTTACAAGGAATAAGTGATTCCTATCTGAATTTGACTATATTTCTTTCTTGTATTTCTCCATTATTTCCTTTAAATGAAAATCTGTCTGCACCAACAGAAACACTGTTTTGCAGAGAGGTTCCCGCACTTTGGGCAATCGTTGGCATTTTGCTTGGTTTGTGGGACTTTCATGCTATGTATGCTGTTAATGCTAACATGGAGATCTTAATGAGAGAGTTTCAAACCAGATTAATTGTACTGAGGAAGAAAGCCCCAAATCCCAAGTCCTTCATGAGAAAAATTCAATCTGCAGGAGGTATCAAAACTGGCAGTTAAACTGTCTTACTGCTGTTCTTGAAATGGTGAAGTGTTTCCTGAAAAGTTTTCCTGTCACAAACTTGTTAATATCAGAGTTTAAACTTAGATTGCTCAAATTACCTGGCAGGAAATATAAGTGAAACTCTAGCTGCACGGATCTGGCAGAGCATCCTGTTCTGATGCAGGTATGTCTCACAGGTCCTGTCATGCCACAGCACGTTGTTCTGGCAAGACAACTAGAACCCCTGCTGTTGGTGGCACACAGCTTACCATGTATCAGAGAGGCCAAAAATTTGATGAAAAGTCACACCAGTCCTAAGGCCAAAGCAAGTACACATACTGCCATGGGTCAAGTTTGGTGTGCCAGACTCTCTGTTGCTTAGGAGCATTTTTATTCAGAATACAGTAGGAAAAAAAAAAAAAAAAAAAAAAGACTAACAAAGAAGGCTACTAGTTTCTGGGAATTGTGCTGTGCAGATGAGAATACTCTGTGAGATTCTACTGTAAGCAGTTTGGATTGAGGTGATGTGTTTAAAAGTTAACTATGCCAGGAGGGCTCACGGGGCTCCTTTGATGGAGACTTTTTGAGCTTGCCTCTTGTCCCAACAGTGTTGCCAGTATCCTCAGCACCCTCCAGCTGCTAGACTGTCCCTCTTCTGTCTGTCCATTCACCATGGAAGTTCATTTGTCCCTGCCACACAGGAGACAGGGAGCACAGCCAAGGCTCTTTTACTGGCTGAAGTTCAGCTCCCTACCGTGTTTCATCAATGAATGAAGCAGAATGATGGATTACTGATGAGTTGCACTGATACCTTGCCAGCAGATCAATCGTTGTCACGCAGCGTTGCTGTTCTGTAGAGACTTAACTGAGAACTTTGACAGAGAGTGGGTTGGGAATATAGCTTCTGATGTTATACAAGTGAGCACAGGTTCTGATCTAGCAGAATGATTAGCACTGAGCAGATCCAGGTCTTTATTTAACAGCTTGAGAATCAAACTTTCACTCAAGACCTGCCTTTTGTACTTGGATGCCTTAAAGGTTGGGAAACCCTGGCCTTCAAATCCACATTACTGGAACTGCTTTTTTTTTTTTTTTTGTCTCTTGTCAGCTGCAATTGAAAATTAATGCAGGTTAGTCTGACAGTAATCAGCATCATGATTTTCTGCTAATATTGGGGTGAAATGTAGATCATATTTATTTATGAGATTTTTAAATCTACATTCTGCTGCAGAATTCTAAGTTATTCATCTATTGCATAAGGCCACTTAAAAGCAAATAATGCTTGTTTGTTTGTTTGTTTGTTTGTTTTTACAAGAATTATAACCCAAACAAGTTATCTGGAGAACTCCTTCCACTTTAAGTGTAAAATGAGCTTTCTTTTCTTATTCTGCAAGTAATGTTTTGTGTAGCTGTGCAATGAAAACTGAAGGCCCATATCTATTTAGCAGGTTTTAGTTCTATTCAGTCTTTTTAGGGGGAAAAAAAATGTTTTGCTGTTTCATAATTCAAACAGTCACAATAAGGCTTTATCACAACAGATGCGTGGTGGTAGATTTATTACCTCAAGTGGTGGTCTGGCCTACTCAAGATCATTTTCTTAAAGATGACCCAGAAAGGATATTAATGTTTAATGATATTTGTTTTTATTTTTATTTTTTTTCTGTCCTCATTTTGTCAGTCAAACACCATCAGACATTTTATGCTTTGTAGTACATGGGAGTCAGATGATCTGAAAAGAAATGCATCTCTACCGAGGAAGAAGATGCAATCTCATAATATCAGTTTGTCAGCTACCCTTCAGAGTCCAAACTGCTAAATGAGCTATTTATTTAGGTATTTATTTGCAGATTTTCTGAATTTCTCATGTCCACAAGCATCCATACTGTTTCCAGTTGCTGTTTTTTTCAGGCCATGGACCTAGGAGTTCTGTGACTAAAGGGTAAAATTTTGAAACATGCTGGAGAAAGTGGAAAATCATATGGCCCGTTAATCCCTTACAGACATAAAGTTGGAAAGGAGATTTATTTCTTTTAATGTATTTGGCAAAGCATATATAACAAAAAGGCATTCTAAGGTGCTATGCAGTCCTCAAACAGTAGTGAATATCTAACTACTATTATTTCTTGTTCTGTGAGGAGATGGAGCCTTTACCAGTCTTCAGATGATTTTTCAGACTATTTTCGATATTTTTTCCAGTATTTCAGTCTGACAAAATACAGCCAACGACATTGATATAGCACTTTATTGATACTTATGCCAAAGTCTATACACAGATAAAACCAAGTATCTGCTATCTTCAATTTAGCTCTTCCTTAGGAGCTCCTATTTTCTCCCCTATTTCCTGCTTTCAACCTAATTCTGTTTTCTCACTTTTATGTCTAAGTAAGCAATTTACCAATTTGCACTTCAAGCTGAGGATAGATTGCTCTCCCACCAGCATTCTTAAAACCTTTTCATTCATAACTTTTCAAAATGCAGTCACCCTTTCTCTGTATGTGGTATAAATTCATTGTTTTGAACTGTATACCATTTTATTTTGAACTGCGATGTCTTTTAATGAATCAACTTAATTAGCATTTCAGGTCACACTGAAGGGTTGTCTCAAATTAAAGTGACAGTAGAAAAGGTTCTAAAATAAATAAATCAATATAATCAATGGTGGCTAATTGCTAAAAAATGGTTTTGGTAATGGTAAAAATTGCTAAAATGCTAAAAATATTCTCTCTGGAGTTCTAGAAGAAGTCAGATATGACATTGCTGAACTGTTAACTGCTAAATATAAATACAGCCTATACTGAATGCTCCAGAACCAGAGGATAGGACAATAGCTAACACACCACCAATTTAAAAATCATTCCAGGCATGATCCAAAGAACTACAGAACATATTGATAACACTGCTACAAATCTCACTAAAAATGTAATCAGTTTACACATACGCACTACTTATGGCAAACAACTAGCACTTGTATGTAGAATAGCACCTCATAACCGTCAGAATTATTAAGTCATTGGTAGCATGGATTAGCTGGTAAAAATGATAAGACTTATTTCAATTTTCAAAATGCCTTTCGTTTAGCTCCCCTCTGAAAAGCTTTTGAAGAAATTAAAGTCTTACAAAATGAGAACTTCTTGTGGGCCAATGATATATTTAAGCCAGGAAGCAAAACCAGAAATAAATTGTGAGTTTTTAGTGTGGAAGGATCTTCTCCGTGAACTTCATAAAGAGGTGTGAAGATTTCCTTCCTGTTAAACATAATTAACACTAATCTGAGAATAGGCTAAATATGATGATGTGTAGTGACACAAACTGTTGCAAGAACGTTCTACAATGACTGATAACACTATAAAATGGCAAATGAACTTAAATATCAATAAATAGAATGTTTAGAATAGAATATTATGCTAATAGAATAATAGAATATTATGCTAAGGGAAATGGTATCAATGAGCTGTATATATATCAAAAGTTCCTTGGAACACTTGGAAAACATCATTTTGAGGCTACAGTAGATAATTCACTGAAAACTTTAGCTCAGTGTTCTGTGACAAAGACAAAGGGTACAGAGAATAGAGGGAAAGGTACTAAGGGAAGGTATAGAGATGCTGGAAAAATCATATCTGAGGAAAATTACAAGAGAGAAAATTGTCAACTGCACTTTCAAAACAACGAAAGGTGATACTTTTACAGATAATATGCAGTTATCTATGGATTTCAGAGTTCCAATATACTGTGCACATTAAAGGATTACCTACTTTAAGAAACCAATTACAGAAAACACTGAAAAAAAAATAGTCCAGCAGGAGCTTTTAACTACAAAGATAACCAGGTCTGAATCAGCAAGTCTTTAAACTGGAACTGAAGAGTGTGTTTAGTGTAGTGTCATAGTACATTTACCCTATTCTTGCTGACTTTTGTAGGCATCCACTCTGGGTCTCTGCAGAAAATAATATACAAAGCTACAGAGTGTTTTGTCTCACTCAAGACAGCTTTTCTTATACTATTTTCTTAATTTGTCTGCATTACCCTGTATATTGAATACTCATTTTAAATGCTTATCTTTTACACGGTGCTTTTTGGGTGCTGCAGCTATGCAGCTAGATCCCCTCGAGCCCTGTCTCCTTTGTGTTATGAGGAATATGCCCATATAATAATTAATGTGCCCTGAAGAGTTCACCTGTCCCTGTACTTCAAACAGTGCTGTAAAAGCTGAGGTGTGCTGAACAGCCAGTGCACCTAGGTGAGCAGGCAGAGCTCTCCACATGCAGCCTGCTTTGGCTGCTGCCTGAATAGGGCAGTGACACAGCTTAGGCTATGAACAGAGGGAGCAGGTATAATAAGAAAGTCACAACAGGAGGAAAGAAAAGCCAGAACAACTGTGTACTTACCAAAGGAAAAGGCTGTTGTTAATACCCCTCAGACACTGCAGTTTCACTGACTGTTTCCATCAGCATTAGGATACCAGCCGTGATACCAGCACTGAAAAGACACAATTCTTGATATACCTTGATATACCCTTCCAAAACCAAGTTTTGCTAAATAACAATTGAAAGGTGGTGGGTTCATCTTGGAATTATACATACACAATTTTTTTTAGAACATTACTGCATTGCATTCGTGGCCATTTTGTACATTTTGATAGAGCTAGAAATGATCACAAAGAAACTGGTCAGATCTCTCTTTAGAGTGCCTAGGGAATCTAATTATCTTTATTTCCATTTATTAATTCTGCTGCATCTGTTTTCCAGACAGAAAATTAGCCATTGTCAGCTATGAGCATGGACATTTATCTTTATTTCATATCTTCCATCTTTTCAACTCCAAAAGTGCCTCAAGAAACTGTCTGAGATTTTGTTTAACATTCACCTGCATAGAATTATAATGTTGCTTTTGAGACTGGGGATGGCTGAAAATGCAAACCAAAATTTGGTAGTGCTTGCTGTTAAACCACTTCAGAAAAAAAGACAAAATGTAGACAGGTCTAGTGCTTCATTAGAGCAACAAGCCAGACCAGGGTATGCAAGCCTGAGGCATCTGTATATACTTTGGATGTGCTATGAGACAAAGGATTAATTTCGGAAAATTTTCTTTGTAATTCAGATTACACAGGACTAGCCCAGCTTTTCAATTACTACTGACATACAAACACAGTTCCTTCTTTTTACAAAGAGTTTCCTAGCATGAAATTTCTGCATGTATACTTGAAGCGATCCAAAAAGGGAACCAGAAGAGTAGCTTCTAACATACTGTGTGTTTTAAAGCAAAGAAATGAAAAATCTCTTTTAAGCAAACTTGCAACTCTGGTTTTATGTAGGAATTCATAAATACCTGTATAAGCTATCTCGATGTCTTTCTTGGCTAAATCTGCTGTGATTGAAGCTAGGGTGATGTAACCTTAAAAATGGATCTTCAGGCATGGAGAATCTACAGATCTAGCTCTGATCTCTGAAAATAACTCACAGTCTGATTGGTGTTAGTTAGTTATTTTGTGATGTACTTCTTCCTGTCAAGACTGAGGATTGAAACTGATACTAAAAAGATGGGTATTTCCCACCATATTTTATTTGTGATGGTTCTGTCATCAGTCTCTCTCCATATATTTTCTGCCACATTTTTCATCTATGCTCCACATTTCATAGATCTGATTCCAGGTGTAAACTGTATGCTCTGTGATTGCATTTCCATTAGATCCCATGTCTCCACTTGAAAGGGAGCTGAGACCACATTATGCAAGAATTAATAGGGAGAAGTAACCAGATGAAAAAAAATTGAATGTATGACTATCACCTCCATATGAGATTAGGAAATACTCACATTCTAGGGTGCTAAGTCATGTGTCAAGATTACACACTATTTTGGGGATTAAATTAACCAGTTCCTACAAGTTCTCACTGATTTGGTCCTACAAGGAGTCTGTGTCTTCTGTTTTCTCTGTGAGCTCTGATAATGGGGGCACTTCCAGAAATTTTGTCAAGACAAAGTACATGTGGGTTCCAGAAGAAAGGGCATGTGGAGCAAGTGTCTCTTAATGTGGGAGTAAGGATGGAAGAACGTTGGATTAAAAATATATCTTCTAGGCCTTTGTCTGGTGTTCCAAGACACATAATCACCCATCCATGCTTGGAAGGATTTTCTCATAGAACATAAATGTATGCAGAGCTGGAGTCAGAGTTATGCAGGTTGAACTCGTAGGATCTTGTTTTGTGGTGTTATTCCTTTGTGAGCATTAGAATTTGCACAATTAGTATAGCTTTGAGATAGCATTCCAGCCTTTGGAGACATACTCTTCCATTCCAAGATATTTTAGTTGGGGATAGGTGAGCTTGCAGTATTTGGTCTTAAGTCTTTTACCCCATTCATTGTTTTGAAGCTAGAAGCAAAGTGCTTTCAAAGCTTTTGTGAAACTTCGATCTGTGGAAAAGATCTTTCAGCGGGAAAGTAATTGCAGAAACATTTACAGCAACAGACTGTATACAGATCATACAACTCTGTCTAAGATTCTCTTTACTTAAACATTTACTCTCCCTCAAATTATAGTAGGTTGGACTTGTTTGTTTGTTTGCTTGTTTGGGAACTATCATGCTTTCTACTTTCTACTGGAAAGCCTGTGAATTCATCAGAGATACAGGTGTGTTGATTGAGAGCCTGAGTAAAGAGTCATATGTCTTGTATGTTAAGAACTAGCTTGTGATGATGCACGTGTAGGAAAAAAAGAGGGGCCATTAAAATGTGCTCTATGAATTACAGCATAATTTCACTCTCTGCTGATTTACTCCCGCAGAATTCAAGCTAATGCAATTCCCACTCTGAATACCTTTGAAGAGCAAGGAATATGGACAGGAACCATTTATTTTTTTTCTTTCTTATTATGGCTTTATTTAATGCATTCCTTGGAGATGTTCCCATCAAGTAATTTAACTCCATATGCATTTACAGTCCTGCCTCAGTGAGAGAATGATGAAGTTAGAAAAAATACCCAAAACAAAATTTTGACTCAGCTTTTTCAAAAACATTTTTGAAGATATTTTTCCTCTCTGGGGTCTTCTATTTTTTGCCTGAATATTTCTCTCTCAAGTTTGCTTGACCAATAAAGAAAATGTATTACTAAACGTAAAATATTATTTTTCTTCATCTCTTTCAGACTTAAAGCAATTCTAGAGACAGTTTTGACCTGAAATCCTGAAGCTGAATGACAGCTCTGGGCAAAAACTAACTCAGGAAAATCACAGCCAAACAATTTCAGGAAGAAATGAGTAATTGAAGACAATTTTTTTAATGGAAAAGCTGGCATAATTTTTGGCTTTGTCTGCATTTAAGTCTGATATCCTAACTGACACAGCATAAACCTTCACACAGGCAGAGGTATCATCATTAAAGAAAATGTGCTTTTGGCATCCAAGCTTTTCATTCAAAAAATAGGAGCAGTTTATATCAAGGAGTTGTCTGTGATGCCAGTAGACTTCAGCAAACTGCAGGGGATCACCAGCGTAATTACACAGTAGGGAAACTTTGCATTAAAAAAAAGTTAGAAAAGAGGCTGAGGCTAACAGCACATGTTTATAATACCTCATACCTAAAGCTGCTTTACATGTTGAGGCAGATTTTACATTCTCCATTTCTTCAGTATAACTTAGCAACATTTTTGTTTAAAAAGTATTAGAGAAGTTCACTTTCTGCTATGAACATTTTCTGAAAAAAATCTATAGAGATGCCCACATTTTAAAATTTCTAAAATAAAAATCTTGATTATTTTTTTTTCCTTTTATTGTGAAAACCTTCACCATTTCCCAAGATCACCCTGTATTTTGCAATGTGCTCATGTTTGGTGTTGAGGAGATAGAGACAGGATGTATTGAATTATTGCTGTAATCATAAGATACATTCTTTGTGTCTTGTTCAGGTGGTCTTGCACTTCATAAGACAGTTATTTCAATTTGGAGCCTGATCTGGGAGACCTTAATGCAAATTTGCTTTATTTTCCTGTATGGAAAGTTCAGACAGTGAACAAATTGTGATATTTCTAAGAATAGTGGATATTTATAAACCTCCTTGTTTGAATATTTTCTTTAAAGTTTATCTATATGGACCACAAATAGGCACTGATGTTGGAGGCCACAGCATGTTGGATAGACAGCTGTGGGGTGATGTGATGGTTTCACACTGATGGGAAGCTAGAAGTACACCATGCTTCTCCCTCAGTACACCACTGCAAAAGAAGAGGGGGAGAAAGTATGATGGAAAATAAAACATCATGGATTGAGATAATGGCAACTTAAATAAAGGTGAAAAAAAAGAGAAGAAAAAAACACCATCAACCAAATGCCACATTGAAGCAGAGAGAGAAAACAATTATTCTCTATTTCCCATTAGCAAGTGATATTCAGCTATGTCCTGGGGAGCAGTGCATGTTGCTTTAGTAACTAGAGCAACCTTTTCCCCACTTTTATTGCTCCGTGTGGCATTGCATGGTGTGGAATATCTTGGGGAGGGTCAGCTGCCCTGTCTGTATCCCTTACCTACCTCCTGCTCCCCCCTGGTTCCTGGTTTTAGGGTCTAGTGAGACCCTTGGTGATGTGCCTGCACCACTTAGCTGCATCCAGACATCAGGGCGATATCAGCAATGCTCCAGCTACAAGTGTAGAGCTCAATGTTGTGTGGGCTGCTCTGGGAAAGTACACATGGTAAAATAGAACTTACTTCAGGCTTCAAACCAATTTAATGACAGAATGAGTAATAAAATTTGCTTCCTTTCACCTTCAGGTCAGTGTGCTAATGCACTTAATGACACAGATTATTAACGAAAGGTATTTTTAAGTAGAGACCTAAACCCATATAGTTTGTCATTACTCTGATCTCACTTTTTCACATCTGCCTGAAAATGCCTACACTGAGAGAGAAACAGAGTGAATAAAATCTAAAACTGACAAAACCAAGAAATTCCAGGATACACTCATCTCTACCATAATCCAATGAATGATATAGTTCACCTGGCCGAATGACAGAAGAAGAGCATTTGATTCTGATCTGCTCTCTTCATTTTTATTTTATCCATTTTTTACAAGCTGCTGGTTAATTCACAAAGGAGCCAAGAAGGATCCTGCTGACACTATTCTAGACTAAGCTGTTAGGTGTATCTTTCTTTTATTGTGACACAATTTATGATAAATGTTATTAACATATAGAGTTGACTGGGTATTTTAACCTTCTCAAAAAAAGGACTTTTAGTAATAAGAGCACATTCAAACAGAAGGCACGTATTGGGTATTGAGTCCTTTCATTTTATTTATTTATTTATTTATTTTTCGCTAAGACTGTGAATACAATTTAGGATTATTGCCCTATTTTTGGAATGGAAAATTGTTCAGAATTTTGATCTAAGAAAATGGAATCTGCTTCCCAACAGCAGTAAGTATGCTATTTATCTGGGAGATAAACATACTATCTCTGGAACTAGTATAGAATTTGGTGCACAGGTGGGATTGACAAGTAAATTAACTGACTTTTGTGCACTTTGAAGTATGGTGATTCCTGTTGGGGCAGACAGTAAAGGAACTTTCTGTCTCACAAACTTACTTTCTTTGTGAATTCACTATAATGTCACCAACAGCTCATGGGGAAAAAATAAATAAATAAATAAATAAATAAATAAATCACATGAAAAAAATATGCTGCACTGAGTTGTATTTCATTTTTAATTTCCATTCCAAGTTAACATGCAGGTAGATATATTCTAGAATTACACCACTATTAAGCAAGCAGAATCTGGCCATCTGAATTGTTATTTGTAACTCGCACTGTTATGAAAATTTTCAACAGTTTAGGCTAGCATAGAAGAATTATCAACCCAGGAAGTGCTGCTGGCTAAACTAGACAGTGTGGATGACAGTACTTTACTTCAGTTTCCTTAAAAATTGGACTGTCATGTATTTTCTAATATTTTGTATTTCTCCTCAACAAATAAAATTTCTAGATGTACTCAGGGTCTGAATATTCATATTTGAAAATACACCTGTCTGCTGGAGAACCCAGCACTTGCACCAGAGCAGATGGCACAGTTTATGGCTGATCACCACAAATTCTGAATGTCTGGGTCTAGTTGTCTCTGTGGGTGTGGGGCAGGGGTTCCTTGGTGGTAAGGTCTCTACATCTCTATGTGTGAGAAATGGAACCAGAAGGTTGACTGAGCTTTTATGCTGTGTAAGAATGAATGACAGTCAATACATGTTTGTGCAGGTCTTAAAGAACAATTAGAAAGGCAGCTAGATGGTTACCACAGAGAACACTTCTATTTTTTCTTAGAAATGTCAGCAGTTAAAAGGACTAATCATGAGTGCTAGGTTAGTTACAGGCACAGTGACATTTCTGAAACATGCTTGCTTAAAATGTGATAATGGTTTTCTCCATACTTCCTAAAAGGCACTTATGAATTCTGTAAACTAAAGCTTGTCATAGCCTGTATTATCCACACTGTAGAAGTTCCTGAGTGCGCATGCTGGTATGCAACATCTCTCATTTTTCCTGCGGTAGAGGTTAGATGTTATACTTGACTAGAATCATCTTTCCAGTCTGTGGTTAGATACCACAGTGATATTGTCTAAATAACAGAAAAGAGGGTTCTCCAGTATAGTATGGCTCATGTTTATAACCATAAAATTGCTGTTAAATTCCAACTGCCTTTGAATGGTCCTTGGTCCTCCTGTCTTTGGGAGACTGCTCTTTGGGCTGAACAAAAATCATACCAGGAGCTGTGCTCCTAAAATTACGTCAGAGGTGTACTTGCGTGAGTGCTTCTACTGTGGTCCTGTTTCACCAGTAGTGACGAAGTGAAAAAGATAAAGACCCTTGGGAGACTCCAGGTAACAGAGAAAAACAGGTATTTCTAATGCATGATTCAGTTCTTCCTTAAGTTTATGTCTAAAATACATCATATAAATTGTACCAATAAAAAGCCAAAAGGCATCCCAATCCACTGACTATTAAAGAGGTTTGCAAATTTGGAGATAAGCATTTAAACTGTAGATACAAAAAGTTAGGGAAGATGACGATGAGGCTAATGTCTGCAGTTTCATCATGAAAGTAGCATGCTGCAGGCAAACTCAGGAATGAAATATTCAGTGCATTGTGAAAACTGGTTTATCAAGGTTCTGAGCGCTACAAACATGTAACAAAACCAAAGTGATGACAGTTTTCTCTGTAAAAAATACCTTATTTCAGTATATGATTACTGTTGCTCTTCTTTGTCTACAAAGGCCCAGGAGCTTTTTATATTGACATAATTGCGCATATCCTGATCTGCTCATAGTGCTTCAGCTATTCTGGCCTAGCTGAAGGATTAGAATCTTTTAAAGTAGAGAAGAAAACAATTGTTTCCTCACACAGCACAACATTGTGGTACGTTAACTTTATTTGAAAACCTTTTCAAAAGCCATTTGCAAATTAATAAACTTCAACACTAAAAAGCATGACACCAGTATGAAATAAGAAACGATGACAGCAAAACATTCTGTTAATATAGGAACATGTCATAATAATGGATTGGTGGGATTCATCTCATCTTCAGAATTCTGCAATGAAGTTGTCATAAAGTCTGAGATTTGTAGCAAATGAAGAAAATATAAAAGCATCAAGAGAGTGATTCATCTAATTCAAAGAGAAAGTGCTAAAATAAGCAAGATTTATTGCACTTTATAAGTGCCCGTTTCATTCCACCCACTGTACAGGAGTCCAGATGACTGTTCTGATGTAGGTGGCTGTGCTGTAGACATTTATAGTTGGGGAAAATAATCTTGCTCCATGTTTTTCAAAGAGTAGCAAAAAATCAGTGACCAAATAAGGGATAGGAAACTGTCAGAGCTATTCCTCACATAATTATGGAGTTATTCCAAAGTAGCATAAACCTTTGCCTCAGCTTAGCAAACAAGCCCGGATATTAAAAAAAAATAGAATTGAAAAGAAGGTCAGGTCAGTTTTGTCAGACGTTAGTTCCCAGGGCTAGACAGAGGACAAGATTCAATGTATATTAAATTAAACAGTTCATTAACATTGTACATGCATATTATGTAATGTGGGTGCACTTACGTGTCAGAGAGAATGGTTAAGTAAAGAGCTGGCTTTCCCACACTCATGTGTGAGAAGAGAACAGTGGAATGGCTTTTCTATTCTGCTCTGTGGGCATTAAAATAAAGAAAACTGTCTCCAGGAACATTCCTTAGGTAAAAGGTTACGTCTAGTGCTGCCAGAACCGTTCCTTACTGCTGAAAGTTCAGCTGTGGGCAGAAGGCACATATTGAGAGTGGATCTGGTGGCTCCTCTTTCTTTCTCACTACCTATGAGAAATTATGTTGAGCTCACAACATAATCCAAACTGTTACAGTAGATACTAGGGGACCCCTGCTTGACCCTACATGACCCCTGCATAACCAAAAAGTGGTTAAGAACAATGCTGTTAATAAGAGGGAAGACATTAAGATTTTTTAGAAAAGGCCTAGTGATAATTCTTTTTTTCCCCAACAACAGCAAGGAAAATCATGGCACTGCACTTCAACGTATCATTTATTTGTTTATTTTACTCTTTATTGTAGCCACTGGCATCCTAGTTAAATAATCACAATTCCCACCTAACTCCTCCAGAACTTAATTTAGAAGCAAAATTTCCCAAACAAACACAGTATAAGCTTGTTAATATCGTATAACACCCTGTACTCATGACATGCCTCTGTGAAAAGATTTACTGTTTGGTACAGTTCAACAAGTCTGAAGCAGCACTGTGTCAAGGTGAACAGGTTTTGCTGTGAAGAAGGTGGTACTTCTAGGTTCTGCTTCCTCTCCCCCTGTTTTATAATCTACAAAGGATCACGGTGTGTGCCAGCCCCTCACCCCATATTTCTTCCAGCCTAAGCCCTCCAATTCAAGACAAAGTAGAATGTATGTAATGCACTATGGATTTTAAGTCACTAACAATACATATACAGTAAATTAACTTTTCTTTCTTCCTTTCTTCCAAGGGAAGACCTAAAACTGTCTTATAAGCAAGGAACCACAAAATCTCAGTTTGTGCTTGATTTTCTGATCTGCGAAGAACTGGGTGAGCCATTAAGAGATAAACTACTAGGATACAGTAAATCTCCTTTCCATGTAGAAGTCTGTAAACTATTAATTCTGACTTACTTATTTTAATGGCTTAAAAAGTTTCCTGCTGCCTGCTATGTTTTATAGAGTATAGCTTGTCCTTCTTCATAGTGACAGGACAAGGGGGAATGGTTTTAAACTGAGACACGGAAGGTTTAGGTTAGATATTAGGAGGAAGCTTTTCACTCAGAGGGTGGTGACGTACAGGAACAGGTTGCCCAAGGAGGTTGTGGATGCCCCATCCCTAGAAGCATTCAATGCCAGGCTGGATGCGGCTCTGGGAAGCCTGGTCTGGTGGTTGGTGACCCTGCATATAGTAGGAGGGTTAAAACTGGATGATCATAGTGGTTCTTTTCAACCCAGGCCACTCTATGATTCTATGACCTGAGTTATAAATCTGTCTCACCCTTTTTTTACTTTTCTCTACTCTCCCTCCTTGCTCTAAAACACAGGGTCTCTTTTTGTGCTTAGTACTCCAGACAGCTGTGGAATGCACAAGGATGCTCCAGAAATGTAAGAATAAAACCAAGGATCGTGGAAACAATCCATTTCAATGAATAACTAGTGAAAACAGACAGGTAGAAAGACAATCAAATCTTAAATGAGCTGCAGGAGAAAATTATGTGTTTTGGCCATAAAACTTCACAGTTTATCATTCCTGCTAGTTTTTCTTTCTCTAAACTTCATGGAAAAAAAAGTCCCTGTATTGCTCTACTACTTACCTGCCAAAACAGCTTTCTTAAAATATTTTCATAAAGAGAAGGAATGTCGTAAGTGTTTGAACATTAGTTTCATGGGTAATAATCACTGGAAGGAAAAGTTACTTGGTTTTCTAGTCAAGGTAGGTGACAAAATTGTTTTTATTTTTATCTTTCTGCATCACTTTTTGTAAGAGATTCATTTTAAGTTTGCAAAAACTGCAATAATTATTTTGAAATTCCAATCAAGAGGATTTTCTTTAGTAGAGGAGACTTCAATTTCATGTTCTGGTTTTGACAAATGTATATTCTTGATTTGAGTGTTATAAAGTCGCAGTGAAAACTTCAACAGAGCACTTTGCTTCAGAATGCCATTGACATGCCTCTCAACAGGCTTTGAATATAGATTAGAGTTTATGTCACTGAATTATAAACCAAAGATCTTGAGGAAACTTAGTCTTACATTTACTGATTTGCTTGCGATAAATTAGGGAGGATGACATTTTTGCTGCTCCTATCTATGGAGATAAGAAACAACACAGTGTTATTACAGCTTCAATTGAAATAAGTCACAACTAATGCATTTTTCAAGCTCTGAACTGTTCCTTATGTTCCATCTTATCCTTATAAATGTAAGAAATCTTTGTAATAGAAGTGGCCACTTTCACCTACATCTGGGCTGAAACTTCTCATAACCTTTGTCACTATGAACACTTCCAGCATATCAATTTCTTGCACTAACATGTGTTTTCCAAATGTTCTTTGTCGGTATATGTCCATGAGATATCTTAGAAATTCAGGTCTCCTCAACTCATTGCTGGCTCTTAATTTGCCTATAATATTACTTGCCTCTGGCATAAAACTTAAAGATAGGATTAGTACTGAACTTTTGTAGCACGTCTTTAACCACGTTTTTTGCATCTGCTCACAATAGAAGGCTTAAATGTGAAAGAGTAAAAAGATCTCAGGCCTCAGGAAAAGGCCATTAATGCTTGTTTTCATTCTGTGCCAACAAATTCAACTCACAGAATAGAAGAACAATTTAACTCTCCTTCTTGTGCAGCTCTCACCTTGTTATGGCAAACTGAACTGTTCCTTGAAAAAGCAAAGGAAGTTGGTCAGATAGAGATTATGTATAATTAGAAATAATAAGCATCCTGGAAATTCTGAGAGTTCCTTTTCCATTACTAGTTTACACTACTCATACTGTTTTTAACAATAATTCTTAAAGTAGGCACAGGAAGTTGTGAACTAAATTGAAACTTTTAACCATATATTTCCTTGCTGTTCATATTTCATTGCCTTCTACACATAACTTCTTTCAAGCAAATTTTATAAGTGGACATTAGGCTGTGGAATACCTCCCTCCTTTTCTTTGTAAGAAAATACAGATTCTGACATAAGCACTTAATATGAAATTCTCATATGGAAATTTTTAAATCTCATCAGTCCTTCAAAAAACATGACCTGAGCTTGAGGCTGGTTTCTGTCACAGTCCACAGTTTATAATAATGATAATCAGATAATATTTGTGCTATTCATTATTATTTTGTTGCCTAAGGGAGCATGACTCCCTGTAACAACAGCTGCTAAAGTAAATGGATGGCACCTTCTGCTGTCAGGTGATGGAGATCTTTGAGATAATGTGGAATTTAAAACAAATATTAGAAAGAGTGGAATTACTAAAGAAAAAATGCAGAGTTGACATAAAGGTTTAGGAAATCAATGGAAAAAATATAAAATTCAGCAAGATTCAGCTGCTGTGAGTTAAGGGTATTTTTCTCACTCTCCTCTAATTGGCAGCCAGTTGCATACAGTGTTCCTTAGAAAGTAATACTGGGGTGATGTTGTTTAACACCTTATTATGTGACTTGCCTCATGGGAGTTTGCAGATAATACGGAAGCTGGGAGAGTAACTGATACACGAAGGGCAGGGCTTCTGAGCATAAATAGCCTGGAGAGTTGGAATGAGAGTAATCATGCCCCTGTACTTGGTGCAGGTGAGGCCTCACCTCAAGTACTGTATTCAGTTTTGGGCAGTACTGAAAGGACATTGAGGTGCTGGAGCAGGTCCAAAGATGGGCAACGAGGTTTGTGAAGGGCTTGGAAAATATGCCCAATGAAGAGTGACTGAAGGAACTGGGGCTGTTTAGTCTGGGGAAAAGAAGGCTGAGGAGAGACCTTATTGCTCCCTTCTGATACCTGAAAGGTGATTGCAGCAAGAATGAGGTTGGTCTCTTCTCACTGGTGACAGGTGACAGGACAAAGAGAAATGGCCTCAATTTGCACCAGTGGAGGTTTAGGTTAGATACCAGGAAAACTTCTTCACGGAAAGGGTTGTTAAGCATTGGAATAGGCTCCCCAGGGAGGTGGTTGAGTCATCATCCCTGGATGTGTTTAAAAACCATTTGGACATGGTGCTCAGGGCAATGATTTAGCAGAGCATTATTACAGGTAGGGTAGTACAGTAAAGTTGTGATTGGACTCAATGATCTTGAAGGTCTTTTCTAACCTGAGTGATTCTGTGACTCTATGATTCTATGATTCAATAGAAAATTATGTGAGTCCTTCACCTGGGCAGAGTGACTGCTTGTGACTGTACTTGCCAGGGACTGGCTGGCTGAGCAGCAGCTCTCTGCAAAAGATATGAGGATCATAATACAGAAGCGAAATGTATATGGCATGAAGGCTAACCAGATATTGTGCTGCATACGCATGAGTGCAGCCAGCAAATTAGTGGAAAAAAATATTTTTGTCTAATCTGTACTCCTTATCTGATATATTGGGTCTTGCAGACAAACTGGGAGTCTCTCAGAGGACCAACCAACAGGATGCTTAGGAGGTGTTGAGTGAGGCAGCAACAGGAGCTGCAGTTGTTTAGTCTGGAGAAAATTAGATAAATCCAGCAGTAATCTTCCTGAACCCATAGGCAAGTTAGAAGGAAGGCAAAGGCAAGCTCTAATCGAGGTTGAATAACAAAGTAGTGGGAGGCAATACTAACAGCCTACAGCAAGGGAAATTCCTGTTGGATATAAAGGGAAAATAATGTTTCACCATGAGGGTGGTAAGGCACTAGGACAATGTCTTACCTTGCAACTAGTCCTACTTGCAGCGGAATCTTGAACTAGATCTTCAGAGACCCCTGCCAACCTAAGTTTGACTCCATCTATAAACTCTGGCGGCTTGAAAGCATTATCCTCTCCCTCATGCCATGATGGAGCAGATTCAGCAGCAGGTTTATTCACTTGGAGTAGAAGCTGTGTGGGCTGCTCTGGGAAAGTACACTTCTTCTGCTCCCCTTGGCTCTGAGGTTGCTGGGATTCACCTTGCTGATTGACCTAATTTTGCTTACCCATTGTTTTCTACTTTTGCCCTGTTACCACTCATCTCTTTGCTACTTCCATATCTTTCTGACTACCTCAGACATGTTTAAATGAATCTTTTCACAAGGGAAAAGAAGGTAGCATACTGCTTGCAGACTGAGGTAGCTGATTCAGCTTGTGAGGCCAAGGCCTTACCTCATGTAATTAGCTTGTTGCTCTGATACAGACTGATGTGTACAGGCCTGCGCTACCTCCAGAAATGCACTCAGTCACATGCTAGCAAGGCTCAGAAACAGAAGACACTCTGTGTAATGGCTCCTGTGTGTGGAAATTTGTTAAATAGCCAAAGTGTCTATACTTTCCCTCCAATTTATGACTGAACATTAAGGCACGCTTTTTTTATTTTGCTCTTTCTCTTTTTGTTTCTTTTTTTCCCACACTTTAATATTAAAGGATATTAAATATATTCCTATATCTGAGATTTCTTTCAATAACAAAAGATACTTTGTATACATAAATTCATTTTTAATATGTTAATTACGGAAGTCTTAAAAGACTAAAGGCCAAATTCTTTGTTTTCTACAGTCTTTAGATTTCCACAATAAAATGCATGATTATACTGATCTACAAAAGCTTAAAAAAATAAAAACATTCCAGGCTTTTTGTAACTGAGCATAATAAGTTCATGCTGAAGTGAGAGTGAACTGAGCTCGCAACGACATGCAGCATTCAGAAACACATCTGCACCTGCATGCCTTAACTAACTGCTGCATGACTTAAAAATTATTCCTTTCAAGGCAAGTTCAGACAAAAAAAAAAAAAAAAAAAAAAAAAAAGGAAATGTTTAGTCTATGCCAGCTTTGTATAGGGCTCACTCCTCCAAAGTGGATTTACTGTGCTATAATGTATAGTCCTTTTAAGGACCTAACTCCAGAGAATTCTTATATTGAATAGCAAGAATTCTTTTCTGCAGTAGATATTGTTGGTCCTAATGTACATGAAGCTATCCCAGTGCTGGGCCTTGTGTGGTAAAAACATTATTGTCAGGAGAAATATTATTGAGAATAAATGAAAGACAATGCCTTTATAACTTGGCCATTTTCATCATATGAATCTTTCTGAAAGAAATGGTAGAAACCTAGTTCTGGATTTTTTTAATATTAGAATATTCAAATTTCCTCCCTGGCAGTTTACATATACTGGTCTAGAGTCTTCTTTGTTATAGAAGGATATTTTAGACACTGGCACAAACCTGGCAGATATGATAGGGCTACTGGGAGACTGGTGCCCTCCCTGAGCAGACTGATTTTAAAAGCTAGGCAGAGTTCTGTAGGACACCTAAAATGCACAGTGTCCATTTGTGCACATGTGGTGCATAGAGGTTGCATGGAAAGCAATTATAATACCTTTACAACCGTATGACATGGGGCCTCACAGCCCCATCTGAATAAATCAGGCTGTAAAATCTTGTTTGTAAAGTGTGCTTTATTTTCCATAGTAGACAATATCTAAAATAAATCTCTTTTGTTTGTTTGTTTGTTTGTTTATTTGTTGATTTTTGTTTGTTTGTTTGTTTTGAGTTTGGAAACAAATAATGTGTTTAAACTATTTTGTTTGTCATGCCTATGATCTTACCTGGAATTTTACTCTATACAGGGTATAAAAGTTATGACAGAGTTGTTCTTGATTATTCCAGATTCAAGCTGTTGTGACTGCTTGTACAGTTTTATCTCCATTGCATTCTGTAATTCAATATGTTACATGCTAATTTGAAATATACTTTTTTGTGTGACTTTAATGTCACATAAATTTACAGTTCTAGTGAATATTCATGACAGGGCATTCATTTACACTAAGGCTCCTGGAGTATAAGCACAACAGGTAGGCAAACATCATGCCAGTGACATCATTTAATAGCTTTGATTAATATTTGTAGTGTTTTATGTTACTGTTTTGTTGTTGGTGGTTTTGTCCTCATATACATTATGTGTACTTTTACTGATCTCCTAAACAAGCTTTATGAATAAATAGCACCAGTAGCTATCAACTTAAAACTACTGTTTTATTACTAGGAAAATTCTTGTTTTTAAAGGTCATGAAATTAATCTTAATAGCAGTAGGAAATCAGCAGATTAGCAATGATACAGAAAACATCCATAAAGACTTCCCACAGTAAGCCAGGTATAGGAAAGAACACAAGGCTATCTTAAGTTCAAATCTTTGAGTATTTTTGGAAGTAAAGTTTTGCATATTATTAGCAGCATATCATATTCATTGTTTTGTCTTCACTGGGGACCCAAATCTGCTGCTAATTCTCCAATACTAAAATTATCCCTGTGGGTTGGCCTAATGCTGCAGTGATGTTCTGGAGCTTAAGCAGTTAGTTTGGCTCATCGTAGAGAAAGGGAATAATTTGTGCTTCCATGTGATAAGACAGAAATTAGGCTTATATGTCTTAACGATGTGTGTGCAGCCTGCACCTGACAACAACAATCTCCATTTCCAAACCCAGAACCAACAATGAAGGTTAAATCTGATTCAAAAGCCATTGTGCTTGTATTTTAATTAATAGTTTGGAGGAATAAATTATTATCTTTTCCTAAATGCTGAACAGCTTCTCTCCCCATAACATAGCCCATAGTGTTAAGCAGCAGCAGACTTAATGGAGAAAGGAAGTAACATTTCCACTAGCCAAATTGTTTGTCTATTACATCATAGCAATTACAGTCAATATCCTGCCATGTTACATATCATTCAAAAATGCCAGGCCGTATCTCAGCCTTTGATATCTGGAAGTATGTATATATAAATATGTGTGTGTGTACAAGATTTTTTTTTTTTCTTTTAATAGCCCCTACTGCTTTAAGTAACGAAAAAGATTAAACATCAAATGATAAAAGGGAGATTCAGATCTTTCTGATCTCTTTTTTGTACTGAAATAAAGGATGAGCCAGTACAAGCTGCCTTTACAGGTAAAATGAAAATGAAAATAAATCAAGTGCCTTCAGGTGAAAAATATGAACAGCTGCATCCTATTAGATGCACAGGTCACCTTCTTGTCCCTTGCATAGGTCATCCATCATCTCATCTTGGAAAGGTCATCTTGTCTCTGCTTCCAAAAGTGGCAAAAGGCACTGAAAGAAATGGAAGGATCCAACCTATACGCAGTTGGCTTTGTGACTGGTAGCACCACCACAGTTTAATTTAATTTAATTTAATTTAATTATTTATTTATTATATCAGAATGACCTTTATGGCAACAGGCTTGCAGTCACCAGATGGGTTTCAGACCTCTTGAACAGAAAGGGGATCCATGGGGAAATGCTAGCAGCTCTCATTGGCAGGACTTTAAACAAGGTTTGTAGGGGAAGGAAAGCAATAAAGAACCTGCCAATTATTATTTGTGGGATAGTTTAGCTAGGTTAGAGGGACAGGCTGCTAGTGGGTGCCCTCAACCTGTTGCTCTTGGATGTGCTTCAGCACCACAGCACACTTGAAATCTTACAACAAATCAGGGACCACTGATGCAATCGGAGAAGGAAACTGAGAAACCCAAGGGAATCACTTCAGAGGAATTAAGGAATTATCCTCCAAGAACGCAACAAGGACAGATGCCCAGTTGAAGTGCCTCCACACCAATGAATACAGCCCGGGAAACAAGCAAGAAGAGTTGGAAGCTATCATCCTACTGGAAAACCATGATGTAGTTGCTGTCACAGAAACCTGGTGGGATGATTTTCATGAACAGAGTGTGGCTAATTGATAGCTACAAACTATTCAGAAGGGACAGACAAGGAAGGAGGGGGGAAGAAGCATGGCCCTCTACATCAAGCAAGGAATAGAGTCTGAAGAGCTGTCCCTGAGCAAGTAGAAAGCCTACGGATGAGAGTTATGAAACCAAGGCAACAAAGAGAGCCTTGTGGTTGATGTCTACTAGAGGCCATCTGATCAAGCAGAGCCTGTTGATGAAGCCTTTTTTCTCCAGCTGTGATCACAGGCCCTTGTCCTGCAGGGGGACTTCAACCAGCAGAAGCTGGAAAAGTAGCACTATAAGCTGTAGGCAATCAAGAGGGCTCCTGGAATCCATTGAGGATAACTTCCAGAGCCAAATAATAGACAGCTTCACCAGGGGGGATGAAATACTCACCAACATAAGTGATATCATGATTGGAGACTACGTGGACTGCAATGACAAAGGTGGAGTTCACACACTTGAGGGATATCAAACAGATGAAGAGTAAAATTAAGATGCTGAATTTTAGGAATGTCACCTTCCAACTCTTCAGGGAGTTAGTCAACAGAATCCCCTGAGAAACTGCCCTTAGGGACAAGGAAGTGGAGCAGAGCTAGTAGATCTTTAAGGAAGCTTTCCTTAGGGCAAAAGAGCTTTCCATACCCAGTGTAGGAAGTTTGGAAAGTAAGGCAAGAGACTGCACGGCTGAAGCAGGACCTGCTGGTCAAACTAGAGAGCAAGAAGAAAATGTATAGCATTGGAAGAAGGTGGGGGGTCCTCTGGGTGGAGTACAGGGATGCTAATAGTCTGTGTAGGAAGAGAATCAGGAAGGCCAAGGCCCAATTGGAACTGGGCTTTGCAAGGGATGCAAATAACAATAAGAAAGTAATCTATAGGTACATTAGTCACAAAAGAAAAGCCCAAGAAAGCACGTTTCCCTTAGCAAGCAATAGAGGCAGGGCTGGTAACAGCAGACAAGAAGGCTGAAGCTATCAACAACCTATTGCCTCAATCTTCACAGGCAATCGTTCTTCACACAGCCCCTGAGAAAGTGGAGCAGAGGAGCAATGTCCTTCCCAATGTAAGTGAGGATTGGGTTCACAACCTCATGAGGAACTTGAACATTCATAACTCTGACTTCTGACAAGATGCATTCTAGAGTCCTGAAGAATGTAATGGGCAAACCACTCTCAGTGATATCTGAAAAACTGTGGTGGTCAGGTGAAGTCCCTGACTGCAATAAAAGGTAGTGTCACACCCATATTTAAGAAGAGTAGAAAGGATTACTAAGAGCGTCAGAGAACTACCCATCTATCAGCCTCACTTCTGTGCTGGGGAAGCTTTTGGAACAGATCCTCTTGGAAGTTATGCTAAGGAGGGAAGTGATAGGGGACAAGTAGCATGGGTTTGCCTTGGGCATGTCCTGCCTGACCAACTTAGTGGCCTTGTCAGATAGACTAACTGGATCTGTAGAAAAAGAAGAACCACTGATGTCATCTACCTATACTTCAGTAAGACCTTGCCATAGCAGGCCATAACATCCTTCTCTCCAAACTGGAAAAATATGGATTGATGGAAGGACCATTCAGTGGATGAGGAACTGGTTGTGAGATCATACCCAAAGAGTGATGGTCAGAGACTCAATGTCTGGATGGAGATCAGTGACAAGTGGTGTTTCTCAGGTGTTAAGTACTGAGGCTGATGCTCTTTATTATCATCATCAGTGACATCAACAATGGGATCAAGTGTACCCTCAGCAAGATTGCTGATGACATCAAACTGTGTGAAGTCATCAACATGCTATTCAGAGAGATCTATATATGCTTAAGCAGGGGACATGGTGAAGTCAAATATGAGGTCTTGCACCTGGGTGCAAGATAGTGGAGGGATAGTAGGATATAGGGATAAGTGGGGAAACCCCTGCTGTCAGTACAATGTGGGGGATGAAAGGATTGAGCACAGACCTACCAAAAAGGACTTGGAGGTACTGGCAGGTGGTAAACTGGACATAAACCACCAAGGTGCCTTCACAGCCCAGAATACCAACAAAAGATATGTGGGCAGCAGGTCAAAGGAGGCAATCCTGCTCTTCTACTCTATGCTGGTGAGACTTCACCTGGAGTACTGCATCCAGATGTAGTCCTTGGTACAGGAGAAATGCGGACCTGTTGGAGTGCATCAAGAGAAGAGCCACAAGAATTATTCACGGGATGGAACACCTCCTATGTGAGGACAGGCTGAGACAGCCGGAGCTGTTCAGCCTGGAGAAGAGAAGGCTCTGGGGAGACCTGAGAATAGCCTTTCATTATCTAAAGCGTGGCTGGAAGAAAGAAGGGGACAAACTCTTTAGCAGGGTCTGTGGTCATGAGGCAAGGTAAAGGGTTTCAAATTAAAAGAGTCTGGATATAGTCAAGAAATTAGACTAGATATAATTAAGTTTGGTTTTTTTTTTTTTACAATAAAGGTAGTGAGTCACTGGAACAGGTTTCCCATAGAGGTGGTGGATGCTCATCATGTGGAGGCACTCAAGGTCAGGCTGGGTTGCTCTCTGAAAGACTTGCTCTAGCTATAGATCCCTATTTATTGCAGAGGAGCTGGACTAGATGACTTCTAAAGGTCCCTCCCAACTCAGATGATTCTATGATCCAGTGATAAATAAATGACCTTTACATTGAAACATTAAGTGAAAATATTGTTCTTGTTACAGAATTTTTTCAACAGAAGTCAGTAAGACCTGCTCTGGCAAAGCAAATCAAGCAATCTTATCTGTGTATGGCCTCTGTTGTACCTCTGTCAACCCTATTCTAGATCTTCCTCAAGAGTTACCAGTAAACAATAAAAGGAAACTCACGTAATCTAATGGAGTGCCATGTGACACATGTCCATATGCTTGTCAGTCTCAGTACATACAATGACAAGTCTGTTTTTCAGTGTTTTGTAATTCTGCCTCTTGTTCTGTTTCTGCTTTTCATACTCCAGCCATGAATCTCTAGGAAGAAAGACTTAATTTAGCTGCACATAATTAAAACTTTGAAGTGTGTAAATGTAACCAATAAATTACATGATAGCAACAAATTCTTCTTTTCATACTACCAACTGTTTTCATACTACCAAATGTTTTCATACTACCAACTACCAACTGATTGAATTTAGGCAGAAAATAAAAGACATTTCATCATTCCTTGCATTCAATTCTAGGTGTTACAGCCTCCTAAGCAGCTAAAAAACAGTATGAGCTCCGTATTAATTTCCAAAAGAAAGTGGATTTTACTCAAAGATGCTTCATACGCCAGAACGTTTCTCTTGTTAATTCTAAAAGTAAACATAAAAATATATTCAGACTATTCAATTTGCCATGAAATGGTAATGGAAAACAGTACCAGTAGAATCACATCAGTGCTGAAAGTGGAAATGGAAACTCAATTTAAAAAAATAATCTAACTGAATCACAGAAGTAAAAAAGATGGATAATGGAATTGCTCAAACAAAATGCAATACTGGCACAATGCCTTGTGATACCATAATTAAGACTTTGCTTGAAACATAAGAAACTAGTCAACAATGGCCTATGATATTATTCTATAGTGCCATTAAGCTTGCTGTTCAGTCTTCAGACCAAATTACAACTCCAATTTGTATGAAGTAATGATCTTAGAAAGTGGTGATGGATGTGAGTTGTGATCATTTATACCAGCTTGCTGACTGACTATACATCTGCTGGGTTTCTGTGCTGAGTACACTGGGAAAAAGCGTAGCAAGTAAATCAGAAAAAAAGAATGTGCTGGTTGAGAACTGCAGAAAATTTAAAATTGGACTTATTATCTCACTGCTTCAAGTTTCACCTTAATATATGGATATTTCAAGGAAATACAGACTCCTCAAAGTGCTTTCTCCTGAACTAGAGGTTACCTGCAAGTGAACTTGTCTTCAGGGTGCTGATCATTAAAAAAAAAGTCATTGGGCTTTTAGAGAATTTTTAAATGTCTTGAATAAGAAGGACTCAAATCATTCAGCAGTATAGCAAGTGACCTTTTTATATCATCCAGTATATATTACAACTATGTATGGAAGCAGATTGATTCACATTCCCTTTGGCATTTAGAATCACTGAGGAAAAAAAATGTCAGGATTCCTACACTTGGGATTGTTAAGATCAGTCAGTTCAAAACACTCAGAATGGTCTTCTATTTTAAAATATAAATCTTTCAAGATTTCCATCTGTTGTATTTTTTTGTTTGTTTGTTGTTGTTGTTTTTCTGTTTTTTTCTCCCCTTATATATATATATATATTTATTTTCACTTTTTGTTTATCTAATAAACAGTAATGATAATATTTTCAATATTACTTTCAAATGTCCTTCTAAGAGATTTCATTTTCCAAAACAATGAAAGTACTAGGCTTTGTATTCATCACGGTTTGAAATAATTTCATATTACCTTCTTATCTTCTTTTTCCTCTTTGTTCTTTTGATCAATTCACTTTAACTTCTTTCTCTTGATGTTGGTTCCTCATCTGCCAGTGACAGATAAATAATGGAAATCAATTTGATCATAATGAAACTTATGAAAAATCTGCTAATGAATACAGAACAAACTTTTGCATAAATCACAGTCATTGCAAAAAGGTAGGGAGCAGAATTTTACTAATTTACTGGCTGAGAATAAGATGAGATGCAATGATAGGACCAATAGAAAAAGATGTTATTTCACAATACAGTTATTAAAGAGGCTGAGAAGAATTTAACAGACTGCATGGGGAGGAACCAGGCATTATTTTAATAGGAATACATGAGTATGCAGCTCCAGTCACTGTAAAAGAGATGAGTTAAAGGTAAATGTAGTTATTTTCTTTTGCTCTTCTTGGAAGAGTTCCACTTAATATAAAATGTTGAATACTCACTGGAGGACAGAAGAGTAGTGAGAGGAAGAACTGTACCACCCAGTAGTTAGAGTAATTATTTAGCATGAATAAAGTCCGAATAGCTGCTCCAAAAACATTAAATTATTTATAAAACCAGAAGAACTTCTCAGGATGGCTTCATTCATAACCCATTAGATCGGTTTCAAAATTATAACAGTCATTGGGGACACAAAGGACCAGAGTCCTGCCACTAAATAATGTACATTGAGGGCTTAGGACTGACTCTCTTAGGACTGAAAAAAAACCAGAACAGCTTTCTGCAGTCAGTGGAGTACTACAATCCAAATCCTACCTTCATTTATACTAAATAAAACCATTCTGTCTTGCTGGTTAATATAGAATAGATTATAGTTTTTAGTGCCAAAGAGAAATGAAGGAGTCAGACTTTTTTGTTTGTTTGTTTGCATTGTTTTTCATTGTATTTGCCACTGTACTAATTTAGTCTGTTAATACTGAAACAATGTTAAACAAATTAGAAATACCCTAATCGGAGATAGGCAAACATACTTTTCAAAATGGGTGGCTGTTGGTGTGTAGGAGTGTGACTGGAGCATGGAGTAGAGGAGGATGACTTTAAAAGAATGGATTAAATAGGACACACACCAATAATGAGGTGAGACAGGGTTTTTTTCAGTAGATACATTTTCAATCAGTCCATCCTAATGTTTGCCAGTACAGTGAATACCAAATAAGTTCATATGTTGTTAAGCGAACTAATTTACTTCTTATACCACATTCTGCCTTACTATTCTTCCCCTGAGAAGTTGCACCAGAAAGGGAATGTAATGGCAAGAACAATAATTGAACTCTACACATTATATTGCTTATAGCTCTGACCTTCTGTACTTCAAACTTGGTCTGATTTCAGGTCATGTATGAAATTTGTTTCAAAGCTTGATCAGTTTTCGTCATGATCATTTTGTCCACTGTCTCTGAAGTTTTCATGGATCCATCCGTTTTATATGACTGAATATGAACAGAAATACTATAGGATAAGTTTTGTAGCATGCAGACTGTTGGTAAAGCTAACTCCAAGCCAAACATTTACTGAGATGTTATTTAGTAATAAAGAGGAATATTCCATATGCTTATAGAGGAATGTGTTGTTTTTAGAACTAGTGACTACTGCAAGCAAAAGTTTGAGGGAAAGAAGAAAAAATCAGTGTGAAGTGAGAATTTAGTATCACCTATCTGGATCCAATGTTTGGATATCCATCGTTGCTGTATCTGTCACCAGCTGTAGTATGGAATGCCATTCAAAATCTGTAATTTGACACTCATTATCGTGTTTATGCTTTCATCAGAAAAGTTATGGTGAGCAACAGAAATACTTCCAAAGAGACTTTCGCTAACACTGGTTGCCTTTTGTGAGTCCAGCTACCTGTCAATCAAGCAACCATTCAATGACAGTTCACATTTTCAGTAGAATGAATTGAAAATAGGCCACTACATATTTGTATTAATGTATGTGTAATGTATACACAGTTGTATAGGGGTCAGGCAATTGAACACTCAGAAATGTTTGCTAAATAAATGCTGTCTTCAGGGATAATTGCTGTATCCAGAGCTAGCAAGTCTGAAAAGGAAAGCATAAGCCATTAGTTCATTCTCTACCTACACAGGGCTTGGTATCCTGCATACAGTACAAAAATACTGCCTGTTTTGTTTGTTAAATATCAGAACCAGATACTCTGAGTACTCCTAGACCTATTAGGATCCTTATGGATGTAGAGAGTCCTTCATGTGCAGTAGAATAGGAATAATAAATAATCTCTGTGAATCACTTTTCACAATTGTTTTGGATCTCTTCTGACCTCTTCATTAGCAACACACTGTGTATCCTATTAAAGCAGAAGTCATTTTACGTAATTTGTTCTTAACAGATCTGTGTTGTATAGATCTGTATAGTTTCTGCATAATTAAATACTAAAAGTTCATAGATCATTTGTGGCAATTTTTCTGATAGACTAGGATGTCTTTTGTCCTTTTTTTCCCACTGGTGAAGGGGAAATTTAGTCCTCTGAAAGATACCTGGAGTCTCATGAATTCTCAAAGACAGTCAGAAATTACATCAGTTAGTTCTTTAAGCAAATTAAGATGAATTTTCACAGGCTTTTCCAAAGGGAATAAATCTATCCCACTAACATGTTTTGTTACATTTCTTCATTTCACACTTTTGTTCTGGACTGTTCCAACCACCTTTCTTGCAAGTACATCTAGGAATAATTCACCCGGGGCTATTTCCAAAAGAAAGTATGGATAAGTCTGCCTCATTTCATCTCTTTCAGCTTTCTACAGTCCATCAGTATTACCCAAGATAGCCTTCCTATCACAAGCACTGTGATATGATCCCCTGCAACACCAGAACATGCAACATGTTTGGTGATTTCTGAAAAATCTCCCTCATGTCAAACACCTCCATCAAATGTTTAGGCTCTGATGGCTACCTGCAGCTGTGTGCCCTCCTATTTTAAGTTCTTTCCCCCTTTTAAATGATTAAAAGTTCATGGTTAAGCTTATGAATAGTAGGACCATCTTACCTATGAAGCACTCTCATGTCAAGTTTGTTCCAGACTGTTTAAATGGCTGTGACTTACAAAGATGAAGCATTTGATTTACTGCATTTCTCCCATAAGTAGCTCGAGAGAGAACCATACAACAATATTACTCTTCTTCTGTGACACACTTTTAAAGCATTTCATCTGTTCTCAATGCTCTGAGTAAGCACATGGAATGAAAAAATATACGTTCTTTATTTTTATTTTCTGGTTTTTTTGTACTCTTACACCAATATTCATCTCTGTGTTTGTTCTACCATATTTCTTTGATGTCAATTTTGCCATGGCTTTGTCTGCTTAGTACTCTCATTGTTTCGTTGTGTGTTTTTTGTTGTTTTTGTTTGTTTGTTTGTTTTATTATTTTTATTTAATTTCATCTACAGAGATATCAGAATGGGATGTCAAAAGTTATTTCTCTGTCTCCATACAGTCTTCCTGCTGCTTTCTGTTTTTCCCTAAATTCTCAGGTTGGGCTCATTCTCTGACTAGGCTATTAAAGCATTTTCCTTTCTTACGTTTTTCTTGCTTTTTTATCATCTGCATCTTTTAAACTTTAAAGCTTTCCTGGCTAAGACTCGTAATCTGTACTAGGTTATTTCTACTCATCTCCTTGGGAAGCAGACCCCTCTTTTTACTGCAGGAAACCTTTAACTTACTCCTCACTTAGTTTTTCTTTTGGAACTGTAGTAGTACCTTCCCAATTGCAACTACATATGATTCTTTGACCTTGATTGCCATTGTTTGCTATTAGCTTTTAAATCTGAGAGTCACTAAATGGTTCTTGAATCCAGTGAGAAAAAATAGTGTGGGAAGTGACTCATTACCTGCTGGCTGAGTCAGAAAGTATCCGTTCTCCTTTACTGAGAAGTGTCCATTCTCTTCAAGTCAATGTAGATGAATGACAGAATATGAGTTCCCAATTCTGTCTTCTCAAGCACTGGGACTGAGGAAGAGAAAGGGGAAATAAATAGAAAAGTATTCCAGCAGTATCTTCTAAACTTCTGAACTGCTTTGTCTGCTTAGGCTTCAATTTTTTTATTTTTTATTTTTTTTTTTTATTATTATTGTTTTGTTTTTTTACTCATGGTTACACATAAATTAAAAATCTTCCATGAGATTTTATAACTTCAGAAATCCAGAATTAATCTTTCCATATTCGTTCCATTTTCCAATTACTACAAATATTAATGTAAAGGGGCAGTGAGACATGTATATGGAAAATTGTACATATCATAGAAGAAACTGCAGCTGATAAGGAGATGTTATCTTTGTTTAGAAAGACTTGATAATAATAAAAGTGAGTAAAAAATATTATATTACATATGAGAAAATATATGAACGTGGGGAACATAAAGGCTTGTGGACATGCCTCACCTGATAGGGACAAATGTATCATTTATAGGTTACCTGCCTGGAAAATCAAGCAAGTATCAGAAGGCTCCTGTAAGGAGATCAAGCCACTGATAGAGCAAGAATTTAAGTTGTAATGCTCAGAGGGGAGATTCCTGACTCTAGAGCTATGCTGCAGAAAATGCCAAGTATAACACCGTTTCCTTGAAATGGTCTCTGTTAGGAGTTACATGAGCTGCTGCGTCATAGCAGGTATGTTTTTAAATCGTGTAAATCTGCCTCTGGAGATATATATGCACATGCTACTGTATTCAGATATTAAAAATAGACTGATCATATAATGCCCTTAATCTGTAAATAAGAAATTCCATGAATGAGAATAAATATATTATTTAATTGTACATTTTAATGTTATGGCTAGGGAGTCAGCAGATAAAGAATTTGTCTATATTCATACCTTTTCAATATATTTAAAGTAACAAAGCAATTGCATACTAACATCCTTAGTTTTCTTATAACAGCATTTAATAAATCAACCATCTAAAACACTTATATACTAGAGCCATAACACAGACATTATGCACTTCCTTTATTTTCCAGCTCAGGAATTAGATTTTGTACTGTGTTCCCAAAGAAGCAGCTGACAGACTATTTAAATATGTTCTGTTATACTGAAAATCTACACATCAATTTAGCTAAACCCAAGCCAAAGTATAAGTTAATTTTCTTCCACCTAAAAATTTTAGCATTTTGTAAATTCAAAGCTTTCTTCTTGTTATAAAAAAAGTCCTTAATATACCAAACGCTGTATAGAGCAGTATAATGACTACCTAAGAACAATAACACTTTCTCTCTTCCAGATCTGAAGTTGCATTTCCTTTAGTTTGGTATAAGCCCCTAGGCCAAATGAGTGGATATAAATCTACTCTCAAAAAGTCTCATTGTTTCACAGAATAGGAAACTATTGCACAGATCTTTACTGGAGATAATTGTTTTTGCTCTGAAAAATGTTCGTATACTGTTTTAGCAGTATATAACATTTTCACTTTTTCCAAAATGTCTCTCTCAGACCTTTTTTTTTTTTTTCCCAGTGAAACAAAATGTATACTTCTGGTATATGTGGCAAAGAAACTACATGTCATGTTAAGATACTGGGCTGATGTTACAAGCAGCATAAAGTGGGATTTTGTATAATTTGGGCAAATGTTTAAAATAGAATTTGTTCATTCTTTAAACATTTGTCTTCTGGAAAGACAATTTTTGCCTGAGAAAACTGCAAACATGAACACAATTGTGCTTTACTGGTCTCAACAGGTTTCAGTGTGAGATCTTCAGATTGTTTTCATATGTTAATGACTCGAGTTTCATACCACTCCTTTGGGAAAAGACAGCATTATCCCGCTTAGCAGTGCAGTAAATGAAGGAACATGTGTGAGTTATTTATAAGTATTAGGTGTCAAAGTACATGATGAAGTGCTGAAATACTGAAACAAAAAATTTGGATTACTGAACCTTGACGATTTAGTCAAGCACATACAGGAAAGCTTTGGCCTTGACAGGTATCACTAACTCCCAGGGGTCTTGTGGTAGTCTTCCTTGCAGGACTATCAGTACAGAGTGCAGCTGGTGAAGGTAAGAAACTCTGGAGTTTTTAGTGTCTATATCCATCACTGCAAAAGTTGAAAATCTGGACTAAAGAGAGTGTACATGCTTTGCCTATGCCACAGGGATTGGCAGTGGTGGGAATAACATAAATTATTTTTCTACTGACAGCATGAGCATGTTACTTCTATCTGAAAGAAAATAAAAAATAAAATTAAAAAAGCAAACAAACAAACAAAAAAAACACTTGTCTTTTCAAAGAGGAGGAAAAGACAGAGAAATTCTATTTGTCTTTTCAACTCCTTGAGGCAAAATGCAAACTATAACTTTGCCTTTTCTGAGCCTGCGAAAGCTAGTTGATTCAAGTGCAGTAGTTACTTCTTAGAAGAAAAAAAAAAATGCTTTACTCTTTTTTATTTCTTTTCTTTTTTCTTTTTCTTTTTTTTTTTAATGAGATGGTATAAGAAGAAAAATTAACATGTTAAAAAAAAAAGAAAGAAAAACAACCAAAAAAAACCCTTAAAACTGTTACAGAAGTTTATGTAATAGGACAATGATAAAGTAAACTCATCTAAATATTTCACAAACCAATCTGGAAGCCAGACTGTGTAAGACTGAAGGCCTATGTAAGTCTTTTCTTTATTTAAAATCTGAAATAAATTCTTGTATTACTTATGTTGGTACCCACAAAACAGAAGAAAAAATATGATCAGAACAGAATTTCTTCTTATGCTATTATGCTTTGCACATCACAGACTCAGTGTGGGTAAGTTTGGGCAGGTTTTCCACACTTGGTTCTGCAGCCCATAAATTTCTGCTGAAAAGCTGCTTTATAGAGACCCTGTTGACTGAAGTTGACAGCCCACACCAAAGCCCTAGTGAAATTCTATGGCTCTCACTAAGGTTTGCAGCTACAAATCCAGCCAGGTAAGTATTACCAAATCAAGGACCCTTCCAACATGGTGGTCAAGTGCAGGAAAGATTTTGAGTACTACTGATGTTTAGGTTTGCCCTTCTCACTAACCTTTTGTTGGGAATACTCCTGTGGATTAAAAAAATCTCTCTGAAAAGAAGTAGGGACTTGAATCTATATTTCCACATGTACCACTTTGCAGGTTGTTGTCTGTCCCTGGAGCTGTTCTGCTTTATAAATAATTAAATATTCAGTGAAGCAAAGACTGGAATCTCTTGTTCTCACCTCAGTGCCCTAACCACTGAGGCTGAAAGTACTTGTTTCCTTCTCTTCGGATCAATAAATATTTAATTATTATCCCAAGCTGAGTAATGCCAAATGATTGAGATTTTCTATGATACACAATAGTCTGGTGGGTGGGATGCACTTCTGGGATATTTCTTGTCCCCGTTTCATTCAGCAGCTTGGAAAACAGATTTCTGACCTGCCGAAGGTTTACCTGCTGGTGGAGCAAGTCCCACCATGCCTTCATTTTGCTTGAGCTTGAGCAAATGACTCACAGGAGGAGGCCTACAAAAAAAAACAGCGCCTGTGCTAAGGCTTCAGCTGATGTTTTAATGAGTAATGAAGAAATTGAAGTCTGTATTATTTAATTCTAGATTACATGATATTGAGTTTATAAATAAGCAAGGATAGACACAGTGTTTTATATGTGCCATAAAAAAAATATCCATTTGAGATGAGAAACAAAGGTGGAGCCCAAGACTGGTTTGTCAGGACTTGATGGTACAATAGTGTCACGCAGTGAGTGACCTTGTGGCTTGCCTGGAATGCTGACTGGGAGCGGGATACCATGGTATGAGAGAGGCTCACCAGTCCCTTCCCTGCTGGAGCGGCTGTTCCAGTGCAGCTGTGTCTGAGTGCCTGTGCTCTGTCAGAGGCAGGCAGGATGACCTCTGCCATGCCTATGGGCTGGATGTGCAGGGCCAAGGACTAATGCAGCCACCATAGGCCACCATGACCTAGCGTGGTTCTGAGGCAGGCAGAGGTACCTGGGACACAATCTCCACACTAGAGCCCTATTCTTACAAATCACAGACTCTATCACCAGGATTAAAGATTTACCTTGTGTTGTTTAGTGTAAATAATTATTTCCTATACATTTGCAGAAAAACAAAAAGGCAAAAAGCATGCTGGCACACACTATATACTGAGCCACCATTTCTGCTTTGGAGAGATGTGTAGAAAGGGACAGATTTTACATCTCTCAGCTTGAAATCAGTTCTTAAGGGGTTTTTGTGGTTGCGTGAGCATTCTTTATCTTTGACAGCTTGCACAGGAAATGTAGCTGGATGTCGCACTTCATTTCCCAGCATTGCTGCTCTTCATGGACTAGTGTGAGGTACTAGCCAACAATCTCGCCTCAGTGTGAAAGTGCTGGCTGGAATTACCACTTATGATTTAGTTTAGTTCAACATTGTTATGTTGCAGTACTTTTAATACAGCTGACACTTTACAATTAAGATACTGGTAAACTATATCTCGAATGGTTGTATGTACATGTGGGGGAAATATCTGAGATTACAGCAGTGTCTTCAGAGATGACTGTTTCAATCACATTCCACTTCCCCCAGTAAAAAATTGATTTTTATTTGGCTACACTGTGTTAAGTTTCTACCGGCAAAAGCAGAATTAAGCAGGTAGATGACACTACCCAGGATTAAGCTGTTTATGTATGTTTAAGCAGTATCAGGATGGATGTATCATAGCATTTTTACCTGACTGAAAAATCCAATAAGAACTGATTGAGTGCAACTATACAGTCAGAACTGGAAGCTGTTGCTGAACTAAATCTTCACTTAATCTAAATTAAATTCAAATCCCAACAAGGAAGAGTGTTTCTTGAGTAGACAGAAAAAATTTTTAGGAAAAATATGCAGTTTTTAAATTAATGTGAGGCCTTTATAATCTCACAAACTCTTGACATGTTTTGTTGGGATTAGCCAATGTACATGAGTATATCAACCTTTTCAAATGTGCATTTCTTAGGGCTAATGTGACTGCAATTTAGTAACAAAATAAATTGTTCAAATGATTTTACCATGCCTGGTCTTGTCTTTATCGTTAAAATGTCCTCTTGTATTTCAGCTCTCATAATTTATTTTTTAGCTATATTTAGGCCTTGCTTGTTTCTTGTAACCTAGGCAATAGTGTATACCTGTCACATCTGTGCCTGTACCTGAAACCTGATTTAAAAAAAAAAAAAAAAAAGTTATTTAATCAAGATCATTAGCATTGCAGAAGAAAACCACATGGTAAATACTTGTGTTGACATTCAGACATCCACCCAAACCTATTATTCACTGTCCTTCCTCAGGTGTGAGAGGTCACTGGAGGTGGAGGTGAGAGTAACCTCATCAACTTTGGTGATTCTGGGGGCAGAGTGATTTTAACCATTACTTTTTCGGCAAAAAACCTCTCAATATATCTCAGAAATTTACATTTTGAGTGGAACATGCTAATTGAGTCATGAGGAGTTAGCTATACAAGGCTCCTAAGCAGTAAAACCTGGATTGGTTATACTTGTTTAGGCTGCTGAAATCCCAGCAAGCCAGAACTGCACTCAGATCTTTTTGCCTGCCTATTGATGGTGAATAAGGCACTGTTAAAATGGAGTTGAGGGTAGATCTTTGTTCTGCCCTGTACCTTCCCTTCCAAAGGTAGGATAGAGCCTGACTGACTCTTGTCAGCACAGAAATGAACGCTGAAATCAACATGTCTTTCTTCTCTACAACCTGTCCTTAAAGGAACAGAGAAAAAACAATAAAAGTAGGTATTAATATTAATTGTGACTGAAAACTAGTACAGCAAGATATACTGCACATGGAGATGACAAGATGAAAGCTTTGTTTATACAAGATAAATTTGCTTTCCTGGTACCTGTGGTTCCTATTAGCTTGTGTCCCCTCTCTCAAAGGTGGGGAGGAACTAAGGAACTAGGAAAAGCGTCAGTCTTGTTTGGTCTGAAAGTCTGAGAAACATGCAGGAATACTGAGTGATAAACTGCCATATTATTGCACAGGCTGATAAACAAAAACAAAAACCAAACAACTAGGAGACAACATGAATTGCAAGCATTAACTGTTTTGGATCACTCCTCTGCTTGGAGGACTTTCAAATTTGAGTCCATTTAGCAACTACCAGCTGTAGGATTTAACTCCACAAAACCTCTTAGTTTAAGCTCCATTAGTAATACAAATTAAATGTAGTTTCCTACTGAGTTCCACCTTCATGCAGCTGAATACAAGATAGCAGCTTTAACAGAAAATGCTTTGCCTTCAATATCTGTGTTTTGCATAGGATCCATTAAGTGGATTAGTTAGTGAGAATTTAGCAATAGATTTTAATAGGAAATGTTTTCCTTTGAAAAATTCAATTAGAGATCTGCTCACACTAAACTATAAACTTGCCTGTCTTGGAAAATAATGTGTGCCTGGATGACTTGCCCTTTTCCTTTTCAATGGCAAACAAAATATATAGTGTTTCAGTACTTGAAATGCCTTAGGGATTAAGCCTTCTGCTCACTAAAGCTTTCCAGAGGAAAGTGGAATGTAATCTATCTTATTTTATGGCAACATAATTTGCTGGATTTTTTATTATTTTTGTGAGTATACAAGCCATTGTAATTAGAAATAATGACTTTAACATCAGAGCTTTTCACTTGTCTCACAAGATTTGGGAGTGAGGTTATTTATAAAGATATCCTTTATCAGTAAAGTCAAGCTAGAAAACACTGGATCACTTGAACATTAGGTTTGGAAAGAAATCTTTTTTAAAAGTTTTTTATTTTATATTTTATAACATTTCTATTAAAATATATCCTTGAAAGACAGATAGATTATTTAGATGTTCTGAGTGAGATGTTAGCAAGACAACATTATATTTGGATGGTGTTTTGGTGAACATCCATTTCAGTATTCTTTTTCAGTTCTGCTCTTGTCTACTTCCCAGACAGCCCCATAGAATTGCAGAATCATAGAATAGCTTGGACTGGAAGGGGCTGTAATAAGCATCCAGTTCCAGCTGCCCTGCCATGGGCAGGGCTGCCATGCACTAGATCAGGCTGCCCAGGAATCCACAACTCTCTTAAGCAAATTGTTTCAGTGACTCACCACCATATGGGTAAAAAAATTCCTACTAAGTATGAATAGTTATGCTAATGCAGCAGTTGTCTATTTGGACATAGCAGATAGTCCTGTAAGGATATTCCTGGAATTGCAGTTAATAATGAAATAGACCTTTTGTCAAGCAAGATGAATTTCACACTTGAATTGCTGACAGGTAACAACTCACCTACCTGCCAAAAACATTGTAATAAAGTTAAGATATTGTACAAGCCCTGTGAGCAAAATTCTTGGCATGTACTTTATGTCCAGTGTATAGGCTCTGTGCTACCACCTCAAAACAAGAGACCTCAAAAAGCAGTTGTGCTTTATGTGCCAGTTTGTAAGCAGAGTCTGTGGGTCTGGGCATTCTTTATTAAAATTCCACTTTGAAGGCAGAGGTGAGGGGATTTCCTTCCTTCTGAAGGAGCTGGTGCTTTGATGAATCATCTTTTCCATGTCAACAACAACTCATCCTGAAGGATCAAGTGAAGAAAAATTCTTTTACTTTAGTTTTTACTTTACATCTAATACCTGAGTCTTTTAAACATCCAGAATGAAGCTATCTATGAGCTCTAAGAAATTTTCCTTCCTGTTTCTCTGGTTTAGCTAAAAGCCTAGAGCAAGTGCTAATGGGGAATTTACTTGAGTGTTTCCAAGGAAAAGCATACAGTTGTGCAGAAAGATAATGGGAGGTCTGAACTAAAAGCATAGGGTTTGACACTAGATTGATGATGCTACTGCCATCAGGTTCTGCATGACAGACCCGTGTGATCTGAATAGCATATTACAGTTCAGCATTGTGATCCATCTGTCAAAACCAGCAGGCTGGGTGGAGGGCTGTCACAAAGTGTGCATATGTACAGAAGACCAATACTGTAGGTGTTTCTGCTTCAGTGCTGCTCATTGTGTTAATTGCACAAGAAGGTTAAGGGATCTGAATGGGTCAGCTCCTCAGGTCCCCACAGTGAAGTATTCAGAATCCTCTTTGTCAGAATTAAATGTACTTATACATAGACTACTTGATACAAAATACTCTGTCAGTCAGTTTCCTTATTTTAAACAAACTTAATCACACAATGCAGCAAAAAGACAGTAACATGCCTGTAGGTTTCTAACTCAAAAATAGATAGATCCGCGCATGTCATAACATATTTATTACATTATATTCTGTTTCTGATACTTGAGTGGTGTTTTCCTGTTCTTATATGAAAACTCTAGCAGCCACATCATTTTTAAGTTGGGTTACCTAATGGTATCCCTTTTAAGAGCTTGATGTACAGCTGTACAGAGGTACAGCTGTAGAGTGTCTTTTGTATCTTCTTCCCTGCTTCTTGTAGTGGTTTTGGTATTTCTTTTATGTTGGTTATATTTGTGTGTGTAGCACAGAATGGAATTACAAGGTGGGAACAGTGGTGTTTTTTTTCCCAAGCTGGTATTAGGAACATTAATGAAGAGTTCAGTAGGATGTGTATATACAAGTCCCCAACATTTTCTATGTAATAAGATAATTTCCTGAATGGAAATGTACTTATTGTTATGTAGATATAAAATCATTTATGTATTATATATTTATGTATGTAAATCACATTTTTGTCATGATTTTTGAGTATGAAATCAAAATGCTTTCTCCTGCTTAGGAAAAGCTATTGATTAGCTTTGCCCTGGATATATACATCTCATTGTCCAGCTGACCTGAGGTAGATTCTCTACTGGTTTTATTACCATAAATTAGAAATGTTTTTGCATAAAACAAAATGAATGTTGGGACACATGTGGTGTTTGAAGTTGCTATACTACATTAGATGCTACTTGAGATTTCACATCCTAATGGCTTAGTGAATTTAAGACTTTTTCATTTAAGGTGACACATGATGTGAAATAAATGTTAAAGTCAATATAAAGACTGATCTAAAGACTTCTGTTTTTTCTTAACCAGAAGTATGTTTAGAATAGAACAGGGTAAGATAAAACAGATTTCTTCTTGGGTGAGACTGGTGAGACTGGGTAAGGCTCCAGGCAACCTGGTCTAGTCATGGATGTCCTTGTTCATTGCAGAGGATTAGGGCTAGATGGCCTTTAGAAGTCCTTTCCAACTCTAAGGACTCTATAATTCAATGTTTCTATGATTGTGAAATGAAACAAGTAGTAAATTCCGAAAAAAAAAAAAAAAATTAAGTCATTTCGCTGGAAAATTTAATATTCTGAAACTTACCAGAAATATTTTGCAGTTCCAAGGATAAAATACCCAAACAAGCTCTGAATTGTTTCCCCTTATATCAAGTAGAGAATGGCCAGGTAACACACTGTAAAATAATATTTCAGATCTGAACTGCCTAGATATATCAGGCTATTTATCATGATAGGATTTAATTTTAAATAGAATCTTCTAAGAAGATTATTTTCTCAGTAGTGCTGTCATAGGAGCATAATGAGAGTTTCTGCTGGTTCGACTCACTGCTGCATCTTATTTAACTCTTTCACTGTCTTTCAAATTGTCAGGTGTTGAATCTCTGTGGGTGAAAGAATGAACATCACCTTTGGATTTCATTGGAATAGGAATTATATATTATTGCAGTTTAGATTTTGCCTATGTACATCCTTCAATAATCTTTTATTTGATCCACATAAAGGGAGTGAGGTAAAATTCAGACTGAAATAATATATTATGATTGCCTCAGTACGACTATTAAAGGCCAGCACAAAAAAAATAAGATGGAAGACCTTTGTGAATGGTGTTGTGGCATCAGATATATGAGTTAAAAATAGCAGATTGAAAGGAAAATTTATTACTAATACTTTCACATTCTTGCTTATTAAATGAGAAAGTGTCTTTCAATTCTCCCTCCTTGCTACTTCACACTTATTTGTGACTTTTTTTTTTTTTTTCATAGCAAAACTCTCATTTTTCTTTCTATCCGAATAGAAAGCAAATAGTTATCAGTGAAGCTGCATATATTAAAATGAAAGTTAATGGTGCCTAATCACTTTCTTGTGAAAGTCTTTTTCAGAATACTGAACTGAAGAAATACTGAAGTGGAGAAAAATTGTTTGAAAGTCATGCATGTTGGTGCTGAAATATAGCATAATTTTGATATTTTGGAGATTACATCTTTATCTACTGTGACTTCAAAATATCTTTGTGAAGTTGTCTTAACTTTAGAACCTTTGTGTTAAGACACCATCTGTTTCCATCCCAAAGTAGCATCAGGTTTATGATACCTAGAACATAATCACTGGCCCAAGTTGTTAAGACTGTATGTCTTATGGACCTTGCCACAAGCTCCTTTCAGGTCACTGTAATGAGTAAAATAAAGTCTCCCCTCAGCCTACTCTTCTGCAGACTAAGTATTCCCAGCTCCTCATAGCTGTGTCAGCAATTGAAAGCTGCCAAATCTTGTTGTGTTTCTTCCCCTGAGATCATGGCAGCAATGTGCAGCATCCAAATGTTTCCTCCTGCAATCAGTATATATGGGAAGAAGGAATCCTTCTTTTCTGGGTTTCCTCTCTGTTAAAGGACACTGTATTTTATTTTCACTCTCTGCAGCATATCAGGCTTGTCAGTTCCTTCTTCAGTTTTCTGGCTTTTTATTTTGTGGGTTTTGTTGTTGTTTTTTGGTTGGTTGGTAGGTCGTGTGTGTGTGCGTGGCTTTTTTTTTTTTTGTTGTTGCTTGATTTTCTTTTTGTCATTGTTGCTCTTCAGTGAGGTACACAGGCTGTGAATATAAAGCTGAGAGGCTGGCTACAGTTCTAGGATGACTCTGGGGGAGACAGAAACTTTCAGTTTATAAAGTTGTTATTTTCAAGTTTAGTCTGTAGACTTACTTCCTTTTGCCATTAAATGCCAGCAAGTAAAGCAAGGCCTTGACATGAAATGCCTGAGAGTACCTGCAGGCTCTGCACACAAGATCACTAGTGATTATGTTTGTAGCTACATAGTCCTAGAGCTAGAATTTTAAAGATGAGATGCAGACATAATGCCAAAGAAAGCTGCAAATGTGAAAATGTGATATGAAATTTCCACTGCAGATTCTTCCCTAAAAGCACCCACAGTGGTCAGGGAGTGGAGTGTCTTAATTCTAACGCAGCATCTAGCAAGGCTAGACAGGAAAAGGTAACTGATGGAAGGTGCAGCTGAGAAACAGAAGGCTACATGCATAGAAGGAACATAGTGCAGTTTTCATTTAACATTCATAGAATTACAGAATCTAGAATCATGGAATGGTCTGGGTTGAAAAGGACCTCAAAGATCATCTAGTTTCAAACCTGGTCACCAACCACCAGACGAGGCTGCCCAGAGCCACATCCAGCCTGGCCTTGAATGCTTTTGTGTATGGGGCAACCACAGCCTCAATGGGCAGCCTGTTCCAGTGCTTCACCACTTTCTGTGTGAAAAACTTCCTCCTAATATCTAAATAATGTGCAACTTAAAATCAGCACAAATTATATGAAACCAGAAAGTAAGACTAACTTATCTGTAAAATTAATGTTTCCAAAAGTTATTTTCATCCCTGCTTTAAAGTGAAGATGAATAACATTGCTGAAATGAATACCACATGTTGCCTGCTTTGCAATTAGTTATGTAAGTTCTCCACTGTGGAAATGTAGTGTTTGTCTTCTTGGACACATACAAGCTAACGGTACCACTGGCTCAACTCCCACTGACTGTGTGGTTAGGATATTTAAGTTGCATATTGTTTGTACTCAGGCAAATATTCAATCTGTCACTTTCTATTCCTCCCCAGATTCTGTGCTCCTTAACTATTTGCAGCAACCTCTAAATCTGCATGTAAACTCAATAGCCAGTGTGGAAAATCACAGCTGAGTCACCCTGAATAGATTTACACTTAGGGACAAATGTTTCTGAAATCCTTCACACAAATGTGAACGGATACGAATGTGCGCAAGAACTTCTTTACAGTGAGGGTGACGGAGCACTGGAACAGGCTGCCCAGAGAGGTGGCGGAGTCTCCTTCTCTGGAGATATTCAAGACCCGCTTGGACGCCTACCTGTGTGACGTGGTGTAGGGAGCCTGCTTTGGCAGGGGGGTTGGACTCGATGATCTCTAGAGGTCCCTTCCAACCCCTACAATTCCATGATTCTGTGAAATAATAGTTATAAAACTGTGTAGTGATTCAAGACTCACCATAGTCTTGGATGTACAAAGGTGCAATTATGCCTGCCTGAGAAAATGAACGTGAAAAAGAAAGAAAGAAAGAAAGAAAGAAAGAAAGAAAGAAAGAAAGAAAGAAAGAAAGAAAGAAAGAAAGAAAGAAAGAAAGAAAGAAAGAAAGAAAGAAAGAAAGAAAGAAAGAAAGAAAGAAAGAAAGAAAGAAAGAAAGAAAGAAAGAAAGAAAGAAAGAAAGCATTTAATAAATGTAGTTAATCAAGATGTAAATACTTTTAATCAACTTCAGGATGAAATTTTTAAGCATCTTCCTAGAGAAATTCTTACCATTATATTTTCTATGAGGTTCCCTCATTTCTTTTTAGCCTTGAAAGCAAACTTCTTTACTGATATCTTAATCCCTGACACATCAGTCTTAGGATTTCTTATCATCCCTTAAGCTTTTTCATGCATGCTACAACCCAACAATGAGTGTTTGAGGTACACAAACACAATCAGGGCTTTGATCTCTTTTGTAGATCAGACATGCTCTATGACAAGAACTGGACAGAACTGGATTGTCACTTTTGAAAATTAGCAGCAAATATTCTAATTTTATCATCTTTATCTCAACGAATATAGTTCTGTCTGCCCTGTAGAACTTTCAAAGGGCTGACTGATGGTGAATTAATAGGTTTAGATTTTATTTAAAAATAATGAAAATCTATTTTGCTGGAAGGTACTATATACACTTTGAAGTGTAACGCCAGCACTAAAAAATCTGCTTCTGACCAAAAAAAAAAAAAAAAAAAAAAAAATCATATACAAGTATCTTTCACTATTCAATTCCCTTTAACTATTGCTTTGGTAAAGCAAGTATTTGCAGTACCAGGCTTCTGATCTGTTAACTGTGTTTGAGGTTTATAATCTGTATACCACATTTTAGTATAATGCACTTGTAATATCTGAAAACAAGTGAGATTGTTGTTTAATGCTACAGAACTTCACTGATAGCTAAGCAATCTGAGAACATATTTCAGAGTATTATGATATTCATTTTTCTTCTGAAATGTTGTAAATTTTGATTTTGCTGTTGGATATATCAGCTAAAATGAGATTTAAAAGCTGGTCTCTAAATTATTTCTGTTCTCAGATAACTAGTATACTAATGTTGTGATGAAACTAATTATAACTGGAAGCAAAGTAAAAAGATTAAGAGTTGAAATATTCAATTAATAATTTCATCTGACTTTTTACATAGAGAAGTCACAAGCTTATGTGTTTGTTTATATGCTTTGAGGCTTCACTAGATATGAACATACTGAGGAGAAAACCATGCCCTGAGGATGACTTTCTAGTACACAAATGGGAAGAAGGAAACACAAAGATTTTTACATGGAAGTTAGAGAGGTGTATTAGCAGAGGACTATGTTCAAGCCAATAAGTCCTACTCCTCAGCAAGTTTTCAAATGCTTTTATGTTCAGAAATTATTCCTTAGGATGGAACATTGGTTTAAATATTTGGAAAAGTGTAATGTTTACAGAACAAGATAGACTATTTTGGAAATCTTCAACTCTGTAAATGCTTATTGATTCTGGCCAGAGATGTCTTTTATATTATGATGACTGAGGATGCATTAAGTGGTCTCTCTACATGCCCTTGTGTAATGGGCCATGTTTAGGAAGAATTCCTCCAAGTAAGACCTCTTTGAATAAATTTGGAAAGGCTGAAATAGGGAAACTAAGTGACTAAGCCCATTAAACTCCTAAAAGCTAGTACAGGGTAAAAGGTAGCATCCAGAGTAGTATCCAGTAGGGTATGGCTCTTCTTCCTTGAACTTCTGTGAGACAAGACAGTGTGCTTTTTCACCCACCACTCTGTTTATTTGTTTGTTTCCTCCACTTCTTTTTCTACTACGAACACAAAGAGTCTTTCATCTGGTAGGCAAGGATGATTTACAGTTGTATCTGTCCAGCACATGGGCATATAAAAAATGGTGTTTAATATATACCTGGTGCCATCACTGTGAAAGTTACCACTTTAAGGCCTCCAGCTTATCTGCTGGGTTTCTTGCTTCTACACACGATGACCCATTAATCTAGAGTACTGAACAGACATGTAATTAAGCTAATTAGAATTCCCAGCTCTGCATAAGGCAATCTAAATATGTGTTTTAGTTTTTGGGACAGCTCCTCACACTAGAAGGCAGTGATGTATCTAAGAATATGATTATTCAGATATCAGTAAAAAATGACATTAAGGCAGTTACTGTTAATAAAAAACAAGCCTGAGGATACTGGAATCTTCAAAACAGTCTATACAAGTTGTATTTCTAGTTGCACTGAATTTTAACTGGATTCAGATTTTTATCTTATCTTAATATCTTTGAAAAACACCAGCCCAGACTACTCACACATATAATTTAATCTTGAACCTCCCTACTTTAATCTTTACCTACCATGTGCTAGTTCTCTGTCTCCATAGTGTCCACTGAGGGTTTAATTATGCAAGATGCCAATTGTGTACTGGACTTGCCTCTAGTTACTGGGGATGTGGGACACAATGCAGTCTATACACAATCTGAGATGTCTGTATTTTAAACGTGCTGAACTGGAGTGCATGCCAAGAGCATTTTGTTCAAAGGTGGTTGGTGGATGATCTAGGAACAAAGCAGGATGTGGGGCTGGATTTTGCTTTCTAAGGATGCCAGCTGTGCAGTGAGAGGACAGCACAGCTGAGTTTATGGAAGAAGACTATGCCTGGCTTGTGAATGCAGTGGTAAATTTTCAATTCTGAGAGTAATTTGTCTTCCCTTCCAATGGAGCATGCACTCTGCAACACACTCCAACTGAGCAGCAGATTTACTGGGTTCAAGTTCCATTCAGTAAAGGAATATAAAACAATTTTGCATCTTTGAAACTGAACTGTTTATGAACTGATAGTAAGCCTAGTGTTGATTGTGACACAGCTCAGTGCTAGGATGACACTTTGAAAGGAGTGCCAAAGAGCTTAAAGCAGACCCATTGAAAAGGCTAATATATTCTTAGATGCAGCTGGCAAACAATAGATAACAGCAGAAAACTCAGTGCAGACTTTTCAAGTTATACAATCACAGAAGAGAAATGGAGGAAAGACGGAATAACAAATACATTTTTCTGGTGAAGAAAATGGAGCATAACTGAAACAATATTGTTAGGATAATTTGGAATTCTCTATTGTTTATTTCCCTTTAATAATGATCTGGTCTTGTGTAAGGTCCTGGTATTTTGACAACCAGCACTGAGTCTCGATCAATTCCTATGGACAGGAGCAGGCAAGTAGTGGGAAGCCCCCAGCCTCAAGGACAGGGCAGAAGTCGTCTCAGAATTACCAAGCTGTGACACACTGATGCTTGACTTCAATGCTGGACAGTATAACCAGGAGCCGGGGTTTATGAGGGGGACAGGGCAGGAAATGAGAGATAAACTTTAGCTACAATTAACTCAAGTCAGGGAAATCTCAGGACAGTTTAATAATCTGTAACCTGACTAAGCACCGAGAGATGCATGAAAACATCAAATGTCCTGGAACAGTCAGCTTCCTAAAATTGTTATATTATCCCTATATTTCTCTAACTTCTATTTTGTTCAGTTAGATTAAGAAGATGTACACTTAACACAAAAGAACAACCACTGAAGTATTACTTAATTACCTTTATTATTTTTGAAGAAGCTGGTTTTGCTGACAAAAATACTGAGAATTTCTTTTTTATTTCTGATTCCTAGACTTGACTAGACTTTTTAGTAGAAGGTAAATAAGCATGGGAAAGAAAATGAATTTCCTCTACCATGTCTGTTAGAAAAACTGTCACTGCAAAAACCTAAATATTCAGAGGGCTCAGTGGGCTCCATTATTTTTATTTTTTTTTCTACAAGGGCTACAATCGACTCAGGATTTTGCTTCTGTTAAAATGACCTGTTTATCTCAGATATGTGGTGTCTAACTTGTAAGTATCTGGAGATTAACTGGTTGATCAGAAATTATCAGAAGCATAGAAAACCTTCAGCTGAAAGGTGATTAAGATTTGATTGCCAGCTTTGTTGGAAAGTGAGGTGTGTTGATAGCCAAAGCTGCCATTGGTGCTCTCTGAAGTGATGTGCAGGCTCTTGCAAAATCAATACGTAGTCAGCCTTTGTGATACTAACGCTTGCTTTGGCTGCAGATGGAAAAACTCCAGTGCGATAATAGAGAACAAAGTTCACTTTCTGGATTGTTTGTTGTTAAGTAATGTGCTGAAAATGTTACAAGGTGAAAGATGGTAGAGGACTTTCCAGGACACTCTTCTCTTTGCAAGACAGCTTCCATTGTGTTTTGTTCATAGATGTTCAAATCGGAACAACTGTGTGTTGAGGGTCTGCATGTCTGGGAGCTAAGTACCAGCAGAAATGGTATCTGACAAGAATATAATTAAATGGTGCTTGTGAGTGTGATGGTACAAATCAACCAACTAGAGGCTTCTCTGTGGAACATTTGGAATTTATTGGTATACTTCTAGAGATATCTATTCACATTGTAGTCATAGTTCCAATGCTGAAAGTTTAGAGAATGTACCCACATACCAGAACACTTCTCTGTTCTGTTGCTTTTTAGCTCCAGCTATTCTTTTGTACCAGCCTGGAAGGCAAATAAAAGTTAAGCATATGACTAGTTTGAAAGTGTGTATATGAAGGTCTGTCTGCTTTCTTGTCGTTGCAAGTGGTTGTTAGTTGGTTCCAAGTAAAGTGTAACAGCAGGGAAACTGCATAATAACTCTTATCCAAAACTGTTTTCCACACTCAAGCAATTTATGACCATGGATTCCCCTAGCCACCAGAAGTATTGTCACCATGTATGAAAGCTGCCTCAGCATAATATTAATTCCTTTAATTTATGCAAACACTTTCTGAACCCATGCAAACATTTGCTGTACACAAGGTCTTATGCCAAGATGATCCGTTGTTTAGCTGTGTTCTTTTTTGTGTAGTTTGAACCTACCACTTCCTATTTCATTTGATACACATGAGTTTTGTACAGGGGAAGGTAAGGAACAGTCATGATCCAGTCATCTATTTTCTACTCATATTTTAAGGGTATCTGTCATATCCTCCTTTGACATCTCTTCCCACACCCACAATTTTAAGCTGCAGAGTCTAATCTCTCTAATCATTATCAATCAGAAGCTCTAAGAGCTTTTCTAGTTGTCCTTATTTCTCTTCCTTTCTCTATCTCATTTTCTTTTCTATGTGACCAGAATTGCTCTCATATCAGGGGTGGGATTTTGTTGTTTTTGTGGTTTTTTTTTCACATAATGGATTTTTAATGAGGAACATTATTCTATCTCTTTCCCAATAATTCTTGAAATTTGTTTTTTTCTTTTGACAGAGAATTGAGCTTATCATCATCAGAGACCTTGTTTGAGACTGGAAAAAATACAGTATTTGGATATTAAGTTGGGAATGTGAAAAAGATAAAAGCTCATCGATTTTGTCTATTTTGTAAAGGGAGAGGTGAATAAGAACTGGACAGGATAACTCTTCTCAGTCAGCAGGCACTGACTCAACAGAAGCTAAAGGGAGTATCTACATATATGGTACCTGTCAGTGCTGCATGGTTGCACTTTGAGGCATTTTATTTTGTTTTGTATTATTTTGTACACTGAGCCTCAGTGTACAATAGGCCACAGTGGAAATTTCCCTTTACATTCTGTTAATAATTCAATCTTTTCAAAACACAGAAGTAACCAAAGAAGAGCTTTTAAGTATTGGGAAAATGCAGTATTATACTTTGGAGATAAAAAATCTGTAAGTTTTTAATCTTGTGGGAAGGAAATCTGAGCAAACATTCTATACAAGCTATTGGGAAGCAAACAAGAAAAATATCCCTTTCATTTTGTCCCGACTTTGGAACAAAAAATCACAATTCCATTTTAATTTAAATGCATACATGTTTATTTGAATATCTGTCTTTTCCTATATATACATCTACTCCTTTGAATCCTTACCACTACAAGTTTATGACTTATTCAGATTTGAGTGCTTATATTGTATATTTCTAAATCTTTTTTTTTTTTCCCACCATTTTTTTCCCAAACTCCTGTCATTTCAGATGATCTCACAAAAATATTGCTAAGAAACTTTGTAAGGTGTTAACAGCTATCACTATTAGAGGTTTTGATTCAGTTCTCACAGGGCATGGTATATTCATTGCATATCTACTGCAGTTTGCAAGAAACCAAGCAAAGTTCTTCGAAAACTGGGCTACTGGGCTTCCTACTGGAAATCTATAGGAGCTAGTATGGTAAGTAGTACAAAACTTGCAAAGAAAGGAACTGAACTATCATCTCTTTGGTCTGTGTGCATTAAAAGTAGAAAAGTCTGAATGCATGTATGCAATTAACTCTTCTTATCAACTGAATTTTCTCTCTTCAGAGAAAAAAAACCTCAAGAAATTAAACAGAAAAAAAAAAAGGCAGAAAACAATTAAAGTCTAATCCTGTCCATTTTGTTTCAAGCATTTTTTTCATATTTTTTTCAAACATTATTCCCAAAATTATTTGAATATTTAGACACAGAAACTAAATCTGAAAAATTGTACAAAGTCATCTAAAAAAAAAAAAAAAAAAGTAAACAACAAAAAAAAACAAAAAAACCACCACCACCAACAAAAACACATTAAAACTGATCAAATCACCTTTACAAGACAATTTTCCCTGTAAACACAGGGAATTGTCAAGTTGGATTTCAATAACAAAAATGATGTCTCATTCAAAGACACTCAAAATGGCCTGAATTTAGACTTATGGCTTTGGACTCCCTGAACGCCTGGTGAAGTTGGAATGGTCAAATTTAAGCTCTTCCCCTGAGTGATTCATTAGCATCTTTCATTACCTATACAAGCAACCTTGAATATCAGCTGAAGTTCTTGATATTCAGTGTACAGTGGTGAAAATATCCTTCACTGACAGATCCAGTCATAATGTGAAGGACTATAAAGTCAGAATTGTTTATGCACAAATGTTGAGAGACTGGCAGGGTGGAGATGGTGCCAGGAGAAAGCTCCATTAGTCCTGCAGGATTCTGTGTAGGAAGCATGGCAGCTTAGTGCAGATGTGTTTCTTCACTCACTCTCCCACTTCTTCTGGACCTATACATGACCTACACATTCTCTGGTAGATGAAATTGCTTTGCAGCTCCCAAAAAGAAAAGATGGCCAGGATTCTTACTAAATAAAGAAACTTTATTGTTTTTGTGGCACTAACATTATTTTCAGTAGTTGTAAAACTGAGGTTACACTACTGCAAAATGGATAAATGTTTAATTCCTCCACAGGACAGAAAAATAACATGAACATAATTACAGAGCTAACAGATCTCAACTACCTTATTCTTAAATCCTCTGAGATACCACTGCTCACCAGATCTTGACTTCAGCTGATGCTTAATACTTTGGAAGTCCATTTATCATTTTCAGGAAGGGCAAGAAAGAAGATCCTGATAAGTAGAGGCCTGTCATTCTCATTTCAGTGTCTGGTAAAATTATGGAGATTATTCTGGGAGTTATCAAAGAACATCTGAATCACAATGCATTCACTAATAATAGTCAATAGGGTGTAGAGGGGCAGCACTGAGTTCTGCTTTCTGGTGATAGTGACAGGACCAAGGAAACGGCATGGAGCTGTGAGAGAGAAGGGTCAGGTGGATGATAGGAAAATGCTTTTCATCACAGGGTGGTCGAGCCCTGGAACAGGTTGCTCAAGGCAAAGGTCAAAGCCCTTAGCTGCCAGAGTTCAAGGAGTGTTTGGAGAATGCACTCAGATCCAGGGCTTGAGTTGAAAGTAGTCCTGTGTGGGGCCAGGACTGGCTCCCTTCCTACTCAAGGTACTCTGTTATTCTCTATAACATCTGCCTTCCAACTCAAAGCAATATTTTTCAGGTTAGAAATTTCTTCATTAATGAAGACTACAGTATTCTAAGATTTTAAAAACTGTATTTTTTATGTTTTATGATGGCTGTCACTCTTCCTTACCATCTTTTGGAGTAATTCAGATGTACAACATTGTTCAGAATTCTTAGAGTCAGAAGGGACTTCTGAAGGCCACCTGAATGGATGGGGACGTCACAGTTAGATCAGGTTTCCCAGGGCCTGATCCAGCTTGACTTTGAAAGTCTCCAGGGATGGGGCATGAACTACATCTCTAGGCAATCTGTCCCAGTGCCTCACCACCCACACTGTAAAAGACATTTTTCTTATATCTAACCTAAATCTAACCTCTTTAATCTTGAAGCCATTTCCACTTGTTCTCTCACCACAGACCCTGTTAAACAGTCTGCCCCCTTCTTTCCTGTAGCTTCTCTTAAGATATTGAAAGGCTGCTATCAGGTCATCCCACAGACTTGTCTTCTCTGGGCTGAACAGCCCCAGCTCTCTTGGCCTGTCCTTGAAGGAGAGATGTTACAGCTCTTGGGTCATTTTTGGTGACCCTCTTCTGGATGCGTTCCAACAGGTCCATGTCATTCAAATCTTTGGTATGTGGTGTTTTGGCAGATCCGGAACCAACTTTGGAAGTCCTGGATGGAAGACTGTCAGTGCTGTTCATACACCAGAGTCATATTGTTATTATTTTAGTGGGCAGATCCTTTTTGTCCTTTATTTTTCTTGTGTGTGTTAATGCTTTATTACTTACAGCAAAGCCACATGTCATTCTGGGCACTGCACTAGAAAAGCAACAGTGGAAACAATAACTGTCATCAGGCATAACTATAGGCACCCCTTGGAAAAAGAATGAAAGAAAATAGCAATAACACATTCAAACAGGATAGAAGTATGACTAATGAATGCAAAAGCTCCACCAGAAGCAGAGCGCGTGGGATTTTTATTTCTATTTTAACTTTGTGGTATTGTTCACTAGTTGCTGCTAAAATCTAGTAAAAACATTTGGAAGTGAAAATGCATTTGCTTAAGGTAGTTATGGGTAGAAGGCCCACTGGAATGATTGGGTGGTGCAGGACTGACTGTCAGAACTCAACCTTTCCACTCCAAAGCTGAGTTGTGCTTTGGAAAGAGTGTGCCAGTACCTCACTTCTGTACTCTGACTCTTTGGTCATCCCTGTGTCATCTGTGTCCTGGAATCTAGCACACTTTAGGGCAGCCCAGAGAAATCTACAAGAACTGGATAACTCTACAAGTTGAAGTTGCTTTAACTGTATCCCATGTGGCTCAGATTTCTCTCCTCTGTCAACATGAAATATTCAGAGTGTAGGCATTGCTTTCATGACTGTAAATTACCCAAGTTTTGCCTTACATAAGTAAAATTCTTAAACTCAGTAAATGAGATGAAGACTGCTTGGTTTTGCATAGCGATTACAATTACACTGAAGAATTTGGACCTTTGAGACAGTGAGCTCTTAAAGGTAAACACGGTGAGCATGGTGTGGAGGTAAACAGAGGCAAGCTGTTACTCACGGACCTTCTCTGCCATCTGAATGCTTCTTGCTGGAAAACAGTCGCTCCTTTTTTTGCCTTGTAGCGGTAAAGCACTGGATTTGACAGTATGCACTGTCGAGCTTGGAGTGTTCCTAGGCAGCCTGCCTGTGTGTTCAGCAGTAAAACTGATCTTATGAGGTAGTGGCTAAAGAATGTTTGCTATTTGTGTGATAGCATATCTAGTTTTGTAGCATGCAATCCATCCATAAATACGCGTTTTCTCTGCCTTTCAAAATCTGCTTGGTTACTCATTTACACTCGGGATCATTTTAGTTCATATTGTCATGGGTTTGGGTATAATTGTGCAAGAGTTAAAAGGTCTTAGCTGTGTCAATGTCAGGAAACAATGCTTCTATTTATGTTAATTTTACAGGTAACAGGTGCAATTAATTTTTATAGTAGAAATGTTATTTCCAGATGTGGAAATTAAGTGCAGAGTTCTTCTAGAAAGTGAGTACAGGACAGAGTGGAGGTTATTACTTCTCACATGCAGAGCTGCACTCTGTGGGGTTCCTGAATAATTGTTGACATTTTCCTCTTGAGCTAACGACTATGTGAAGGAAAAATGCCTCCAGATAGACTGAGTACACTGTCTTAAAGTGGGTGTCACACAAAAGCTAATTGCAAAGGAGTGTAATTTCTGAAGAATTAGAGTCTTTTAATGTTAATTTCCCAGGGGGAAAGACATCAGATGAGATATTAATTGCCATAACTATTATTCTTTCTCTTTATCATTTGTGCTAATCCCCAGTTTCCAACTCAGCATCGGTCCTTTAATCAATTTACAATTTTGTTTATTGGCAATGTTCACTGGCTTCAGAACATCTAGTAAAGTAAAAATTTGAAAGCAGGCAATCTATAAATCCTGGTATTATGATATCTTAGTCTCCATTGCATGGAGAGAGTTTCTCTTAGACATATATGCTAAAGATGAAAAGGCAGCAAGCCCATGCAATTGCATTTCACTGATGTTATTTCATAAGCCAAAAACATGCCAGAGATTGTTGTAATAGTCAATATGTATGGTCAGAATTTGGTGTTCAGAAACACTGTTCATCACAACATCTTTTATTAGAACAGAAGTAGCTGAATATGAAAAACTTCTAAGTTTGGGTTTGCTTTTCTGGTTTGATCCTGTAGAGGAAGTAAGCTTCCCCCAACTCCCCCTCCCACTCTCTTCTGTGGGAAGAGTTAGCCTGAAGTATTCACAAATCTTTTGATCCCTGTCAGTATTCCATGTGCACAGCTGCATCTCTGCTGTGACACTGAGTTTCTAGACTGAAAATGGTATAGAAAAAGTCATCTCTATGTATAAATGTTCCTACAGAGTGACAAGGGGGTCACACGTATTGTTCAGTGTTTGGGCTAAAAGTGATTAGTGACTGACTATACACACATTTGGATGAGCTTTAAGTACAGATTTTTATTTTATTTTATTTTATTTTATTTTATTTTATTTTATTTTATTTTATTTTTCAGTAAAATCTTTTATCTTTTAATGGCTTTAATGGCCATTTTTTGTTGTTGTTCTTCTTACATTTTGTAGCCTTTGAAGCACTTGGTTATGAAAAAAAATACTTGGAAATGTTGATTGATTCCCAGGAAGTTACAAAAGACCGTGAATAAGTATGGGACTTGGATGCTGTGAAAGGTGTTTTCAAAAGTTCTTTTTTTTTTTTTTTTTTTTTTTTTTACAGAAGCATAAACAATCCTTTGTTTACTCTTGTTCTTCAGACAACGTAACATCCTCTGTATTAATGCATTAGTCACCAAGCATGGTCTGTCTTAAATCTTAGCCATCTGGATTTCTTATAGAAGATAAGGAAGAGCAGTGTTCAAGCTAAAGAAAACAGGAAGATCCCCTGCAGAGAATATACAAAGCAATTGGATTACACTGCTTATAACAAAGCAAGCACAAATATTTAAAAACTAATCCTTGACTATGTCACCTCTGAAAGCTTCAAAGACTAGTTGTTGTTTTTTCTTTTTTTGAATCTGGTCACAGAGAAAGAAGATTGATTTGTTAGTTGAGCAGATGAATAATTATTGATAGCAATGTGTTTAATTGTAACATCTTAAAATGCAACTAATTTCAAAAAGAAAAATCAATTTTCTTAAAGTTTTTTATACACATAGAAAGAAATCTTACTTTATGCCAGCAGAAATTATTTTTCAAATAGCTTCTATTTAACAGTAAATGGATTTTTTTGGTAAATTCCAAAATGTGTGTGATACAATTCTCATCCCACTTTACTTGCTGAGCTAATCTGTTTTGGTTTATGTCAGCCACTGTTTATCAAGCACCGCTTTTTCAGTACATCTCAAATGAGATAAAAATGTGCCTAGTGTAGTTGACATCAAACCCCTGAAACCAGCTGCGGAGTTGCTATTGTTTGGTTTCAATGCTCACTGAAGTGAATTTCCTTTCTGTTGAATCCAAGGGATATGATGAGTGACAGGCCTTCTCTTTTTTTTTAATCACACAGATCTGGCTGTTCCTCTAGATGCCCTGATAAGCAGTGCATATGTGTGTGAAAGGAAGGGAAACAGGAATTCCTTTCGGAAGGGTGACAGCTTTAGTAAGACTAAAGTGAGTTCAAGGCAGATGTTCCTGGCAGAAATCAACTGAAAACTCACATCCTAAATTTGCACAGCTGCCAGCAAAGAAACATACATTTCTCTTGGCTCTTTTTTCAAACATTGATCTTGTTTTAAAAAAATAAAAAATAAAAATAAATGGATAAAAGAAATCAAACAAAAGCTCTATGAAGAGCTTGCTTTGCACCAAGTATACAGCATGCTGACACACTGAAGCATAAAAAGAATTTGATGATTTAATTCCTAGAAAATGTCAGCCCAGAAGTAATGTTACTGTTCCTTGGCTTAATATATGAATGTTTCAATCTTATAGAGTACTTCAGGGATAAAACGCTGCATTTAATTAAGTATTTATTGGTATTGAAATCAAAGTGGTGGAAATGAGACAAAGATCCTTCCTCTCAGACAACAAAAAATGAAACTGTCTGATGGTACATCTATAACATGAATTTGGACCCTTCTTTTTTTCAGACATCCAGGAAATACGTTACAGACTTCACTGATGCTCCTGGCCTCCTAACCAGTAGGCTATTCTTGGTGTGTGCTTCCTCCTACGATTCTGTTCTGTTTCAGATATTTACAAATATCTGAAAACTGAAGAAACTTAACTGATTTGGATATAACTAAGTCCATACAGTACATAGTGTCAAATGACATCATAAACAAGAAATTTTCTTCTTTTCCCTGCTTCTTAGCAATATCTACTGACTTTCTCCCCCTTCTCCCTGTACAGAATTGCTCTCAAGATGTTTGTATGATCTTACCATGCTTCCCTAAAAAGGACTACCGAGATGACATCTATAAACAACAATTCCACTGCCCCACCCTTTTTAATATTGTCTTCTTGGACCCTACCAGGACAATAGTAAACAGACTACAGTGCAGTCTGTTTCTTCTATGGCAGTCCTCCAGGGCTCCTATCTATTCTTTGTGAAATAACCAAGAGTGCTAATTCATGGGGCAGGAGACTACATATTTTAAGAATTGAAGCAGTACTCCATGCTGGTACCCTTGAGACTCTCCATAATATTTTGTTGACTAGGCAGCTCTATGCAAGGAGCCCTGGACAGATGTGAAGCTAGCCCAGAGCAGGCAGATTACATTAACATGTGCTGTGAAGTGCTTAATTACTAAAAACTCTGCTAAAGTAATATTTCCCTCTTGATCCCAGAGGCCTCTTGCGTGTTTTTCCTGAAAGAGCATATTCCCACCTGCTCTCCAAGGAAGCTGCTTAATCAGATCAGAATGGACCACTGCAATATGCAGACTTATCTTCTACATTCCGATTACTTGAATCATGCTTGAAATGATTTATATTCAAACAAATTCTCATAAGCTTTTGAACTGTAATTAGCAGCAAGTTATGTCACCAGGGTTAATGTATTTGTTGTTCTGACAGTACCTTTTCATCAGTGAGAGAACTGATATGGATGAGCTATTAAATATTTTTTTAATGTTTTTGACCCCTACCACATCAAATGCTTGTTTTTCTCCCTTCCCTTTGTGACTCTCACACTTCTCAGTCCTCCATCTTACTCACCATTTACACTCAAAGTTCCTTACATATACTGTACTGCTCCCTACTCCAGTGTAAGGAAACGAAACTTTTAGTGCAGAATGTATTCAGTATGAGGATTGTTTTAGACAGATTTTAGATCATTTGTTTATAGATTAGGTAATCTTTTGTGGTTTTGTTTGTTTATTTGTTTGTTACATAGTGTCTATGTAGATTTTCTGTGTAGACTTTGTAAATGAGTTTATTCTCAAGTTATTAAATAGCATTGATTTAAATCAGAAAGACTAATTGTGGAATTACATAGGGAACCACTTTCCAGTTTCTTCAGACTATTTCTTGGAGTGATGTGATAAGTTCACCACTCACAACTACTTTGAACAATAGGATTTCAATATTTGGGACTTAATTCTTTATCTTAATTTCCATTGTTTGAGCATATGTTATAGCAAGTACAATTTCAAATTATAATTTGCTGGAGTATCAAATCTCAAAATATGAGCAACATAAGTAGATTTGAAAATACATAAAATGCAGAAACCAAAGAACTTTTTGCAAAATGTGTTATAATTGCACAAATACAACTTCTGATATGAAAAATGGCCTCCTTGTGACCATAATAATGACAAGATATCTGAAATGTCCATGTAATAGAGGCCAGTACTGCATTAATCCATATGTGTTTTGCCTGTGACAAGATCTTCCTCCAAAGTTTTGTCTGATGGGAGACAGCAGCAATGACCCTGGCAGTGCATGAGATGTTGTATTACTATTGTACACCAGTCCATTGGCTACCATGGCTTTTAATAGTAGAATCAAGAACCACTTTGAATACAGGAATACAAATCAAACTGATGTATCCTGGCTCTTTCTTTAATTATTTGCTTAGTATGTGTTTAGTCATTTCTCTGAAGAAAACGGAATCTCACCTGTTCAGACAGTAGAGCTCCGTATCTGGGCATATGTCTACTTCATTTATAGATGGAGATAAAAAGCTGGTACTTTTAAGTATAAAATACTGCATGTGTCTACTTTGAGGTGAGATCATGCATGTGCTATTACATTCTTGTTTCTGTTATACATATACAGTTAACACAACAACTAACTTGGAAGTAGATAACTTTTGTCAAGATTTTCCCAAGTTAGGAAAATTATTTTCTATGTAAATATTAATGCTGAAGTCTCCGTGAGCTAAATAATCACTGAAATCAAGGCTTTATTGCTTTGAAAATTTACTTGGGAACCTAGGGGGAGAGATGAAGGAAGAACAACTTATCATCATCTACACACCCCAGTCTACAGACTGAGATGCTTTTTAGAGAGTGAGGGAAATAGCGTTTGTTACAGAATCATAGAATAATAGAATTCTTAAAGTTGAAAAGGGCCTCTGAAGGCCATCTAGTCCAACTCTCAATCTGGGACTCCTTTTGCTAAGCAGCAATTGTATCCATATGACAAAGATCCATGTTTGTCCAAGGTTGCTGTCTAGGGAAGATTCTACTTGTGAAATTCTTATTTTAGACAGAAAACTCTGGGTGTGAAAGAACTGGCACACTGTTATTATAAAGTGTGTAGGTCACTGAAATGAAGAGATTGCTTGCAGATTTCACATATTTGCCATACATTCTCTATGTAGGAAATCCTAGGTCATTTCTGCACATTTATTAAATGTGTGGGTGGGCAGATGGATGGGATGGGACACTTTGTTGTGACACACAGTCATCCACATGTAGAAGAGTTATACCAAATTCCTGTAGAGGCCAAAGTGACCAGGAAACAGGCTGCAAGAGTGACGTAGGGGAAATTCAGTGAGGTTGCACAAGCAGAACATTTAGCAGTAAGCAGCAAAATGTCAAAGTTAGCAGGGAGGAGACTCCTATGTGTGCTAGGGTGGAGTTTTCTTTCACTCCGGCAAATTAACAGTGGTAATGACAGCTGACATGTGATTTATGTCTGCATCTCCTAGAGACTACAAAGCATTATTTGCTAGTTTGCAATTGGTTATCCTTATCCGGTTTTAAGAAATACAATCTGTTTCCTCTTTCTCATCCTGAGGCTTGCACCCAGATGCTTCAGCTGAAACTTCCTTTGTTATCACCAAGTACAATCTGCCAGGATTTTAAGTGAACATATATTAAACTGAGTGAAGACCATAACTATACAACACCAATCTTGTGTCAACTGTCACTATACTAATGGATGAGATGTAGCAGAGGGACATAGCACAGGACTATGGACTGTACAGTTCCGCAGTCTCCCTGGCAAAGACACTGAGAAGCACAGAGCCGAATGGAAGACCAGCCACACACTGCCTGTCTGAGCATGGAGGAGATGTGGCATCAAGGGCTTTCTTCCATGCTCTTTGTTGTAGAGTAGGGCCTGCAGCCAGAGAGAGAACAAAGAGTTCTAGGAGTGCTGCATTTGCATAAAATATGGACATTTATTAAGTAATACTGAAAATACTCCTAAATCTCTGAGATTTTCCCAAGATTTTTGAGTCACTTATTTCGCCGTTACTTAATAAATGACAGTTTTGACCAGGACGGACTGGTGAGTTAGTTGGAGAGGAACTTGATGAGGTTCAACAAAGGCAAGTGAGAGACCTGCACCTAGAGAGAAACAACCACACTCATCATTACAGGTTAGGAGAAGAAACTGGGGGTCCTGGTGGACAGCAGGTTGGCCATGAGCCAGCAGCACAATCTTGTGGCCAAGAAATCCAGTGGTATCCTGGGGTCCATTAAATAGAGAGTGGCCAGCAGTCCATCAGAGGTGATCCTCCCCCTCTAATCTACCTGGGTGAGGCCACATTTTGAGTACAGTGTCCATTTCCAGGCTCCTGAGAACAAGACAGAGTCCAGTGGAGGGCCACAGAGATGATCAGTGGCCTGAAGCATTTTCTTTATGAGGAGATGCTGAGAGATCTGGGGCTGTTCAGCCTGAAGAACAAGAGACTGAGAGGGGACCATATCAATGTTTATAAATATCTAAAGAGTGGGAGTAAAGTGGATGGTGCCAGGCCCATTTCAACAGCACCCAGTGACTGAACAAGGGGCAATGAGCACAAACTGGAACACAGGAAGTTCCATAAAAACATGAGGAAGAATTTCTTAACTGTAATAGTAAGAGCATGGCAGCAGGATGCCCAGAGAGGTTGTGGAGTTTCCATTGGAGATATTCAAGATCTGCCTGGAAGTTTTCCTGTGTAACCTATTGTAGATAGCCTGCTTTAGCAGGAGATTGGACTAGATGGTCTCCAGAAGTCCTTTCCAGCAGTTATGATTCTGTTATTTTGTGATCCTGTTGTAAAATCTCTTTCAAAATTTGCAATGATTTGTCTTTCAGCTGAACTCCTACTACAGCTGTGCTCCTTTAGCTTAGATCTTCCACTTAGCTATTGCTCATACAATCCAAGACAGGGCTATAGAATCACAGAATCATAGAATTACCAAGGTTGGTAAAGACCTCCAAGATCATCCAGTCCAACCATTCACTTACCACTAATATTTCCCCACTGAGCCATATACCTTATTACAAAATCTGCATGTTTCTTGAACACCTCCAGGGATGGTGACTTGGCCACCTCCTGGACAGCCTATCAAGAGTCTAACCACCCTTCCAAAAAAGAAATCTTTCTTAACATCCAACCTGAATCTCCCCTGGCACAACTTGAGGCCATTCCCTCTAGTCCTGTCACTTGTTACACAAGACAAGAGGCTGACTCCCACCTTGCCATGGCCTCCTTTCAGGTAGTTGTAGAGAGTGATATAGTCTCCCTTGAGTGTCCTCTTCTCCAGACTGGACATCCCAGTTCCCTCAGCTGCTCCTCATAAGGCCTGTGCTCCAGACCCCTCACAGCTTCGTTGTCCTCCTCTGGATATTCTCTAGGGTCTCCATGTCTTTCTTGTAGTGAGTGTCCCAAATCTGAACACAGTTCTCAAGGTGTGACCTTACCAGTGCTGAGTACAGGTGTGCAATCACTTTCCTGCTCCTGCTGGCAACACTATTTCTGATACAAACCATGACACCATTGGGCAGCTGGGCACTCTGGTGGGTCATATTTAGCCAAGCATCAACCAAAAGCCCTAGGCCTATTTCTACCACACAGACTTCAGGCACTCTGTGTTTCTGGATGTGCTGGTACTGTTTCATTTCCTGCTTCAGAAGGTGTCACATAAGAATCACTCGGAGAATTAGCGAGATCTGCATAAATAGACAGTGTTCAGATCTTCACTGGAATGCCAATATCTGTCTTGCTTGCAAGTTCATGTGAAAAAGTGAGGAATTTCAATGCTTTCACACTGTGAAGAACAAGTCTAGGACATGACAGATGAAAAAACCATTTAAAGCACCTCCTAGAGTTCTTCAAAAACGTTCATTGCAGGGAGAACAGTCCTTCCAAACGTCAAAGGGGGGTTGTTCTTAACCCAGGTACTGAAAAGGTTTTCTGTCTCTGTCCACATTCTTCTTTTTTCTTAAATGGGAATTTTTCTACAGTTGGTCCAATTGAACAAAAAATTTCTTTGAAACACCTCCCCTCAGTATTTTTTAATTCAGATATATCTGATATTTTGAAAAGAAGCCCAAAGTCCCCAGATATTTCTTTGTGAGTTGTCCTATAACAATGCATCTGAAAAATTTCCTTTTGAAGTTCTTCAGAACATTCCCCATCTTTACTGATAATGTCTTCATTGTTTGCTGTATATTACCCCAGTAACGATAATAATAGCTGACAGATTATTGTGCAAAATGGAAGGCACTTGCTGTGCAAGTGGATTAGTCTTTCAAAAGTGTTAGGACTTATTTAAGTTTGTCTCTTACGAAGCTGCTATTTGAAATGATATCACTGACAGTGCAGACATATTCTAGCTGTTCCAGAGAAAAGTGTTTAGTTCCACCACAATTCTTAGTTAACATGAAGCTGTACAGAGAGTCTTCATTTCTTACTTACAGTTTGCAACAAAAAAAATGAGAGTCTATTACAATGGCTACAGGGTCATGGATATTGAAAAGTATGTGCTATGCAATTAAAAGTCACCTGAAATACAAAGAATTTTTTGAGGCTTATTTTAGTCCTTTCAGAGTAGAACCACATAATTTAAAAAATATAAATAAAAAAAATAAAAAATAAATTACTAAGAGATTTAAACTGGAGTGGAAGATCATTTAAATTGTTTATTATTTCTTTTTTAATGTGTCTATTGTTTCCCAGTAATTACACAGAGATTAAAGCTCTTGGGTAGCACCTCACCAGTTTGTTATGGTTTGTCTTTGGACTGGAGTTTAGTGAAACAAAAAAATTCTGAGTTTAACAAAAAAAGAGAAACTGTGTCCAAGTAATATGGAATAATAATTGATTTAATGCAACATACAAGAACTGAGAAATCCTCATCAATATAGTAATGAACCAAATGTCAGTATTCAAACAAAATGTATGTGCTTCATACTTTAGGAAAAGCAAGAACATAATCTTCCAAAGAAAATTAAAAATAATAACAATAAATAAATAAATAAATTGCTGATTAAATTCTTGAACAATTTAATTTAATATATCTAAAGTATACATGGTTGATTGGTGGATTAAAGACCCCCATGTTGAAAAAAATCGGCATATATGTATTACATATTTAAGTGGTAAGTCTCAGTTTTGGTTTCTGACCAGTTTAACTCATCATCCCCTAGTATACGTATGCTTTAAATAGTCACCTATGCTATGTCTTAGTCATTGGAGAGGCACAGGCAAGGCTTTTTGAGAGAGACAGTCTTCCTACACTTGACACATACCTGCCTTTGGATAGCACATACAACTTTCTTTGCAAGTCCTTAGCTGTCTTTTGTCTCCATGCAGAAAGCGGGCAATCCTCTTTAACATAAAGTCTTTCTGAAAGTAAATTTACCTGTGGTAAAACCCACTCATGTAATGCCAGTATCCTCATTTTTCTTTTTCAGACTAGGTAACTTGAAGCAAGAGGATACAGAGTTGCTTAGGGTCATGCAAGGAGATAATGGCAGAGAAGGAATAAGAACAGACCTTACCAATTTGCATTTGCTCAGTTAACTTCAATCAGAACATTTTTCTGAAAGACTTAAATTTACTATGAACCTTCTCCTGAATGACAGGGCCTTGGGGCAAATGACATTTTTTTCCATCCACATCCACATCTTCAGCTAATCAGCACCATCTGACTGCAAATGATACAACCTTGATAATGTTCCTCTATTTATCTGTGTTGACTAATAGAGAAAATGTCACCACTTTTTTTTTGGGAAGTCATACATTAATCCCAGCTGTCTTTTCCAACAGACATGCATGCAGTTCATTCTTTTGTGAAATACCCCTCTGAAGTGACTTTCTCATTATTCCCTTCCCATTGTTGAGAGTGGTAAGATGTCTTCAGAACAGATCCAAAGAAGTAATGCATAGTTTGGTATAGATGCAGAAAAAATAGCAGAAGGAATGTTTCTACAATAAAACAGTTTATTCATGTGATAAAATAAGAAAGGAAAACACACTGAATCATAATATACAACAAGCAACTGTTTTGCTCACAACCAGCTTCCCCATGATCAGGATGTACTCTAAACCTTCATTTTGGACTCTTTGGAAGTGTTGGTTCTCTTTTGCTTCTTCTTGTTATAGTCCAGTTCTGATCATGCATGATATTAAACAGTGGAAGTCATTATTTTAGAGTTTCATTCAGGTACTGATATTCTATAATAATGCAGTGTATAATATAAGATGTGACTCAGGCTGTAACAAAAATCCAACAGTAATGAAATGAATTCTTAATATGAGATGTGGTAATCAAGTTAAAAAAAAAAAAAAAGGTAGTTCCTTGTCTATTGTTTGTAAAGTATGACAGAAAACCCATCGATGGGTAATGTTGGATATTATGAAACTGATCACCTATGAAGAATAAACATGACTTCATTGAGTATTAAATTGACTTATAGTACTGTAAATACATGGTCCAGGGACTTTCTTGTTGTGGAATGTGATCAGCTGCTGCTGTGAAATGCGTAATATCAGCATGTATTGATTTACATCACAGGTATCTCCAAGAATCTGTCTGCCAGAAAGCTTGTGATGAATTCTCTGAAGCATGGAATTATCCGTGGAGGTGCCCTGGGAATTTCCAGGTACATGGATCTGTTCCCTATATTTATTTGCAATTTGATCATACGAAATATGATCACACACATTGTATCAGAAAATCAAACGTGCACAACACTACACAATAGAGTGGTGCAATACAAAGTGGGAGGAAGATTCCATTCCATCCTGCATATCTCACAGAGGTTGTGGCAGTACCATGTTGCTGTGACTGTAATGAAAGTAGAATGCAGACTCCTTCATTTTTATTTTTTTTTCACCCTGTCTATTTTCCCAGGTTAGAAAGAAAAACTAGACAACTAGACAACTTTTCACACATGATTCTAAATGGTTACTTGTCTTTGTTTTACATGAATCTGCATTGTGTGCTTTTTTTTTTTTTTTTTCCCTTTATTTATTTAATTTTTTTTTTTCTGCTACATATAAACTAAAAATTATTTTACTCCCGGGTGGTGCAATGTCAACTTTTCCTTTTGTTGAGCAATGTATTTTGATTATTACAGACAATGGGCAGCAGAACAAACTGCTAGGCTGCAGGTGTTCTTTGGTAGCTAAAGATTAGCAGAAAAGTCAAATGTTGGTTAGCCTGTATACTTCCTCTTTGAATAGAAAATGGGAAATCATCCAGCTTGTCACATTTTCCTTAGAGGAAACTAGTCATAGGACAGGAAGGCTATCTCAGTAAAAAAGGTACAACTAAGCATTTCATTATTGTTTTTAGCTGCTAGATATGGTACAAAAGTTAATATATCTGTTTGTGTTTGTTATTTATTTATATGTATATGTATTTTTTAATGTATATATATGTGTAACTTAAACCGTTGGTTGTGCCTATCAAAAACATGAAACAAACAAACAAACAAACAAACAAAAAACCTAGCCCAAATTAAAACAAGAGAGTTTGCTGTACAGCTGTCAAACTCAGAATTGATTTATATCAGGCTTAAATTTCAGTTGGGAAGACATAATGATGTTCTGTATAATTTTCTAATTTGGACTTGTGTGTGGACATCACAATAACCATGCAGATGCAGAGAAACTGCACAGTTTGACCGGCTGTCAGGAAAGTTGCTTTGGGAAAGCTCTTATCTTGCAGGCTGGTTTGTGGCAGTTTCATCAGTATCCATTATTTGTCAGAACAGCTTGTAACATGGTTACCTACTAGGCAAAAAGAATGGACTAGGCTTGTTTACAAATATTTTTACTTCATACTGTCAACCTGGTTTTGGAACTCAGCTGCCTCCTCATTTTGTCTTCAACTTTTGGAGTGAAAATGTGCTGAGGTAGACATGATGTCATTTACACATTTAATTACTTTGATTCCTTTGCACATGAGATTGCAGCTTTATAAAATACGTCATTTTCACCCACAAATGTTCGGTACTCACTCTTTCTTTCTTTCTTACCAGGAAAGTGATAGGCAGATTTTCAAACACCTCTTTAAAAGTATCTCCTTTCTGCATGGCATAGAACTATTTTCACAAGCTTTATATTACTGTTCCTTTAGCTTCCTGCCAAAAGTTTGGAAATCTCTTCATCATCAGAATTATGTTTTGATTGTTACATATGCCATGCATTAACATGCTTGGATGTGAAAGAGGTAATCTAGGAGGTGCTAGCTCATGAAGGAAACATAGAAGCTGGCACATTCAAATGCTTTGTTTAGGGCAATGAAGACACAATTATCAAATCCTTCCAGTTTCTTCTTCACATCTCTGGAGGGTATGGAAGAATATGTTGCTTAAAATAATAATGTTTCTCTATAGTTGGTAGTAAGATGCTTACAGGAAGGGAGAGGAAACATTTTAGAAGTCTCTGGTAGAAGCAGCTGTAGAGAAAGAGCAGTAGAGAAGCTGTATTCACCTTTTCAAATCCAAAATCATTTTTATTCCTGTTAGGAAGGAATGGGAAAAATAATCAGGAGTGGCAGCAACTCAGCTAGTTAGTATGATTTGAGGAATGGTGGGTGGGGAAAGGACTGCTTAGCAAACCTGCTCAGTGTCACATCACATGATCACTGTCACAGGCATTGCATTGTTCCTGATAACAGCCTGTAGGGCTGTAAAATCCCTCATTCTTTCTGAGTTCCCATTCATTCACCATCCTCTCTCACTGTTGGTGTTACTGTTCTTCCCACAGTTGTATGGAAAAGAGGTACACAAGCTACTCAGTAAACTCCCATGCTTCTTGAGCTTCCTGTGGGTGCGTATTAGCTCATGGTATTTCGCAGAGCTGTCAGCCCAGTGTCAAAATGCAAAATGAGACCATTTTAAAAATGTTTATTCTGCTCCCGCTGTGATCGCTCTTTATTCACAACTTAGACTGATGGCTGTGTCATTTCTGTAGCACCCATAATCAGTACTTTCCAAAATACACTTGGATGAACACTGCTTCTTATAGTCTTTGAATAACTGGCATATAATCTTCTAACAACTTTTCATTTCCCCGCAGCAGCAGTGCTGAAGAAAATGCAATACTGTTTCATAGCTAAACAGAAACAGGGAAATAGTGCTTGTAAAATTGCATTTCAACTATGTATACACTACCAGGTGTCCTTCAGCTTCCATGGGAGGAAGGAAAAACAGAGTTCCTGAGTTCCTTTGTTTAACAGCATTGTTATTTTAAGATTGCAAAAGATAACTACATCTGTGTACAACAGTTTACAAAAGTACCCTGACCTAAGCAGGTTCATATCATTATGGCTGTTTTATATGGCCAGAAAAAAAACTCATTTTTTCTTGAAATCACAGTTCCTGGGGCATTATTTGAAGAATTGCCTTGTAACTGCAAATAGCAGAGGTACAGCAGGGGCAATTTCCCTTTCTTAGTTCATCTGACTTTCCTTAAAGAAAAAAATAATAGAATGCCCCAACATTATTTATTACCTTTGTTAATAAAAAGCATGGTACACTCTCTGACTTTGCTTCTGCTCTTTTGTCTAGGATAGCAACAATCAATCTAGGTATTATCCCCACTTCAGTTCTTCTTCTATGATCCTGTACAAGATCTCACCTTCAGTTTGACCGGGAGTGATTTGCCTTTCAATTCCTGAGAGCTGCTCTGTGTCATCTGTCTACAGGGGAAGCCACCACTGAGCAGCTGTGTAATTTCAAGCCAATCCAGTAACCTTCCTGTGCTGTATTGTCTAGGATAATACTCCTCTCAAAGATTAGGTTAGCAGCTGGTGGGCTGAGAACTCCTGATGGGCTGAGGCGCAGACAATCATAGCAATGATATAGGCTATATATATATACATTATTATTGTTGTTGTTATTATTTCTGAAGGGACAATGCACAGACTGGCAATTAATACTCTTTGATTTATTTAAATCCAATGGGAGCTTTGCAAATGGTGTTATTAAGCCCAAGATTCTACCCAAATCATCAAGAGACAAAATCAGACACTGATTAAAAAGGGTAAATCCAGAGAAGCCCTAAATGTTGAAAAGCTGTGAGTTATTTTGTATTCTGGACTAAATCTGTCTATTAGTTACTTTGACTTTCTATGGCATATGTAAACAAGCAAGAGTAAATTTAAAAATGTATATTACTGATGCTGTTACCACAGTTTTATGTATTCCTCCTCCAAAAGAGGAATATATTTTACTGTGTCTTTAATGGGAAGCAATAACTTCCTAGTATTTCAAACATGCAAAATTATAACTGCATTTCATGGAAATGACCTTTCATAAACACTGTTTTAAATATTCAGTTAGGTCCTTTGCATGATAGAGAAAAAAGCACTGCAAATGCATCCCTTTCCAGGTTGTATTCAACATTTTGATGATTCATTTCTTAAAATAGCAGCCAGCTCTTGAAAAAAATATTACCAAAATTAAAAATAGCATGTAAAGGTGTGTTAAAGCATTTACACTATTATACTGAAACAAGGCACTTTTGTAATGACAAATATTCCTTTCAAGTACAGGAGAAAAATACCAAATGGTGTGTAAAGAACAAAAGTGATTTTCAGCTGCTGTGGATATTTTATTTTCCATTAAATCCAGCAAAGAAAGGTTCTACCAAATATCTTTCTGAGAATTCAACTTTGAGTCTCTAACTTGTTCTGCTTAGAATCAAGGAACATTACTGCAAATCCAAAAGGAGTAAAAATTAATAGAATATTGCTCAGACAGTTACCTGGGGAGGAATAGATTTAGTACAATTTAGGGGCTACTACTTGAATATCAGATCTTCATGTATTTCATTATAGGCATCTAACCTTGGCTGTGGAAGATGAGTATCAACATGGTAAGACTGAAATAGCTTTCCAGGTGACCTAAATCTTATACGTCAGTAATGGTAATGCTTATTCACAATTATGATATCCTATCCACACATTACATGTGTAGCCACTCCTTCTAGGAGGGCTGTTCCAAAAGTAGTGCCTTGGTGGTATGGCAGTAGAGAATGAACCATCCCACAGTATTCCATTCCATGTTGTTGCCATGTGACAGATGGCAGCAGAGGGGCACTCTGACAAAATGGCGTCTAACATGGAAGCGCATATGAAAAAAAGGTTTGTCACTGATTTCCTCTATGAGGAAAAAATGGCAGCAGTTGACATTAATTGACACTCGTTGATGTTTATGGAACCCAAGCAGTGGATGTGATCACAGTGAGGCAGTGGGTGGTGCATTTCAGAAGAGATGGCAGTGACAGTGAATCACCTTTGCTGGTGCAGATTTTTATGAACATGTCATGAAGTCTCCTGTTCATCTGTGGCAAAAATGCACAACTAATGTTGGGGACTGTTGAAAAAAAGTGTAGCAGAGAATTTATTCTGTCAAATAGTGCTATTGTACTCTTTGTATCTGTTGTAGTGTCCGTGGAAATAAATAGGAGGCATTACTTTCAGGTTGACCTATGAATTAGTCATTTAGTATAGATTAGTATAGATTTAGTATGGTTTGGCAGCTTTGCTCTCCCAAAGCCTTGAGAATGACTGATGGAGGTCTATATTGCAGGGCAGACAATGGGGCACCAAAGGTACATGTTTAAATGCATAAGCTTTCTTTTCAAATACAATAACAACCTTCTTGGGTTTTGCAGTTACTTTCAAAAGGCTGTGTGCACCAGATCTAATTTTCCCTAGATATTTACCTTCTTGATGAGCAAAACAACAAAGACTTCTGTCCTGCAGACTGATGTTTATGGAACTTTTTTTTTTTTTTTTTTTTTTTTTTTTTTTTAAGACTTTATAGTGTTGACTGAAATCTCTTATTGTTTCTGGAATCTACTAAATTCAGGACAGGTGAGACTTGAAGTATTACATGGCAAGCTGGTAAAATTCATAGAGTGGCCATTAGCTTGTTCCTCTATCTCCTTTCTACTCAGCAGCTGCTGCTCTTGCAATGTGCAAGACTGTCTCTTGTAGTCTGCAGTAAAGGCAGCTTGTATTACCTTGCTACCTGATATTTGCCTCTGTACCAGCTGATACTTGCCCAAGTCAGATTGTGGCAATGCCACTGAGCTGAGGAAATTAGATATTTACAGAGTGGTTACTTCCACAAACTTACCCAGTGGAATGTAGTTATGCTGAGTCTGCCTGGACACATCCACATCTGAATGTGCTCAGAACTGAGTATATCGAGACAGGCAGAAAAAAAGGCCCCAAATCCTCAGAAAATTCATTTATTCCACCTTGAGTTCCTTTATAAATTATGGAGATATAATAATGACCAGTCATCATTAATTGCTTTGAAGTACTTGAATGCTGGGGATGGCTTTATAAAGATTTTTATAATGGGAGAGAATCCCTTTATGGTAGCTATTAGAAAGGATAAGGAGGTTCTCCCTTCATAGATCTTACAATCTCAATATTGCACATAGCTAGATAACTAGCAACTAATTAAAAAAACTTGTTGGCAAGTGCTATCAAAACGAAAAGTGTGATTCTCTCTTTGGGAACATGTAATTTACAACCTTAAAAGCAAAGCATATTGGTTTTCTATGAGTCAAAAATCAATTTTATTTCTAATAACTCACTGTTCTCACAATAATAATAATAAAGTATGTGTTCACAAGTATATTTTTTTTCTTCTCTTTCCATGGTATCAAGAGTAAGACTATTTTTAAAGTAACAGAATTGTATATAGACATAACAAATTTTCCTATATAAAAATTATCATTTCTGTAAGTTCACCCTTTATTATTATCTGGATAAACATGATATATAAGTGATTGATTTGTAAAATCCTAGATGTTTACTATAGGTTTGTGTTATCACAGAGAGTGTTACCTGCGTGAAGATATATATTCAAAAGTTCTTTTACAGATAACATTTTGAGATTCGAGGAATCTTTATGTAAATTAGGAGTTCAATCGTGTCCTTAAGAACACGTGCATCTTTTCGTCCTATAAGTTTCTCTGTATTTTTTAGTTCATGTGTCTTGTGTTAGGGGTAAAGGCCAACAATGTATAAGAAATAATGGCTTTATGTTAGTGAGGGAAAACAGGTATGAAAGTGATCCATTTTTTAATTTGATGAAAGATGAGTTTGGCAGCTTTGCCATATTTTGAAAAAGCCATCACTCTGAGTACGTGCTTACTTAACTGCAGTAACCAATGGAAAGGCTCCAGAAGTGACATCTGGAGTAAATCCTAGGAATGTTTGTTTAACAGAAGTAAGGCTAGACCTATATAAATTTCTATCTTCTAAAATTTGTTGAAGTTTTGAATATTGCTTTAAATGATGTTAAGCTGGTAACTAGGCTATCTTGTTTTATCTTTCACCTATAATACTGTACTTATTTCAGTGATGTCTTTCATTATTAAAAAAAGATACTTCCTGATTAAACAAACAAACAATCAAACAAACAAACAAAAATCTTTTCCAGTGCTATTAAGAAGCTCTATCTGTAGCTGTTTCAGAGCTTGAGGCACTTTTGAAAATGGGAATGGAAGACGACAAAGCCTGGAAAAAAAACACTTTGCCCTTTTCATCATGATTCCATCGCTCAGATTCAAAAGCCTATGAATCAGTTCCTGGCAGAAGTTAGAATAGCCTCAGGGCAGTATTTATTTGAATTGGCAAAAATTGTTCTAGATGAAGTTACCAGATTGCTCACCTACCTTCCGTCAGGATGAGGTGTTAGGCCAGGACACCTCTTCCTGTCCTAAAATGCCACTGTCTTCCACTGTCTTCCTTGATTTATGCTTCTGTATGGTGAATTCTGTATGAAGTGGCATGTGCACACAGTGGAACACATAGGTGGATAAAATAGATCATGCCTTATTCTTAACAGAAAATGAGTGAGACAGTTTGACAGAGACATGTCTGAATTGAATTGATGAGACATTTTGCTCTTAGAGATAAGAAAAATTTATTGAAGGTGTACTGAACTTGACCTATTTGAAGGGAAATAGGAAATAGGAACAAATTTTCCAAAATAAATTACAGATATTTCTCTTACATATTCTAAAAATAATCTGTTATTTCAGGAGTGCTGTACTGTATAATTCTGGGTTTATTAATGTTATTTGTGAAATAAATCCATGAAGGATTATGTACTATTAGTGATAGTAGTATTTCAATAGGGGGCATTTTGATCCAGTCCCTATAAATTAATGGACAACTTAAATATTCTATAAAATAATTTTTTTCTTTTAAGTATGTTGGTGTAGATACATTTGATTGCTTTCAAGCAGAGATATATAACTCATTTTAAAAGTATTTTTAATCATTCCAACTGAAATTATTAATAACATTTGATCTGAATAATTGTTATTAGTTTCCTCCCCCAAATGTATGACACATTGAACTTGCTATCTTGCAGGAAAACAAATGAAATCTGAAAGTACCATCCAGTATTGCTTATGGAGAATTGCTATACATTGAGTACAATAAAATGATGACTCTAAGAGCATCACAACATGACACAGTCTTTGGCAAGCTCTTCTCCTCATGCTGAAGATAGAGACTGATCAAAGTCATTCTCCTTGTACTTCTTTTTAAGCTCACTGCTAATGGAAACTTGTGCATAGATTGGACTGGAGGTTACTCGGGCCTTAAGCTGGTCCTTCTGTAGAGAGAAACAAGACTTTGTCAGCACCATAGCATTTAGCTTGGAATATGAAAGGAATAGCAGCTAGGGGACTTTAATCTCAGCCCTGCCATGTTTAATTTTATTCATGGTGAAAACAGAGCGGACTCATGAGACAAAACACTTAGTAGTGATGCAGCTGCTTTCTGCCAGTGGGACATCTGAGTATCACAGAGCTGTCACAGGGACGCGTGCCACAGATCTTCCTTTGCCAGAGAGGAGAATGACTGTAATAGGAACTGGCAGATCTGTGCCAGGACTGCACTTCAGACTCACACAACCATACAAGGTTGGTGTATGAATACAAAGTGATCACCACAACACACAGGCAGTGTTTGTGCATAGGACAGAAAAAATAAATAAATAAAATAAAATAAAATAAATAATAATAAAAAACCACTAAATGACTTTGTTCTCTGCGTTGTGATACTTAAACATCTCCAGTATCAAACAAAACAGTCAAAAGAATGACTTATTTTATTTTTGTCTGGGGAGGCTTTTCTAGATGATTGCTTTCTTTGTGGATATATCAGAGAAGGTTTTATCTTATCCCAGTTCTCAAGGACAGTTCTAGTGAAGTCAGTAAAACAAAACTAATCTGATACTTATCGGGAAAAGTAAAAATTTTTCAACTTGCTGCTTTCCTTTCTCTATGTTACGATGCTTCTAGTTGTGCTCAGATCATGTCAGAACATGTCAGAGCAGTTCTTGGCAGGGCTGTGTTTCAAAAGCTCAGAGCTAGAACCACCAACCTATTCCTATGTTATTCTCATGCTATTATGTGGCTTTGTTGAGCTTTAATGAGAGTACAGTTCATATTTAACATATTTCAAAGGACCTTATCTGCACAAAATCTGCAGTCTAAGGACATGACAGTGTTGCATGCTACTGTGATAGACATTATTGAAGACTTTATGCATCGTATGAGGGTAGTAATACCAGATAGGGGTTTCCTATTGAAATGACGGCCACATAGCAAGGATGAAGTACTGGAACAGGCTGCCCAGGGGGTTGTGGAATCACATCTCTAGGGATATTCAAGAGCTGCCTGGATGCTTACCTTGATTATCTCTAGATGTCCCTTCCAGCCCCTGTGTTTCTGTGATTTTGTGACTCTCTTCAGTCTGCATAATTGTATACCACATTATTCTGCTTTTACACTGTTAAATATTAATGATTTGCAAGGTATTAAAGTCACAATAAGTGATCAGACTGTTCTGAATAAGAGGTGACTGCCCATTGCAGGATTCTGAATTACCAAAAGTACAGAAATATTTTATTAGAAGATACTTATGTTGGAGGTAATTACGACTGCTTTTCAGCTGTTCACTACAGATAGCAGAGTGACTGAAATTTGTGATGCCTTCATCTCAAATATAGTGGTTGCACAGCCAGGATGTATTGTGTGTGTGTGCTTTCTTGTTTGCATTTAGGAGCATTAATTTAGCCACAAAGGTTCTGACTTGACCCAATTTCAGAATCAGTAAAAGATAAGGTGTTTTATTTAGAAACTTTTATTCAAGTAATAACATTATGACTTTTACCCCAGTATTTTATGTTGAAAGATGACGTCAGCATATACAGCACTACAACATGCAGTGTGATTTCAGATCGTTTATCACTTGCAATCCAAATTCCATAGGGATTGTGTAAGGCTCTTGGCAGTGTCAATACCTTATTGTCTGTAAGAAGACCAACAACATAGCAATTAGAACAAAAAAAAAAAAAAAAAAAAAAAAAAAAAAAAAAAAAAAGCTGAAGTCCCTTTAAGGTAAACCCTATGTCTTATCAATCCTTTAAGTTTCTATTCATCACTCTGCTTACCAGCTCTCCCCCTACCAGTTGATTGTCTGTGTTCAGCTTTGAAAAGTCATCCATTAGCTTGGTCAATATGAACAGGCTTGACTGGGCAGGACTAAGCAGACACAGGCTGTGGGAAGTTTTGGTTTACGTGTAGCAGTCATCTAAATAGGACAGCTGAAGTAGTTACCTACCCTCCTGGCCATTACATGTCCCAGAAGCTAATGCCCTGCTACTAGAGATGAACAATAAAGCTTGCAAACAAGTACTGTAAAAAATTCCTTATTTACTAATGCTACTGTGAATTTCAATTCATGTTAAACACCAGTGTTATGGTGTTTTAATAATACTGTTAAAAGGGAGACATCACAGTCGCTGAGGGGAGGATCATAATTCTTCAAGACATCTAAGTTTTCATCCATTGCATGTCAGTCAGTATCTAGGTTGTTTGTTTTTTGTTTTTACAGCATCTTGCTGCCAACTAGTTAATTGAATTTACAAAGTCCAAGTAGGATTCTTTGGCTTCTTATGAAAGGTATGGCACAAGTTAGGACATGTCTACATGCAATGAAATGCAGGGCAATAATTTCCTGACCCGGTAAGTGTCATGGCCTTGATAACAAGGCTCTGGAAGCAATATTGCTGGAACTGCCTGATGCTGTGCCAAAAGTTAACTGGCCCTGTATGCATGTAGCTATTGTCGCATCTCTGTACTTTGTTAACAGAGATAGTAAAAATGTGGGTGTATCTGTGTGAAAGCCAGACTTAGGTGCTCAGGAGTGGGGTCTGCAAAAGTCAGCCCTCCCAGAGGGGAGCCACTGTTTACCTGTGGCTGAGTGGCAGCAGAGGGGGTGGGTCTCATAGGCACTTTTGGCATACCAGCTGGATGGCAAGTAACTGCTTCCATCTGTTTGGTATTCACAACTGTGAGCATGTTCCTGAAGCATGCCCACCAGCTCTCTTCTTTCAAATATTTAAACAAGGGCAAAGGATTCATACTTCTTTTCCAAACCATTAGGTTTGTAGTTCTGGGGTCAGGTTCCTGGTCTACTACATATTTAGCATAAAATTAGAAGTTCTTCAATGAAAAAGGTTCTTGTCCCCAGTCCTTTCTGTCATAAACTTCCAGAGTCATGCTTGCACTTAACTGGTTTTCTGCCTCTGATGTCAGTTTTCTATACTTGTTCAACAACTGTCCCAGAAAGAAATGTGGATGTCGTCATTTCAGAGTACATTACTGCCTAATAGCTAGGTCAGTCTCAATCAGAAGATTAGGAAGGAGCTGAGTCCTAATTGCCATAAGTGAGTACTCTAGCCATTAAGATACTAGATAAAAGAGAAGCAAAAATTTCCATAGAACTCTGTCTCTTGCACCTACTAGGTGAAGACTGGAGGCACAACAAGTGGAAAATCCAGCTTCTGAATCCTGTTAAACCTAAGTTTGACTTATTTATTAAACTGCCTCAAAGGCTGAAATGTTTCAGAGCAGAGCCAGAAGCAGGACTTTAGGCAGCTAAATTACAATTAAAAAGTTAGGTGATTAAGGACTTTCTGTGTCTCCAGGATAGGTGGCAGCTGAGATAAGAGCAGTCTTTCCTGAGGTATGATCTTTGTCCACAGAGGAGAAAATAGAAATAAAGGCAATTGGGATGACTACCTGAGGAGAGTAAGAGTATTTCTTGGACCTGGCAGAGAAGTTTGAACTATATGGATCTGGCAAGGAAAAGACAGTGGTTAAAACCAACCCAGTCTTAAACAAGGTTAATTACATTTCTAATCAAAAGGTTTCTAGGTCAGCTGTTGTCCATGTGAAGGTCTACAGAGAAATTAAGGTGTTGTGAGTAACTGGGTAGTAATGAACTGGGCATGACATCTGGCATTATCCTTTAATTTAATACAGGCATGTTTCTGTCCCTCCATCCCCATCTTCTCCATTTGCAAAAGAATCTATTGTCCTGATAGTGAGACACAGCAGAAAAAAATAATAATTTTCCACTGTGATAACACAAGCTGGTTGAGAATTCATTATCACATGTAGATAGCTCTGAAAATAATTCCTTCTATTTATTTCCATGGAAACAACAACAGATATGAAGTGCACAATAGCACTATTTGATAGAACAAATTCTCAGCTACAAAACAGTTTTTGTTGATTATGTTTAGCATAATTGCCACCATTAGCTATACATTTTTGCCAGTAATGATCAAGAACCTCCACGCAGCTCTTGTTAGAATCTGCACTAGTGTATGTGGCCCATTGTTTCACAGGTGTGGTAGGATAGTCTAGCCAAGACAGGCATTGTGCTATACAGTCTTTAAACTGATACAGGGCTTAGTGTTATAGTGTTGCAAGAGAAAGTTTATCTTCTTCCCTGGCCTGCCTTTGGAAGTTTGAGGCTTAGGCTTAGTCAATGTGATGATGAAATTGTCAGAGTTGACAGTTTGTCCAGGTTTCAGAAAAAGCAGAATGATCACGCCTTTCCTGTCCTGAAAAACAATGTGCATCTTTTTACCTACCGAGGGCTGAATATTCAACATTGTTTTCCCTGGGGAATTCACATGTTGCCACTCCAGGGACTGACAGCTTGTAGTAGTGATGCTGTGTTTCATTATTGGTAATGATGTTATCCAGAAAACTGTCACCTTCAATCTTCTAGTGGTTCAGTAGGTCCAGAGAAATTTGCATATGGTGTTTATTCTGTTCCTGTGCAATCCTTCATGGAAACAACTTGATGCAACCTTTGATATACTCCAGTATTGCCACAACTGCTTCAAATGCATTGAAGCCAATATTGAGCTCAGTACACAGTTTGTTGGTCGTAATCCACCAGTCTACATGAGTGAGCTGATTGAGGCACATCTCATGATGTGAGAGCTGTGTGTGTGGCTGTCCAAAATGTGGCTTGTCTTTCACATTACTGCTACCACTTCTGAAACGCACCACCCCCTACCTCACTGTGTTCACATCCACTCTTTGGTCTCCATAAATGCTCTGCAAGTTTCAATGAATGTCAGGGGGTGCCATTTTTAACTCATGGAGGAGTTCAATTATATGCCCTTGTTTCATATGTACTTCCATGTCTGACACCATTTATACATATAGATGAATGTAAAGTATTTGGTTTGGTTGTGGCTTCATTTGTTTCTTTTTGAACTGCATGTAGAACTGAAGGAATATGTAATATCTGTGTGCTTCAACTAGCTAGACTGGATTACTTAATCTCAGTTATAATCCCATAGGCAAACTGGGGCTCACTGAAAAGTAAGTAATGCAGGAAGAAAGCCTAGGGAAATGACAAAGAATAATAAACTGATTTTCAGTGTACCTGCAAGAAAAAGAAAACCAAAGAGAAATTCAGGTCAAGACTCTTCTGTTGACTCCCTCTGTGCAGCAGACCTTGACTCCACTCTATGCAAACAGCCATCCACTTCACCAGTACTGAGCTTCTTGGCCCCGTTGCCTGAAAACATCAATAGCTGTCCAACTATCAAAACTAAGTTATATGTTAGAATTAACTTTCAAGACTTATATTCAACATTCTTCTCACTTAGAGGTTTCTTATAGAAGCCTCTTGAATTCACTGATGCCCTGACAACCTGACCTCAAGTCAAAAAAGCAAGATCTAGTTTGGAACAAAACTTTTTTTTTTTTTTTTTTTTTTTTTTGTTAGTACTTATAGAATATTTCTGAGGTTGTGAGTGTAGATTCTGTTCAGCTCTATAGCTAGAATGTTGCATATGTTAAAATAATATATGTTTCCAGGAAAGAGTGTTTTCTTTGTCTAAGCATACTCTCTCTACTCTCCCTAACAGAGACAAAATAAAAAGATTTTTATTCTTTGCTGTCAGCACCTGTTGAGAATTTATGATAATCTGCCAGGCCTAAGTGTACCTTTTCCTCTTCCCAAAGCATACTCTCAGGTTCCAAAGAGCAGAATTATTTCACAAGACATCCCCATATCTGCTCTGTGCATTTTGCTCCATTCTCTTTCCCCTCATAGCATGTGACGTCCATCCCATTTTGCTGCTGCAGTATATAATTTTTATCATTCATCCAGGTCTTTGCAATTGCGTACTCAAGTAATGATTGTTTATTTCATGTAGTCTGATTGTCATGCATCATTTAACTTACCCTTCCATTAAAATTCAGATTATTACATTGTCCATGTCATTCTGTGACATGGAAGTAGTTCAGTTTTGTCTGTTTCAGCTTGGGGCTGAGACATCAGCTAATGAAAATGTCAGTTGTCTATTGGCTAGAAAAGGCTTTTTCCTGTTACAAATAGGACAAAGCTTTTACCAAGCAATTTAATTATCCTAATTTTAGTTTGCAAATTAATATATTTAATTTTGAATAGACTGTATCTTTCGTGGGGGTTTCCAAAAGAAATGAAATTATATTTTACAAAGCATATTAAAATATCATATTGTTTGTTCTAAGAAAAAAATAGTGTAAACTTACTCTCCAGTTCTTTCGTGTTTTTAAATTCAGTCACAGCTTTAAGTATTAGCGTAGTCTTGATCACTTTTTGACAGTGGTTTCCTTAACTGCTTTTGCTAAATCTGTGGTTTAAAAGAAATACTGATTATCTTTAAAAGTATGAGAAGGAAAGAGAGTGAGAAAGAAGGAAGGAGGGAAATAAAGGAGAGGAGGACAGGAGAAGAAAGGAGAAGAGGAGAGGATAAGTATATCATTAGAGTGTATATAATTCTATAAATTCCGGCAGCATGCATATTTGGACCACTTGTAAAAGGAAAAAAAAAAATCTTCCACCACTGCCCCTTTGAGCTTTCTTTGGGCAAGCCATGGAAGCTTTCTCTATGAAACCCTGCCTAATTGTGCCCTGCTATATATTAGTTCACAGTAGAGAGATCCAGGCTGAAAAGAAATAAGAAACTGTATTTTTCTAACTCCTGAGGTCATCCAGAAACAGAACAGTTCTTTCTGCTGTACTCTTTGTATAAATCATTAGCGCTATAAAAATTCACAGAGGTGTACTGAATCACTGGCAACCATGACCCTGTTGAAAAAATCATCTGCCAAACAAAGCAGCATGGAGCACTGTACTTCGAGTGATAAAAATGTTGTTGGTTTTTTTTGTTTGTTTGTTTGTTTTTTTAAGAAATAAAAATGAGCAGAAGCTGAAGACTGTTCTTTTCAGTTCTGTAGGAAAGCCTGAGGCACACTAATGATGGAAAGCTGCTGTCATTCTTCTTTGTTGGACTCTAAAAACCAGTATTAATCTGGTAGCAAAACCTGATTAAAACCTACAGTACACTGAGGGATCATGCATTTCTGGAAATGCCTGAGTACATTTAGTTGCATGAAATTGCTCACAAAAGTAAGAATGGTTGTAGGTCTGAAAGATTTTAGATATAGATCGGGATTCAACTACCAGCTCTTTCAATGTGATCAGTCTGAATACATTCTGTGTGACCTGTTTTCAGATTTCTATGCTGGATTTATGAATTAAATTCCACTGTTGTGGGAATCATCCATAAAGCACTGCCACTGAAATATTTTTTCCCTTCCTCTTTGTCTTCCCCCTAATACTATCTCATAAACTACCTTCGAGTTCTTCAGCCACCATGGTCCAGTGGTTTGGAAGAAAATTCATAGCTTAATTTCACTGCTAACATGACCACTGAGCATTTGTGATCTTTTAGCTTAAGAACAGAGTTAAAATTTCAAAAATTACTGTGTAGATGAAGAAAATTAAACGTATCCCTGGTAAATCCTTGTGTCTGTTGTGTTTACTTAATGAAACCCAAAAGTGTATTTTGCAGCACTTGAGGGTCTGTACTCTTTCACCAGGGAACTGTTTTTTGTTTGTTTGTTTGTTTGTTTGTTTCTTTTCTCAGCTGCTTCTAGCATTCCAAAAAACATTCCTCCAATCTACAGGAAACTTGCTCCTCTCCTGGTCATTACCTCTTGTGGTTATCTGCCAGATAACAGCATGGGCAGAACGTCCTTGCAACTGTCTGCAGACAGCTTGGTGACAAGCAGACATTGTTGGTAGTGTACAAGTTTCAGCAGCCTAAGGACAGCTCATTTTTCTTCTTCAGAGGTAGCCAAACATTTCCGATGAACCATTTTATTTGCTTTATCCTCTCTTTTCCCCACTTCTAAGATCTTTAAAGTGTGCTACACCTTGTGTCTACATACTGATGTTCAGGTGGTTGTGGGTCTGAAATACTTAAATTTAAGATCTGGCAAGTGGCAGACCACGCTTTATTCGTAATGTATGATAAGGCAGCAAAGAACTCCTGATTAACTTAATTTGGTGTGATGGGGGTTTGATATGAAACTGAGCTCTGTTGTAACTGCCTATGGAAGTGAGACATATTATTAACAAGTGCATGGACCTTTTGCTGTGGTCTCAGGTAGTTAACCTTGCATCATCGGCCTCATAATTTTCAGTGGTTCTTCAACTGTGAGAACATGTGTCAAAAACAATTTTGCTTTTGTTTTGCACAAATAAGTTGAAAATTCATGCTATGAGGTGGGATTTGGAGAAAGAGCACCCATGTATGAAGAGAGAGAAATCAAACTTAACAGAAAGACCAACACAATAATATGCTTTTTGTTTGTTTTGTTTTGTTTTGTTTTCCACCCCCAAGGCCCTGCTCCTCATGAGGGTGAATGCAGTTCCAACTGTTTCAAGTATGTTTCCTACAGTATCTCCAACATACAGCTAATGAGAGAACACTTTCCTAGGTCTAAAATAGATTTATGATATAATTTTGCAGTTGTATTTTCTGTCTCGTACATTCAGCCTCTGTGAGTGATACAGTTTACCTTTAGAGAGGACCTCTGAGCATTACAGGTTAATAAAAAAAAACTGATAAGTGTTCATGCTTTGGTCTACAGTGCTGTGATTTCAGCAGTTGCACATTTTAAAAGCATTGTGGCACAGAGGTCAGAGGATGATAACCAGGACAGAGTGGCGTTAAGGAAGAGGATTAGGATCAAATAGGTTTTAAAAGCACTGATCACATTTGAGGTACTAAATGTAATTTATCTAGTTCTGATAACCAAAATGAAGTGTGACCCCATTTTGCTTCAGCCAAAAAATCCAACTGAGAATTACTGAAAATCTGAATGAGATGGTGTTGCAACATTGCAGGTCTAGTAGGAAGTATGTGATGCCATGTAGGTTCCCTGCATATTAGATGTATTCTTTGTAGTCCCAGGGGATTTCCTAATGACATGGACTAGTCTTAGACATAGACTTCTATTTCTGTATTTTGCTAAGTCAGGGCTTTGCCATGTAAGGCCTTGTCTGAGGTCAGCCTCTGTTGTGAGTTAGCAACACAACACAGGGTTCTCATGACAAGAAGAATTCTTTATTGCTGCGATGATCATGATCATGATGTATATCTGCATCATCTTGTATATCCCTGCTTATTCTTCTAAGCAAGCCTTTTATATTCTAACATGCATATTCAGTACATTTCCACTAACCATCCATTGGCTAGAAAGCAAGCAAGTAATGAGTCTTCATAATCAGCAGAGAGTTTATCTTATGCCTATGGAGAAAACACCCCTGTTTATTCAGACCTCTCTACTTTCCAGAGCCTCATTATCAGAGAGTCGACATTTGAAGAGTCTGAGCTGACCTCTCAATCTCCCACAAGCCTCCAGCCTTGCTTGCAGCTGATACAGAAGATAAGAAGATATCCTGGTCCCCCTGCCAGGACTTCACATGCTTGCACAATGAACCATCTCTGGGAGCAAAGTTCCAGCAGTGTAGCTACCATTCGCAAGTAAACATAGGCAGGCTGGCAATAGTCCAGGAGCAGATTTGCAGAGTGCTGGAGAGGAAAGCAAACTTCTCCTTTTAAAGTTTAGATGAAATTAGATGAATTATCTTCAAATTATTTTACCAAGAACAATCATAAGTGTGTTTCCATACTATGTGCAGAACAGTAAATCTAATGCTTTTGAAATGGTGTGTTGGTTGAGCACAAAGCGAGGCATAACACTACAGAAGATTGAGATCTATTAGCTCCAAGCAGTCTGAGCAGCCTGCAGGAGGGAGAAAAAGCCCAGGTATTGAAAACAGGCACATAATGTAAATGGTCCTGGCTGCAAGGCAACTCACCTAGCTTAGACAAGATTGAGATTTCAGGTATGGTTGATCACACCTGTTTCTTAACCATGGAAGTCGCATTGTACTACCTGTGTTTCATGCCTTGTAGCCCAGGGCACAACTACCCAGATGGGTGCTGTTTGGATGGGTGTTTGAAGTTGCCTAAGTCAACTGTCAGCCTGAGTTTGTAAACCCTGCTGAGAGGCAAGTTGAAGTATTTCAGGCTCAGTGCCATAGTGAAACTGATAAACTATTTACGGACATACAGACGTGTCTTCAGTTGTGTGATACTCAAATAATCTTGCTGTAGCACTTAGCTGAAGTGGCTGAAAAGAAAGTTCTTTAGAGAAAGGGATATTCATACAGCTCTGGAGATGTGTACCATGTTATATGGCACAATTATGATCTGCTTTTGCATTTTTGAGTAGTTTGCTTTGTCCCTTATCCATAACAATACATTTCACTTATCATGGTCTACTATAATTTCAAGAACATACTACATATTCCAAGTAACAGAAGTGATTAAGTTTATGTATCTTCAGTGGAAACTTCTTGTTTCATTATCTGTGTCTGTGTCAGTGATGGGTCTGAGTACAGGTACAGGGCTGCAAAGTATGCTACAGTTCAAATAGTAGCATAACATTTATTATAAGTCTTCATGCTAATACTAAAAATTCTTATAGGAATAGAATTTCTCTATACCTCAAAAGCTTAAAGAAACATTAATCTCAATAGGCCTTTTGTTTTCAGAAATAATTCTCAAATTCATAGAATTGATCAGGTTGGGAAATACCTTGGAGATCATCAAATCCAATTGCAAGATTCGATTGATTTAGCTTCTAGCAGGTGTGCACACTCAGCAAGACATTAATAAATAAACAAATAAATAAATAAAAACAAGAAAAACAAAAACCAAACCTTCCAGGGATTTTATGTATATTCTATTCATAGGGAAAAAAAATGGCTTTGCTCAAGATATACTGATAAATATTTTTCTGAGTTATTACAAATGTGTTTTACACACGTGCTCTGTTTATAAATGTTAATCCTATGGAAAATCTTTTTTCTAATTCCTCCTGGTTCTTGAGATCCTGTCATCAATTAATAAAAAATTTAAAAACATTTGCAGTTTCTCGTGATTTGCGGAAAAAAAGAGATTAAAAAAATGCCACTCCTATGAGATGTGGATGGCTCAGGGTAAGTCTGGCCTATACTGGAAACATATGTACAGTTTAATAATTTTAGTTGAAGTAGTACTAACATTTCATACTATGTTAATACATAACTCTTTATGAAATGATGGAAGCAGATGGAAAGTAGCCACAAAATGCTTTCGTGACAACACTATTGTTTTTCCATGCCTGGAAAGCTATTGGGTAGTACGAGTGCAGCCTTGCCTGAAGTGAACACTGTGAACAAATCTGAGACTCTTAGAAGAAAAGATGGAAAATAATTTATTGTAATATAAATTTAATCCCAGGAATCTGGAACTGTTGCACCAATATTACCAATTTAGAAATAATGAGCGAGTGACAACATTGTGCTTGTGGCACTCTCTGTAGTTCAGGAGAAGAGAGTAACTGAATGCTGTAGTTTTCTGAGAAATGAGCAATCAGGTCCCATATAAAGAAAGATAATTTCAAGGTACTGCCTAATCTTGATGACATATCATGTGCCATGTGCAGAAGCTTTTAAAGTCCTCAGCTCTGAAACACAAAGAAGTCCTGCTTTTCAGAATAAAACTGGGCATCCCCCTAAAAAAAGAACAATATGAGAATAAATAAAATTTATTCCTGACAGATGGCAAAAGTTATTTAATTATTTAGAGTCATGCTGTTAGTCAGGATCTTCTTAAGCAGCTGCTGGAAAGAGCTGACTCTGCCCTGCTGCTCTGCACTGTGCACCAGCTCAGGGTGGCTGCTTCCCAGAATCTGCTCCTTTGATCAGAGTGCCCCAGCAATTACCCCAGCCTCGAGCAGTGGGGTAAGGTATGTGTGCAAGGTTTTATGTGCCATCAGTTCTGTTGGCAGGAGGAAGCTGTGTGCTAAGAGCTCTCCAGGTGAGCAATCTGGTAGCCTTAGTAGCTGTTTAGTACTGGGCATGGCATAGCTTATACAAATGAAGTCATTTGCTTCATCACAGAGAAACAGTCAGAGATATAATAGCTTACGATAGTATAAAATAAAACGATAAAATAATTTAAAATTTCCTGAAAATTTTATCCACTCACCTCAGATGGCCTTATAAGATGCTGCATGTTTGAAGCGCTTTAAATAGACATGCAAGCCATGCACAGCTGAAGAAGGCTCCCTTGCTTGCAAAATTCAATGTATAACTGTTACAGATATTTCATGGTAAGTACTATGAGCAGAGGATGAATTTGGTGTTAAGTACTGTTTTTACCCAGTGCAGACATGAAAGACGTATGGGATAAAGGCACATGGCTTGTGACCCAGATAGCATATGACATTTTCTATGCAGATTTGAGACCCACATTTTCAGTATTCTGTGAAAATCCCAAGAGCAGTATTTTCTGAAGACTGCTGCTCGCTTTTAATATTCTTACTGCTGATTATGCATTCTTAAATCTGTTCTCATTACATCCCTTTTCATCTCTCTGGAGATACCTTAGTTTTCTGCTTCTACCTTTGGTCAATGTCTTGCCTTTCTATTTTATTTCTTTAGTGTTAGTATTCGCTATCATCAGCCTTTCTATGGATGATTTTCCCTCATACAACTCTGCAGTCCTAATTTCCTCCCAGTGCTATTCTGATTGCCTTCTGATGCATCTTTTTTATTTTCTTAACATTTTGCCTTCTAGAGTGTGAACCACTTCTCTTCACAAGCCTCCCTCCTTCTCTCCCCACTCCCAACACTCATACTCACTCCCACACAGAGTCCTGCTGTACTACTGCATGACTCCTACACACAAAATCTCTCTGCACCTCATTTCATCCCTCCTCCACAAAAAAGATCCTCTCAGACATGTTCTCATCTTCAGAGCCACTTATACTCCTGTACATTAGCACATGGGCACAGTGCTATATTCCTGCTTTCCTCTGCTGTCAAAGATTCCCTGTTGTCTTTTCATGTCCCCAAAGTTCTTTCTGCCTTGTCATTTCTATTTTAGCTCACCTAAATGCTTCTGGTCTGCTTCTTCCTCTGCCCAGATGTGATGGCCCGAATGAGCTCCTTCAGCTGTATTCTGTTCTTCATATTAAGCTTTAAACAAATCACAGAAGGCCTCATTTTCTGTTTCCTTTTGTTTTCCTTTTTTTTTCAGTTAGTGAGCAATATTTTTCTTCCTCAGAGGTGTGTGGTAGATTAAACACTTCCACTGAGGATTGTGAAAATTCTCAGATTGAAAACACAGGAAAATTATTTCGGCTTTTTTCATTCTCTTTTTACTCATCTTGAGTTGAGGCAGGCTGCTGGGAAATCCCATGTCTTAGCAGATACTCCCAAAGTCTCCACTAATCTACCCCAACATGTTTTCTCTCTGAGTTTGTTGGGGGTTTAGTTAATTAATTCAAATCTCTCTTTTATGTGCTTGGTTCTCACAGCATTTTGTATTTTTCTTAAATGTGTTTTACAACTGAAAAGGGAAATTGATTCAGCAATTATTACAATGTTCCATTTGTACAATTTGTTTTGTATTTACTGTGTGGGGTAACTTTCAGTAATTGTAGAGGCACTCAAAACATTTTACTTCCTCCAGTTAGAAGTAGATAGTGCAGAACAGCAATAAGCAGGGAGAAAATTTAAACATTGGAATTCAAATATTTGCATGTGCTTCTTTTGCTGCTATTGGGATTAGGGGGAATGGAAACCTGCAAGCATTTGCATTGCAAATTACGTTTGGAAATTTGCATGAATTTACCCAGCTTGTGAATGTGTCAACTCCTGACATTAGATAACATCCTCCAACCCTGCAGAGCTGGGAAAAAACAGGATTTGCTTTTTGATTGTGAGAGGCACCTCTCCAGTTTTTCAGCAATTCTGTAGGACTGTCACACAGCATCCAGGTGCAGACTGCCTAAGAGCTTGGTGTTCCTGGCATTGGGCACATGTTATAACCACATCCAAAGCCTGAATCATAACGTCTGGGTGATCCAGCTCTCTCTGAGCACAAACTTGATGCCTTTCTTTCTGCATCTTCTACCCCATCTTTATTGTACACCTTTATTTAGAAACTCTAGATATGGTAAGTTCTTTCATGGATACACATTTTTAATTCAAAGTCCTTTTTCAGTTATTAAAAAAAAGGAGATATCACTAACCAGTGCAATCTTTTATTTAATTATTTGTTTATTCTGGACAAGCAATGCTATCTTAGAAGCCTTTTTGTAGTAAAAACAAAACGATCAGTTTCAGATCATTATCTGTCCTACCAGATTTTTATGTGACTGATAACTGTTGTACTAGCAAAAATAATTACACAATATCATCTGATTGCTTGATAATTCTCTTCATTTGAAGAATATTGCACTAAAAGATATTTTGAAGTATATGAGATCAAGTATATGAGATCAAGAACTGCATTAAGTACCCATGCCTACATCACATGAGACTACAATATTACCCAAAATACTGCTGGAGAATCAAAACTCAGATTCAGTTTATATGCTACAGAATCAGTCCGAAATGAACACTGAGATTTTAAAGTCATTTGATCTGTAAACTCATTGAAATGCAAGAGATAGTAGACGGAAGCATGTCAGACTATTTTTTATTCTAACTATATCAAATGATGGAGTATGGAATGACCTGATGTATAAATACAGTAAACTTGAAAGTTCTATGTCATAAGTTAGCAACACTACATAGGGTTCTCATGCCAGGAAGATTTCTTTATTGCTGTGATAATAATGAGCATGATATCTATCTGCATCATTTTGTGTATCCCCATCAACTTGTGTATCCCTGCTCATTCTTCTAAGCAAGCGTTTTATATTCCAACATGCATACTCAGTACATTTCCACTAACAATCCATTGGCTGGAAAGCAAGCAAGTCCCATTACAAATCTTCATAATCAGCAGAGAGCTGATTACTGAAACAGTCCTGTGGTAACTGCGACAGGGTTCCCCATTGTCAATAGAGGGAACCAAAAACGCAAAACATGGTGCATCATCAGAACACAATGGGATGTTATAAATAAAAAACAGTTTTTTAATTCTATTACTGCAAGTGGCCATGACTGTGGAAGCATAGTGGAGGAAGGCAGCCCTGGTTGTAAAGAGCTCAACAATGGCATTAATCTTTCTGAGACTGTGTTACAGTCTCCATTTGCTTGACAGTTTCTTGATCACAAACACAGGGGAATTCCACACGCTTGTAGTTTGCACTATATGTCCAGTCGCGAGTTGTTCTTCAGCAAGGATATTTAACTGCAGCAGTTCAAGTCAGGACAAGTCCCTGGTCAAGTCCCTGTTAATGGTCCTTGTGCTTGGTACCTGTTCGGGCGCCTGTTGTCACAAGTTAGCAACACGACATAGGGTTCTCATGCCAGCAAGATTTCTTTACTGCTGTGATAATCACGATCATGATGCATTATCTGTATCACCTTGTGTACCCACATCATCTTGTGTATCCCTGCAAGTTCCATAAAAAGTCTTCATAATCAGCAGAGTGTTTATCTTATGGCTAGGTAGAAAACACCCCTGCTTATTCAGACCTTCTCTCTCCTTTCCAGAGACTCACTATCAGAGAGTTGACATTCGAAGAGGCTGAACTGACCTCTCCATCTCCCGCATTTCTAAATTTTTACAGGCAAATATTGCTACAAAAGATCAAAAACGCCTCTGCTAACTACAAGATCAATGACACTACTGATAAATGAATTCTACAGCAAAAGAATCACTAAAATTAATTTTAAAATTTCCCTTTCCCTCTGCTTATGACTGGAAGATAGAATTACATCAAAAGATAGCAACAGCCTATCATAAAGGATTCTAATTGCCACACCAAATTACAAAGGTAGCCACATCATTGAAATTATTTTTAAAAGTCATTTTTATGCTATAAAAAATGCATCTATAGTGATTGCATAGAAAGTTGCTATGTTAGTCATCTTTCAGAGAATCACTTAAACTTCCTTCAGATGTTTGCGTAATATAAAAATGTAATGACAAATAAAAAAGGTCCTTTTTGAAAAATAAACCCTAAAGTTTTTGTAGATCTATATTTCTTAATTGCTGCATTTCTTTTCTCACTGACAAGCACTCTGACCTGATTTTGAGGGCCTCAGTATTTCATGGAAAAGATTTATTGAACTGAATAAGATTGTTGTAGGCAGAACTCTTTCAGTTGTATGCAAATCACTGAATGTAAAGACTGCAAATCCTGTAAGGTGGTCAGTGTTTCATACTAAGCTTTCTTTTTGCTGGTGAGAGGCCTTGGGCAATACAACATGAGATCTATAGGAGGAGATCTCCAGAAGACACAGGATGCAATCCCCTGCTCAAAGCAGAGTCATGTAGCTGGTGTCACAAGGCCATGTGCTTCCAGGTTTTAACTGTCTTCAAACATGAAGATTCCACAACTTTTTGGGACAACCTCTTCAAAATTTGGTTATGGTAAATACATGTTCTTCACATCAAGTTTGACTTTCTTTTGTTCCACATTGAGTTTGTTGTCTTTCCTTCTATCCAGGTGCATATCTGAGAAACGTCTGACTCCATACTCTGTATGGTCCTTTTCAGTAAGTACAGACAGCAATAAGGTATTAATGTTGAACTAAAATAGCTCTTTCAGCTTCCTTGCATGTGTGATATTTTCCAGTCTTTCAACCATCTTGGGCCCCACATTAACTTGTTCTAGTACATTATTGTCATTTTTGTACTGAGAAACCCAAAGCCTGATAAACCTCAATTATGATGTGGAATACTGATAACAAAATTACAAAATAGCAAAACCATGTCATCCATAAGTGCAAATTGCTGGTGCAGATATAAATAGCAATCTGATTTCTAGTATTAGTTTAAAAACTGTTATAATGTTTGATAATATTGTGTTTGATGATGTAAATGTACCATATAGGGATCTGTTTCTGTATAACGCATCAGAATTCCCACAGTGGTTTCTGATCATTTATGTGCTCAGCAAAGTATAGCTGTTGTCCTTCTGTTGCTCATTTGAATACATACATTATAAAAGAGGAAGAAAGCTCTGCAGATCTATTAGCTTTGAGGATGAATGTTTATGCTATTGTATTTACATATACAGAACTATGGAAAAGAAAGAATGTGAAATCATCAAAGTAGTTGGAAAAAGACCATCTTGAAAAAAGGTCTGTCTTTAAAAGTGACTAACAATATATTCATGGATAAAGAATGCACACAAAATAAATAAGATACGCTCAGCATATATGCTCCACCAAAACATCTTCCTAACGCATGCAAAGAGGGAAATATTGCATTAATTTCTTTTAAACCTATTGCAGAAATTTCTTTATGAAAAGGTTATGTGGCAGTAGTGTTGACTGGTAGTTTATCTTCATAATTCTTCATCAGAAAATGGCAGTATACAGAAACATTCCTTTTTCAATGAGAATTCTTTTTTAAGAACTTAGGCCAGACTTCTAAAGAAAGCTAGAATAAGATGCAAATGGCTTCATTTCATACTAAAATTGATATGTAACTTCAGGTTGACTGTAAGTCAGGTTAATTGACTGCCAGGACTGCGGTTCTTGCCTGTTCACCAAAAAAAAAAAAAAAAAAAAAAAGTCTTTAGGAGATCTGTCTAACTAAAGAGAAAATACACTGAAAATTGTTTTGTCTAGCACAAAATAAAGTATATGTATATATATTAGGATTCTCAGTATGTGCCAGTAAAACAAGATTTTATCATTTAAAATAACTTCTTTTTTTATTATTATTATTATTAGATGAAGAGGATACAGTGCTAGTAAAATGTAATGGAACACTGACAGAAAGATAAACTACTCATTCCTAATGTCGACACAAAATCTCTACAATATCTCTTAAAAAATTGAACTCAGAAAATTCACAATAATATTTTATTATAACTATGACTATCTGGCCTGCAGAAATAAAGCAAGATCACCAAAGCAAGTGTTCAGCACTGGCAGTTGAAGTATCAGTCTGATGGTTTATAGTTTATTTTGCATGCAGACACCATTACTTGTTAGGAAAATGTTATATGTAACACTGAGTACAGCAACTGCTGTTACTGATGATCAGCAGAAGTATTAATGCCAGATGCCTATTTTCTAGAACATAATTCAGTCGGTTTATTTAATCTATTGTCAACAACTGGTATGCATCTTTTTCCCTTGTTAATTTAAAATCCTCATTACCCAATTGCCATGATTAAAAATAATAATAATAATTTAAAAAGTAATTATTAAAACAATAAACAAAGAACACTCAAGCAAAAATGAAGAGATTTTTATTTGGAAGCTTTTGGGAAATTCTCAAGTTGCAGGTTCTTTTAATCATATCTTTTGAAAGTCAATGGGAAGTTATGCTCTGAGTCACCTCCCTGTCCCATAACAGCCTTAGAAACCAGTGCCACATGTGAAAAATTATTTTGCATATGTGTACAGTAATTCCCATGTAAAAGCCTTAGGGTGTATTCCTGTGCTGAAATTTGGATCCGCGCAGACAGGTAGGCAGTTGTACTGACTTTACAGACCGTGGAAATTGAGTTCAAAAAGTCCAAATGGCTTTGCAGAAACTCATACAGGAAGTAAAAAGCAAACCAGGAACAGAGCCTTTTCTTTTGTCTGGCACCCAGACCCATGCTTTAAATAGAAAACATTCCATCTTGCAACAATATCTTCAGTCTGACATTGGTCAAAGGATGGATTGGTGACTTGACAGGACTTTTCCATCACCAGCAGCTGGCCTTTCAGGATTAGTCACAGAAACCTTGTTGACGCTGTGATTAGCGATAGCTGTTCAGAGATTTGGGTGTGATTATGTAAATGTCTAAATCTAAAGTTAGAGGTGGAAAAGCTTTACTAGCTCATCTGAACTATACCCCACCCATACAAGCCTTGCTTACAAGAGTGCTTATTTTTAATGTTTCTGCAATCCTCCTCCACCTTCTTGGATGTTTGTCATGGTTTTATCTTGAAATGTGTTCCCGGTCTCTTCATTTCCTTTCTCTACAAAAGTATGCAAAAGACTCAGCATTACCACTTAATGCTTCTCCCTCTTAATCAAAGTTTTCTCTGACTGTGTTTTTGTTTCCTTATTCTCAGGTGTGCTTTTATGGGTTTTTGTTTGATTGTTTGTTGGTTTTTGATGATGGTGTCTTGTCTAGCAGTGTGTATTTTCCTTCTCTCCTTCCATCTTGTTCTAAATCCTGACCCCAGCTGAATCAGTGTGGTAATAGCCATTGAAGGATTCTGACTTCCTTTCTTCCATTTAAAAATAAACCAAAACACTTCCCTGTGTTGCCTCAATTAATATTGTGTGAGAGGACTGAGAGACAAAGGGCTGTCTCTGAGATCTCTGACACAGAAGAGTCGTGTTCTGGTCAGAGATTACAGCAATATGCAATGGTCACCAGAACTGCTGATCTCAGATGCAATAGCTCTAACAGTCACCTTCCTTTTCCTCCTAGTGCCTCCTGAAGTTCTTTTTTATGTTAAACCCAAAGGTTTAGATCTGTGCTAGTGGAAATCAGGAGTAATCCAGAGAAGGGCAAGGAGCTGCGGTAAAGTAACCTTCTCCCGTAACCTCTGTCATGAGGCAATAACTCTGTACAGTTTATTGGATTCCTCCGAAGGAAAAAAACAAAACAAAACAAAACCAAAAAACAAAACAAAACAAACAAACAAACAAAAACCCTTTTTTTTCTCCTGCTTGAGGTACAGTGAGGTTATTTTTAGTACATGACTGTTTTATTAATTGCAGTTGCTATTGTGAACGACATCAATCTGGAAAGAGGAAACTCTTGTTATGTACCTCCATGTAGAGAAAGCAAGATTTCATAAGAGATAAAAACTTCTTTCTGAGACTTTCTAGTAGATACAGGACTATCAGTGTCTTTTATAAAATGAAACATTTACACAGACCAAATGTTTTTTTTTCAAAGAGGATTTTTTTCCAAGCATCTCAGCTAGTAGTGTTCATGTAGCATTTTTGACTGTAAGCAGACATGCTTGTTGTACATTCTTGTTGCCATGCAGACACTGGTCACAATGGGTGTACTGAAGAGTACTTCTATCTTGTACAGAAAACAAATTCCTTCACCTGCACCATAAAAAAATCAGAGCATAAAAGGGAGCCCAAAAGTTTTGTAGAATTGAGCCGGTAGACTTGTTTAGGAAATATGACCGTGAGACAGTGAATGTTTCAGTGAGGTCACTTGCCTCAGAGAAACAAAAAAGGCAACATGCCATTGTGACTGTGAGTTAGGTTTGGGCTAGAAAAGCATCATGGGTCAATCACAAAGCTCCTAATGTTACAAGTGCTGCATCTGCAGCATTTGCTCTTAATCATTTAACATTCGATTTAGAGAAAGACAGACTGCATCAGGGCTTTGTAATGCCATCTTCAACCCAGAGCAAACAACTACAGTTCAGATGAAGGATTTCCTCCAGTTTCAGTAGCCTTGGTTGCTGACTGTGGATGCCATCAAATTTAATGCTCAGCATACCTGGTCATTCAGTATCATTATGTATATTCCTGTTTGGAACATGCATTTCTAGAAATATTATTAACCTACAGAAGCACTGGATAAAAAGGGGACTGTTATTGGTTTTAGTTTTGAAATCTTTACTTACTCTCTGAGGCAATGGATGTTTTTTCTTGATAGGTCAGAAAAATATTGATATGGGGCATTGCCCTACATGCATGCAGAAATGCTTCTCCAGAATGCATCCACTTTGCTAAGTGAAGTAACTTGAGTAAGATTTTCAGAAAGTTTTGCTTTACTAATTATATGAAGCTTAATGTAGGAAAAAAAGAAGGACAAAGAAAAAAAGAATAATTATGATTCTTTGTACAAACATTAATTTCTAGTTGAATACAAGATACAGTGGAAATTCTAAACACATAAAATGCATGCAGCAGCAATTGCTTTTAGTTTTAGTACTCTTACATATAAACCTTGAATAATCACAAGACTCCTATTTTTAATATTGCCCATGACATTAAATGACTTATGAACTGAGACTAAGTTACTTGCTAATAGTACAATAGATCGTTAAAGTGATGGTTAGTTCTATTTTATAAATCAGCTAAAGATTTTATTTTCCATTTTCCCAAGTTTCTGCTTGCATCTTCAGCATCATGCTTTCTCTCCTACAGTACAAAACATCTTAAAACTGTTTCAACTGTTGCTTTCCTGCTGCTTTAGAAACACTACAGTGGGGAACCTATACAGAAAGCGACCTAAATCACAGTATCTTGAAATGACCAGGACTGTAGAAGACTAGTTCATATAAGATCCTGTTATATATCATGTATTTCTCTGTCTAACTTTCCAATCTGTTTCAGATTTATTTGAGGATGGATGCTGTTGCAAGCTGATCAAGAACACTTATTCATAGGTCTGTTTGAGAAGTGGAGTCCTCTCAATGAAAGTTAATATTCCATTAGTAGCTTACATAAGTTAAGCTAAAGCGGCTGGAAATTCTTTTGGCATTACTAAAATGAAATTTTCCTCTGGCACTCAATGTGAAAAAAAAACATTAATCCTAAATGAACTATAACATATATTATTATATATATGCTAGCTCCATCTTTGTAACACAGACCTGCCTGAAATAAAGAGGGAAAATGGCAAACTGTTTCACTTTCCCATTTTTCTGTGCATCCACAAATATTGTTTCATTGGCTTATTTTCCTTGTACTCATCCTAAGTTATGATTTTAGTAACACTTTTCGTTGGCTATTCCACTACTTCCAATAATTAAAAAATGAGCTGTAAGAAGAAAGTAGAAACTGTAGAATCATTTTAAATTGTTTGCATTAGTATATATCCTGTTTTTCCAACAAAAATAAGCTAACTTAGTGTTGAAAAAGGATAAAAGCCCTGTATTAAAAAACGAAAGAAAGAAAGAAAGAAAGAAAGAAAGAAAGAAAGAAAGAAAGAAAGAAAGAAAGAAAGAAAGAAAGAAAGAAAGAAAGAAAGAAAGAAAGAAAGAAAGAAAGAAAGAAAGAAGGAAAAGCAAAAAAAAAAAAAGCAAAAAAAAAAAAAAAAAGCTCAACCACTTGGTTTCAGGTTTTCTCAGGAAATTTGTTGTTGCCAAAAAAATACCAAGATGCATGTATTGATGGAAGAGATCCTTGTATGACAGCACTGGGTTATATTGAAACTTGTGAGAAACTAATTGAGGCTTAAAAAATATATATGTTCAAAGTTCAGAACTCAGTTGACTGTTGTTTATCCAAATAGATTCAGAATCCCTACCATTGATCCAGAGGCCTCTTTTTCCCAAGAGGCAGGTACCAATTACCATCTCAGTGAGGCTACCTTACTGTTCATGTTTGAGTAAAGAAATGTCAGTGAGCTGAAGAGCCTTCTATTGAATATTATCAGGGCTTAGGAAGAGAGTCGGTAATGGAGAAGTTATATATCTTTTTATCAGGAAAACTTTCTTTTAAGCTTTCTGGAAGTTGATGATTATCTTCAAAGGAAAGATTAAATATTGCTGATAACAGAAAACAAACAACTCCATCTGTATACTGAGATTTTAGCAATGACTTTAAGGTTTAAATCCACCTAGATTTGCTGCTGTTATTGAGAGTTAAACTCAATCACATGCACCCAAATACACTTATTTTAATTATATTAATATAAGGTATAGAATTTACCTACCATTCTCATTCTGTTTTGCATATTAGCGCTACATCAGGTATTTCATATGTTATGATTTGCATTTCCTAAAAGAGCGGTAAGTATTCTTATTAAAATACGAATCCAATGTATAATCTTTGTAGGCCTCTTCATAAACCCTAGCATGATCTAGATCTCCTACTGCTAGTGCTCTGCACTACATCAACAGAGTGTTTATGTGATTTGTGTTGGCATTTGCTATCTGGGATGGGGAAAATAATTGTAGTACTTATGGGCACATTTTCTGGAGTGATATTCCCAGTTTCAGCGCTGCAAGGAAAAGAGCAGGAATAGCCTTTCCCTTTTTCCACTTTTTGTTTCACTTTTTAGCTAAGACAACAAACATTTCAGTATAGGAACCATGAAAAAGTCCACCTGATTCTCATTTGCCATTTTTTTAATTTTGATAGCCCATTTGATTTGTTTTATTTCAGTCTTTCTCTTTATTCTTGCCTTACAGTGAAATTGTCTCACATTCTATCTTTAGATTCTTATTCATTCCTCTGATATGCAGACTTTTCTATATTTTCATTTTACTTTTCTATTATCATACTTCATTTCATAGAATCAGAGAATGTTCTTAGTTGAAAGGAACCCACAGAGTCCAGATGCTGGCTCCATAGAGGACCACCTAAAAGTCAAATTCTGAGAGCGCTGTCCAAGTGCTCCTTGAACTCAGACAGGCTTGGTGCAGTGACCACTGCTTTGTGGACCGTGCTCCAGGACCCAACCACCTCTCAGTGACCTTTCTGTCCTCCATGCAATTCTGTCTTGTCCCAGTTTGGTCCCCAGAGCAGAGCTCAGTTCTGGCCTCCTCTCCCTGTGAGGAGCTGCAGCTGCCATGAGGCCTCCCCTCAGCTCCTCTACTCTGCACTGAACACACCCGGGGGCCTCAGCCGCTCCTCACACACCTTGCCCTCCAGATCATCTACCAGCTTTGTAGCTCTCGTTTGGAGAGTCTCTAATAGCTTTGAGTCCTCCTTATATTGTGGCACACAAACCACACCCAGTGCTGGAGAAGAGGCTGCACGGCACAGAGCAGAGGGCACAGCCTGTCCCCTCGTCCACTGGCAGTGCTGGGCCTGGGGCACCCCAGGGTACACTTGGCCCTTTGTGCTGCCAGGGCACACTGCTGCCTCATGCTCAATTTGCCATCAACCAGCTCCCCCAGATCCCTTTCTGTCAGGCTGCTGCCAGCATCTCATCCTCCAATCTGTATATATATGCTGGATTATCCTGTCTCAGGTACAGAATCTGATACTTGCTCATGTTAAAACTCATACTTTCATTTCCATACCTTACTTGTTCCATGGTCTGAGGCTTTCACATTAATTTTCAGCTGTGCTCCATGATCCAGATCAATTCATTTCCTTGGGCTCCTATCCTTGCCTTTGTCCCAGGTCTTGGCATGTTTTACTGTTTCACAGTTCTCCCATGGTAATTTTTACACAAAGCAGCTGTGTTGTCTCAAAGCTTCCCTTTCTGTTACCCTGCAGGGCATATGGGATAGCTACAAGCACATAACAGAAAGGATGGACTTTCACACAAGCTGGTATTATCTCAGTCAATGTAAGGAGGACTTATTTAGGGTCAGTTCTCTATATTACATAGGACTCACTTGCTTCTTCCAGTGTAGATGGCTACTGGCACAGGTAGAAGAAAGTGATCAGTTGTGTGGATTGACAGTTTAATGTGAAGAAATTCACTGTCAAGAATAGATGTGCATTATCTGCTGTAGACACCATATAGAAGCTATATTAACTCATTATGAGAAATTTAAACAAGTCACAGTCTGCTGTTCCAACGTGGCTGTGTTTGAAATTACAGAGATGGAATATTCATTCCTGTACAATAAGGAAAATTTTGCATAGCTGCAAGTAGACTCAAAGATTCAAATTAGAGAACTGTTTTTGGATGGAAGATCTCTGACAGCTCAAATTACAGAAGGGTTCTCCAGGTATGCAATTAGACTGCTCAAAATTACTATATCAAAGCACTCAGTAATTTTCAGAAGTGACATTTAACTTTATGTGGAGGACAAGTGTGAGTCCAACCCTAACACACCTTTAAAACCATGAGAGGCTTAACCAAGTCTTCTGCTTTCTGTAATGTTCTTATTTTTGTTCAGAATATAGTTCAAAATGGTTCAAACAGTGTCCTCGAAAGAAGAACTTCAAACCCTTCATTACAAATATAACTGGTGTTGTCTTGTTACTGGTATTTAACTGCCCTGGTAGAAGAGTAGTTTTTGATGTACCAACCAAACTGGATCTAAAAGAAAATATGAATAATACCGTATATTTAATATAATTTTAATTTGACAATTTTGCTGCTATTCCCTGTTGTGTTTTGTACTTTACACAAAAACTGATGTAGCGCTCTGCATGTGTTGTATTTCTGAATCTAGTGTTGTGTCTTCAGTGCTGTGATTCCAGCCATACATTCAACCTAATCTCACTTGGGGAGGAAACAGACTAATTCAGACTATAGTGACTCTCTTTGGACTGTGAATGTATGATTTTGAATTTGCTTTAGAACTTTTCTTTGAATATTGTGTTCTTCAGATGTTATTTCCTGCTTTTCTTATTGGTCCCTTTTATTTTTTCTTTCAGATCTACGGAAAACCTGTCAAATTTTCTACCATTTATTTTTCTTAGCCTCATGTTATCTGGCTACAAATGGCTCTGGTATTTTTTTTATTAACTTCTTTAATGGACATAGACTTGAGATAAATTAAATTTTACGTGGTCACGTAGTGTAGACCACGTAGGTGGTAGGTGCTTCATTGGCTGAGGTCAGAGAGCCCTAGAAGAGATCCATCAAGAGGATCAAACATGCCTTCTGTATCAAGTCCCTGGAGAAGGTGTTGCAGGTATTTCTGGATTTCTGTAGACCAACAGTGAAGTACTTAGGAAGAGCTAGGTGGCTGCCAAAGTCCGGAAAACAAATAACAGTTGAATTTAATTTTTAGTTGAAACTTCCAAAGACTGGTTAAGTTGTCTAAATCCCATTTTGGATCTAGACAGTAATAAACACAGCTATAGTTGAAGTTCAGAAGATGGATTTGATCCTTTATTTTCTTGTAAAGCATTTTGTTCTGACCCTTATCCTCCTCGTTTTTTATTGTTATTGTATAATGCTATAACTGAAATGCTGTCATACACATCAAGGTTAAAACTTTTTTCACTTTGTCATGTTGAAATTAATTGGAAAAATAGGAATGAAACCCATCTGAACAAATAAAAGCACCACTTTTAGAAATTCATAATTATGATCTTCAAATAGGCATAAAACACTACTAAGGATGTTTCTGTAAGTAATATGGAATTTTATATCTTCAGTAGGAGAATAAATAACTTAATGGAAAACAAATAAATTCAGCATGAAGAAAATTGTGAAAAAATATTTTTACATGTATGAATTGAAGTTGATATGAAAGAACAGTACTACTCCAAGGTACTGCTCTTAGATTAATACAATTTATTATGCTTCCAAAGTAATCATTCTTACCATATCAGAAGTAATTTCCTTCTGTTTCCCAGATTTCTAGAAGATTATACGCAGGACTTACATGCTTCCCTGTACGCTTTGAGGTACTATTCCGGGGATGATGATAAAGGAAAACAGGTACTGTGTTCTTGTTTTAGACTAGTAGTTTTTTAACTAGTACTGTCACAGCAAAAGTACAAAATACTTTGTAGTCAAAAGGAAATCAAATTTAATACAATTTTTATTTATTTATTTATTTATTTTTAGTGGGTTGATATGCTTTCTTTTTAGAAGCTTGGAGAGAGAGCCATTCAAAAGAGTGAAAAAATGACAGTGTTAAATATGCCAGATACTCGTGACATGCAGTAAATTTTTTGTGTTTTTTAATTTATTTATTATTATTATTATTAATTTATTAGCTGATATCTGGTAATTCATATACATACACAATATTCAATAAAGTGTCTTTGCTTTAGAAAAGAGATTACCCAAGTTAGATTACATTTATTTTCTCCACAAAAGGAAAATAATTCTAATGTGAGCTCGCTAAAATCTAATGTGGCCAAGGTGTCTCATAAGCACGTATTTTTAAAGTTTATGTAGCTAATTCCTAAGAATATGAGCTGGATAGAAATCAACAGAATGCTATTGCATTTGCCTTGCCTTTTACATTAATAATGGTGCTAAGTATGAAATATCATTTCAACTTATCTTTTCCTCTTTTAATTAAAAGCATCTTGCTATTGAAGATAAGTGACATCTCCTAAGAAGGAATTTATGGGTGGAAGAGGAGAGGCTCTTCCTTGAGTAAGAAGTGATGATAGTGATCTCCCATGGCTAACAGATCTATCTTCCTAGATGATTCCCATATGCAAGAAATCCATGGCGTAGATAAAGAATTCTGTGTCTTTGAATATATTTTAGTATAGCTGAGATAAATTTTCATTCACTCATAGAATCATAGAATGGCTTAATGGCTTAAGAATTCTGTGATTCATACCTAGACTATTCTTAAACATTGAAGTGGCCTCCACAGAAGTGGTACTACTAGATTTCTATTCCATTGCCACTACTACCTAATGTCCTTCTGCAAACTACACATTGCTTACAAGGCTGAATATTGACAGTCAGATATTTAGATATTTGCTAATTGCTTTTTATCTGATCTAGTAGATGATGAGAGGATCTGATGCTGCACCACTCAGCACTGAATATAAAGACAATGAGACTGGTGATTATATGTTTGTTTGCAATACTGTCATGCATATAAAGTGTGCAATATTAACAATATCAAAACTCTTGAGGGGAACTGATGTAGCTTAATGCTGATTGGGCCCTTCCCACAGGGAGGTCTGCTGCCTCCCCTGGAACACTGGCCTGCTACAGCCCTCCAATTATTACCAGACTTTTGTTGTTTATATTGGTAGTGATCAAGGCAAGGAGAGAAGCACGGGGGATATCAAAAGGAACTTTAGCGCACTGGGGTTATAAGCTGAAAGAGCAGGAGCTCAGGTGCTGTTTTCTTCAGTCTCTTTTGTAGTAGAAAAATATACTTAAAAGAACAGGAAAACCCACCTGATCAACACATGGCTGAGGTCTTGTGCCATCAGTGAAATTTTGTTTTTTTTGGATTGTGGGGTGGCTAATATAGATGGCAACAGATGAGGTTCACCAGCATGGGGAAAGGGATTCTAGCTGAGGAGTTGGTGGGGCTCATTGAGAGGGCTTTAAACTAGGTTTGGAGGAGGAAGTGTAAAACCAATCTTTTATAGACCAGGCTGAAGAGACAGATGAAGAATTCTACAGGCAGCTGGAAGAAGTCAGACAATCACTTGCCCTTGTACTTGTGAGGGACTTCAATTTACCAGACATTTGCTGAAAATACAATACAAGCGTATTAGAAGCACATTAGAAATATTTTTATCAATTGAGATAAAACTCTGAAAAGGTCATTGTAATTTTAGATTGTAGTTGTATTTAAGTGAGAAAGAACTTTTATATGGGTTTCTTCTCCCTTACTCCTCTCCTTTGACAGAGTTACAAGTAACTCTGACCAGCAATAGCTATCCTGTACTCTGCAAGCACTGGAGTGCAACCTTGGTATTTCTTATGACACAGCAGGGAGTTTAGACTCAAAGTAATATAAGTCATACATTTTTAGTCAGTTTCCCATTTTATTACATAGCTAGCATAGCTGGAGAGGCTCAGAAGCCAGCATTAATTTAACTTCATTAAATTACAGGCAAAGTAAAATTTTGTGCACTGAATTTGCTTATAGTATAAACTTGTGCAAAATTGTCTCAGTTGTTACTTCTATACTAGTAAACTAAATGTAGTGACACCATAGACCTGACACAGTTGTGCAATAATCCGTGCTATGGTCCCTGCCATTATTTTGATTTGGCTTAGCTATATATTTGCAGGCAAGGCCTTGTCTGGTGTTAAGGGTGGACCAGAACCCATTCCATTCAGGTGAGCTACCCTACAGGTATCTGGGGAGCTTAGCTGCTTGGAAGTTATACTTTTCTCCTTCATCTAGTTTTCAAGAAGTGAAAAGTCTGTGGCCTTTTCATTCAGAAAATTAAAATATGACCCTACAGCAAAGTCTCAATAACAGTAGTGATGTATTTGAAATTGTTATATATACATTTAATCAGTTTTTGTTTCCTCTGCTGGAGTTATGTTCACCCTTCTACTGCTCTTCTGATGTTAGTGCTGATAGTTTCATTCTCATAATGGTGGTGGTAGTGATGTTACCATGAGTTATCAAAATCTGGTATCCTCTGCCAAAATGACTCTGATGTTCATATTCCTGATTTCTTCTCCTTACCCCATTTGGAGTCATTTTTATGTCCTTTCTAATGTGTTTTTGCAGCCTGTCTATTTTGGATTGATTTGCTTGTCCATATTAAATCCAAATATCTAATGTATGTGGTCGGTTTTGTGCACGTTTGATGTTATTTCTTTGTTCTCTTTGTAATTCTTACTGTCAGTTGTGTCCAGATTCAGGTCTTTGTTTCCTTAACTGACCACAGGTATGGTGTTTGTTGCTGCAGTATCTCCAAAGCCAAACCTACACTCATCTTTTAAAATCTCGTGCCTGTACTCCTCTGTGCCACATTCAATGTCTCTGTTTCTCAATGACAGGCTTGTATTTCTTTACAGCATATAATTTTATTAGAACTGTAGACATCTCATTCTCCGCAGAATAACTTCTTTTTACTGCCAGCTGTATAAAACTGTGGTGGTAGTGCATGAAGATAACAAGAAAACAAATTAGCTATAGACACCTTGTCAATTGAAGAAATTTTTGTCACAGCTAAACCAAGTAAAACAGGGCTGCAGGTAGGTCAAGAAAAGTTCGGACTGAGCAAGCCTGATAAACATTACTCCTGAGGCCTTAAAAATTCAGTACAAAGCTGATAGCCTGTTACAAACTCCTTTTACAGCCATACAGGGGTATATCCCATGTCTGCACAGTTTGCAAAGGTACTGATGTAACAAAGCACTTAAGGTGTACTGATTTCTGCTGATATATCCTGGTTCTGCTATACCTGTATATCAGTTGAATTTGGGACTGTTATCTAGGTTTGCTACTGGCAATAAAAAAGTTTTGACCTGCAGGATGAGCAGGAGTGGAAGTACATTTTGCTATCCTGGTGTGGAACCATGTGAGTGATATCAGATTACAAACAACTTGAGAAGTATAGGAAGTGTTGTGTAATGGTGACATTTCAACTAAAACTATGTTTCTTAATGATTTTCAAAATAATTGTTACTACTTATTTTGTCATCAAACAAATACTAAGAAAATATAACAAAATAATTCTGTCCGAATGTGCATATGTCGGCCTTGGAATTCACAGCAAAAAGTGGTGCCTGGACAGTGCGTTTTCTTTGTTCTTTGTTAATTTGCTTCTTATCAACTATGGATATCACCAGGAGCCAAGAAAGTGTCTTATAACCCTCACTGCCTGATAGTTTGCATAGGACAGAGATAGGAGCAGGCAGTATATCTCTGCCTCAGAGGATCTAGAACATTTTTAAGGAGTATAGTGAAATATTATTGTAAAAAATGGGAAGCTGTTCTGACTATTTAGATTAAGAAGAAATTTCTGTTCCATATCGCTCCACACTTCCTTACCTGAAGGATATATAAAAAAGTTCTTCAATGCACATCAGAAAGAAGGATGAGAACTTTTACTCTCTTGTGATTTTCTCAACAGACAAAACAGATGTTGTCATCTGAATCAGAACTGACTTCAGTGCAGGGAGAATTCTGAGTGATTATCTCTTCATACTCTGAAAATAAAAAAAAAATCCTTCCTTGTGAGTGGCCCCATCTTACAGGACTTTTCTGCTGATACTGTAGTCCAGTGTTGCAGGTCAGAACTGGAAGACTGATCTATTTCTTAAGGTCAAATCTGAAAAATATTGGCATGATTAGAATGAATTTTCACTCAGAACAGAACAGAATATCCTGAGTTGGAAGGAACACAGAGGGATCATTGAGTTCAACTCCTGACAACAGTACCCAGATAAGCCAACATTAAAATCTTAAGCCAGGAGACAATGGTTGTGAATTTCATTACACAGCAAATGCATTCATCCTGATAGAAAGGTTTAATAACCCTGAAGAGACTGCTGTCTTTCTTGCTTCATTTTCTGACCAGTGAAACAGCTAAAAAATGACTGATTCACACAGAAGGTGAGGGCATCCCTGGAGACTGCAAGCCAATTAACACCTGGGACAAATGTCCAGAGTCTGATCTCATCTTTGTCTCTTGGTCACGCAATCTGATTGCAAAATACAGTGCAATTTGAAATCTCTGTTCAAGAGACAATTGGGATTGGAATAACAAAGGTGTGGTAGAATAGGAATTAGCTACATTGTTTGAGTAATGTTGTGTAATGTGCAGAGCACCTTCCTAGCCTGTGCCTCATTCAGCCTTGGTACAATCCATCTTCCACAATCTGCAGCTTCATTTACTAAAAAAAAAAGGCAGGCACATACTGAAGAAAATGTGGCACCTGATTTGTAGCAGTTTGATTGCACTGGAATGAAATTAAAAAATCAAAAGCTATTTGAAATGTTTATTAAACTGATTCTTTTTCACTCTCTTCTTCTCTCCTTCTCTTTCTCTTTCTCTTTATCTTCCTCTTCCTCCCTCTTTTCCTTTTTCTCTTCCTTTTTTCTTTTTCTTTTTCTTTTTCTTTTTCTTTTTCTTTTTCTTTTTCTTTTTCTTTTTCTTTTTCTTTTTCTTTTTCTTTTTCTTTTTCTTTTTCTTTTTCTTTTTCTTTTTCTTTTTCTTTTTCTTTTTCTTTTTCTTTTTCTTTTTCCCCCTTTGCTTTTCCTTTCTTTTCCTTTCTCTATTCCTTTTTCTTTTGTAAATCTACAAGTTGATAATTACAAAAATAGCTTTCTGAGAACAATTAGGCAGAAAATAAATAATGTATCTCTTCAGTGAATTAATTCTTGTATGTGTAAACATCCATTGGGGTATCACATCCTGGAAAAGCCACTCAGTTTCACTATGAATGGAAGTTAGAGTTTACAAGTTCTCATGCTCTGTCAGTCCATGGTTGCCTTTATATGCTCATTCACCTTCTTCTGTGTTCAGGTATGTAAATATTAAACATGCTGCCAGAATCGGGAATTATATATATATACATATATTTCATGTAATTAATTAGAACCATCAACATGAATTTTCTTCAACATAATATGAAATGACAAGCACTAGTAAACAGATGATTGTAAGTTACATTCACGTTACAAACTGCTAGTCTTGCTCCTCTTCCTCTTGTTTTCCTTTAATATTTTTAAGCAAGAACACCTTCAAGGGGAGAAGACATTTATATATTTATGACAGGCTTGTCCTTTCTTCTCCTTTTTAATTCCCTACTTCTCAGCATCTCTCTCTCTCCAAGAATGCAGCAGAGCAATAACAGTCATACATTTAGAAAAACACAGAACCACAAGTTCCATTTTTTCCTACTTTTGTCCTATTTTTCTAAGGAGGCTGACTGACAAGAAGGTGGTTCCCACAACAGCTGTTAGGATATTTAGATTTATTGAAATAAATACTGACACCTAACAGTTAAGTGTTAGAATTCATCACCTCCAAACATAGTTTTATAATTTCAGTCAAAGGAGCCGTGTTTGATTGATGAAACAGGGAAGAAAGAAAAAGATAAATAACTGTATTATTATATACATGTAGTTTTGCGTACATAGTTTTTTGTTTTATATATATATACATATATGCCATGAAAGGCTGCTGTATAGGAGGGTAACTGTGACATGCAAATGCACAAAATAACAACAGCTAGAAATTCATTTAAGAGTCATTCTTCATCTCAGATATAGTCCCAGTGTTTACAGACTGATTCTCAGACTTCACTTTCTGTGGCTTTGATTGGATTGTATAGTGTTGGAATAGTTACTTGTTTTTTACAAATCCGCACAAAGAATTACGTGAAATCTGTAGTGGGCATATATATCTCAGTTAAATATTTAACACCATCTTCATGAGTATTTCCTCTTCAAGCATCATGACTGATGGATGAAGTGGTTTGTGCTCAGCACAGACCCAAATCTTACCCAGAATATTCCCTCATGTGCTAAAACATACACTTTCAATATTCTAATTAGTACTACTTGTTCAGAACAGAATAATTTCCTTAGGTAAGGATCCTGAAAAACAACAGTTTATTTTATTTTAATATAGTGTTCAAATTCTGAGAGAATCTGCAAAGAATTAAGAAGCAATTGCCTTAAAGCTGAGGAATGATCAGACTGCCAAAAACACTTCACCTAAGCTTTCATTTGATTCTCAAACCAAAACCAGCTTACTGTTCTTTACACAGAGCTTAGTTGTGAATAATTAGCTACAAGGGCTTTTCCAAAAGTAATGCCTCCTATTCTATTATGTTGGCCCATTATGTCAGAGGTGGATGTTGGTGGTATGGTGATAGAGGTTGAACCTTCCCACCCATATTCTGTAACATTTTGTTGCAGTGTGGTAGATGAAAGCAGAAGGGCAGTCTGACAAGCTGGTATCTGATGTGGAAGTGCATATGAAGCAAAAGTGTGTCATTGAGTTCTTTCATGCAGAAAAAAACATGGCAGCCATTGACATTCATCAACACTTGCTGAACACTAATGGGGACCAAGCAGCGGATGTGAGCACAGTGAAGCAGTGGGTGGTGTGTTTGCACAGTCACAACAGTGACAGCGGGTCACCTCTTCTAATGTAAATTGTTGCTCATTGCTTGTGAAAATTCATAGCTTATGTGGTGATTTTTATTTTTTTTTTTTTCTTTTTTAAAACTGAGAATGTGCTCTATCAAATGGTGTCATCGTGTTCTCTGTATCCTTTGTAGATCCCATATAAATAAACAGGCAGCATTACTTTTGGAGCAACCTACACAGTTGCCAACTGAAATAAATTACTCTTAAATAGAAAATTCAAGGGGGATTTCATACAAATGAAGCAAACGCTTTCATGGATCTTCAACAGAGCTGCTATTACATATTACACTGATGGATAAGAAAAAAGTACTTTTTTTAATAATCATTATTTTCAGTGTAATGAGTTTTATATTTACTGTTGCATACACAGTACAAAAAGATATTGGATGACTGGATGATGTACACCAGAAATCATCATTTGGATTCTGAATTTTCTGCGAATATAAATCACTCACTGAGTCATGACATTCAGGCAAGGGAAGTTGCCTTTTGAAGTCCAATGGCATTAAAGCTTCATCCCCTGCTGGAAAAGTTTAACTCAGTTTACCATTTGCACAGATTTATAGAATTTGTCATATAGTGTAAGAAATCATACTTTTAGAAACCTTTGTTGGGATCCAGAAGTTTGTTTATTGCCTCTGTGTGCATATAACATCTGTTTCTCAGCCATTCACACTGCTATATCAAACTTCGGCAAAATGATTTCAAAGTTTACATTAAAAAACAAACAAAAAAACTGTGCCAGTTTAATCAGTGACTCATAAGAAAGACCATCTCCTTCATTCTAATTGAATGCTAGGTTGTGTTGGAGCTCTGCTACAGAATCGAGCTGAGGGAGTTACCTAACAAATCACTGCCACAGAATGTATTTCAGGATTTCAAAAACGGCTTAAGGCTTTGTTCACAGACTGCAGACAGTGCACATATTCATGCAGAAAACAAGTGAGAGCTATCTTACCAAGACATATCTTAATCTGGACTCAGACTCCTTTAAAATCATACACACGTCATTATTAAGAAGTAAAAGAAGATTGTGAGGCTTATAATGCAAGTCTTAGTACTGAAAAACCATTTCTGTATTTTAATTATTATTATTATACAAAAGTATAAGTACTATGATATTTGATACAGAGGTGTGGCTACAGAGGTTAGCACTGGAGTTTCTCCACAGGTACAGCTAAAGGCAGGGACATCGTTAAGATTTTGAAACAGCATCGCCCCACTCCTTAGAAAATACCTTTGGGATTATTTCAGTAGCACCTTGCTGATGTTGCAACAATGAAAATAGCTAGGTCAGAGACATTAACATTCCTTCGGCTATGCTGTTTCTGTTGCATGACTAGGCAATGGAGCCCATTAAATTAATCTGGGGATGTTTTTTTCCACAGTTTTGCAGATCAGTTGGCTCATCCTTGCAAATCCATACAGCCTTTATTTTATTTTATTTTATTTTATTTTATTTTATTTTATTTTATTTTATTTTATTTTATTTTATTTTATTTTTTTTAATTCATTTTAGCAACAGATTCCTGACTGCATATCACATGTAACTTAGAAGCCTAGTTCTAAACAGTGATCTAAAATTTCTTGACTTTGAGCATCTGAGTGGATGCTGGGATTTTTTTGTGTGTGCTTTAGGACTGAACTGAAACATCAGTGGGCATTTTTCTATGCTGGATTAAACGCCTATGTGTATTTGTTTCAGCTAGAGTGGCACCTGGTCTCTAACAGCAGGTTTATAGAAAAGTGCAATTGCAATCAAACTGCTTTTATGAGACCAATCGTAGTCACTGGTGTTTTGGAATAGTGATGTCATCTGCAGTCTTGACTCCTTCTATTAAATAAAGTGTTACAGGCTGTCAGTAACTGCTTAATACCTGGGACAATAATTATATGCAGCTATGATTATGCTTTAAGTGATTCAGTGCTATATTATAGCCTCAAACATTTTGAGTCTTGTCTCACAGTAATACAAAACTGTACACAGGCATAATAAAATGCTTTCTACTGCCTGATCTGGGTACACACTGACAGACAGAGACGTTACCAGTAAACCATTAATATGTGATGGATATGCTGATAACTCCACCCTGCTTTTTTTATACATTAGGGCAGCACGGTACATTTTGTCAATCCCATGTGCCAGTTAACTTATTTAGTTATGTGTCCAAAATTGTATATCATTGTTTTGTAATGTTTGCAGCAGAGGATAGGCAATTAGTTACCTTAAACTGAGAGACAAGTGTTTGTTTTTGAACTGTGGCATGACACACAGACTCTCTTTCCCTTGATTTCATTTCTCTTCAAACACAGTATATAATTACACCATAACAATATATTCTGAATCTTCACTGACTTATAAAAGCAGTTTGGTATTTTGGATGAAAAGTATGCTGTGTGAACACTGCCATTCACAGTAATGAAAGATTATTGTATTATGTCAGAGTCCAGGTTCATCAGAAGCCTTCTGACCTATTTTGATCACAGTTAAAAAGAATGAGGTATATTTGAATGAAAGTTTAATGCTGTGGAAAGTATCAACTGACATGTTTTTTCCTTTGTTACCCCTTTTCCAAGCAGCTCTGCTGCTACACTTCTATCACTCACCACGCAGAGCTTCCCCCTGCCTTTCACAACTTTGTTTGCCACACCAGAAGTTCAGCTGTTTTTCTTCCACCCCAGTGTATCTTTAATCTGTCTGAGAATGAATGCAGCATTAAGAACCATCTTTCTTGGCACAGTAATCTGTTTTCGTAACATATTTTTGGGCCCAGACACAGAAGACCTCACCCTGGTGCCTTTCTTGAGTTGTCTGTATTCTTTTTTACCTCCTCTGTCTTCTCAGCTGCTCTCACACAATACAGGGATAGCATGGCAGCAGTACCATCCTCAAGTAAGGTGTCACATCCCCAGTGTACTGTACTGGCAGGTGAAAAATTTCTAGAGTTTAAAACTGGAAAATTAATAGCTTCTTGTATCTTTTTCTATATTTCCTTTGAGGCCTTACAAATCTGAGGTCCTACAGATGCTAGAGCCAGAAGTTAACATGCTGTATGTAGCATTGGAAGTATGGGTTGACGTTATTTTCAGACATGACAACACTAGTTTCTAATTCAGGCTTATCTGGAGAAAATGACCACAGGACTCACTGAAAAACAGAGACAAAAGTGCAAAGTGGGAAATCAATCCAGTGACTGCCTAGACCTGAGATACAGCATGCAATTAAATTACATTTTTCTGTGTGCCTTGCTAAGCAGTAATTTTCTAATGCATTATCCATCTGACACGATATTTCCAAATCCATTTTTTTGCATCAGTAGAAAGAATCTTAGTTAAACATAGTGAAACTCAGTAAAAATAATAAGTGGAAAATAGGCACAGAAATTCTTCAACTCACAGAGATATTCACTTCTTTTGCTAGAAACCAATTTATATATTAACAGTCTGTAACAGAATATAATGGAATAACAAAACAATCATAGGTAAAGAAAATTACTTATTTCTCTTTTTCAAATGTATTACTCTGAAGGGAACTTTCAGCTTAGCTGTGCTGAAGGTAAGAGGCGGGATGCTATGTCAGGTACACCATGATGGATCATGGTGATTCCTGTGTCTACATCACATTTCAAACTTTGATCTGTATTTAACCTGTATGAATATGAAAACTTTGGAGAAAATCTTTGCTGAAGAATAGGCAGGGCCTCACATGTGTATAGAAGAAGACATCAGTATGGTGCCTATTAATTGTGTGTGCTTTTTTATACTCTGACTCATACCTCTGCCAAGATGTGTCCTTTAAGTCCAGCTGCAGAGCACATTGTTGGTCATGAGAGAAGAAACATGACTGAAAAAGTATCTGGACGGTATCCTACAAAGAGATAGAAATTAGTAGACATGTAACTGCGAGCACAGAATTCAAAGAAGTAATCCATCTCCTGGCAACCCCTGCTCCCACCCTCCAAGAAAGGGGTATTTCCTTTCCAACATTTTAGAGAAAATTTTAGGCAGGATCTTGAAGTTATTCAGCTCTTATTTAGCAAGTGTGAATAGCACATGTATCCTATGGCTTAGCACACTGGTAGATTCAGATTATTTATAATCCCAGATCAGTTTGTATTTGTCTCTTTTCCTTGGCAATCTCATTTTTGCATGGCTATGCGAGGCTGAGAGGGCCTGCACTTAATAGACTCACATAATGTCAGGCAGCTCTTAGTTCATGTCCTGGGAATGAAGGGACTGAAAATAACAAAACACACATTTTAAAAATATAGCAAAGATACTCTAAAGCAGTACTGAATGTTATGTGACTAATCATTATCAGAGTAATTGAGAACTGAGGACATGTCCTTCTTTCATGACCTTGAAATTCTCTCCCCACTTGCATTAAATTATGGTAAAAAAATTTCCCCAACACAGTCCTATCATAACCAGTTGTAGAAAACCATGACAGTAATATTCATTCCATGCAATAAAATTGAATTGTGGAAATAACAGAGTTTCAGGACAGGAAGAATGATACAATCATTCATTTACTAAGAAGATCTTTCAAAAAAATTTTTAATGTTTTCTCAAGGATTTTTCTTTCCTCTTTTAACCACCTTTTTTTTTTTTTTTTTTTTTTTTTTTAAATTTTCTTTGATAAAACCTTCTAAGAAATCCTATAACTTTGTAGATTAATGCTATCTCTGCTACAATGCCATCACACCAAGGATGTTATGAAAAAATACCATGTTTGGCCCAAACCATTTTGATACTCAAAGTAGTAAGACTCCAATGTTTGTGTCACCTCACTATTTCTGATAACTGACACATAGGCATAACCCTTCCCATTCTTTTTAATGTTTGGGTTAGATTACAGGTGAATTAGGGAACTGGCTTTTTTCTTTCAGTTTTTACAGAATTTAGAGAAGTGTGCTGTAAAACTTGGAAGAACAAAAGTTATAGAAAACTGCAATTTCTTTTATACTGCTAATTTTATTTCAGCTCTCAGATTCAAAAGTCAAGGGAGCAGACTGATTAACTCTACCTAAAATATTAATGCAGATACTTGGAGTATGGTTGAAAAGCAGGCCCCTGAACACATATTGTGGCAAAAGCATTTAACCATGCATGTGTACATGATGATACCTGATTTGCATAGCTGGCTGGGAAGATGTGGGAGTGTGGTTTTTGTAGAACTCAAATCTGAAATTTCAGGTTACACTTTTTATTTCTGTAGGTTAATGTGTCTCTGCCAGTACAGAATCGCCCTACTCCTCTTTGTTTTATTACTGCAATTGCAAACCAATTATTAAAAGTTAATAATTAAACCTCCACAACACTTTGTTGAAATGGCATAGTAGTGTTGTTTGCTGGTTGCTTTTTTCTTTGCTTTTTAAATGTACTTTATAAGAAGAGAAATAGTACTGCGAGCAAACCACGGAATAGCACAGAGAATTATTCATGGAGATTAACATTGTGTCCCTCTAGACAGTAAAGCCTGTATTTACTAGAGTTATGTGCCAATTATTACCAGAATTCTATAGATACAGATGTCATATACTTATTGTATATAGGGGTAACTGATAGCCTGTGATTCACTAGCCTGTGCAACAGGCTTACTTCACTCTGATAAAACACTCTGTATGGAACTTCATTTTCAGATGCAGTATTCAGTAGTTCTGTGCCACGAGCCCCAGATACTGGGTTTTACTTCCAAGTTAGACTTCATGTCTCCCCAGGGCTGGGGCAACTGTGCCTGTCAACAAAGCAGGGCAACTGAAGCAATACCATCAGTCTTCCCCCATTAAGTGCAACAGAACGTAAGCTGTTCTTTGTTATAGCAGATAAAATACAGTACCCCAGGGTTTGGGGCCCAGATCCCCTAAGACTTGAAAAATTGTTTTCACTAGACAGCTTATATCAGGATATCCACTTTCAGTGTGTAGGAACTTACTTAGGGTTAATTCTTACTCATTTTCCATGTATAGATACTGTGGAAGATATTACTTCTCTGTTTTCTATCCTCTTTTATCCTTGGGGGGAAAGAGAGGGAAGACGGGAAGATGTTTTGACACAGAAAGTCACAAATGTAAAGACCTGAAGTAGTTGAAGAACCAAGTGATATAGTCATCACCCAAAGTAACTGGGTTTGAAGAGCACCTCAATTCTCATAAAGTGAGAATTGCAAGCAGGACTGTACTAGTGACGCTGCTTCAGCAGAGATGTATAGTAAGCATGACTAGTAAAACTACATGGGAAGAGTGAATTGAGATTTCTGAAATAAAGAGCAGAGACCTGGTTAATAAAATGCATTGAACTTCTAATCTAATTTTATTCTTATGACATTCTGAATCTTTTGTAGCAGATGTCAGAGGAGTTATTGCTACTTTACAAAAAACTGTGGTTGTATTCACTTGGTACATTTATCTAAGGATATCAACGTGCTTTTTAAATTGAACAAAGCCTCCAAAATAAATATCCCATGTCGAGATCATTATCTACATATTGCAAGTGGAAAGGGAAACATGGTATTGGATATCTTGCCTAAGGTGAGAAAGGAGGCTTTTAGTAAGACAAAATGGGAAGTGATAGTTTCTGACTTACCAAGATAATTATTACGTTCAATAATTCATCTCTCACTGCAGCTGTGTTGAATATTCTTGAATGTTAAATATTGTACTTTTAAATTTCCAGTTAGCATCAGGATTAGATGAGTGGTGAATTACAGTAATGATGCTTTATGCAAAAACTGCATTCAAATATTCAGATAAAATTATGTTCAATAAGCAGAACTGCCTCAAAATACACAATTGTTTCATGTAACTTCCTTTTGCTCTGGGACAAGATGCTGTTCAGTAGCAGCCAAACCTGGAATGCAATTCCATTATATAAAACAAACAGGCCAAAAGAGAAAGAGTATATCCTCCTTTTAGACACTGAAAAAGGATGATTCTCTTTCAGTCCAACTATGACAAAATGACTCTTTGATATAGAACTTCATAAACTATCTCTAATAATTAAAGCCCTGAGTGTATGCTTGCTGCTGCTTCAGCTAACAAGGTATTTCTGATTTTCAAAGAAAACTACTGACAATTACACATCTGAATAATAGCAAAGGAGGCACAACAGCTGTAAATCTTTCAAATATTAATGGGTCATTGCTTCAGAAGGAAACAATGAAAACAGTTATTTTTAAGGTACAAGGTTGAGTTTAGTTCATTTGTGTTTAAAGACACTGATTAGAGCTATTAAGGTGCTTAACCACAGCACTATCTATGAATTCATAAAATTGTAGAATAATAGAATGGTCTGGGTTGAAAAAGACCATAATGATCATCTAGTTTCAACCTCACTGCTGATGGAAAAATGAAAGAAGTAGTCAAGATCAGAACTCACGGTAGTGTCTTTCATGAGTGTGACTCCTTCCTGCCCATGAATTTATAAAATAGTATCTATTGGAAGTAGCAACTACAAATCTCCCTTTAGAAGGCAAACCATGACTGAATAGCAGTGAATGAGATTTAGATTTATGGAGGCACGTTTCCAGGCTATTTCATACCATCTAGCCATTTATTTCTACATAATTTTCCTGTTTACTCCCAACTGTTCTTTTTTTTTTTTTTTTCATATCTGGATTCTCTACATGAAGATTCTTAAACAATATGTCAAACTAAAAGTTGTTTTAGGTCTGTGTTGAAATGGAAGGCTCTAAACTTGGCCTAGCAAATTGAAATATATTTCCTAAGCAATTAACTATTTTTTTTTTCTTTTAGTTTGTTACTTTCATCAAAGATGACCACTTGAAATGTCCTCTTGTTTTCCTGTTCTTACTTTGTATTATTAAACTATCAAATGTAAGTTGTTCTACACGTATATCAAAAAGCATTGTAAATACAGAGAGTACAAAAGCACTTCTCAAAAAAGTCCTTCATCAGTAAGATTCATTTATTTAAAACATTTGACAACCTATAAAGTAATATGTGCCATGTGAAGTGCAGTTAGTTGCTGTTACAGAGCTCAGCATATTGCTCCCTAAGCAATTTAACCCCTGCTGCAGGATAATTTAAACCCAGGCACTTTCCCATTTATTTCTTATGCAGTTGCTTTTCCTGGGGGTATGTGACCTTGATGTTGCTAACACCCTGGGATTTATTCAGCAGCTTCCTTTGATGAGGTTGACTACTTCATTAAGTCAATCCCCATGCAATTGCATGAAGCCATGGCTGTGAGATATGATTCAAGTTAACAGTTTATCTCCCAGAATGAAAGTATTTTGTCCTATGTGTCATGTTATACACTCTTGGTTTTACACACATCATGTGTTTTCAGTATTTTATCTGGAAAGTGCCCCCATGATTTTAGAATCCAGTTGCTTGGTCATATTCCCATCTCAGACTCTTGGGGTAGTTCTGAACCAAAGGGAAAAAAAGATCACAACATTAGCTTCAGAAGGGCTATACATTATTATATGTGTAAGTACGAGAGTACCAAGGGTGAAGTTGGGGACAGAATTTCCTTCTCTCCAGCTGTTGTTTTTCTGATAAATTAATGCATCTTTAATTTAAGTGAGCATGAGCTTCCTTTAAGCTAGAACATAGGTGCTAGCAAGTCTTATCCTTGTAGCTGAGTAGTTAAGAAAAAAGAATGATGAATCAGGGCATTCTGCAATTCTGCAACTGGTGCTGAGGGGCACTGCAAGGAGTAATACAAGGAGGACTACAAAATATTCGCAGAAGATCCTTCAGCAACTGAAAGTATTGATATGGATACAATGTATCTATCTCTTTTTAAGGCCCTACTCACGTTTTCTTGTTGTTCAAAGTGGTAGACAAGTATGAAAGAACATATAAGCTGTGGCAGCACCTAGCATCCAGCAGCTGAAATTCCAAGATACTTTTCAGGGGTTGATTTCTTTCTGCTGCCTCTATAGTACCCAATAATGTCTGACCGATAAATGAACAATGCCATGATACCAAGAGTGGGGTCTGACTCCCACTGCTTGCAGCCAACAGTCTGACACATTACATTTTTACCCTGAAAATAAATAAATAATCTCTGGTTCATCCTACCTTTACAACACATTCTTACGTATCTCACAGAACATTTTTTCTTAAAGTAATTCTGAGGGAAAGAAATTGCAAGCAGGCTGAAGTTTTAGTGTCAGAATGTAGAACCAAAGAGATTATGTTCAATAAGATAAAAGTAATTTATCTGCTCATAGAACTGCATTAATCATAAACAAATTGTATCCAAAAAAAAAAAAAAAAGAAAGAAAAAAAAAAAAAAAAAAGACATGAGTTTATTCTACTTCAGTCATAGCACCTAGACTGAGGAACAAGTAAGACACTGCTGTTGATGAGGACACAGAAATACAAAGAGGTCCATCTGAGAGTTAAGTTATAGATTTTGCACTGGAAGATGGAGTCCCATGGAATGACTCCCATATTTTTGTAACAGTGAGATATGATGAAAAGTAAGAGATATGGGGATTACTGTAGCACCATCATCATCACCATCCTAATTCTTGAAAAAGAACACCTACACTGTGGATAGTTATAACCAATAAGGTTGGTAAAACAATCTCTAATCTTTAAGCTTTTCACTTTAGCTCATCAGATATCTCCTTTTCTAACATTAACTTTTTAAAATAAAAACATTAATTATTAAATGTATGCATAATTATTATGTGCTAATATTAGCAACTGTCTTTGCACTCCAGGAGTTGAGCTTTTGTTAAATTTGTTTCTACTGGCCAAACATCCAAATTCATACAATATTCTTCACAGCTTTGTGACAGTAATACAAAGCAAGTAAGGGTGCTTATGTTTGTCTGAAAGTGCATTTCTCTCTCATTCAGAATCCTAGTACATAGCATATTGACTTCTCACCTCACATACAGATGAAGCTCTGTTGTGACTTATTATTTAAGGCAGTGCAAGCCCAGTGTACCTGAAATCTGCACCACCATTAAATCATTAAGCTGCTTCTGGCTCTTCTGGTACCTATCACGATATAGAAAATACATCAGATTGTTAAGTATAATTTGGAGCCAACACCCCAGTAATGGTTGAATTGGTTATCAGGGTACAACATGTCTATGTTTGGCAAGGTCTGATTTCCAGAATTGTTTATGCAGAGACAATAAGCAAGCAACACTGCACAAGCAAAGAACACATTGTGCAGCAGCTGTTGAAGGAGGCAGAGTAGAGCACCACACAACTTCCCCAGTGGTTAATATTGCCTCTAGGTGAAGTAATAAAACAACATATATAGAAATATCTTGGCTTGGATATTTGGCTTGGAGGCTAATTCTAAAGACACCAAGTCTGTAAAAGGGTTTTTGGTAGAACTCAGCTATTGTATTTCTGCATTGCACCATAAAAGCTCCTGACACTTCTGGTGGGGCAGTCTTTGTGCATAATGGGTAATGTTCTTACACACACACACACACACACACAGTCCTGGCCAATGTGGGACATTCTTGTGAGCGGAAACCTATCTAGAGAAAAAAAAAAAAATGCCACTGGCCCTCTTGGCCACCCTGGCACACTGTCAGCTCATGTTCAGTAGAGCATCAACCAACACCCCCAGGTCCCTTTCCTCTTCACAGTTATCCAGCCACTCAGCCCCAAGCCTATAGCTCTTCATGGGATTACTGTGGCCAGTATGCAGGACCGGCACTTGGCCTTGTTGTACCTCATCCCATTAACCTCAGCTCAGCTTATCTAGATCCATCTGAAGGGCCTCCCTACCCTTAGGAAGATTCAGACTACCTCCGAGCTTGGTGTCATCTGCAAACTTACTGAGGGTACACTCAATCCCTTCACCTAGGTCATCAGTGAAGATATTAAACAAGATGGGCCCCAGTACTGACTAGGGGATACCACTATACCACTTGTAACAGGTTTCCAGCTGGGCTTGCAGCAGGATGGTAAAACAGCATCTTTAATCCAGTCCAAGCACCAAACCTGTTCATGCTCTCATCTTATGCTGTTTTCTCACTGTCTTGCTGTTCCCTTGAATTTTGTATTCCTTGCTGCACAAATAGCAAAATTCCAAAGGGGGAAAAAAAAAAAAAAAAGAAGTGTGCCAATGTCCACTAACAGAAACAGAGTAGGAGAGATAACATCAGTTCCATGTGTTTACATCTAGCAAAACTTTATTAATTGATAATTTTAAACTAATTCTACAAGGAGCAGGATAGTCTGACATAACAAATTTAGCAGTGAGTATCTAAACAGGTAAGACATTAGACATTACACATTAGACATCAGCAAGACGAACTGTTAACCTACTTACAAGTTCAAGTATTTTTCTAGTTATATGACACAATGCTTAGCACAATGAAGAAATAAATCCTTATGTATTTTTCTGTCATTACTGGAAGTTTATGAATTTGCAGAAAAATATTTTTTGAGGGAATCCTAATTTAACATAACTTAAAGCTCCTTAACACATTTGTTAAATCTCTTTTCTTCAGAGGCTGGTGCAGACCTGAGAATTTGCAGTAAAAGAACCTGTCACTGGCTACAAGTTGGAAACCACTTCACAAACAGAAAAAAAATATTTTTTAATTTACTTTGTTTTGCTAATTTGCTCAGTCCAATAATGAACAACATTACTAGTGCCACTGGGGATGCCCACACATTTATTTTCTGATTCAGTAACCAGTTTTCCCAGACCATTATCGGAACCAGGAGTCCTTGTTTCCTGGAGAGAGTGAGAACTACGCCACACAATATTGCTTTGTGTTTGCTTTCATACGTCTCTTAATTGACATAAAATCTTATTTCTGTACTGTTTATATTGGAAATAGAAGATACACCTAGGAGATAAGCAGATTTAAAGGAAAGGCTGCATCCTGGATAAAGCCAGGAAACTGAAGATCAGTACTTGTTGTATTTCTTGTTACCTGAGAAAAACTCACTGCCCCACAGAACATCTGTAAATTAATTTACGCAATGTGCTTACTGTGTAGCAATATTAATGGCAAAATTAAAAGGACACTGAATTTCAGTATTATTTTGTCTATTTGGATGACCCAGTGTAAACTCCCCCTGTAATCAGAATAATATCTTTTCTGAAATCTCAAAAATATGGCTTCAAAAATATTTTCTAGGGAAAATGCAACGTCTCACACCTTGACAATACCATCTCCAACATCAGTCCCAAAGGAGAAAGTTCTTTTTTGTATTTGTGTGTGAGGGAAGCTTTGTCAACTATCATAGCAAGGTTTATGGAAGTTGAAGTAAGCACTCAGGGTGATATTTTCCAATATTTCATGTCCAACCTCCCACCTATTCACTTCAGCAATGCTGTTGGGATCACTAAGTATTTAAAAGCTGCTACAGCATTTACTTCCTGCAGTGAAAAGCAGATCACTCTTGATATCCATTCACTTGAAGAAAACTTCTGTAAATTGTCTGTATGTTCTAAAAATCATCTAGGTTAATGATTACCATATTTTGACTGTTCTGTCCTAACAACAAATGTTTACGATTAAGTTATGAGTTTGGCTCTGTCTGCCTCTTGTTCTACAGCACCAATGGGAGTGTTTGGCTGTAAACCAATGTCTGTTTTTTAATTACTCAGAAAGGAAGCCTTTTGTTTCATTTTGTTTTTGCACTGTGAAAGCCAGTGCTCTGTCCAGGAGGTGTTAAATCACACGTTTTCCTAATGAGACAAGTGAGGCACTGTTGTTTTTCTCACTGTTGGAACAAAACATGACAAATGCTTGTAAAAGATTCCAGGAAAAAGGCCTGAAACAGGCAGGAGAAAAAAGAGATAGTAAAAATATGCTTTTAATTATCTTTGCAAACATTACAGTGAAATGTTTCTTGCAATCAGATTGCATTTGGCTTTACAAAAGCTGTCCTTCCAGCCCTCTAGAAAGACACCCATAAGAATCCCTTGTCATCCTTTCTATCTCAAGTCATCCCTGAAGGGCAGAAGGGGAGCTGGAGGCCACACAGAGTGCTGGACACCAGTCTACAGCAGGTCAGCCCATGCTGAGAGGGCTGGGTCCATATTTTATAATAGCTAAGTGATGTTGACAAGTGGGTCTTTTGGCCTTATTGAAAACCCTTGCTATGCTGTTTTACCCAGAACGGTGTGCAACTTCCTAGTGTGTTTTTAGAGTTACAGAGAGATGCCACATTTTGCACAAACACCTTTTTCCTCTGCAACTAATACCCCTAGATTTTGCAGCTTTTACCACCATGAGTCTGTGTGACAGTGCCTGCTCTAAATAAACAAATAAATAAATAATCTTCCTCTTCTTTCACTGCTTCAGTTCAGAAGACAAACATTACTAGAAAGTTTCATCTTTTCCATTTGGAACAACTCTATTGTGACAGGAGAACAAAGAGGAAGGAAGTTAGTAAGTGAAATGGCTTGTTGTAAGGCATTTTTTTTTTTTTTTTTTTTGTGAGAAATTAAAGATGGCCTAGTGCATTAATACACAGTATCTAAAAAAATCATCAAAGAGTCACCATCTCAGCTGCTGTGCATTACCTGGATGCTCCCAGGAATATAACTCTGTGCTGATCCAACTGCAGCAGAGCTTTCAGATCTGACTTGTGTTCATCTGATTTATTTCTACAGCAGAAAGTGGGAGATGGGGTGAAATCATCTCAGTTGAATCTAAAATAAATTATTTAGAGTAGAATAGAGACTTTACCAAATAAATAAATAAAATTATGTCTTGGGAATATGTGTTCATGTGTATTGCTGTGTGTATATAGCTCACATCTGCTCCTGATATTCGGGCATACAGCAAACAAAATAAAATAAATAAATAAATAAAAGCATCAGATGTTTCACCTCTCCTCAAAGGCTTTGTGACCTCTCAATAAGTCTAAGAACTGAAGAAAACTATTCCCAAAACCCTTACTTACCTGTAGCAGGACCTGTGTGCTTCCATGACATAATGTGTAATAATTTAATGATTACAAGCACTCTAATAAAGCCATTTGTATTCACTGAAATAAAACCACAGTGTGCATATTCAAGGTTATTGTTAGTTTCCTGTTTGTGCTGCATTTTGGTTGTTGCTATTAATTCCCCTCCCACATATCCTGTCTGTTCTTGACATTTTCTTAATAGTCTTTGGAGAAGGGATCGCTCTTACCAGTGCACTAGCCACTTACAGTGTAATGGAAGAGCATGGAGTGCTGCAAAACAAGGTAAATTAGTTTAGAGCTTATAAAGTCTTGCCACCTAGGCAGTAATCTACACATGACCCCACTGTCATGAAAAGCGACTACATTTTTTGGGCTTTTGTTGTACCAATAAGATAACCCAAGGAAAAACATCATTGAAAGCATCTAGGGAACTACAGATCTGGAGATATATCCGTATATCACAATATTTATATATGGTGATTATCAGTATCTGTTTATATTTATAAAACTATATATGTGTATATATATATCTCCATATATGTATATATATATACATCCATATATACGTGTCACATATAGTGATTCTGAAGGATCCATCTCTCCCTTTTCCTTCATTCTTTTCTCTACCTATTTCCCAGGAGGACAGGAGGACTGCTCAGGAAAAAAAGATGACCGTCTATCTGTTACCATGTCATAATTTTCTTCTGCACTGTTTACAGAAAACAAGCTGGCTACTATAAGCAAACTGAGCAAGCACAGAAGAAAGCCTGCTCAGAACACTTAGCTGCAGCATTCCACTTGATAATTGTTCGGGCCTCGAGGGAAGACAGAGCTCAGGGGGTCAAACATTAAAACAACATTAGTTAGAAAGCATGTGTGTTAGGGTCAGAGCTGGAAGACATTACATTTTTTCATACATCTCAGTGAAGTATAGAAACACAATATGCCCTGCTTTGAACTCTCACTTTTTAGATGCAAAGTAGGCTCTGAACATGAATAGTTATGAATTATACTTGGTTAATGCTGATGCTATGCTCTCCAAAGTTTTTTCTTTCCCTGTTATGCTGGGACGCCCTAGAAATTTAACCAAAGAAAAGATGTGGGCTGGAACAAAAGAGTTCAGCCAGCTGCCAGTTTCATTCGTAACAGTACAACTAGTGTGGTCCTAGAAAAGAGGAAATTGCCACTGCACAATCCAAGTCAATTCTTCCATTCAGTGTCAGAACAAGGCTTCCTAGCAGGGCTCCTACATGTGGGGCAACTTGACAAACTTAAGAATGGCTGTATTCAGACAGATCACCGTGCATCCAGTTAAGTACCTTGTCAATAGTGAATGCTTTGGAAATGTTATAGAGGAATGGAGCCAGAAGAGACTGATGCTTTCCAAGATCAGTCTCTCAAAAGGAAATCCCTTACAGTGCTAGGAGTGCCATTTTGAGCTGGGCTGAGGAGCAAGTTTGAGTACTGGACCATTATGCTTCCATGAAGCTTCTTAACTGTGTGCATGCCCTGATGCACAGGCTGTAAATTTATGCACATTTTTTAATTCCATCTACTTCTACTCCAATACAAATTTTGTCACAATGTTTGGAGACCACAGAAAACTTTAATTTTTTTTTTATTTTTTTTTAAAGGGAGGTGGGGAAGGGTGGAGGACTCTGAGAGGGGGATAAATTACTGTAATAGAACGTAGGCAAAGCTGACTGACTTCGGTGTCAGTACTCTGGCTTTGTTTTGTTTAGCACTACAGGAATATCTTTCCATTAAAACTTCTCAGTACATTATTTTCAGTGAACTTGTCCACTGAGTTTTAGAATCCATGAAAGATTTTAATACCTATGGCAACTCAAGAACAAGGTGTTACAGCTTCTTTCTGGGGAGAAATATCTCTCCTCCCTTTGCTCAATACACATGCTTTAGGGCTATGTGTATGAGGAACTCATTAATGTTGAGTATTACCGCACTCAAACAATTGGGGTCACAGACTATGAAGACATTGTAGAGGGTGTCCCTATGACTAGCCAGTTCTGACATGACTGTGACACAATTAAGAAATATTTTTGCAAACCAGTTACAAAGGCTTTGCAAAATGTGTTCAAGAAGTTAAAAATATACTGGGCATTTGGTTGGTGGAAATCGGTATCTGTTCTACAATTAAAAAGTTGCTGGGTAATTGAGCTCCATCTTTGGAAGGGTATTCTATTTATACTGTTGCGTATCTATCCATACTTGTACATATATATACATATATATACATATATATATACATATATATAAATTAGCCTTGGTTCTTGCTGAGCACCCTGAAGAATTGTTCCTGGGAAAAGAACGTGAAAATGCTTTTTTGCTCTGAGTATGACTATGCACTGAGATGGATTGCCCAGAGAGGTTGTGGAGTCTCCTTGGAGAGCACAAAAATCTAGAAGGACTGGTCCAGGGCACCCTACTCAGATTGTTTCTACTTGACCAGGAATGGTTAGACCAGATGACATCCAAGCAGCCCCAAACATCCTGTGATTTTGTTAAAACGCTTAAGATTATTACATGAAGTTAAACACTGAACAGAAGCATTATTGTAAACCTGGCTGAATCTTTCAGAACTGGGAGACAATATCTACCAGTTTTGTTGAATAAAGAGCACTTGTGTCACCCTGAGAGGTCTACGAAAATCACATTGAGTGGCAACTGGTTGAGTTTTGAAGCAGCGATTTAGATTGTGAAGAAATCTGCCAATTCAAAAGTAGAACCCCAAACTACCTCCATCAGCTGCATCTGAAGACAACAGAACACAAAGCACAGGTCCAATTTCACAAGTGAGATTTGAAGGGGTTATTGTAGTTTTGAAATTGCTATGAAAGAGTCTTCATTATAGAAGGGTGTTGTTAGCAGGAAAAAGCATAAGTGCCAGAGGAAAAAAAATGCAAAGCAAAATTAGCTGATTCTTCAGACCTCTCTCCCCCAGAAAACCAAATTCAGATACTTGTTTTCACTCAAATACATGCTGTATGACAAGTCTTTGTTCATGTGACAAAGGGTCTCATTTACACTGTTAAGACTTCAGATCACTGTACTTCCTAAATAAATATCTACGTTCTGAGATAAAACTGAAACAGAGCATAGGATCCCCCAGGTTTATTATAAGGTATTTATACATAATTGTGTAAATTCACTGAGATGTACAGCATTGGTTCTTCCAGCTGACAATGTTCCTGAGGGAACACTAGAGACTGTGGTCACCTCAGCAGTAACACCCACATCATTCCAGAGCTCACCTCCTGCAGCCTGAAGTGGTGCACTGGACTTACAGTATCACAGTATCACAGTATTGTGCGAGTTGGAAGGGACCTTAGAGATCGAGTCCAGCTCCTGGGATTCGAGCCCTCTAGTGTAGCAGAGCAGCAGTTCTACCACTTGTGCCATAGGGGGGATTCGAACCTGGGCCTTATGCCCCTGATGCTAGGATAAGTATCTTATGTACAGATCCGCCTTCTCAACCCTCACAACAAGGACTTAATGAACAAATGCATAAGGACATTAATGGAATCACAAGAACTACAACTCCTTTGACACCGCTTGTAATTAACTTCAATAACTTGATACACTTGTACAAAAATGGTTGCTGTAGCAACCTGAAGACATGTCAAGGAGCTGGATGTATTAATTGGCATTCTGTATGAGTAGCTCATTCACTGGTTTCTATTGCTATGGAAACAGAACTGTCATTTTATGCTGATGACAAAGGGTTGAGTTACACTTTTATTTTTTATTCTTCCCTGCAGCAACTTTGGTTTATATAATTTCATTTAACAAATGAATGCAAGACCTAGTCTCATGCAGATGTGGATTTCTAACCTGAATCCAGGATTTGGATTCCAGCAGGGCTGGAAACTCCATGCAGTATTTTTTTCCATATTACCTCTGCTTTTACATTTTAACAAAGATTCAAACTCTATAAGATGATGCACTGGTTATGACATTCCCTTGATAAATGCAGAGAGCTATGCTAAAGCATGTATGCTCTGCACTCCAATATTTATGCCACTTTTCTCCATGACATTTTTTGAAACCAGTCTGCCCCAGACTCTTCTTCAGCATTCTGTAGCAAGTCTGTCTCACTTGGTTTGGCAGTCTCAGTTTCACTTTACTCACTTGACTTGTGTCTCCCTCATAAGATTTTCATTTAATTGGTTTATTATACCCATGCTTCACATAAGTTTCACATCCAAAGCCACTCTTCTGTGCTCCATCTTTAATATCAGTCTCTTCCTAGTTCTTCCATGGAACTCTGTTACAGCCTTATCATACCAGGTAACTAAACACTGCTGAAACACCAGGTAGAGGGCATACCTACAAAAATGAAGGAGTCTAATTTGAAAGATATTAGACTTGTAGTACTTTTGCTGTTGTAGAAATCTGTTCTTAAGGTTTAGCCTGACATTGGCCATAAAACAAATCAGCTCTACTGTCATGAGTTGCAACAGCACCCCAGCACTGCCCCCATGTCTTTAACAAGGGCTAGGATACAGCAGACTGATATACTGAGGATCAATGACTAAAGATTTTTGCTGAGACCTGTCCGTGTCCTTACATTGTTTCCAAAACTGACTGCCTGCTTGCCTGAATTCTTACTGGTTTCTTTAAAAGCTGATGAGCTTCAGCGGTGTTATTAATAATGGTGTCTGTGTCTTTTGATAATTTATTTTTTACTTTAAACATAATCCATACATAAAAACAAACAAACAAAGATTTCTATTTGGTATCAGTAAAGATACAGAGTACTATCTTTCTCTTTTCATTGGCTGTTCCTTTTTTCCATTCAATAAAATTTTGGCATGTGAACTGTTAGAGCTGTCAGAGGAAGAGCGGACCAGAAAACAGTTGGTACTTGGCCCAGCAGCATAAAATTCTGTCCAGTCTGTTGAAAACACAAGTGAGCTCTCTAAATCCAATCTATGTTTTCTTATATTTGTGAGAAGTGGACTTCCTTTTAGGATTTATTTTCTTTTTGAATTTAAATAATGCAGAAAGACTGCATCTGACTGCTTGTTATTTCAGGCCAGAGAGACTCAGATCTGTGCCTGGGAACATCATGGAGTGGATCCTCCTGGAAGGGATGTTTAGGCACATACATAAAGATATGTATAAAGAGGTGATCCATGACAGCCAGCACAGCTTCACCAAGGGCAAATCATGCCTGACCAGTTTGATGGCCTTCTGTAATGGAGTAACAGCATCATTAGACAAAGGAAGGGCAACTGATGTTGTCTACCAGGGCTTCTCTAAGGTCTTTGACACAGTTCTGCACCGTATTCTAACCTCTTCATTGGAGAGAGACAGTTTAAAAAGGTGAAAGAGAAAATCATCAAAAGGTCATAGCCAGAGAATTGTGGTCAATGGCTCTATGTCTACATGGAGGCCAATCATGAGTGGTGTACCATACTGGAACCAACATTCTATGACATTTTTATCAATGACATAGATGACAGATTTAATAAACTTTCAGCAAGTTTGTTTGTGACAGTAAGCTGAGTGGTATAATTAACGCAATAGAAGGAAGGGATAGTATCCAGTATGATGCAGACAAATTTGAAAAGTGAGAGCACAAGATTCTAACCAGATTCAGTGAAATCACAAATCACATGCAAGATGTTTCATGTGGATCATGTGTACAGAGTGAGAGAATAATCCAATAAAAGCTGCCCTGCCATGAAGGACTTGTGGGTCCTGATGGACCAAAAGCTAGATGTGAGCCAGCAATGTGTATTTGCAGCCTGGAAGGCCAAATGCATTCAGGGCTACATCAGACTAGGGGTGGCAGCAGGGAAAGGGAGGAGAGTTCTCCTCTACTCTTCCCTCATGAGGCCCCATCTGGAGTACTGTGTCAAAGCCTGAGGCTTCCTGTACAGGAGGAATGTGGAGCTTTTGGAGCAGGTCCAGAGGAGGTCATGAAGATGATCAAGAGCTGAAGCACCTCTCCTATGAAAATAGGATAAAGGAGTTAGGTTTGTTTGGTCTGGAGAAGAGAAGGCTACAAGGAGAACTCATTGTGGCCTTCCAGTAACTGAAGGGAAATTACAAGAAGAAGGGGGATCAACTTTTTACATGGTCTGATAGTGAAAGGACAAGGGGTAGTGGCCTTGAACTGAAAAAGAAAGAGAGATTTAGGTTAGATTTTAAGAGGAAATTCTTTACTCATAGGGTGATGAGGCACTGGAACAAGTTGCCCAGATTATGGATGCTCCATCCATAGATGTGTTCAAGAGCATGTTGGATGAGTCACTGGGCAGCCCAATCCAGTGAGACCTGTCCATGGTAGAGGTTTGGAACTAGATGGTCTTTAAGATACTCTCCAACCCAGCAATTCTGTCAATCTATGATTTGCCCTAGTGATAGGAAATAGTAATGAGAAGAAATTACCCGATATATATTGCTTGCAACAGCAGTATTATACAGTTCTTCTGTACCTTGGTATTGTTAATTGGGTTCTTCAAAGGAAATCTATTCAGTGGCTCTGTTAACAACATCATTGTTTAACATTACAGCAGTAAGGATTTCTAAAATCAATTATATCTGTAGCATGGAAAAAGTGTAACCTTACTCACAATAGATGTGTGAAAAATTATCAGCACAGGGGCTGAACTAGTCAGAGGAATGACAGACAAAGCTGAACCAAAAGCATAGAATCATAGAATCATAGAATCATAGAATCATAGAATCATAGAATCATAGAATCATAGAATCATAGAATCATAGAATCATAGAATCACAGAATCAATCATAGAATGGTTTGGGTTGGAATAGGCCTTTAAGATCACCTACTTCCAACTTCCCTGCTATAGGCAGGGACATGACCCACTAGGTAAGGTTGCTCAAAGCCCCATCCAGCCTGGCCTTGGATGCTTCCAGGGAGGGGGCACCCGCAGCTTCTCTGGACAACCTGTTTCAGTGTCTTACCACCCTCACTGTGAAGAATTTCTTCCTGATATCTAGCTTAAATCTATCCTCTTCCAGTTTAAAGCCAGCTCCCCTCACTCTGTCACTACATACTCTTATAAAAAGTCCCTCCCCAGCATTACTAAACTTTTCCTCAATTATATAGTCAAATCACTGAGTTACAATTGTGGAGTTATTACAAGAAATGCCTTCTAACTGAAGAGCCTTTAAAAAATATTTTAACATCTGTCAGTTCTTACTCTCCTTGTAAACAGTCCCACTTCTCACACTGTCTGCAAACGGTCTTACTTCATCACTTATTCATATTTCCCTAATGTGACAGTGGGTGATAAAGGAGCTATTTAAAATGTAGTTCAATCATACCATTTCCTCAAGCAAATCGCTTACTTTAAAACAAGATCAAAAATCAGATTTTCGGCAAGAGGAACAAATCTTTTGTGTCCTGCACTGAGACATTATTCACAAGCACAGCCATAGGCTGCAGTAATTATTCCTGTTCTTCAAACTGTTGTGCACAAAGAATGCACACACCTGAGAGATTACTCCATGGACATTTCCTCCAGACACATAGTTCGGTTAAGGTTTTCCTACTCCTCCCTTTCCTGAATTACTCCCACTATCATGCTGCTATTGACTTCAATCATTGGAATGACAAGAGTAATCATAGAGACAAGCAATGAAGCTCATAATTATGAACAAACAAACAAACAAAACTTTTGGAGGACTTAGTTTAATCTATGTCCTCTCTAAGAGGAAGTGGGATGAAGGAGAAACTGGGAAGACAGAAACTTCTTAAAATATCTTTTCCAAGGGAGAAAATATGAGGCTGAATCACAGCTACAGTGAGACTCCTCCAGCACCCAGGAGATGCTCCTTTCCTGCGCCCACCATGCACATGGCAGTGACATGCAGACAAGCCCAATCTAGCCCCACATAAATTTCTCAGAAGGATAAATTTGTTTCAAACTGTTATGGTTATGCATCTTTCACTATCCCACTTAGCTCTGTCAGAGTCTTCTGGTGTAAGTGTAAACTGTGCAGTGGTATAATATGCAGTATCCCATGGTTCAGCTAAATAGCAGCTTAGCTTTTTAAGAAAGACCTTCATGATTGTGTCACTGAGAATAATGCTAACAGTTGGTCTAGCTTGCAAAAACCTTCCCCAGTTAAATTCTTATCTCAGTGGTTCCATTCCTTATCTCTATGGTAGCCAATATTTGATCATCATCAGATACTAATAGCAGTAGAGCATGATTTGCTGCAATTATTATGTCATATATTTTAAATGTATTTAAGTAACTAAGGAAAACGACCTATTAGCACTACACAAACAAATAATCCTATTACAATACAAACACTTTCTAAATAAATACTACACCATTCATAAGCACTCCTTACCTGGATAGCGGTGTTGAAAGTAATATAAATCAGCCTAAGAATACCTCAGCTCCTTCTCTGTGCCAGATTCACAGCTGAAAATTCTGGCATTAGGAAAATGTAACTGCTGTTTTCACTTAGCTGAAAACAAATGCTGCTGAAATGTGTATCTTTGATCAGAATTCCACTTTACTAAAGACAGTTTAGTCACTGTATGTTCAAATCTGATTCAATAGAAAAGGTCCCTAATGATCATTTAAAAATATTTGGATTCACATTGACTTTTGAATGCTCAAGCAAAATATGAGAACTGCTCCAAAATAGAATCACAGAATTGCTCAGTCTGGGAAAGACCTTCAAGATCATTGAGTCCAACCACAACCTAACCATACTACCCTAACTCTAACAACCCTCTACTAAATCATGTCCCTGAGCAACACATCAAAAGGGTTTTTAAACACATCCAGGGATGGTGACTCAACCACCTCCCCTAGGAGCCTATTCCAGTGCTTAACAACCTTTTCTGTAAAGAAGTTTTTCCTGATATCCAACCTAAACTTACCCTGGAACAACTTAAGGCCATTTCCCCTCATCCTGTCACCACTCATTTGAACTATAAGGAAGGGTCACTAGCTGTATAAGTATAGATGTCAATATGTGCCTGTGAATAAATGCTAACTGAAGCAATCGATCCATTAACTCCAGATATGGCTGAACATAGCATTTCATCTATTGAAAATTTAGTACTTTAATAGTTCACCATCAAAATGTAAGAAAGTGACAGTAGTCTTCAGATGTTTCTCCTGTACTTTGGGAGCACTATGCAACATGCCTGAGTTTCTAAACAAGAAGTAGTTAGAGACTGAGTCTCTAAGGCCCAAAACCATCTTTCTGTTAGAAAAGATATGATGAGAGCAACAAAAATTCATGGAATAAACAATAATAATTTTCAGCTCTCCAGGAAAGGATTTCATATTCAGTTTCCTATTGAATTCAAGCAGTTTTATATCTTGTAAATGGAATGGCAACAGCAGGGCATCGACAGCTTATAGCATTATCAACCACTGACAGAAAAATATCTTATTCCTTTTATTCTACATGTGAGGGTCATGGGAAAAGGCAGTTGTGAGGAGGTAAGGTCACCCACAATATTTTCTTGATTAGCCAATATTCAGTGCTGTCAGAGTATCTCTCAGAGAAACTGAGCCCAAGGTCTTCTTAAAGACATGGATAAAATATTTTTACCCATATTCACTTTTGTACTACATCAAGAACAGAAGCTGTGATGAATCCCTGGAAGTATGTATTTACTGAGGCCATGTGGTGGCAAATAATTAGTCTTCTAGTCACCTGGCTGACAAACAAGGTGAGAGTCTTGGCAACAAAGCAGAGGAGACTCTTGTCACAGGAACACAAGCCTTCCTTTGATTTCAAAACAGTTCTTCATATTCATCAGGAATGCAACAGTGATTAATGGCTCCTGTAAATCATCCTTGATGTCAGATCAAGCTGCTATGCATGTACTATTCCAGGGAAGTGCAGAAGAGAGGGTGCAACACTGCTTTGTTTTCTTTCAGTCATCAGATGTATTTTCCCTTAAGGGAATCTTAAAACAGGAAATGAAGGAAACCTTTCATCCTTGTGATTGTATATCATCCCAAAAGCCTGCTCTTGGTGCTGCTCAGGAGCTATAAGAAAAGCCAAAGCACTCCAGATTGCTTTACACCCAGAAAAAAAGTGCACCCCTTTGAAGGTTTTGTTTCTGAAGTACAATCAACTTTCTGCATTTGAGGATTAAGTCTCTACAAAATCCCCCTGACTGAAGACCTTCCAAAGCGATTACATGCATGCAATTACAGACTTAGTGTTTACGGAGTCAGGGACAGTCCCTCCAGCACCCTAAATTAGATGTTATGTTTGGATATGGTTACAAACACTCAGCCTTATCCTAATACTTCACAAATCCCAGGCTCCTCTTGCTAAAATGACCTAGGTTTGATGACTGTGGTGCTGTGCTTTTCTGGAGATCACAGTTGTTCTACTGAAATTCCAAATTGGCTAAGCATGATCTATGCCATTTCTCAGATTGGTACTCAACTACATTTGTAATAGAAGCAAAGCTTTTAGTCTTCCTCAATATATGTTGCACCAATGCATATCTGGATTTACCACATCCTGAGTGGAGCAGATAAAAACAAACAAACAAATATTCATGGTTGTTGTTGAGACAAAAGTAGAAGTGAATGATTGTGGATGTCGTGAATGAAAGATTCAAGTACACTTCTATAAGGCTGAAATGGCACATGAAGATTGCAGTGGGAAATTAGCAATGCTGAGCATTGCCTAAATATTTCAAGAATTTTACCCACCAATAATTTTCAAAAACATTCTCTGGCTTCAATGTCTTTAGACAGCTGTTCTTGATTACCATGTCATCTGTGAAGTGCTAAATCTTTTTCTTTTACTCTTTCTGTCAAGTGTGTGTTTAGGATTTCAGGTTTAAACAAAAAAAACATCCCATAGATGCAATTTGAACAAACCCGGTAATTTGAAGACAGTTAAATCACTTTTAATTTAGCTGATCTAATATCAAGGTTATTTTGGAATGTACCAAACTTTCTGATTAATTATTTATAAAGAGGTCCTGTGGCATGGCTTCAGTGAAAGACCCTTTTCCATTATGACCTCTTCTTCTATTTTGTGCCCGAGGTCTTTTCAGATTCATCTCTTTATCTCTGCCTCACATACATTTTCCTACAGAATATAGACATATTGTCTATATCCTTCCTTCCTTCCTTCCTTCCTTCCTTCCTTCCTTCCTTCCTTCCTTCCTTCCTTCCTTCCTTCCTTCCTTCCTTCCTTCCTTCCTTCCTTCCTTCCTTCCTTCCTTCCTTCCTTCCTTCCTTCCTTCCTTCCTTCCTTCCTTCCTTCCTTCCTTCCTTCCTTCCTTCCTTCCTTCCTTCCTTCCTTCCTTCCTTCCTTCCTTCCTTCCTCCCTCCCTCCCTCCCTCCCTCCCTCCCTCCCTCCCTCCCTCCCTTTTTCTTTTTCTCTTTTATTCTTTCTGTCTTTTTTCTTTGTTCTTAAGTATATATATATATATATATATATAAATCTTTATTTTATTTTTTCAGATGCTCATTCATTTATGACTCTAGACTTGCAGAAAAAATGAGCATTCATTTTGGTGGATTTAGAAAATACCTCATTGGGAGCTTGTTGAACAATTGAGAAAATCCAGTGTTACTGGAAAATTTTTGTCTAGTTGTCAGTAAATATGCCTACATCATTTGAAAATACAATTTTCATCAACACATTTTATACTACTGTAGCCTTTAATGTAACTTCACAAGGTAAAATTATTCTTTTATCTTCTCTTTAGTCTTTACCATCAATCTGTAAGTTCATCTGTGAGTTATCAAATGTGCTTAAATACTTCTACAAGGCTTCCACTAAAGCTCCCAGTGAAGTATCAGTAGCAGGCTTGTTGAGGATGTGCTCTACTCCTGCACCCAAATCATTCTTAGAAATGTTCAACAGGGATGGCACTATAATTAATCTTTGTGGAGCACTGTTAATGACTGGCTGACAACCGGATGTAGCCCATTAACTACACCACTTCAAGTTCTAACATTGACTCCATTTGTCACTCAGTATAGTGTGAACGTCTTTATCTCACAGTTGACTGTTTGTCCAGAAGGATGCCATGAGGAACAGTATCAAAGATCTTAGTAAAACATGGAAAAATTACTTCCACCAAGTAGATGACCTTACCACAGATGAGGAACAAATTACTGAGGCTGGACTTTTCCCCAGTCATACTGATGACACCTGTTCACTCCTTTGTCTTTTAGCTGACTTCCAGTAACTTCCAAGATAATCCTTTATACATTATTTCCAGGGCCTGAGGCTAGGCATAGCTCAGATTAGACTAACATAATTGTGTAGTTTCCTGTGTCTTTCTCATGTCCTTTTTGTAGGTGGGTATATCTCTCTGCTTTTGGACTTCGTTAATTCCTAGACACATTTTAATTTCACATTGTCCATTTTGTAATTATTGCAAATGCCCTGTAGAAAATATTAGCTCTCTGGATAATTTCACTGTTACAATTATTTTATTAGCCACCTCTTCACTTAGCTAATGAAAAATAGCCCCAGAAGATGATTGCATCTTTTCCATGTTATCATTGTGAAAGGCCTGTAAGAAGATCGTTTTATATCATATGTCATCCTTACTGAAGGACACTTGACCCAAAATTCCTCTGTTTACAGAGAGATAATGAACTCTATGCTGAGAAATGCAATTCATGTCATGAAGTATTAATTTCATCACCTAATTCCCAAGAATGACTCTGCTGAGGAGCTCACGGTTTCAGTTTTAATTAAGGTCTCAGAGAAATAGAGGTCTGTTCCTTTGATTGGACAATGTCAATCTCCTACAGCCAATAGACAGAATAACTAAATACATAAATAAATAAATAAATAAATAAATAAAATAGGTCGAGTTGCTTATAGTCTTTGTAAATTCATCAACTTATTGGTTTTATTGTGTTATGAATCTTCTGCTTTAATTATAGTAGAGGCTACTAAAGTAGATTAGAGGTGAAAAGATAAGCTTAGGAATACTGAGATTCTGATACTATCTAACGGCTAAATAGGGTCAAAGTTTGGCTGAGTCCCTCTTTCATCTCTGTGGCCAATACTGATATTCATACATACTATCTCCATAATAATGTGCCTTCCATTTGGCAAACCCAGATACCTCATTCTTCTACCTCATATATCGCTGAGGTTACTGCCTGGAAGTCTGATTTAGAGATATTAGGGCTGTAACCTAGGCCATGTGTTTGCTGTTTGACCTTCATGACCTCTGCTCAGCTTGCCTTTTGGTTATCTGCTCAGTGTATACTGCAGTGTTCTGGTCTTGTTTTGTTATACCCATTGAATACCTAATCCAAACATTAAAAATTATCATTAGAAAAGTCTGATGGATCCCAATCTTGTTTCATGACTTTTACTGAAATGTTGGTTCTGGAACAAAAATGGAATCTGAGAAGGACCTAGGCAAAACTATTGAAACATGAAGGTCAGACAAACTTGTGCCCCTCACTCACCATCCCCTTCTGGAAGGCAGTGTCCCCCAGTTGCAAGACACAACAGACTGCTGTTAACTTTGCACTAAAATTTCAGCTGTTCTTTGTTTTTAGGCTGGTGCCAGGATGAAGAGACAGATGAGGCTTTCTATGAGCAGTTGGCAGAAGTTACATGGTTTGCAGTCCTTGTTCCTGGTGGGGTCTTCAGCTTCCCTGATGTATGATGGAATACAGCATAGAAGAACCAGTTGAGGAATTCTCTGGAGTGCATGGAAGATAACTTCCTGTTGCAGCTGGTAAGAGAGCCTAGAAGGGGATGTGGCCCACTAAACCTGCTATACATGAACAGGGAAGGACTATGGTAAATGAGACAGTCAGGAGCTGTCTTGAACAGTGACCACAAAATGGTAAAGTTTTCAATTCTTGGTGAAGAGAGGAGTGGGTCAGAAGCTGTAAACTTAAAGTTTCAAAGGCTTGACTTTCATCTGTCCAGGACATTAATAGGAAGAGCCCCTTGGGATTCAGGTCTGTACGGTAAAGGGGTCCAGGAAGGCTGGTGGGCCCTCAATAAGGAAGTCTTAAAAGTGCAGGAGCAGAATTTCCCCATGTAGCAAAAGATGAGACAGAAAAGAAAAAGAAATCATTGTGGGTGAACAGGGAGCTTTTGCTGTGACTCATAGTCTACCTCCTATGTAAGAAGGAACATGAAACTCAGGGAGAGTACAAAAAGTTGTTAGGATATGCAAGGAGAAAATTAGAAAAGCAAAAGCCTTTCAGCTCAGTTTGGCCATTATGGGAAAAGAGAACAAAAAAAATTGTAACAAATATGTTAACAGTAATAGCAGGGCTAAGGAGAATCTCCATCCTTTACTGACTGCAGCAGGGAACATGACCACTGATGTGTGGAAATCAATCATAGTCTATAACCACAGAGTAATTATAAAGCAGGTATGTTTAATCAGCAGTGTGTACATGCCAGATGCAGGAGGATATTCTCACCTAGCCTGCATGCTGCAGGGCAAGAAAGGAACAAACTTAAAGAGCAAGTGGCTTACACGTGTGTTAGATGTCCAAGAAAAGGCTGGGTTATTACAATGAGACCCCAAAATGATTCACATTCCCCCGTTCACCCCAAGTCCCAGCTCTTTTACACATGCATTAGTGGATTTTCTGATGATGGTCATCATAGTATTTTCTTGGACTTGGGTTAGGATGAAAAATGCTTGGCTGGCTCTTATTGGTCATCTCATCGGCCACAACTCTGTTTACCGATCCGCTACTTCTTCGTTAATTTGTACTTTGCCATTTTAGTCTTTTGTCTCACATTTCAGAGAGAGGGGAGCTAATGATGTTCTTTGGAAACAAGAAGAAACTCACTGTCTGCACTAATTGTCTAAGTCTGTAGAAAAGCATCTGTTAATGGCAGCGAGAACCTGGCTTAGAAAGGTCAAATCTGCAGCTGCTGATTCAACACCTCACATAACTTTTAACCTAACTTAATTTACTTCATTCACCACTGAGAATGTGAAAAAGTCTGAGTCTCATTGCTTTCTGTCTTTAAAAGTCAGGCCAGTTATCTTCAGCATACTCTTCCTCCTGACCTGGAAGACTGGGATGGGGAGCAGAAGAGATCCTCAACCATTCAAGTGGAAACATTAGGGATGTGCTATTCCACCTGGACTACCGTAGTTCCATGGGGCCCAAAGGGATCAATCCAAGGGCACACAGGGTGCTGGAAAAGGTGATATACAAGACACTTTTCATCTTCTGTCAGTTCTCTTTGTCAACTGAAGAGGTCCCAGAGGACTGGAGTCTTGCCAGTGTGACTTCCATGTACAAGAAGGGTTGTAAGGAGGATCCAGGGAACTACAGGCCTGCCAGCCTGACCTCAGCATGAGGTAAGGTTATGGGGCAGACCATCCTGTGGGAGAGCACATGGTTTGTGTGGGACAACTAGGGCAATCACGCCCAGCCAGCATGTGTTCATAAAAGGCGGGTTCTCTCTGACTGACCTGATGTCCTTGTACTATACAGAGTGACCTACCTGCTGGATGAGGGAAAGACTGTTGGCATAGTCTACCTAGACTTCAGCAAAGTCTATGATGCTGTCTCCCACAGTATTCTCCTGGAGAAGCTGGCAGCCTGTGGCTTTGGCAGCTACACTCTTTGCTGGGTAAAGAACTGGCAAGAGGCCCGGGCCAAGACAGCGGTGGTGAATGGAGTTTAAATCCAGCTAGTGTCTGGTCACAAATGGTATTCCCCAGGGGTCCGTACTGAGGCACATCCTGTTATATATGTTTATTGTTGGCCTGGATGAGGGCATTGAGTGCCCCCTTGGTATGTCAGCAGATGACACCAAGTTGGCTGGAAGTGATGACCTGCTTGGGGTAGGAAGGCTCTACAGAGGGATCTGGACAAGCTGGATAGCTGGGATGAGGCCAGTGGGATAAAGTTCTACATGCCCAAGTGCCAGGTCCTGCATATTGGCCACAACAGCTCCAGGCAACACTACAGCTTGGGGCACGGTGTCTGAAAGACTGTGTGGAAGAAATGGACCTTGGGGTATTGGTCAATACTTGGCTGAATATGAGCCAGGATTGTGCCCAGGTAGCCAAGAAGGTCAATGGTATCTTGGCTTGCATCAGAAATAGTGACAGCAGGAGGAGCGAAGTCGTCATTGCTCTGTACTCAGCCCTGGCAAGGCTACATGTCAAGTAATGTGTTCAGTTTTGTGTTCCTCACAACAAGGAAGATGTGGAGGTCTTGAAGAGTGTTCAGAGAAGGGAAAGAAAACTGGTGAGGGGTCCAGAGCACAAGCCATAAGGAGAAATGGGATTGTTTACTCTGGAAAGGATGAAGCTCAGGTGAAATCTTGTGTGCCCCCGCTGGTGCACGGTGTTAGAACCACCGCTTGTAACACCGGAGGCCCGGGTTCGAATCCCCCCTGTGGCGCAAGTGGTAGAAGTGCCACTCTGCTACACTAGAGGGCTCGAATCCCGGGAGATGGACTCGATGATCTCTAAGGTCCCTTCCAACTCGCACGATACTATGATACTATGATACACTCTCTCCAACTGCGTGAAAGAAGGTTGTGGTGGGATGAGTGTTGGTCTCTTCTCCCAGGTAACTAACTCTGTTCTTGAAATTGATATTTAAATGAGCTAGTATCAATACGTGTCTTTAATCCTAAACCTCATCATGGATTTTCTACTGATGAAGAGTTAGGTATGTAACCTTTTCCCAGCTTCCTCCCATTAAACCAAGAATCCATATTTTTACGGATATTTTTTCCCCAGTATTTTTCTACATGAAATTGTCACCCAGATCTATATCAGATGAATAATCAGGCAATGTGAAACCTATTAAACAGTGCTTGAATTCTTCAATTTGAAGTGTTATAGCTACTAATCTTTTAATAGTACTGCCTGAATTCTTTATTCTCTTTCATGTTTCAGGATTTCCTTTTGTCGTTTTCTTTATGTCCTCAAACTAGGCTTAGGAATTTAATTAATTCAGAAAACAAACAAGTTTTTAGAGAAGACTTTGTAAACAAGCTTTTAGAGAAGACTTTGTATACTTGTAGTTAATAATGATATAGATAACCTTTTTTTAAGTCTTCTTTTAAATAGTTGTAAAAGAATAGAGAAACTGTGAAGTCTGCTGATGGTCCTGGAACAGATGTGAAAAGGATGAATATCAGAGTATTTTTTTCTGTTAAGGGAAGTTTTCACTTTATTTTGTAGGTTATACCAGACTGACACGGAAAGCACTAATGATAATGATGTAGAGAATTAAGTGATCACCCAGGACCTGTTTAATGCATCAATCTTTGTCTTATCCTTGTAATCAGGATTCACTTGGAGAAATATATTTAATTAAGACTGTAAATGACATGATTCTGTGTGGTGGGAAGGGAACCATAGCAATAGTAACAAAAGCACTTCCTGCCAAGCTGTAATCAGTACTGATACTTTAACTTGTGCTGGGTAGGGAGCAGGACATTACAACTGTGCACTTGAATCACAGAGGCATGCATAAATAATCTAGGAACATTTTGCACACACCTTTATTTACAAGGCTAGCTTTGGGCTAGTACCTCCTGTTTCATTCAGTGAATGTTTGTAATATTTTAGGAAACAATGTCCTGAGAACAGAAAGTAGTTTGATCTGGGCACCTCAGTTTACTCAGGCAGGTCTCCCACTCTTCAGTTTCAACTCCACACGTACTGAGCAGGGATTTCTCTGTGTAATCCATTATACTCTTAGAAATGAAAATTGCTGCATTTATTTTCTGTTTATTTTGCAAGAATGTGTGCTTTGCAATAATTTTCCATGTGTGAGCTTTCTAGATCCATACCTGAAATTCAAAATTTAAATCATCTTGACTAAACACAGTGTATAGTGCCTGTCATGATCCACATGATAATACAGTATCTGTATTACAAGGCATCTCCAGAGGAGTGCTTTTTTTTTTCATTGGAGAGCATTCTTACACTTTGAATCAGTCAGCAACGCAAAAGTAGAAACATCCCACAAATCTTTTGCATAGTTTCTTGTTTTGTAGTGTCAGAATTTCTTCTACCAGAAAGGGATGAAAAGTCCCATGTGCTGTTAGCATCTTGAGGTCATTATGGTGTCTACACAACATAAAGACAGGCAGGAGAAATGCTATGCATTTCTGTTCCACTGTTTTGTTTCTCTGAATATTTTGGCACTTCTGATAGGATAATGGATGATATGAATGGCATTCTGTTTATGGTTGGAAATCTTTATCAAGCAGGAAGACTTCATATCCTTTCCTAGCCACAGTCAAACTTTCACTCTAATCTCTGTTTTGTTTGCTTCACTCTCACATCCCTTCAAAACAAGTGAAGGCTCTGATCTCCACTAATCTGAGAAATTTTCCAGGCACTTGCTATTCTTTTTCTGTGCAAAATCTTAATAAACCCAATCTGACCAATGTGCCACTGGGACTCAGAATCCAGAGGGGTTAGTCATACTCTCAGCTTCGAATTGTTGATAAATGTACTTAAGCTTCATTGTATTTCATAAAGTTATTTGAAAATTTTCAGAAGAATTCTAAGAGAATAATCCTGATTTTGCAGTTGGTTTACAGATCTGATTTTATACCACAAGTAACCTGACATTCCCTTCCATTCAGGGACTGGAAGATTAGTCAAAATAATGCAAAATATTAGCTCGAAAAATAGTCAAAAGTAGTGAATACAATAGAAATTCTATTGAAACATAAAATTTCAAATGAATAATTACATAATATTTTGCCCAGCTGTTGTATTTAGAATAAGTACTTCAGAAATGTACATTCCTGAGTAATCTGACTGAAGAGTTAAATGATGCTTTTTAATCAATGACTTAGGAATACACCAATTTTCACCTTTTGATCCTGACTACATTAAGCACATAGAGATCTTCTGACATTTGCCAACACTGCTGAGAATCAAATTGCCCCTTTTAAAGAAAACAGAAGCTGAAAACATTTGGTATCCCCTAAATGCAATCACACACCACATCAAAATCTCATTTGCTTTTAAAGTATTGTTAATTAATAAATGATATAGAATCTGACATAAATATGAATCTCTATTCCAAGACCCCAACTGTGGATTTTAAGAGTCTCCCAAAAGGTAACTTGGGATCAGTGCTTATCTAGAACTATCAAGCATGTTTTGGATTTCACCCACTCTTATACTTACAAATGCATTAGACTGTTGACCACACTCAGACAGAAACATCAACCTAGAAATCACACAGGAATGTCATTTTTCAGATTTTCCTTTTCTTTTTGCTTTTCATTTTTGCAAGCAGAAAAGAAAGGAGGTCATCTTATTATTTTTGTCAGCTCATTTTCGAGTCCTGATAAGGAAAAGCAGAATTTAGGAAAATTGAAGTTAATTATTCCATATAAATATTCTGAGCTTTTCCAGAATCCCTAAAAGGTAATGTTCTGTTTCACACTAGGCAGTAGTTCATACAAGTTCTTTCTTTTTTCCTGATCCAGGAGTCTCTATAACAGCTCTAAAACATCTCTACTGAATTATCTGCTGGATTGCAGTGAATACAGATAAGCAATAGAAACTGAAAAGACATGGCTTTATTTATACTTTTTGTGAATGCCTTTGAATTGCTGTTAATGTGTCAGGGTATCACCCCCAGAGGAGAATCATTATGACATTCAGAGAAACAGCTGGATACTGTGATGAGATTTGGATCTGTCATGAGTTAACTGTCCTTTAAAGGGTGTATCTATAAATACCGTGCAAACAGTTCATCATTCCATAAATCAATACAGAAACATTAAATAATTATATAAATAAATAAATAAATAAATAAATAAAAGAGATGTTGCCCATTTCCCTGTTGTAACTGGAGTAATTAAAGGAAGGAAGGAAGGAAGGAAGGAAGGAAGGAAGGAAGGAAGGAAGGAAGGAAGGAAGGAAGGAAGGAAGGAAGGAAGGAAGGAAGGAAGGAAGGAAGGAAGGAAGGAAGGAAGGAAGGAAGGAAGGAAGGAAGGAAGGAAGGAAGGAAGGAAGGAAGGAAGGAAGGAAGGAAGGAAGGAAGGAAGGAAGGAAGGAAGGAAGGAAGGAAGGAAGGAAGGAAGGAAGGAGAAGTATTCCATTAAAGACAGTAGGGTTTGTAGTGCATAAAGAAATAAACTTGATTTTATGAGGCTAAAGGAAAAGGTCAACAAATTGTTTATAATCCAAACTTAAATGGTAACTTTCAAAACTGTTAAAGGCGATTTGCTTTCCTAAACCTCTCCCTGGACTGAGGAGGTCTCTTAAAGAAATATCTCCTTTCAATTGTATGAAGTGGAAAGAATTATCATCCCCACTCCTTTGCTCCTCCACTCCAGAACTCCGAAGAAGAAAGCAAAATTCTATTCCCTCTAGGGTTTACTGATATGACTTTTCTTCAAGAGGTTGGAAGAGGGAGCCTGGGAGAGGAAATATAAATATGGTTTAGTGGCCAGATAAAAGGGAGGCTGAGGCTGCTCTAGCACACAAGAGATGTTAGATCTTGTGTCAGACTGCTGTACTGTGCCTCCTGACAATCTGGGCCAGCAAACTGCTGTCTACTGCCTGCAGACATCACAGCGTTCAAACAGACCTCAAACAACTGCAGTAGATTGTTTAAAATACAAATTTTAGAAGCTCCTACAAGTTTTATCTTTGCATTCATGTTTTGTTGTGTCTGTTTCAAAATCCTTGACACCATATTTTCAGCAAGGTTGATAATCTTTGTTTCTCAGTGTGGTTGCTGATTAGATACTGTATTTCCTGCAATGCAACAGAGACTTAGAGAGAACTCCAGCCCTATATTTAAGTAATAGGACAAGGGGGAAACGTTTGGAGCTGAAATACGGAAGATTTAGATTAGATGTCAGGGGGGAAATTTTCACTCAGAGAGCTGCCCAGAAAGGCTGTGGTACCTCATCCCATGAAGGTCAGGTTAGTTGGGGCCCTGAATAGCCTGAGCTCATGGGTGACAACCAGCCCATGGCAGAAAGTTGGAACTAGATAATTAAGGTCCATTCCAACACAAGACATTCTACGGTCCTATGAGCCTATGATTCTACTAGTTTCATCTAATAAATTTGTTTTTTAGTAGAGCTGGATCCAGCTGGCCTGCCTGATAAATTTATGTGAGAAAGTAATACTTGCATTGAATACAAGCTGAAAAAAAATAGGCAATATTCTGAAGAATCAAGGAAGGGTACATAACATCTAAATCACTAGGCTATAATCTGTATTTATATTCAGGATGCATTTTAACTCTCCGTGCGCTTCTGCTTTGTGCTTGCAGACACCCATAAATGACCATTCTGAGTGCATTTTAACTTGAGCCAAAGCACTCCAGCACAGGGAGAGAAAATTTCCTCTCAGTTTCTGGGGAATATGGTGGTTTTGTTGTTTTTGTTGGTTTGTTTGTTTGTTTGTTTAACATCCTGTTAATTAAATTGTGTTCTCAGAATTGCTTTAAAATGCGCCTTACATGCAGCTGGCACTGTGCCGTTGTGCACAGTGAACAGGTTATGCAAGAGCACCCCCTGGATAAAGCAAAAAGTGAAATCATTTCCTCCTCATCATTCTTACAGGCTATTTTGGTGAAATCATTGTATTACTTTGAAATGGCTTGTTTCACAGAATTGTTTAGTTTTTCCTGAGGACTGACTTAGAGTGTGTGTACGTGTGTTGAGAGGCAGGAGGGAGAAAAGGTGGTTTGCTATTCATGCTCAGTGCTCACACAGACATGATAGCCATTGTGCATTTTATAAGTCTGGGTGTGGTGCTTCATACAGCAACCAAGGCGGATGTATCTACCCCCACATGGGGAAGTTCCCAGTCTTAAGTCTTTCCTCAAATCCTGATCTCTCTGCAGGTTTGTAACTTATGTAATTGGCTACAGCCACACTAACATATTAAATGTAGCCAGGAGATTGACTCAAACAGAGTCCTGCAATTATTGTTCAGATGACTAAAAACACCTTAGCAAAGTTTTGGCTTGCAGCAGTTAGCAGTCAAAACAAATTGCCCAGGCACAGTTTAAAGTTCAGTGCAGAGCAGAGATGATTTCCAGTGAGCAGTATGGACCCAGCTGCTAGTTTAAGGGAAAAATTATATATATATGCCTTTAATGGCATTATTATGTCAGTGTTTTTTTGCTTCTGTCTGGTGGAAGAACTGTGAGTGGTTTTACTTACCTGTTGCCATTTTATGGAATAAAGTAGAAATAAAGTAATAAAGAAGTAATAAAGAGTAGAAAATATTGATTTCCTATATCAATTAGTAGAAAAATTAGAGAGTATGCTGAAATACAGTGACAGAGAATTGCTCAAAAGAGAAGACTGATGTAAAAGGTTGTTATTTGTTTTTAACCTTTATAGAATCATAGAATGATTTGGGTTGGAAGGGTCCTTTAAGATCATATAGTTCCAAACTCATGCTATACACAGGGACACCTCCCTCTAGACCAAGTTACTCAAACCCCCTTCTAGCCTGGCCATTAATGCCTCCAGGGAGGGGGCATTCACAACCTTGCTGGGCAACCTGTTCCGGTGTCTCACCACCCTCCAAGTGAATAATTTCTTCCTAATATCTAGTCTAAATCTACCCTCTTCCAGTTTAACACCATTTCCCCTCATCCTGTCACTATATGCCTCTATAAAAAGAGCCTCCCCAGCTTTTCTGTAGGCCCCCTACAGGTACTGGGAGGCTGCTATGAGGTCCTCCAGGAATCCTCCCTTCTCCAGACTGAACAGCCTGGAGAAGAACAGTCTCACAAGAGCAGACTAGAGGGACAGGACTTCTTCTTGTGTTCTAATCTGATTGTCTGTGTACTCTTTTCATATTTCTTTTGTAAAAAACATACAACATGCATTTCTGAGAGTGTAAAAACAAGAGTCATTTTACACTATGAAAATGCTTAGATCAGTAATCTTTTTATCAAAAACAATTTGAAACATTTAAAGATTTTACTAATTGCATGATGAAAATATTAAAGTGTGAAAAATATAAAATTTCAAACAAGAAAAGTGGAAAACTATTGTTTATATTTCTCAATGATAATGGTATTATATCTTTATTTCACCAGAGATGGTAAGAACTTCCTCTCAAACTTGTATATTAAGCAATGGGTAGTAAAAATTAAAGTAAAGTAGAGATGTATGTTCAGAATTTAATGTTTGCCTGCTTTAAATCATATGTAGTTCTAACATACAGGATATATCTCACTATCACAGTATATTCCTCTAAAATCCCCATGTTAACACAGAGAACAGGGATGCACATAATGTTGTCTCTTTCTGAATTTAGATCCCCAAGCATCTATTGTTTCCCATCATTAATCTCTCTGACATTTCCTCCTGGATGTAACTTTCCCATAATATTTTCTGACCTTAACTGCATCTATCTCTTTCAAGTTGAAGAGCTCGTAATTTCAGCTTTCTTATAGTCTGAATAAAATCATGCTTTTTGTGATTTAAAACATATTAGAGATGAAGTTACCATCAGACCTGTGGGCATGTAATAGGTTGCTAAAAGGAGTGTACAATAGCAATGATAACACGTGACTGCAGATGCACCAGATATATAGTTACAACTGCGGACTGTGCTTTTTCTTTGCTTATTTCTTTTTGAGCTGAT